>NC_064893.1:23175000-23800000 GCF_929443795.1 Astur gentilis | reverse complement strand
CTATACTCAAGAGAAAGTTCTAACAGAAAATTTGTTAGGTAAGAAATTTCTCATTCTTTAAACATTATTGATCAGCTCATCTGGAATAAAACTTCTGGAACTTCTGATTGACAAGGGTTTGTATTAATGTATTTCTCTGTGGAGCGGAATAAGCATTTGATCAGTTTATGCTGCTCTGTCCTCCTAGGCAATAACATTTTATTTACTCAATAACAATTTATTTATCTCATCTTACTAGAATTGTCTCACTCTGTGTATTCTTTATGAGCCAACTTCATTTCAGTTCATCATATTGTTTTACTGATTTGCACGCACATTCAAAACCAGGAAAAGAGTTACAGTTCCAAGCTAGATGCCTTTTCTGTTGAATGTCAACTGGATCTTCACTACTGTTTGTCTCTCAGATGCTGCTTCAGGAGTTCCTAGTGTTCAGCTGACATCTTTAAGTGCTGACCTCAGCTGCATTAAAAACATGTTGGAACAGACATTGTTTCAGAAATCCTTAATGATAACAGCACCTTTTCACAAATGCAGCATCCATTAATCACACAATGGACGTTATTTCAACGCCAAAGGCTAGAAGAGGGTGGCGATACATCTTCATTGTTGCTTATCTGTCAGTGTCAGTGCACCAATATCAATGGTTTTTACTCAATATGCAACAGTAAGAACCTGTATCAGGAAGGTCAGACCGTTCCTAGGAATCTTAGTTATTCTGATGGTTATTCTCAAAGTTAGCTTGTCAGGTCCCTTATTTATTTTTAAAAAGACTGTAGGAGTTCTTATTCTGTGAGCATTATTTAGTGAATGCTCAATTCATGTTAAGATTTTTTTTAAAAAAATCTTCTGAAGCCTTAAATAATTAAGAAAAATCATTTTAACATGCACCTATTGACTTTCTACCTACTAGCAAATGACTTGAAATAAATAAATCATGAAAACAGCCTCATACTTCACAGACAAAAGTGTGCATTGATGAGGAATGAAGGAGTTGATTCAGTTAGGGTAACAGTGACTGCTGTTGGAAATGACAGGTATGTACAAAAATGCAAGCCTGTCCTATCGGACTTCACTCTAAAAAATACCAGTACATTTCAAAAGGGCATTTGAAATGGGTTTCTTTGTTTGCAGGTGCATTACACCTTACAGCTGTTAGGATTTTTTGTAGTATTTTGTCTTCTAAATGTTGAATTTATATATCAGAAGAGCCAAAAGAGAAGGTATTTTAATTAAGGCTTCAGGATGCCAAGTCCCACAGAAATGCATAATATGATGCAGCCTCTGCTCTCGTCTAATTTGATTACAAACAATAAGTGTGAGGCTGGAGGACAAATGATATAAGTTGAATTATCTGCTTTCTATGTGGCTTTCAACATAAAGCAGCCCCCTAACAAGGCTTCCACTGTGTTTTCTTTTTTCTTTTAAGATAACAAGACTCCTGATTATAGATGTACCAAGAAAATAATGAAGTAGTCAATATATAGAAAGAATTTGCTAAGCCAGAGTATGGACAATAGTCTATCATGTAGGGCTTCATAGTTGCCTCGTAAGGCCAGTATATGTACTATGCCTGTTGTTATGCCTGCTCACAGCAGCATGGTTTATAGGAGTATAAACAGATTCGTATCTTTTCTCTAAAATATCTGGCATGTATTCGCCATGCAACTCCCTAGAGTGCATGATAAATATGCAAAATCAGGCTCATTCCTTTAAAGAAACATTGGCACTTACTCTGTGATTCTTTGAAATAAAAAGCTTTCTTCCTTAAGGTGCTTAAGAAAAAGATGACTCCCAAAACTTTCGTTTGTTTTTTTTTTTTTAATATCTGTTTCTTAAATACATAAACCTGACTTTTGTCATTTGTTCCTCTTGGTTTTTTTCCTATTTACTTGTTTTAGAAATGAACAGTTTTGCTAAAGGGTTCATTTCTTCTCTGCTGGAATTTTCCAAGCTAGAGTTTCACAGTATATCTTGCATATAAACTTTGGCTCATTTATTGAGCTTGTCAGGACATATTTCCTTTGAAAGCTCAAAACAGTCTTGTAGATGCCATATTTTTCCCTCAGACAGTGCAGTATGTGATGATATTTGTTCCTGGAGAGGTTCACAGGACAAGCTATGATTCACTTTCTTTTTTTTAACTTCACAAGAGATGTACAGTATCAAGAGGATTTTTTAATTCCCAGTTTTGCATCAGTTCAGACACATGCACCCATGTATACTCACATTAAGCTGCTTCTAAAGTAGAAAGTGCATTTGCAACCTGTACTTATACCTAGCTATCCACCTACCTAAAGAAATAACCTTCAGCTCTAGAAACACAATGTTGTATCTTGTGACCTAAATGAACAGCAGTGGTAACTGAAACAGAAAAAAGTGCTACAGATGTACAGTGGATATGCTTCCTAGTGTTAGAGCAGAAAACTGTATGCCTGGCATCTTATCCTGGTGAGAATCATTAAGGAAAGGACCCAGCAGCATATACTGCTTACCAAATATAACCCAGTTGGGTTTATTACCATTTAAAACAATAGTATAACCCTATCCGCTTGGTCATGCTGTTCATTTAGGTTTGTCCAAGGAGCTTGCATGGGTAAACCCTATTGTATTTAGTGCATAAGTGGAGAATATATGAACAGAAATAGAACTTCAAAGTTTTCATTGTTAGAAATGTCAATAACCATTATTTGGTCTTCCTAAAGTCATACTAAGGAGAGTGTGTTGCTGTGATGAATATATGCTGCTGCCATAAGCTTTAGAATGGCTTTCATTTTAACACCTTTTCTACTGGCAGATATTTAGGTGAGCAGATTCCTGTATGCAATCAAACTTTGTGTGCTAAGCTCTACAGAGCTCAGAATAAAACACTAGTTACAGCCTTACTGCTTGAATTCTGTTATATGTTAAAAGTACCTTCTATTATGTTTTTTACTTTTCAGGTGCTGCTTAGTTTGGAAATCAAGTAGTTGGGCCTCTTCTTTCAAGCAATAGTGCAAGCAGTATCAAAGGCTTGAAATTTGCTTAGTTTTGAAGTACAATGCATATGAATGAGGAGGAAATCTTGTATTCTAGGGATTAGGTATGTAGTTCATTTAAAAAATGGCTTACATTAATGTATAATAAAGAAAAGTATTTTTATAAAGGACAAAGGTACTTAGGATGACACACAGTTTTTCATATTAGATGAGTGACAATCAACTATTCAGAAACCATAAGCTAGTGTTTCCTAAAATGCTGTAATTTGAATTAAGGTCTGACTGGAAGAATATGAGCTAACACAATGTGGGCTCTGTGTAGAATACTTTTTTTTTCCTTCCATATTTTTTTAAGGTGAAAGTTCATAGATTCAGTATACTCTGTCTAAGTATTTGCAGTGTACCAAATATGCTGGAGAACGATCAAAGCAGAACAGAACTGAAGAATAAGAATAGAGGGGAAAATGTGAAAGTACCTAACTAAATAAGGATAAATGCTTGTGAAGGCATTCTGATAAGGCTTTTGCTTTGACAGATAAAGATGAGAGGACATCAGGGGAAATAGAGTTGATATGAGCTTTGTGCTCCTAACAGACAGTGCACCAATTTTGGGTGTACTGTAAATTTATGACTTGTCTAGAAATCTGGAGCAAGTGTGTTGGAAAGATGAGATCATTTGTCATATCCCAGAATACAGCAAGCCTGGTAGCCATCGGGTTTGCTGACCTTAGGTGACTCAAATTTTGGAACGGCTTTTCGAAGTGTTGAAACCATTCTGTTCCTGTTTGATTCTTAGATAATTCAGATCAGCATAATGTCTTAGTATCTTGCAGTACATTGTCACATAAGTAACAGTTGTCCTTTAGGTAAATTCTCTTGTTCATCCTCAGTTTAGGTAGGGAAGTGGATGTGCAGTGCAATCCTCTGTAGATTTGTTTTTTGGTTTACAGATAGATTGGATGAGATTTTTATTATAAATAAAGAAGTTTGACATGTGCTTTGTTCTTAATGAAGGTGTGATTTGGATTTTTTTCACCAGGGAAAGGTTTTGTCAGAAAAATGAGAGGAATTGGGAATTCTTGAAGCTTGTTCCCTGATGCTCTGCATGTGTATGATTATTTATATTGATACATATGTAAAATGAGATGGATAGCATTACATGCAAATGTTTTGCACCCTGTTACTTAGCTACTCAAAGTAGAGGTCACATATTGCTGCTTTCTAATGAATCACACTGTGATTTTGAACAGATGACAACCTTCTTATGCTGACTCCCCCTGAAAAAATTAGGGTAAGAGTGGTCAGTCACAAGAATACCAAGACTGATAACTGGGTTTCTTAGCTAACTGGTAAATGAGCAGAACCGTGTAATTTCTGAGAATGAGTTTGAAATTGTCAAACTTGAAAGCCTTAGGTTAGTCTCCACTGCCCATGTCTCTTTATATGCTTAAAGTGGTTTGTTGAGGACCGGAGCTTTAGAATTTTGAGATTCCAAATTTTTGCCTCATTACTTTTTTTCCTGTTTGCCCCTGAAACTGTTGATAAAGACACTGAATCTTACTTATGAACTTCTATAGTAGAGCTTCTTTAAAAACTTTGCTGACAGAACATAGTAAGTCACTATTTAGATGCCACTATGTAATACTTTTGTATTGGCAAGATCCCATCAGGTGGGCAGAGAAGATTTTGTGAGTTTTCTGCTGTGTATGAAGTATATGAAGAAACACTGGCAGTATAGGCAGGTGTAAACTAAGATGTCACTTTAGTATTCCATTCATTTTCTTTTAAGTACATTCTCTGTAGTCTAAAACCATGGAGCGTGTATTTGACACTGTCTGTTTTCCTAACCTCTTCCTTTCACAGAAAATTTTTAATCATACATATTATTTCAGCTGACTGAATTAAGGAAGATGACTAACTGGAGGGAGGAAACTCAGGCTATAAACTACTTCCTCTACCTACTTATCTAGGTCTAGTTGTCTTTTCTTCCTAGGAATATTTACTTATCTAGGTCTAGTTGACTTCTCTGTCTAGGAATACTTATTTCTTTTTTCAGCCTGGTTTTCCTGTTGCAATTGCTTGCCTTCGATGTTAGAACATGCTGTTTTCCCACTGTCTATAGACCAACTGAGGGAATGGGTCCAGTACCAGATAGGCTGCATCCCAAAGAACTTCTGAACTATGGGAAAGTAGATGTGACAAGGAGGTAAAGTGTGAGCTGAATGGCAGTGCACATTATAGTGGTATGAAATATCTTGCATCTGCAGGTCTAATTTTTTTAAGGAAGCTTTCTAAGAGGGAGATGAAAACAATGTGATGTTCTGTATGTTAATAGTAGCTATCAACTTTGAAAATTGCTTTGTGTTACTGTCCCGTTTCTCAGATTTGATTGTTGCTTTCTGTTACTTTTGACTGTATTCTAGAAGAGTACTGGGAGAACAAGGTGCCTTTTGTGGTTATAAACATCTGAAGCAATAATTTAAAATCATAATAAACACATATCTTCCTGCTTGAAGATGCTCACTGAGGCACCTGCTCAGACTTCATCCAGTTCCCCAGAATTAGTTACTTAATAATCTACTTGACCTTTGTGGTAAGTCATGGTAAGACTCTTCCCATGTGTAATACTAAGTCAGAAAAGGTAAAAAGTATTAATAAAGTTGTAAATATCAATGATGCTGGAGAGTATTTAAAAGCTTTTCAGGATGCATCACTGTTGATTTATGGAGTTACTAAAATTTAATAGTTGCTAAATGCATGGGAGCATTGTCCAAATTTTTGAAAAGCATTTCTTCATTGAAATCAAGATAGTATGAGACTTGAGTGTTACCTGTGTTTGTCGTGTAGCTTCATATGTGCGTTTAATATTGAATTGCAGTATTGTCTGAGTATCAGTATGTACAAAAGTATGTGAAAATGCAAGCTTCATATTATACACATTTTAATTGGACCTGAAGAATTCACAATGCTGTATTTAATTTGTCTATTGTAGTTCAATCTTCTTAACTTATGAGCTGCTGCAAAGCTATTCAAGTCACTCAGCATTTATTTTTAGAGCTGTAGGTCAGCAAGAGAACTTCTAATGCTCTGTTATGTGCAGAGATACTGCTGTTATGCTTCATTGTAGCTACCAACATCAATCTCATATGCAGCTAATACTATGCCCCTAGGAATAGCCATCCTTACTGTAATCCTTAGACTTTACGATAATGTGTCAGAATGGGGACAAAATATTTCAATGCTGAAATTACAGAAGAATTTGTCATCATATAAACACAGATGTAGAATTACCTGTAAGACTATTTTTAAATGCACTACACTTCAGGCTGTAAAAATTGAAGAGGTTGGTTATTCTACTCTTACATAATAGTGCTGCTAAACATAAACTACAATTTCACGTACACTGCCTCAGACCAGTGTAGCTGGACCATTTATATGATGTTGTGTATTTCAGTAAAAGTGGTATGGGGAAAATCACTGAGATAACATTGTTTATGTCACAGAGCTGACATGGAAAGGGGACAGTCAGGAACTGATATGTATCTTACGTAGTCTAGCTGCTTCTGATGTTACTTAAGGTTTAAAAATCCAACTTCAGTTAATAGTATCTGTGTCCGTGCTATAACTATTTGCCACAGTATTTAATTGTTCCTTTCCATTAAACTGATCAAGCTACTAAGAAACTTAAGCTTCTAGTTCACCTTAGTTCATCACTGTTATAGTCACTGGGGCAGGTCTAATAGACTTTTCTCTGAATTCATTTTTGTCAGACTTACCAGTGAGAGGATAAGGTGATCAGCACATTGCAAACTGAAAGAAGAGAAATATCTTCTATAAACTTTTTGAGAAGGCTTACTATGAGATTACTGTTGTAAAAAGTTTGAGGAGCTCCTGCTTCGTAACACAGCCTGCTAAATAGAGAGTTTCAGTTTCTTTGCCTTGTGTTTAGGTTTGATAAGCAAATGTTAACACTCCTACTACCTAACTCTGTTTTAAAGCAAGAGGAATAACATTTGCAGATTGCATTTGTGGTCATTAAGATTAGATCTGTGCAGTACTGGATTATCTGGAAGTATAAACCTATCTGTCTTTTTGCCAGACTGAACCAAGCTCATGATTTATTCTGGTGATCTAGCACAAGGGATGAAGTTACCCCAACAACATTGTTTAACACGTCTGAACTAGCAGAATGGCTTAAAGTCAGCCCTTTTGTTATTGGTTTGATCCATTCAGGCCATCCTAAAAGTTCAGGTTTTTGTTTTGGTTTTGGTTTTTTTTGTTGTTTTTTTTTTTAAATCATGGTTCCAGCAGCAAAGAGTTTTCTAGCACTCAGCTTGTGGTTTGTACCTCTAGATTTGTCAGCCACATGCTCACAACTGGGAATGTGTGTGGAAAATTAGAACTTGCAGAGATTGTTGAGGAGGGAAGGAAAGATGTGTTTCTTGAAGAAAAAGGCTCTAGTCTAAGAAAGAAGTGTTTTCAAAAGTCAAAACAAGCCCTTGAGGTTCCTCTGTTCAGATTTGATCACAGGGTAAAAACTGATGAGCAGTGCTTTCTAACTTCAGATGCTGTTAGCAGCAGTGGAGTGTCTCAATGATTTGAAGAGAAAGTGCATGACACGTATGTCAGCATCCTCAAGGCAGTTTGTAGTTAGGTACAAACTAGTATAGCTGTGCAAATTTTGAGAGTTATCACCATTGCCTATTATCAACTCTGCAACAGACAAATCTGCGTTATGTTTAAGTTTTAATAAACGTTTTAGTCCCTCAAAATCTCTTACAGCAGAGGCATCAGTTAAGGACTGATGAAAGGGACTCAGCTGGAACATGGTATTTTCTTCTGGATCTTGAGCACTCAGCTGCAAACTTTTTCCCATCTTTTTTTGTTCTTGGGCTTGGTGTCTGTGATCCTGTTGTGGCTTAACACCAGCAGGCAGCTAAGCCCCACACAGCCACTTGCTCTTTCCCCTGCAGTGGGATAGGGGAGAGAGTGAGAAAGGTAAAACAGCAAAAACTTGTGGGTTGAAATAAAGGCAATTTAATAGGAAAAGCAAAATCTACATTGCTAGCAAAGCAAAACAAGGAATTCATTCGCTGCTTCCCATCAGCAGGCAGGTCTTCAGCCATCTCGAGGAAAGCAGGGCTCCATCATGCGTAATGGTTACTTGGGAAGACAAACTCCATAACTCCAAATGTCCTTCTTTCCTCCTTCCCCCAGCTTTTTACAGCTGAGCATGATGTCATATAGTATGGAATATGCCTTTGGTCAGTTGGGGTCAGCTGTCCTGGCTGTGTCCTGCCCCTCCCCAAGCCTGCTCTCTGGCAGGACAGCGTGAGAAGCAGAAAAGGCCTTGATGCTATGTAAGCACTGCTCAGCAATAACTGAAACATCGGTGTGTTGTAAACACTTGTTTTAATCACAAATCTAAAACATAGAACCATATTAGCTACCCTGAAGACAATTAACTATATCCCAGCCAAAATCAGTACAGATCCTTAGGGGATCAAAGTAAACAGACTGCCTATTGACTGTTTTAGAAAGATGCTGAATCATGACTTTCCATCATAAATACATTGGTGTTTTCCTACTTGCCTTTTTTTCCTCACAAATTGGACAGGGCTTGGATAAATTATAAGTAACTGAAGTTATGTGATTCTATCAGAATCCTAGTTATTTACTTATTCTTTGAGACTTCCTGTTCTAACTGCTTACTTCATGGTTCTTGAGCAATTGAGCACTTGAGCATTGTCGTCAATATGGATGTGTCTACCTGAGTCTTCAGACAGTCCAGAATACCAGATATGGAAAGTATGAACTGCTTTACTAAGGTTGCATTAAGGAGTGTTTCTGTTTTAATTTAGCAGCAGTTGGTGTATATGTCTGTGTGTTGCATGGGAAGGTTGTTACCTCCTCTGACATTGTACCCCACCATTCCCCTTGTCCTTCTCCCTCTCCCCCTCTTCTGCTTCATCCTGCACCCCAGAAACATATGTGCATATTACCCACTGCAGTAAGTGCTGGAGCATACCTTAGTTGACACTCAACAGATGCATGTACACACACATAGTAACTTGTTTGCTCTGTAGGCTTCTCCAGAGTACAGGGGGGTCCTCAAATACTGCTTCTCAATAGCATTATTTGAGCGTGTATTGTCTATAGCCCTACATTATTGCTCTAGTTATCTAAGTGGGTGACAGTTCAGAGCATAGTTGTCTGAGACCTTCATTGGCAACACTAATCTGAAAGATATTCCTTGTGCTGGAGTATCAAGGAGAGCTGTTAGCATGGGATAGTTCATATGTTCTGATGCACATATAGAAACTATGGTAAGCAAAGCAAATGATTACATATTATGTAGCCTAGAAATTTAATCTGCAGAGCCCTAGAGATCCGTGGGCTTCAAGTTGGAAGCTGCTAACCTGGCAAATAGAACAGTGTTTTGGAGCCCAGGATGTCTGTTCCTAGATGGATCACTGACCTGTTGAATTGACCTTGAGTAAGCCATTTTACCCTTCTACAGTTCAGTTTCTCAATCAATATAACAAATATTCAATACCTAATTTGTAAAACCCTTCAAGAACTAATTCTGAAAAGCAATAGGTAAGAAGCTACTATTAGAGAATGTAAGATATGCAAAACCAGTTAAGCTAAAAATCTTAAGAGAATTATAACTTTTATATTTTCATCTAGAAAAAGCCAAAGATAGTCAAGTTTAATTTAACTGCAAAATTACCTCAGATCTGAACTACGCTGCCATATGATAATGTAGTGTCCTGATGCAGTTGTCATCTTACTGTTCTGCAGTGTCAGCCAAAGAGCAGGCTTAGAGTTTGGGTTGCAAAAGATCAAATACAGTGGGAAATGGCTGGTTGTTCACACCTTGTACTCAGATCTGGCAGTCTGTAGTAGTAACTCTGGAATAGCTTTCCTATTGTTTCTTTCTGAAGAATTTCTTTTAAAGTACCTGGATTCATCCAGGTAATTCTGCATGGGCTTGTTCTGGATGATTGGTATGCACAGTTCATATACTGATATAGGCTGAATTTACACTGAACTGCAAAGGAAGAGGCTCAGCCCAAAAATCTTGTTCTAAACTAAAATTCATGGTCAAAAATTCATGCCACATAGCAGAAAAACACTCCCACCACCAAACCAAAACAGCTCTAGAACAATACTAACCTTAGCGATTTGAATTCCAAGTGGGAACTTTTTTTTTTAAGGTGTGTGGAATTGGCTGGTTTTCCAGAAAAGCTGCAAACTACAAATTCTGGCCCTTGTCTATCTGGAGTTCAGATCCAAGGGTTTATTTTAGGCATATCTATAGCAGTGAGATGAGAAAGGGGAATTATCAGCTGGGGGAGGAGCAGGAGGAGGAGTTAGCTGGGAGGAGAAGGTTCCAACCTTAATATTTTTGTCTTTAAAAACTGCAGCTGAATATATCAAATGAATATGTCATTCATCTCTATGCTCTTCAGGCTGGTTTTGACAAATTGCTGACTGAAATCTAAGAACACTTTCAAAATGCTACCTTGTTTTCTTTGTGCATACTATTTATAAACAGAAGTATTTCCACACTTTGAAAGATTATTTGGGTGCTTTTGCTTTTGACTGTTTTGAATTTTAATAGACTAGATATCTATCTATATTAAAAAAAAAAAAGTAAAAATAAACATGTTATATTTCGAGACATTTTATCCCAATTGTTGGTGAAAAGTCTTTCACAGTCTCTTTGTAGGGCATAAACAATATGCTGAAAGATCTGTGCGCGGAGATGAAATATTACTTCTAACTTCTTATCATTCAGTTTTAGTGTGGTTCAAATAAAGATGATTTTTAAGAGATATTTGGGGGGGAGGTGTGTATTATTATTTTAAGAGATATTACTGGCCATAAAAGATTAACATGTTTTCCATTGTTGTTACCATTTGAAGTGTTACCAGCTACCTTCTGGCAGATAACACACTGCTTTAAGTTTCAAATATCTACTAATTCATGCAGCATTTAAAAGCAAGCATTCTAAACAGGTGCTACCTGATATAACCCATTTTGATTTTGACTTGATGAGCCTGAGACTGGGATATTATTTGCATATATTTCTTCTCTTTCCATATCCTAGATATTGGAACCACCATGTTTTGCAATGATTTTATGCCTAAGATAGTTTTTAAAAAATTAAAATTGCTCTAGGCATTTTAGAGGTTTTAATCATAAAACTGGGAGTATTGAATAGATTCTCATTTAGCAAGTGTGTCATGGTGCTTTTGGTGAAATATTTTTTTTTTGTTCACTTAAAATACTTTCTTCTTGGTAAAATACACTAGGCTATTTCAGTTACTTTGTATTAAACTGATGCAAGTCAGAACAAAATTTGGTGTGTGATCTTGTGTGCATTTAGAAATATGCAAGCCAAAAATCTGCTGGTGAGTAGGAGATCCGCCTTGGAATTACATACTACTACAGCCAGAGCTCCTGGGGTAAAACATTCCACTTCATGAAAGATTTTGGCCTTTTTAAAATCTATTCAGCTGGAAATGATTAAGCCTGAAGTTTGTCTCGACCTATTTCTTTGCTAGTAAACAAAATTCAAAACATTTTTTCAGGAAAAACCTAACAGCCAAATCTGGAAAAAATAGATTCTGAGTTTAAAAATCTCATTTTAAGAATTTGCTCTGCATCTACAATTTACATATCAACTTTTCAGTGTCTGGCAAGGGCTTTTGCCAACTAAGAGCATCCAGTCTTGTCTTCAAAAATAGTCTCTTCAATTCCTGAAGAAATACACTCAGATATTCTCATGTCAGACACTCCAATTTGGTAGGGGAGGTAGTTGATCTCTGTTACACTTTGGGACTATCAAGTTTCTCAAGAATTATTACTGTAATCAACCATGAGAGTGATGAGGCATGTAAATAATGTAAAGCTAACTAAAATACAAATAAAAAGGTTGCATTGCCAAATGTCAAGAGTGTTCAGCTACAATTTCAGGACCTAAGGAAAGCTACATAAATTTTCAGAACTGTTTCCTATGGGTGCTAACCACTCCTGAAAAATTAGTTCACTCCATTTTAGGTATGTAAATAAGACTTACTATGTGTAAGATATCTGACTTGTAATTTGCTGCTCACTGGTAATGCAGAAGCTTTGCAGTGATAGAAATATAGACTGTGCTTCTACTAAAGTTAGTAATAAAATTCTCTCTGAATTCAGGATCAGACATAATTTTCAAGGAATGTTTGAAATCAGAAATAATATGTATCCTAAGCCAGAAAGGGCAGCTGTGATGTTTAAAAATAAAAAAAAAAATAATTAAAAAAACCCAGAACGATGTTTAGAGGGACCAATCAGGCTCAATTTGTTCTATGCCAAATACAGCTGTAGCCAGTGATGCTCCTACAATGATGAAGAGTTAGGAGAGGTTTAAATGGCAAATGGAGAGGACGCTGCTTGTGAATCTAGAGAAAATGACATAGAGCAAAGTATTTTTCTCAAATGAAAAGAGAAATTATGATTATGGTATTGAATAGCAATGCGGCTCAGTTGGATCTTGTAATATGCTGTACACATGAAGAAAACATAGATATAAATCACCTGAAATGGGTATTTATGTGATAGAAAGAAAATAAAAGGTTGAAACTAAGATAATTGGGTGGAAGACCAGAATGCTAGTCAGATTACAGAATTGGAATCTTTTATCTTGTTATATAAAGTATGAAAGAAGGATCTAATTGCACAGGACTCTGAACACAGACAGTAGCTGAAGACTTATTTTTAGTGCTTTAGACAACTCTATAATCAGCCTGAAATTTTCAGAAGATGAATAAAAATCAGATCTATTAATACAAATGTATTAAAAAAAATTTAACACAGAAGATGAGAAGAGGAAGAAACAGGTTTGCAAAGCACATTTCAGACATCACTGACTCAGTAGCTCTTAATAGTATAGTATTGTAGTCATGATCTGGGTTTTCTTGCATGCAGGAATCTTAATTGTCACTTCATTATAGGAGATTGCAAACTGTAAAGGTAGAGGAGTGATGCTAAAGCTCACATGTAGATTCAACTTTATTTTTAACTTTCTGGAAATGAAAGTAAAGCATTCTTTAGCAGGGGTGGGACATGTTTCTGTTTCAGTATTTTTCTCGTTGTTTTGAATACAGTAGAAAGCATTTGGGTGGCTTTAGTGTCCTTTAGACATTATATAAATAATCTCTGCCTTTGGGACTTGGGGGGAGCGGGGGATAAATTGTTGATTTGTAATTAAAAAGCAACTTTTTCAAAATATAATAATTTGTATTTTAAGAATTCATAACATATGCATTAAATCTTTCAAATGACTGCCTGTTACCTGTACTGAGAGTAATGAAGCTACCATAACACTTTCAAAACTGCATATCTACATGCTGATACATCTCTGTAGTCCCCAGAGGAAATAATCTCCATAACCAAACCCACCAAATGACCTTACAGAAAGTGAGTCAAGAAACCCCCAAGGTCCTTGCAGATGATCAATAAGTGAGAGGTGCCGATGACTGGTAGGTGAACATTTCTCATAAAGTAACCACTCCATCTCTGATGAATCAGTCCTGACCCCCAAGGGACATCTACAAAGCACCTTCAAAAGATATGCTTCAATATTAAAATTCATGACTCTGTTAAAAGGTAAAAATTATGGACTCGTTAGAGATACTGGTTTTATAGGTATTATAATTTTTTTAACCTCTCTTCTGATTTCTTTTATATTCCTACCTCAGTAATAAGTCTATGTTTTTCAGGAGATGAGTTACTTCTTTGTTTTAACAGATCAAGCTATGTCTCCTCTTTCTTTGTTAGCAAGCCTCCCTATATCAGAGATATGAGCTACTTTTCTTTCAGATGGCTTGATTAACACATTAGTTAGAGCAGTTTAGCTTTGAAGATTGCTGTTTCTACTTCAAGAAGTGCTTGATATACCTGAGGGTGTGTCTGTTCCTTCCCACGTGTAGCAGTTGATCTAATAACAGGTATCACATCCCACCATAAGCTTTGCCTCACTTGTGCTATTGAGGCAACCGAATAAGAAAATTACTTAGCCTTCTTTGTGTGTTCAAAATGCTGGCAATTGTGTAATTTGCTCTCCTAATATTTCTTAAAATTGTGCAATTGAAGTCCAGCTTAGAATATATAAATATTCAGATCCAGATATCTATATTATTATTAAAATTATTGGTGATAGAGAGGGAGAATAGCTAAACAATAATTAGAAGACATAATTAAAAGCAGAGTAAGTAAACAGTAAGCTGTAGTTTTCCTAATGGTGGTGAAGTCCAATTGCATCCCTTCGGATTTTGTGCCTACAGAATAGGTCTTTGTAAGCGAAGGTACTTCTGCTGTAGGTGCAGCAAATTCATCTGAACCTAAAAACTGCAACCCAAACCTTTATATGGCGAAGAGTATATAACGTACACTGGATACCTGCTCCAATTTGAGGAGCTATTGAGAGGCAGGACATGACAGTGACCATTCAGGGTGCCAGGAGTGCTCTACTGGAGATAGATGGAGATAATGTGGTCACGCAGATAGATCCTTGACTAACATTAAATGCACAGTGGGCCACAAAAAGTGACCATTGTAGTGTTACATTAAGGTGAGGCCTGCTGCTCTTTCTATCTGGTATCAGCTGATTATACATTTTTCTGTTCTAATACTTTCAAATCAGAGTATAGTTGGTTTTAGATAGGCACCAAGTATTTTATCGTTACGTACTTTACTATTTTCTTAGGAAATGTTATTTAATAAGGGCAATGGTTATTGACTTCTAAGAGAAGTTTTAGTAAAAGTGAATATAATAGTCTTTCACATTTTGCATCACATACTGACTTATGCTGAGATTGCAGCTAATCATTAGTTAATAATCAATTGAATACATTGTCCCATTGCTCCATATCCATACATTTTCAACATCCACTTATCAGAACAGGAGGCAGCCTGAGCATCGTACTAAAATGTGTTGAAAGCCTACAAGGGAAAATTAGATCAGGATGTACAAAAAAAATCTGAATTCTTTATGAAAAGAAAAAGTCTTTATTAAAATAAATTATTAAATCATTGCTGGCTTACAAGCAGCTATTCTAAGGGTAATTTGTAAATGCGGAAAAAGGAGGCCTGCTTTTTTCACAACTGTTCTCTTTTCTAACTTATATGGGCTGTGTGACCAACATTAGTTCATTGAATTTGCATCCTCTGTATAGATCTTCAGATGCATCTTTGAGCCTTATTAATTATATTAATGCTTAGAACACATATATTAATTTTGTATGTGAACTTCAGGATCATTCTAATAGTGTTTTCTTATGAATTTCTGTTTGGCTTTCCAGGAAAGATTTGGGTTGGGTTTGTTGTCCAAATAGATAAGCTATCACTTCTGTCAGTGCACTGGGGTGTTACTTTTGTTGCTGTTACAACTTCCCCATCATCTTTGCTGCTTCAGTATTTTGCTAAGTAACTTGCATCCACTGTTGTGTGTTATGATCAAAATTCATTTGATTAGTCTTAAACTAGAACTAGTTTAAGCCTTGACACTTTGTAAACTCATAGTTTGTAACTAAATTCATACAGTGTACTATACTTAATCTTTATTTTTTCACCCAGAAGAGTATAATGCATTTCTTTGCTTAGCATTTGGATCAATCAAGCAAGGTGAATTTTACCCTTCTCCTTTCTTTTCTTGGCTGTGTTCCCCTTTTCCATTTTCACAGTACCTCAAAACATATAAAATGTTTTCCCGCATAAAGTGATTGCATATTTATAGAAAGTGCAACTTGACTTTAAAAGATGAGTGGAACAATTGCCCACAAAATCATATTGATCTGGAGTCTGTGGTATAAAACGCATGCAATGTGAGGTATCAAGGAGTGGACCACATTGTGCTGTTTATGCCTTCTAATAGCATTCTGATTTGTTGTTGAAGCAGTATTTACACATTTTATGCAACTGAAATGCAGTTGTTTAAAGAAGTAAAAAATTAAACTCCGTACTGCCATAAGGGCTCTGACTGGTGTAATTGGTATAACTCTGGACTGATTACTATAATAAATTACACTGAGGAAAAGCAAGGGAGATCAGACTCATGTTCTGTTGCTGGCTTTATTTCTAGGTCTCAGAGCATGTGTGTATACATTAAAAAATATAAAAGCAGAGAGGGGAAATCAAAATGACTAATGGTTTGAGAGGTTTACATATGATGAGTTACTATAAAGATTAGCAAGTCTGAAGCAGAGTTGGAAGGCATTGACTGAAGTATGTAAAAATGTGAAAGCCAGCCCTTCTTTTCTCTTTCATGTAATGTGAGAAGAGAACAACGTTTGAGCTCTGAAAGCACAATGTATTTGGCAACAGTGAAAAAGACATGCCTTGCGCAGCATGTTGCCCATCTTCTATTTTTGGGGTGTTTTTTAATGACTTGGACTCTCTCTGACTGTCCTCTTGTTTCCCAGAAGTTGCTTCTTTGTATTGCTGACGTGCTGCTCTTCCTGTTGTGCTCCATTTTGGGGGGTGAGTTCCCCATGAGTGCTTGTTACACCCTTGAGTTTCAGCTGTGGTCTCAGAACTGATGAAAAGATAATGTTGTGGATACCTGCCAACTGGATCAAAGTTGTTCCCCTTCATGTGCAAATCCATAGTTTAGTTAACAGTCCAACATGCATTGTTCAATATATTTTTCTGTGCCAAGCTACTTGAAAGTCAGGTGTACAGAGAAACTGTAGATTAAATTTTTGGAGGGATTTATGCGCCTAACGATGCAGATAGATGTGTGATGATATTTAAAGAAATGCCTGCATGTCTATTTTCTCCTAATTTTAATAGGTATATCCTGGCATATTTTTTTTAGACAAATTATTTAGGTAATAGGCAACACTTGTTATCTGAGATACAGTAAATAACTCAAAGCTGTTCAATGGCATACTGTGAGAGAAATCTGAAATATAGTTGGTGATGCACAGTGAAAAAGCTCTGGTGTGGGAGTGAAAGGGAGGGATCTTGTTTCTTCATTTTATCTTTTGAACTCCTGATCCATTGTGATGATCTATGTACACCAATGGAATCCTTTTCCAGGTAGTGAATGAAAGAGTTTGTTTTTTATTTAAAAAGTAGACACCTAAAAAGTTCCTTCCTCGTTGCACCAGTAGGCTTTCAGACCTTCTTGTTTTACCAGTAATTTCACATGATTTTGTTGCCCTAGACTTCAAATAAACCACAGTGTTTTAAATATATCTATATCCCTCAAATTTTTGGCAATAGGAAAACTAGCTGAAATCACTAAACTGCTTTAACTTTGGAAACTATTCACCGAGTATGCATAATAGTTGTTATCCATCCTGTTTTGTAACAGTGCCAGAACAAGTTCTTTTGAAATGCATGAGATGGAAACCCCATTCTCTTCAAGAGGAAGCACCTTTCACTTTGCAGGGTTGTCTCGGACCAGGGGGTATATTATCCTCTTAATGCACTTGCATAACTCCCATTAACATTAATGGAAATTACATGCACTCACTGTGAGGTGAATATACCCTTTTGTTGAAATGAGCAATCTATTGCGACAGATTTTCCAGTGATGTTAGATCAAATTTAGATTGCTATACTAACGTCACTAATACATCTTTGTTGCTTGTAGTTTATATTAATGAAAATTCACAAGGTAGCTTTATATTAGGTCTTATAATGAAAAATCCCATTTACGGTGCTCTAGAAAAATTGTGTTTTAAACAGGGAGCTTGTCCATTTTCTTCTCCAATGTAAAATGTGGACCACTGTGTAGTAAACTTTGTATTTTCTTTTGGCTTGGTAGTTATTGTTTGCAGTCCCGTTAGAGATAGTTTGTAAAGGTTGTATATTGCAGATGGCAAACTGTTGGCCTGTGGTTAGGACAGCAGAATGCTGGGTTCCTGGTTCTGTTTCTGGCCTTGTTGCTGAGAGTCTGTTTGGCTCTGGGTGACTCAGCTGCCTTATCTGACACTAATTAATATCTAAAATGTGCAGAATCAGAACATCATAGCTCACAGGTGTGTTGTAAAAATTGTCTGTAAATTGTTTTATTGTGAGATGAAAGCCACTAGAAAAAGGTCAAATGTTATCTCAGAAAGTGATATAACAATTTTATCAAAATGTTAGCAAGATGTAGCTCCTGTTTTACACACAGCTTTTGTGTTAGTGTAACCTGCTGTTAGGGAGCGGTTTACTTATACTAATACAGTTATACTGTTGCAGCCCCTAGTGTGGACGCAGTTGTACTGACATAAAGTGCTTCACTTGTATTGTTTATTTCTGTCAGTATAGGAGCACACTTGGTGCCTTAGCAGTGAAATAGCTGTATTTGGAGGAATTGTGCCATTTCACTTTTTGCTAATTTAGGGTCAGTATATGTGTAGCCAAGAATGCAGCCAACTATGAAAAAAGCTTCAAGACCATTAGCCTTCTCCAGCAAAGTCCGAATTAGGTCATTGGAGGCAATGCTTGTTTTAAAGCAAAAATCCAGATAAATCATAGGTGGAACAGAAGTATTTATACAGATAGATAGATAGATCTTGCATTGCTTTTCAAAATACTTACTTCTAGAACTCTGTAGTTCTTTCTGTGAGTCCCTTCTGCTCTGGCTTTTTTCCTTAAAACTACAGCTAGTCATTTTCCTATAGCATTTTCAGGAACCATCGTATTTCCTCGCTGGCTCTGCATCTGTTTAAGTGTGTATTTTGACTTGAGTAGGGAAATGATAGAATCTTCTTTTTCTAACCTGTTTCTTACTCCTCCTCTTCCATTGATTGTTTTTCTTGCACAGGAAAACTATATCCTGTCCATTTTCAACCACATAAACCATTTTCACTGTAGCATCATTTTATGATAAAAATGGTGGCTTAAAGTTATTTTTGTTTTCAGACATATATTTTCTAATGCATATTTTAAAGATACAAATTCAAAATAAAAATTTACAGACACACTGGAATTTGTGATCTGTGGCCTACTCCGTGGATAATTCACTATCAGATGTAATAGTAGCTGTCAGGAAGTTCCGACGTAACCTGTGTTGCATGTGTGACGCTCTCAACATGGGAATGCTAGAAGAAAATGTCTTACTCTTACATTCTGAGACATATTAATGTACCAGTATCTTTGAGAGATATGTATTTAAGAGGTCCTTAAAGAATCCAGTGGAAGTATTACATTTAGATATTTATGCAAGCACTATTAAATTCCAGGAGCAGAATGTAAGCGGTTCCAAGCGGTGTAGATGGCTCCTGCTGCAAACACAGTCCCTACCTCGAAGAGCTTGGTTAAGCTTTTCTTAACTACTAATCAATATTGAGTCCTTTCATTTCAACCGCACAAGTGGAATGGGGTCTGTGTTACCGGCACACTATGAGAAGTCGTCAAGCTCTCCTGCTACAGGTGTCCCGGTGCAGGGCCCCAGGCAGCGCCCAGCCCCTCACCCGCTTCGGGGTCTCTTCCCCTCCCGCCGCAGCCCAGCAGCGCTTAGGGGGCGGTCAGCCGCGCGGGGCCAGCGCTAGCACTAGGAGACAAGAAGAGCGTAAACGACGAGGGGCAATTAATTCGCTCTCCCCACGCCTCAGTGGACTATCGCCCTTTGCTTATAAAGGCTTCGTGCCCTCAGCGGCAGCTCGGCATCGGCCCCTTCCCCGTTGACGGGGGCTGGCTCCGGGGCCTCGCCCGTTGTCCCCCTGCGCGCTGGGGTGCGGAGCTGCGCCCCCGCCGCCTCCTGCCTGGAGGGCAGAGCTGGAGGGCAGAGCTGCAGCCCGCGGGGCTGCCGCCGGACTTTGAACCAGCCGGGGGCTGGTGGAACAGGTTTCCTCTCTGCGCGCCGCCGGGGCGTTGCGTCAATCCTGGGAGGAGGATCCTCGAGGTAAATGAACTTTTTAAACGGGAAAAGAAGAAGGGAGAGGAGGAAGAAGAGGTGGGGCAGCAGCCGCCCGAGCGCTTCCTCTAAACGCTTGTTCGGGAAACGGGCTTCGGCCGCTGCCCGGCGCCACGGCCGGAGGATGCTCTTCTCCGCCCCGCCGGGCTCCGCAGGCGAGCTGTCAGAGCGCCGGCCGTAGCGGGGCACGGCTGAGCGCCAGCTCCGCGGGTGAGTGTGCGCCGGAGGCGGCCGCTTCTGCGCTGCCCGCGCAGGGAGCGCTGGAAGGGGCGTTTGGAGCCCTCCTTCCTGCCCGCCTCCCCAGCTAGGGTTACGGCGCGGAGCCCGGGAGCGGCCGGGCGGCGGTGCCCTCGCATCCGCGGCTCTCGGAGGCCGAGCGGGGCTGCCGGAGCGGGGAGCCTGGGCGGAGGGTCTAATGCAGCAGGCGGCGAGCAGGTCTGGCCGCGCTCCTGCTGCAATAGGTAACGGGCGGGGCTGGGAGGTGAACGAGGCGTTGCGAGAGAGGGGGCTCGGGGCTGGGAGGGCAGGCAGGGGCGAGCGGGCGGACGAGAGGCGCCGGGTACCGGACAGGCGGAGGCTGGAGGAGAGGCGATGCGGTCCAGCCGTCGGGATAGCTGCACCCCCGCTGCCCCGGGCCGGCCCGCTCTGGTGCGGCGGGAGCTGCCCCGGAGCGCCGCCGCCCTTCGGCCCTCCCGGCCGTGAGGCTGCTGCCCGCCCCGGCGCGGCAGGGTGGGCGCTCGGTGCCAGCCCGGTAGCTCTTAACCCTGCTGGGGGGGGGGGGGGGGTGGCGGGCCGCGCCCCCCTTGTGCGGGGGAGGAGAGGGCACGGTCCTGGCGGCGGTGGGTGCTGGAGGGGCCGTGTGCGTGCCGGCCTCTCGCTGGAGGTATCCCCGTGGTCGGTGAGCGGTAGTCGCGCCGGTTGTGGCTGTGCGGAAAAGAGTTTCCGAAGACAACCGATGCCATAGCACTTAGCTTCTCATTTGGCAAATTACCGTGCGTATACGGCTAATACGTGTACTGGATGCCTGTATGTGTTTGCGTATGTGTGTGCGCAGCGTGAGTCTTTTGATGCGTGTGGCTACAAAACAATCTGTTTGCTTGGTAGAAGGTAGTCGTATAATGGTAACTGTTCTTGCCTACTTTTTCTGTCTTAAAGCACTTGCATTCATTCCCTTCTGGTATTTTCAGAAGTGAAAGTCTGTGGTTATTGCTGTACTTAATACAAGTAAATATAATTATCTTTAAAGTCAAAGGCTGTGTATCTTTATTATTTATAAATATGTGAAGATAATAAGTATAATAGGGAAATAGTTCTTAATGTCTTTCAAGCTGTTATTGGGTCATCGTTGCACGTGGTGCAGAAAAGCATGTTTATTATTGTGGATTTGGGGGATCCAAATAGCAATTTAACCTATCTGAGGACTGACTAATTTTGTGCGTATTACTGGAAAGCTCTAATAATAACAATCAAGCAGTAAACAGAAATAATGGTATGCATTGGGGGAAAGTACATTGTGCTGTTTGCAACACTTTTTAAAATACCAAGTCCTAGGGAAATTTATAACTAATTTACAGTTCAGTTTTATTTAAAATGAAGTTATAGAATAGGGAGGAGATTCTGCAATGCAAGTAAGCTTCCCTGTGATAAATATTTAGCTTTGGTATAGAGTTCACCAGCATAAGGAAGGCGAGTCAGAAGAACACATCTGAATAGTAATTCAGTGCTCTAATAAGTCTGGAAGCTCTGTTCCTGACTTCTGAAGAAATTGTAGGTACTTGCAAATAAAAATACTTTAGCTGTAGTTTGTGCAGGTAAATCAGCACAGCTGTAATCTTTGAGAGTCACATTTAGCAATGGGGGTTTGATTTTGTACTTTCTCGTAAGTTTTTGACTGCCTGGGGAAAAAGAAAATCAGAAAGTACAAAACTATAAGTAAACATAGCATGGTGTTAGATTACAGCAGTAATGTTGGTACCAGCCTTCCCCTGAGAATCTTGTTTGATTGCAAACAAGATTCTTCCCAATCCACATATACAAATGTGTTTATCTCTTACGAACAAAATATGATGGTTGGCAGCTTCAGTGAAAAAGGAGTTACCATAACCAAACCTGGATGTATAGGACTGACTCGAGTTAAAAGAACAGCAGCACTACTGAATCTATTTAACTGGCAAAGTGGCTTTAATTGGGCTGGTTGCTAGGGAAGGGCTCCAGCACCATGTATTTCAATGAATTTAAACATTGGACAAATGGCACACCTAAGTCTGCTTAAATAATACACCTGGTATTGGCTCCAGCCGTATTTAGAGCAGGTGTGCACTGCTTCTTGCTAACCAGTTTTCCCTTAATGTGCAGTTCCACGGTGTGGCTTACATGCTGTTACCCTGTTCCATGGTGGTTGCTGGGCGAGTTGAGCTTGCCATACCAATTCTGTATTTAGTGTTTTGCATTATGCTTATTTTTTAAAAAAATAATCAGTTAATGTAAACATAACTAGAAACAGCTTTCTAGAATTAGGCTCGAAGCAGGATTAACTTACATATTTGATACATGAATTAATTTGTTACATGGTTTGTACCTTTTCTGTTGCAGGAAAAGTCAGATATTACTCTTGATTATATTGGAATAACTTAATTATTTGACTTTAGTGAAGTTGCACTGGGCCTATGCGTGGGACAGTTGTGCTAGGACTTGCATTAGCAAGGTTGGGAGTGCCAGTGTGCGCAAGCCACTGTCAGTTACTGGTTTTGCACACAGTGCCTGTTAATCTCTGCCAAGCAATACTAATCAACAGCATATTAAAAATACTATCCGGGGGTAGAACTGACACTGGTCATCCCTGTGCATCCTCCCTGTGCTGCTGTAGAACTGACATTAATAACTGTCAGCAGTATTAAAAATAAGTCTTTCCTTAGTGTAAATGCTACTTGGGAACAGAACCTGGCTCCGTTTTTTTATAAATAGAATAAACGTACTGAAGTCTGGCTTTTTCTCTTCAACATTTATAATGTGACTTAGTGTAATGTTCTGTGTTGCCACACAGGAGAATTAAGTTTGGCTCTATTCTCATTCCCCATACTAGCAGGAGTTAAGAACAAAAGGAGGCAGCTGTATCTAATTCAGGCTATGAAGGGAGTCAGGGACTTGTTAAACTCAACCGTAAACCATAGAAAATAAGAGGACCAGACTTTCTCTAAAGCAGCCTGCTAGGAGGTTTCATAGGCTTAATAAAGCTCAGCTTGATGCCCCAGCTGAAGAACATATCATAAATTTCTGATAGCACTTTCCTATGAAACAGGAGTGACCAGACTTGTCAAGTTCATATGTGTAATCTGGGAGAAAATAAGTGGCATACCTAATTCTCGTGAGAGCCACTACAGATTAAGCGTCTTTAATATTGGAGGATGGCCTGCAGAGGCACATAAAGCAGTGGACCATCTGTACCACTCGGATGAAAATGCATCACTGGAGAGGGTGCTATATTAAAAGTGAAGGCAGATTGGGGCACTGCTGTGGAACTCTTCTGGCTTTATCTATGAGTTGCAGATTAAACTTCTTGACAGAAATGGGGAAAGAACTGTTAATAGAGACTTCATGTCATATTTCTTCCCTGAAGTTCACCGAAGGCTAGGGGTTAAAAAAAATCAATCTATATTTGACCACTGGCAATCCATGCGAGAGACTCTGCTGCTGCTATTCTGAGAACTATTTAAAGTCGGCTTTTAGATTTTACTGCATATATGCTGTTAGTTGTGGCATGTCTGTCTTTTATGAATACATACTTCAAGAAATAGGTTATTTTCTAAAATTGCCTTAATTTTCTTACCTAGTTATTGGTATGAGTTTTGCACATAATTACATACTTTGAGTTGGTTCCCAGCAGTACTTGCCCAGATAATAATAGGAACATAACGCATCAGAATAGTTGAAAAATCTTCATTGAGGAGGAGCTTGAGAAAGAAGTAACAGGTTTGGTAGAAGATGTCTGTTGTACTTGACATGAAATTCTCTCCTCCACCTGCAGTATCCTCTCAGAGATAACTAATTCTTTTAACCATAAATATACAAGTGTGGATAAAATAGCTGTGGAGTAGCAGTTTATGTACATCCTCAAATGCGTTAAGTATTTTACAGGTAGGTAAGCAGCTGTCTGAGCTGGGGACAACTTCTATTTTAAGATACAATGCAGTGAGTGAGGGGCAATAAACTGTGAGGAAAAGACAGGCTGAGAGGGCAGGCAATGAATAGACAGGCAATGAGGTCGTGAGGTTACTTCCATGCATTTGTTTAAAAGAAGTGAAAAAAACGCAAGGAAGACTGTTATAGGCATAATACTCTACAGTGAATGTAGTTATGAGCAGATATAACAAGAATGGACAGCATTCTAAATGCTGCAAGAAAAGTCAGTAAATGCTATTATTTCGAGAAGCTGTTGGCTAGTATAGAGCAAAATAAAAACATATTAACTTTTAGACCTTCAGAAAAATGTTTGTGTGTAATGAAAACACCTATGTTGTGAGTTTATTTTTTTTAAACAGAAGTATACGTGGAGTAATTCCTGAAGAGCAGAAGTCATTTCTTTACCCCCTCCCCCCAAAGCTGATGTCCAGGAATATGTGCCTGCTAAACTTCCACACACCCCCTCCCCTTTTGAAACAGATCCAGGTTTGCCTCTTCAGCTACTTTTGACTACTCTGGACAGTAGCAACACATTGAATCTGACATGATTCTTCCCAGTTGTACTGCTGCAGATGGAATTTTAAGTACAAGGAATGAAAATTGATAGGACTTGTCGGTGTTCCTTCTGCTATAGCCAGCCAAATCTCTGAGCAGCAGCAGAGGTACTAAAGCTGTATCTGTAAACTTATGAAGTTAGACTTTTCTCTTTCCATACCCATTGGAACAAATGCTAGGATATTTAAAATCAATTTTTAGTTTGTATGAAAAAAGTTAATTTCACCTGTCTGTGAAACTGACTGGAGGGACTAGTAAGCAAGAAGGATTTTTCATTTCCTCAAAACCATATTAGTGTACATTTTTGGAAAGCAGCTGTAATAAATATTGCATCATACTATAGCTATGTATCTGTTGACTTATATGAAAATTCAATACACATTTCTTAAATAAGCATAGAAGCCGAGTATAATTTTTCAGACCAGTGGTTTTGCTATTGCATGAGAACTTTCTTAATCAAAGTTTATCTCAAAGAACAGACACTAACAGAGATGAAGTAATAATGTGACTATGAAATGATCTGCTGAAGGAAAAACTGTTTTCCCAAACGGCTTTGGGGACAGAATAGCCAATGTATTTCTTTGGGTAAAAACACACTGTGCTAGGTTCTTTCTACTCAGGCATTTCTGGTCTTTACAAAAAGCAGATAGTCTCCCTTGTGTCATTTTTAATTGATTTTTCACTGCATTACAAGAGATCATTGGCAACAGTCCAGGAAAAGGCAGGCAGCAAGCAGGGAATTCATCAAAAACTGACTCATTGATCACTGGATCTGATGAAATAATTAGTACTTGATATTTTCAATACAGTTTTGTACTGTTCATTTGACTTCCAAAAGCAAGAGAAAATCCCTTTATACCAGAAGATCACTGAGCAAAACTATAATTTCAAAAATTCTTTAGTGTGCTTATTCATTTTTTGGAATGTCTTTGTAGGAATTGCTAAGAAATTTTTATTGGCTCATCAACAGGAGCAGTACCAGTTAGACATGCTCTGTTTTGCAAACAAGTCAATTTTAGGGCATTGTATTTATGATGGAGAGAAGTCATAGGCAGTGCAAAGTATTCTGGTGCATCCATTCCCAAACGTTTGCAGTAACGGGCCTTCAAATGTGTTCATTAATAATAATGATATTTAAAAAAAAATAATCTTGGAAACCAGCAGAAATGCTGAAGGGATATCACATTAACATCAAAGCTGTAGTAGACTTCAAACAGTATCATACCATATTTCCAAGATCTGGGCAGCTCTGCTCTCTAATGAAATTTGTAAGATAAATCAGTGTATAACAAGTCTTCTATCTGAGGATCCTGTATGAATTCGCAAATGTGTTGTTAACTCAGTAAATTTTACCACAGTCCTGTTTAAAAATATGGGTAGATGGGGGGTTTTTTTCTTCAACATCTGCATTTTTGATGCAGTAAACAAAAATGTCATCTCAAAACATCCCAGAACTTTAAGGAAGAGAGAAGAATGCTTTTTATAAGTAGCAAAGGAAAAGTAAGAGTTTGATACCATGCTAAATCCTTAACTTGCTGCCAAATTTGAGCACAGAGTGAAACTTCATTGCCTGTGTTGGTAACGGCTTATGAACTGTGAATTTTTCAAGTTTCTGCTTCTAGCTGGCACTAGAAAAACATTCAGTTGCTTTGTTGTTGGTTGGTTGGTTTTTTTCTTAGGAGTTAGATTATTTCAAGTATATTGCTTTTTACTTCTTTGAAGAGAACCTTGCTGTTCCTTGGTGGGGCAGAAGGGTCAAGGTATAAATAAATACTTGTTTCCCTCTCCCTTATAGGAGACCTGCAAACAAAAAAGAAATAGAAGCCATTAACCTACCTTGTTCAGAGAGAACACTAAATCAGCACAATATGGCACAGCATAGTATTGTCCTTGGATTATTCATGATGACTGTTTTATCACTGTTGGATGGAAGTTCAGCTTTCCTGTTAAATCAGCGTCTGAAGGGAAGATTTCAAAGAGACCGTAGAAACATCCGCCCAAACATCATCCTTGTTCTTACTGATGATCAGGATGTAGAACTTGGTAAGAGCCCAACATAAAGAGAATTTTAGCTAACGAGTATGGCGCTGCTTCTCCTTGAAGCTAGATTCTTGCGTTCAAAATAATTTTTTTTGTTTTTTTTTCATTGTGGAAAATGGTAGGAAGAACAAGTAGCAAAACTTTAAACCTACCTTTATGTAGAAAATACTTTCTGTCTGCATGCAATTCAAGGACAGCAAATGTTAGTCTCAAAATGTCAAACTTCCTGTTTCTGTGGAAATATGAGATTCCTGCTTATCTGTCTTCATCTAGACACCTAAACTATGCTTCTGGCAGTTGCAAGTACAACCTGGGAAGCTACAGGCCAAAGCAGTAGGTTTAAATTCATGAGTGATTATTGCACCATGTAACTACCCACGTTTTTTTGTGTAATTGCAGACATTCATTACATATACAATTTTAATTACTTAAATGTTACCTAACGTAGTCATACTATTCTTGGTATTGTCCATTTAGATGTGTAGTTAATGACTGACCAAAATCACTTTGTATGAAAAGGTTCTACTGTGCTACTCAACGCTATGTTAATTGTTGAAGAAAAGAGATGAAAATTAAACACATGCTTTGCCTAATGATCTGGAATAATGAATTAACTGACAAGAGTTTGGGTTTTGTTCTGTTATCTGAACAAGCTTATATTTACCAAATGTTGTCTGTAGTTAGGAGAAGTAATTAACACTAGTTTAGATTAATAATTTTGCATTAGAAATATGCTTTTTAGTGAGTATAAAGCCTGGATCATCTGAAAGGTGAGATCTTGTGTACGTGTGGTCTGGTGGGTTTTTTTGACAGTTACTGCATCAAATTTCTAGTATGGATGGGAAAAACTGGAAAACAGACCTCACAGAAGAAACATAACACAATAGTAAAGTTAGTCAACTTCTATTACTTACACACTTAGTCATCTAGTTGAGAAGTTAATCACAGCAACGTGGCAGTATTCTTCCAGATGATTCCTTTTTTATCAGTATTACTGCATGTCTGCAGCACCATAGATGTCACATTCTTCTCAAAGGTGGTTGGAAAGCCTGCTATGGCAGTAACCCCACCAAATACAAATCTAATTCAAATTAGTAGGATCAGAAGATTTGTTGTTGTCACTTTTTTTTTTTAATGGTTATTTGGATCACAAATAAAGCAGTTTCAATAATGTATGTCCAAAAGAACCTAAGTACATTATCTTGCAGGCTCAGAAGGTGGTCCTAAAAAATTTATCATCTTCTATTTTATGCTAGCCTGCTTGTTTCTGATGCAATTGTCTAAGTCCTTTGGGCAGTATATTTCTCTTCTTTGATAATCTGATGCTTTCCAATTTCAAGCATAATGGGCATATGTCCACACAAATTAGGATCTAACTAAGGAAAATCCATTTGATGAAGCTGAGATTTGATATTCATCATTTGCCACTAATGGCTTTGTGAGACCCCAATATTTGTTTGAATTAATTTTTATTCTTGTCTATTGTCTGGTGAGCTGTCCAAGTTAATCAAAATTGCCATTTGTGGGATTGTGGTTAATGCATTTAAGAAAGATGAAAACAAGATGTGAATTACAAATAAAAGCTAAGGAAAACTTGGAAGCTATGGAAGTGTAGCAGAGAAAGCTGTGCGTAACTAAGACTTCATCTGTTGCTAAGAATATTCTGTAACTGATGGGTGTTATAGTTTGCATTGTTCTTTTGTGGCTACTTTTGAGGCAAAAGGGAAGACAACCCAATTTCAAGTGCTCTTAACAGCCTTTCCCTTATTTAATTTAAGATAGATTTATCAATGTACCAGTAACAGGTGGAGTTTACCAGAAAGAGAATGTCATCGTTTGAGGAAAGGAGTACAACTTTTTTTTAATTTGTGCTACTGGTAATCATGAGCTTTACTTGGGAAACCAAACGTCAGCCTTGTATTGAAAAAATGAAAAGACTGATGAGCGTCTGATGAAAAGGATGCAGAATCTCCAGGTCAAAGGAGAACAAGTGTAAATTGTAATGGATACAAATGGGAGAAGACAAATGAGAACACCAAGAACCACTGAAACATACATGCTCAGTTGACTGTCTAATCAAAAGAGTTGTACTGACAAGCAGAATATAAAGAGGAATATACTGACGAGGAGAAAGAATTAATTAGAAACAGAGACCTTTTTTTTTTCCCCTATTAGAGCCATTTAAGTCCAAGTTCGTATAATGCTGATGTCCCCTGTGTGATGGACTCAGCATCTCCTGTTTAATTAGGTTTGCCTACCATATTGCTGTGGTTTAACAAACCAGCTTATTTCATTAACTCATAGCTGGAGAAAGATCTGATTATTTAGAAGATATTTCAGCCATGTTAGAGGAATCTGAAAGATGACTTGTATGTTCCTACATCTTCCTCTGAAAAACTACAAAAGTGACATGGAAGATAATTTTTCTTAGTTATCATACCTGGAGATTAGGGCCTTAGAGCTTCGTTAAAATTAAATATAAGGAAAAAAAGGAAATGAAGATGTGAAAAGGATGTCTAATGAGGGTCAAATAGGATAAAAATAGAAGGCTTTAGGGGACAGTTAATTAACATTCTGGGGTTCAGTTAACTTATCTGTGTATGGATACCACTTCTCAAATTGTGCTTCAGAGTAAACTAAGTCACTTGGGACTTAATACTCAGTTCTTCAACAGCTGGAGCTCCCTAAAACTCATGTAAATTATGACCTCTGACAACAAAACACAACTAAGGAGAAAGTCAATATTATTTCACAAACAACTGGTATATTTTCTCCATTAATATTAGTCAAAATATCAGCCTTATCCCTAAAGTGAACCGTGAAGACACACTAAGCAAAGTTATGGATACTGCACAAATTTCAAGTGGAATTTCAGTCTAGGTTTTGCTTTACTTTGTTCATTGAGCAGCTTGAGTGCATCAAATTGATTAAACTTCCATATTTTCACAGTAGTCCAATGGATATATTTTTTAAATAGCTTAAAATTTTCACATTTAACTACTAAATCATTTTTAGTTATTATCAGTGGTTTTAGACAGGTAACACTTTCTGAATTAAGTATTGACACTTCAAAGGATGACTTCCCTTGGTACATCCACTAATGAAACCCCAGAAGGTTTTCAAACTCAAAAAGTGATTTGGTGAGGTTCCAGTTGCTGATTAACACATAACTAATCTTCTGCCACAGAAGGATCAATTTCTACTTTTTCTCACAATTTTATGTTTGCATTGGAGGCAAGCTGAAGAAAATAAGTTTTGGTTGGCTGGTTTAATGCTGTTTAAAATATTTAAAGCTGGCCTATTTAAGATTGTACAGAAGAGTATGCTGGATTTTTACCTTCCACTGATCTGTCACTCTGTATTAGTTCTCAAGCTGGGGAAGCAGATTAGATCATATGTTTTTGTATTAAAGACTGTTGATATATCGGGCCTTGTCATTACAGCAGTTTTATTAAAGGAGGTTACTGTCCCCAAGGGGAGTCTTAACATGTACTGTTATTTATGCACAGATGCCTCTGTCATTTAAAGGGGTTGTTAAATTGTATTTTAATATTGGGATGACAAAACATTCTTTTGGTCTGCCTATTTATGCTTGGGCTAGCTCATAAGACAACACAGAGGAAACATCCACAGTTTTCAGGCTCACGTAATGTATAATTGACTGTTACAATTGTTAACTGTACTGTTAGTGCCTTTGAGCACTAACACTTATCCCACAGTTATGGAAACAAAAATCTTGCTTTCTTCAGAAACTTCTTTTTGATATGTGAAGTTTAGCAAGTTCTAAAGGGGGAGAGCAATAACCTGCCTTGGTTCTTGTCACAAAGTGGTGTGACAGGTGCTCTGACCTGAGAAATGCACAAACAGATTTTTACCACTCATTTTTATATTCGTTCCAACAAAATGATCTCAAGAAAACTAATACCACGGCAACTTCTAGGTGAAATGACCTAGAGTAGCAATTAACCTTCCTTCACGGTGCCAGACAGTCAGATTTCGTATATGGCTTATGACCATTTTCCCTCTAGGTTTTGACTCCTGGTTATATCAATGTGCCCTGTATCAAATCAACTTACTGTTGCAATTTCATAATGAAATCCCTGCCCAAAGAGCTTAGAAGAAACCTAAACCCATTATTGACAGAAACAACATACAGTTTGTGCCAGATGGTTGCAGGATGCATTGATTAAAGCTGAACTATTAATCCAACTCAACCTTGGGTAAGTTAGTCCCAACGCTACTCCAGCATGAACCCATACCTTCATCTCCATGTTGTCTGTTGACTTTTCCTGCTTGTAACAAGAAGGGAGGGTTGGTGATGGAAAGGTTTACTCTCCTTTGCAAGGTCATGCTGATGACAGGTACCATTACACGTTCTTTGGAAAATGGAAATTCTTCCTAGATGAAGCGTAACTCTGCTGCAGTTTTAACTACCAGGCACAGATAGATGAGGGAAACCAAATGTCTTTTTTTCTTCTGATCCTTGGCATTTCTGCATGTAGGAAGAACTCTGATATGGATCCAAATTTAGCTAGGTGGATGTCTATGTTAAAGATCCAGTCTTTGTCCAAAGCCTTGTCTTAAATAGGAAACAGAACAGCCATTTGGCAGCAGTGTAGCTTTTAGTAATTGTTGGCAAAAACACTTTTACTCCCGTTACCCCAATTCATCCAGGTCCCTACCAGTTAAACTTGCTTGCTTGTTTTTAGATGATGGTTATAAACTACATGGTGTTATCTGTCTCAAGTAGTCATCTAAAAATCTGATTCTGCAGAACTGAGCCTAAGAAAATTTAGAGTTTTAGGTAACACGATTATCAAAATGGATCAAGTGGATAGATAGAGCTCAGTGGGCTGGTTACAGAAATTATTATGAGGGCTTTACTTTGTCTTTGGTTCATTGAAAGTTACAGAAATCAATACCTACTAATACCTCACATTGGGCAAAAGAACATTTTGTCTAGAGAACAACTCCTAGCAGACCCTGCTTGAGCAGGGGATTGGACTAAATAATCTCCAGGCATCCCTTCCAACCTCAGTGGTTCTATGATTACAACCCTCCGCCTTTTGCAGAAGGTTGGCACAAAAGGCAGTGCATCCGGTATCTTCTGAAACCGAGGATTAAATAACGCTTAAGGAGTATGCAAACTTTGGTCAGGGTTGCTGCACAAAGTGAATTTCACCCTCAGGCCACATTGTCTCAGCCTAAAATTCATGCTGGTTCTTGCCTTCAGCTACTGGAACAGTACTAGTGGCTCCAGAAAGGCTGCACAGAGGTTGCAGATACAGTGGTAAGTGTTGAGCTTAGAGAGAGAGAAAAATTTAAAAAGCGTTATGATCTATGTCAACAGGTTTGAGTCAAATCTTAACTTAGAACTTCAGTATTTGGTCCTTCTTAAAACAATGGGAGAACTTCACTAGAGGAGGGGAGAATAATCTCTTTAGATTTGGGCTCAGTACGAGATTACGGTGCCCTTACTAGCTGTGCTTCATTCTGGTCTCTGATGTAAAATGTGAGCTCTTAGTTAGCTCTTGTGATTGAAACAAGAAAATTTCCTAAGGTGGCTTTCTTATTCCAGGTTCTATGCAAGTGATGAATAAAACAAGGCGGATCATGGAACATGGAGGTGCTCATTTCATCAATGCCTTCGTGACAACGCCCATGTGCTGCCCATCTCGCTCCTCTATTCTTACGGGGAAGTACGTCCACAACCACAACACTTACACTAACAATGAGAACTGTTCTTCTCCATCCTGGCAAGCTCAGCATGAAACACGTACATTTGCAGTGTACCTCAACAACACAGGATACAGGACAGGTAAGATCAAGGCTGGCTCCATCTGAAAGCTTCCTTAGGCTTATTAGTACAGAGGCTAATGTATGTAATATTTTGATTTGTTCTCGTAATGGACTACAGCAGTGCAGAATGCCAGAGCTTCAGTCTTGCATGTAGGTTTAGCTTCCTTGTACTTTTACTTGAGGAAATTAAATTTTTAAAAAAAAAAAAATGTGTGGGGGGTGGACTTTTTTCAGAAGCTGGGAAGGATAAAGTAATGTGCATGTTTGAACCAAAGGCATAGCACACATAGAATAAACCCAGCAATTATCTGAAGTGCACAGAACAGACAAGAAAGATGCTATGGAAAGGAATTAGTGATTTGAATTTTTCATAAAACAGATATATCAAACTAAGAATACATGCAAAGGGACTGTTCATTCTGTGCTTTGGGGCAGAGCTGTCAGCTGGATTGGTTTCTCTAGACAGTCCATTCCCAGTAAGGTGTTTAGGATAAATAACGACTGAAGAATAATCGGCAAGATCACGTGTACTCCTGAGAAACAAATGATCCTCTTTGTATGCAGTGCTCCTTAGGAACAAATATCCAGTGGAAAGGATTTCAGAAAATATGTAGCAGGTGTTCCATACCTATTTCTTTCTTGCATTCTCGACATGAGATTTAGGTCCTTGCCCGTTACTGTGGTTTTGTCACTTCTCTTGCTAATGCCTTTTGTCATGATGAGAAACAGGCATCAGCCTGGTTCTATTTGTGTTATTTATAGTATATAAACTATAATATTGTAGTATAGTTGTTATTGATAGTATACTTCTTTTTTCTTTGAATTTATAGTATTTGAGGTTTCCAGAAACTAGTATATATAAATCTTGAATAACTATAACAAGATCATTATTTTCTTTCTAACTATTTACATGAGTTTTACATGTTATTGCTGCAAAGTCTTGGACTTAAAATGAATAGGTAATTTCCTTGTTTTGTTTGTCTAAAATAAAGACCTGAATTAACATGGAAAGAAATAAATTAGGGAAAGTGCACATACTTTATTAATTGGTTGCTGTTTCCCTCCATTTATCATTCCTGGCACTAATACCAATGATCACATAAGTACCGCACCAAGGTTAACGTTTTATTCTTCATAGATTATTTGTTTTGTGTTCACTGATGTTTGTCTATTGTAATAATTTTTATATTTAGTGACTGTATATGTTGAGTACCTGCAATTTCTACTAACTTGCGTAGCTATTACAAGTGTCCTGGTATTCCTATGTTTTCTATTTTTACATTAACTTAATGTTTAAATTTAGACCCAAGATCTTAGTGAATCTATATTACATTTTCAGTCTACCTCTCTTACTTTGCAAACTACATTTATTGGAACACACAGAAATAGTACTTTTACAAGTACAAAGCAATGTCCAGGTATAAACAAGATCCTCATTCATGTAGTTAAATGTGATATGTTATTAGACAAATTTAAATGGAAATTGCTGTCATGGGAGGCTGGTGTTCATTTGTGATCTCTGGTTAAAGTCTTGAGTTACCCACTATGAATGATATCAGCAGTAAGAAGGGTGGGGGTTTTTTTACCACCACCCCCCTCCCCCAAGCTCTGATCAAATTAACCTGCTTCAGAAACAGCAGGAAATTGTACTTCAGAACCTTGTTCACTCAGTTTCTCAAGTTTCAAAAGTAACCTGCTAAGGAGAGTATTTTGAAGATTATGAATACAGTTTCTCGGAAATGGGGAGTCTTCCTTGAACATGACTGCAGTGAACAAAGGAGGATCTGGAAAGTACAGGAGTTCATTTGTAGGGGATTTTTTATTATTTTTTTGAGTTCCATGGTAGTGCTGGTTTGCCCTGCAAGCATACAGTTTAGCTTCTTGATTTCCTCCTCTCGCCCCCCCCACCCCCCTTTTCTTGAAGGAGAAGAAAAAGAGGCCATGAGGAATAAAGCCTATTAAGCCTTGCTTTTATATTTAAGTTCACAACCTTGGAGTAAGAAATTTACTATTTTGGAAGGGAGTTTGTTTTTTTCTTCATTCATAAGCCAGGCCTTCTCCTTGTGTTTTTCTCTTCTCTTTTCTTTTTTGTTTAAACTCAAAGGAAGAAATTGTACTCTTCTACTTCACTTAACCTTCCCTCCAGTTTTCTTTCTGCCGCTTGTTTCACATCTCCTTGCCCTCTTCTCTATTCATTGTGATGCCCCTGCGTTTTGTTCTGTTGAAGAAGATGATTCTGCTGGGAGACAGTTCTTTCTGTGTTGCAGTATTTCCCCTGTGGCAGTGGCATTTGTGGTTTGGATCTATACAGGCTCGTGCTGCTGCTGACACCTTTGGAAAATGTGCTGGTAGTATGCAGGCAGGAGGGAGCAGTGTGGCGCAGGTTTCTCTTGTGCAAGTTGTTAGTAAAAAATGTGAGAGGAGATGGAAAAGGTGTGACTTTCCTATAATTGTTTCTCAGTTTCAGCCTTGGCTGCGAGGTTGATATTTTTCCACTTTGGCACTTTAAAAAGTTTGACCAGCTTTGTTGGTCATGAGATGAAAGGAAGAGGCTGAGCTCAAGGCAATTTCTGTCTTTGGCTTTAACAGTCAGGATTCTGACCATCATGCATAGGGCTCACTGTCACTTCATGCAGATCAATTAAAATAAGTATCATGATAATGCGAAGGATGGGTTTTTCTTCTACAGTGGAAGCCATTGAGGCAGTAGATATTACAGGTATGTCTTCCTCTGCATTAACCTGTCTCACAATCTAAAAAATGCCAGTGTCATGAATAGCAACTGAAAGGCTGTGTTCTCGTTACATAGCCACGACACATAGACAAGTTCCCAATCTCAGTATATTAAGCAATCTGTCTGATTTTGAAGAGCTGCTCACATCATTGTCCTATTACATATTGTGGGAAATTAGGCAAGAAGAACAATTTATGTAAACAAACCAAGTCAATTGATGAATTAATCTTTAGCAAAGTCAGTGTAAGCAACATCTGAATCGTCACTGACTTAAAATAGTGGATGCTAGTACTTCAACTTGAAGCAGGAGATTATTAGAATGGAAAAGAAACAAAAGACGTTCTGTTACAAACACTTCTGAATGTCAGGGAATTTCACTGCCAAAGGTTCCTGTGTAAACATTTACAGAAAAAAAGGTTCAGTTTTCCGTGAACATACACATCTCTTTCTGTGAGGCAGCTTTTAAAATGCACAATGCATTGCAGCAACAAATACTAAGATGTTTTATTGGAATACAGATTTAAACTTTCCCTTAGACATTACTTAATGAGTAAAGCTTCTCTTTTCCATTTGCCTGGCTGGCTGAATGATTAGGTCTTAAAATTGGTGACTGATTCCAGAATATTTTGTCATCCTTATCTGCAGTCAGGGAATGAAAAGACATATTTATCTTATTAAATTCAACAGAATTAGGGATGGTGGGCCAAATTCAGCCTGGCAGAAAGACACTTTTGCTTCAGTGAACCTTCTGAGAGAGTTCTGTTAATTTATGTTAGGGCTTAATGTGGCTCAGTATGCAGCAAATGCAGTATACATTTTGGCTAAGTTACCATCCTTGTTCCTGTTGAGCAGTAGCCTATAGTACAGCTAACCCTATTCAGTTAAATGAACCGATTAACAAAGGAAAAAGCTGCTACTTGTATGGAAATATGTCAGTATCTCACTCTGATGGTAAGTCTATACTTGAATTATGCAAAAAATTAATAAATGCCATTTTGCACCAGTCGTGTGTTTTGAACCTAGAGAAAAGTCATTGTGGGAGGTCCATCTCTGCCATTATAAAAAATTTCTTGGGAATAAAAGTAATAATCATTCTTAGCACTTTCACAGGGCTTTACAATAATTAACTAATGAATTCATTAAAATTCAGTGACAATCTTCCATTTCCTCCCATTAATATTAGACTAAGAAGATACAGTGGCTGACTGCATTCAAATAATTATTTTTCCACTTCACTGTCTGAGCCTTTGACATTTTAAAATGATTTTAACATTAAATTGTAAGAAAGAGGAGAAAGGCTATTGGTAAATGTTTATTAAGGGAGGAATGAACCTGTAAAATATGTGACCAGATTTTAATATCTAGACACATGCCAGAAGAAAAATTCATAGATTATCAGTTCCCTGCTGTAGAATTTGCTCTCCACAATAGTTGCTGGTGGGTATTATTTATTATGGAAATAGTTAAAAACTTAACTGAAGTTGTTCTCTGTGTATAATTGTTTGGTAGGGAATAACTGGTGACCTAAGGACTCAAAGGGTAGACAGAAGTAGAAGACAGAATAGTGAAGTATTTTCTACAAGGTCATATGCAGGTAAAGAGCAACATTAAGAAGAGATGCAAGTTTTCATTCACACTCCAGCGCCTAGCCACTATGCCATGCTGCACCACTTCTCTGTCATGTTACATGCATATAACGAAAACAGATTATCCAAGTCCAAGTAATAGCCTATATGCAGGACAGATAGGTTTTGCAGCTGATGAAGAACTGAAGGACATTTTTGAAAATAACAACCAAGTGATTTAAGAGTCAAACTTAATTTTTAGAAGTGATTTGCTTGATTAGGAACTGAAGTAGTATGATATTCACCTCCAAGACATCTAGGTGACTCTTCAAAACTGGATATCAGGTTTCTGAATTATTCATCTTGAAGGTAATTTAGTTTCCTTAGATCTTTTGCTCTCTCTATAGAAATATTATCATAGCAAGGTCTGTCAAATGACATCTGTTAGATGGTTTGAGACAGTTAGATTTGAAAATGGTGTGAAAGAAAGATTCAGCATAGTGGCTATACTGTGATAGCTGTTACTGCGAAAGGAAACTAAGGATCTATGCTGGAAAGGATGCAAGAAGAGTCCTGATGTGTAGTCCAAATCCACTGACTCTGTCCATGTTACTACTTATGGCAGGCTTGGCCCATGGCAGTGAGTTATTGAGCTGGAATATCTTGCAAATATTCTGATGAGTGACATTTTCAAACAAAAGACACATCTGGATTTTCTGCCTCATGTGTGTTAAAGACTTTTTTTTTTTTTTCCCCTCAGAGCTCTAACTTCAGCTCTACACTATAAGTTGGTTTCAAGTCAAACATGCATGTATCTTCCCCTCTGTTTCTATGAATGGAGTCCTAAGCGTCAGTAATTTCACTTCAAACATATTATAATGTATGATAACTTAAAATGAGAACACATTAAGTAGAGCTGTGGTCTCCTGAGGATTATGCAGAGGTTGTAGAAGTGAAATTCATCTATACAGCTACTGTTTCATCACCTGTCTTCTGCATGTAGCTTTACGTTATTTAATGCACATTTTAACTATCCTGAAGAGAGTAATATAAGCACTTCTGTGAATAACTCACTGAGTAAAATCCACAAGATAGTCTGCAAGCCAATAAAACTTTCCCGGGAGTCCGAGATGAAGGCATCCACAACTACAGAAATAAGCCAATGTCTATGGCTCCCTTATTTCCAGTCATATTTTGTTTCCTTCTTACCCTCTCTCTTATTTCTTCCCCTAAATCTATCTGTTTTCAACATAGAATGTTGTAGATTGTAAGAAACACATCATCTTTTTCTTTCCCCCTACTACAATGTACTCTTCTGATAGGATGCCATGCCAATTCTAGCATTTAAAGTGTAATGGGCTTGTCATATTGACTTATCGTTTCAAGCAGGAAGTAATTAATAGCTTGATATTTCTTCAAAAATAGGATTATCATTTCCTAGCATTCAAAACAGCTAAAAGTTAAACAGAATATTTTCACATTATGAAAATATTTTTTAAATCTTTGTGAGTTTAGATCTTTTAGGGTGGCAGTACTTGCAAAATAAAGGAACCTATTGGCTTACTAAGTTTTTCATCTTCCAGTGCCATTTGTGTTCAATATCAAGTAGCTTATCAGCCAGAAATGAGAAGAGATTCCATCCTCAATCCAATTTAAGATCTTCTGTTTTATCCAGCTAGCAATTTAAGTCCTTCAGCTATCTTCTTGTTTTATTTTTTCTTTGCTTTTCTAGAATGCTGGGGGTTTTTGCAGATGTCTTCCAAAATCATCAAATTTAGTTTAGTAATGTAATTTACTGAATACAGTTTTCCTAAGTTGTCTTTCCTATATGCCCAAGGGTGTGAGTGTTCTATGTGGCCCACATGGTTATAATTTAGTGGGCACTGGAAAAGCTTAGTAATACAGAAGTTCAAAGATAGAGTAATAATAATAGAATAATAAGCTGTATGCCATCTTTTAATAAAGTGCTTAGGAGAACAATGATGATTTCAAAGACTTACCAGTGCCTACCATAAAAACTTTGCAGATAGATTCTAATTCCACTTTCTGGAGGTTGAATTCCAATTTCTTTGCATTGGAACATCCTCATGTCTTTTCATATGTTTTAGTAGCATGAGTACTGCCCTGACACCTTTGTTTTGTCTTCCAAGTTAGAGATAATAGCACTTCCCATCCTTGCATATATGTTATGCATGGGAGGACTATATATGTTTTTTGAGATGGATGCATTTCAGGACTATGAGGTGACTGGTTATTTTAAAAAAAAAAAGTCAAATATGTTTTTTTTTTGTCAGAAGTAAAAGCTAAATGTACAGACAAACTACTGTAGAACCTAGATTTCTTCTATTTCAGTGAATATCTTGTTGAAAGGAATTCTGTAGCTATATTGAATCAGGGTTGGACTTTTCTTCTAATTGGATTCAGTAAAACTTTATTGTTTTTATTTATGAACTAATGCTTTTAGTAGTGTTCTTCCAAGTTTACTGCTAGGTGGAAAAAACCAGCTTTGTTAAAATACAGAAAACATTTCTTCTTGCACAGCATATCTCAGTAGCTCCCTGAAACTTGGCAATCGGGTTTTCTTCAAATCCTATACACAAAATGGCTCTAAATGAAATTCTTTTGGAGTTGGCCCAAATACGGTGGTGCAGACTTTGGTACTCTAGTAAAGATTGAGCGTTACACTGGATAAGCTTTTTCTTAGACTGTTTGTTGTTAAAATAGGTCTGACAACCCTCTGTTGGGGAGGGTTTGGGTTTTTATGTGTGGAGGAGGAACTGTTGCATGTGATGAGAGGAGGATAAATGCAAAGGTTAAGATTCTTCTGTGACCATGATACATAAAAGGGCGGAATGATACACATGGTAAATTTTTAATAAAATGTATCATTGTTGTGGTGGGTTTGACGTTGGGAAATGTTTTGTGGAAAATCTGAATGGTCAGGATTAGCCATGAAGGAATATGAGCAGACTGACTAGCGATAGTGAGCTGTGTTGTGCAGTAGTGCTCTAAACCACACAGCCAGCCAGCACTTCTGCTTTCTCTTGCACTGCCCAGTATAGGAAATGATGCTGTTTTGATACACTAAGTCATCTTGTCCTGAATTGTAAGATTGATGACGTGAAGATTGCCATTGCTAGATTTTTTTCCCTTTAACTTTCAGAGGGTGTGTGTGAGAAGGATGTTCAGATATTTATGCCTTACAATGCTAGTTGTGTTTCAACTTTTGTAACCTGTGCCATAGGCACTAGTGAAAGGGGCCTTTGGCCCCAATTCCATTGGGAATTTGCTTACCTGAGGACAAGGAGGACTTGGCTTACCATCAGCATTCTTCAGTTTGATTCCTTGTTGACCATTTCAAAATATTTGGTTTGAGCCCTTTTGTTTTATTTGACTTCATCTGCTCCCTTTCAGCCAATTCCCCTGATTCATTAAATAGATCTTGGCACTGATCCTTGGCCACAACTGAGGAATGTGCAATGCAAATTCAGGAAGAGGAACAAAGGTGTCATAAAGATTACAGTGCATTGCCTTTGTCCTGCTAGATATCAGACTAGTCCCCTGACAAAACAAGAAAGCCTGTAGGCTATTCTAACTGCAGTGGTTACCAGTCACTGTACAACGTGGTTTTTACAACTATTATGTTTCATGAATTGTAATGATAATTTTCATTCCAGTTACAGAGAAGAGCTGTGCATGTAAAGGCTCTTGCCTCTAGCACTACTCTTTTTATGTTTCTGTGATGGTGCTTGGAGCATGTGGTCTTGAAGAAAATTTTGTGCTATCAGTGCTATTACAGGTTAGGGAAAAATTGGGCATCGTGTGCAATAGACTAAAATAAAATGTGTGTGTGTATACATCTGTACTTCTTTCCTTAGCCTAACTGGTTAAGTACTTCAGTGAATTTATTTCAAGGACTGTTGCAGACATACAAAGGAAAAGAAATAGCGAAAAGTACTCGGACCCCAGTCTTCCTTAGCATCCTGAAACTGATGGAATCAAAGGGATCTGAGAACAAAATGTGGTCTTAAGCCCCTCTTTTCCTGGAACTCACTGTATGTTTTATGCAACCCATTAAGTTTACTGAAGTTACTGAGGAATTAATACTAAGGCCATATCTTCTAATCTTTGTGATAGTGTTATATTTCCTGTTGTCACTGAAGGTGTCAGTTGGGACCGTTTTGTTCAAGTGACATCAGCACTTAGGAGTTACTGATTTTTGGAAAATCTGGTCAGTTATTTTGATACCTAATGAGAACTGATGTGTCTTGGAAAATCTTTCCCATGGAACCAAAGTCAATGCTAAATTGCAGGATTTTTTCTCAGAACCCCCATACTTCTGCTGTAAATCCATTAATTTCACTGGGTTTATTCCATTGTACCTTGTCAGTTTAAGAGTATATTTGGCCATGATGTGAATGCAAAGCTGGCTTGACCTTTGTGCTTACTGCTTGTTTCATGTGTACTTAGCTATGCTGAGAGTGCTTTCTCATCTGCTTTCCTCCGATTGTCTCTTAGAAGACAAAAAATACTGAAAGCAATTTTTGCTAGATACACAGCAGAAATAAGATCAGAAATGCCCTCACCTTCCTGCAATCCAAAACTAAGGGATTGCTCAAATGTGTTCAACTTTGAGCTGGGGAAAACTGGTATCAGATATAGGAGTAAAAGATTTTAGAGGTGTAAACAAACCCCTATGAGCAGCTGAGACTCGCAGCTCAAAACCTAAGTCAATACCTTGAAAGTTGCCCGTTGAAATATGTCAGGAAAAGCAGTGCTTTAAATACATCTTTAAAGTACTTAATGCACAACATTCATGTTTAAGTGTAGAGGGTTAATAGCTTAAAGCATGAGTTTAACTTCACACTCTTGGTGGTAAGTGCAATTTAATGGGGTGCTAATAGGTGGATACAGCTAAGTAGCATGAAGGATATGCAGAGAAGACTCCAGGAGGAGGGATGTGTGGTATAAATACTGAGCTTACTGGCCAGGAATAACATAAAAGCTGAATTTTATGTTTTCTTAGCTTCAGGATTTATTATGAAAGCATGAATATTTACAAATATATTCCTAAATTCTGATATCCTGGAATCATGTATATTCAACTGAAGATGGGCTTCATAAGTCATCTAGTCCGTCATAGGATCACAGGCTGATTCAGATTGGAAAGGACCTCAGGAGGTCTCTCTTCCACCACCTGCTCAAAGCCTGCCCCAGGCCATGTTGCTGAGGGCTTTATCCAGTCTAGTCTTGAAAAACACCGAGGACTGGAATTGCACAGTGTTTCTGAGCAACCTCTTTCACTCTTCGACCCTTCTCTTTGTGAATTTTTTTTTTTTTTTTTACAATCCAGGCTGAACCTCACTTCTTTCAATTTCTGCTGGTTCTTTCTTGTCCTCTCACCATGAACCACCATGAAGAGCCTGGGTTTGTCTTCTCAATAATCTCCTTGTAGGGGAAAAGGGTATTAGGTCCCCCTGAAGCCAGGTTAATATTGCTCCATGGAGTGTATTTTCCTGGTGCATACCCTGACTTGGCTTTATGTATAGCAAGAGCTTTATCTTTCACTGCTTCCCAACAGAATGTAACATATCACTGTCAGGAAGTTATTACCAGTACTCCTCTCATACACTCCTTTCTTGATTTCCTTCTTTATTTAAAATGGAGATAAACACTATGATCATACTGTTAAACAGGTTATTAGTGGAATGGATAAGTGATCTTGGCCAGTAGTTAACAAAACTGTGTCTAAACAGACGACTAACTATGGTCAGAATCAGAGCTGCCAAATCAAGGAAACTGAATAAAAGACTGAAATTCTGTGTCTAAATCTGATCTGGCAGTTTTACACTGGTTACTCTGTTGACTTTCACTGCATTCCTGTTTCTAGTTTGAGAACTGAAGAAGGTATGTTATATCCCACTCCCAATGGTGGGCAGTCTTTATGGAATAAAAAGGGATGAATAATCCCCTGCATCGTTTTATTGATGCATCCTGAATTATCTTAGTTTTCAATTTAATGCAAAGTTTTGTGAATATCCTTTGTAGATGCATTTTAGTTCTGTTAAGTGTTTTTAGATAGGTATTAGGAAAAAAAATCAGTGTTTAAAAAAAGGGGAAAAAAAACCCCAACAAATTTGTAGATTTTGGTAAATGATACAGATAGATGATAGAACTAGCTTGAACATTTCCAGTGGTGGTAAATGATACCTTCATGTCTGTTCTTTTGATTGTGCTTTTACACTACATTTGACAATATGCTAGATCTGCGTTTTAAGCAATGAGCTGTGGCCTTGATATATCTGTGGTTGTGTTACATTCAGAGCAGACGTTTGTATTAACTGATAGCACAGAAAAAATTCTTGTGTGTGCAATTTTTTTTCCTTACAGGAAGAGTTTAAAAAACAAAACCTCTTGTAAAAATTCCACTCTATACCAAAGAATTTTCCAGGTGCTTATCATGGAAGGTTGAGACTCTGACAAAAGAACCTTAGAAGGTTATGAACCCCTGTGGAAGTGGTAACAGTATACAAGGGCCTCAATTCTTGCATATCCTGTTTTATGTAGTCTTTGGAGAAACTATGCTGAATAGTGTTTAAAGCAAAGGAAAAATCACATTCTTAACACATTTATTAAAAACAGCCACTTGGATGTTTTTTAATGATCATTTCATAGACTGGATATAGGAATGTGGCTGAGCATATCAAACAGCAGCCTCTGTGAATATTAATGAAATCTTGGAGCAGTTTGAAATTGGATGTACCAAAGGCATGTGTACTCTAGTGAGCAGCTGTCTCTGGTGGTTAATTGATCTGATGAGGAGAAAAATTGTGTTGGAGAGAATCTTTACAACACAAAATCAAAATCTTTCACCAGCATCAAGAAAGTTTTATTGTAACCCAATATTTTGTACTGCAGAGGAGTGGCATTTAAAAGTTTTTGAATAACTAGCCTTTAAATGGCTGAGAAGGAGGGGGAAAGGAAAAAGATGTGAAATGGAAGATTGGAAACAGTAGAGAAAATTATTTAAAGCATTCTGACATCCATGAAAGATTATAAAGACATCCTGAATGTACAATGGGGAGTATGCAAAAGGTGCTGGAAGGAACTTCCGCCAGACTTTCCTTTAATGCCTCTGCAGAATAACAATGAAGTAATTCTTTACAGAATGCCTCTTTCCTGAGTTCTTCAGCTGGCTCAGCCAAAGGTTTTAGGAACGGGTTGGTTCCCGTAGGAGAAATGCCAAATATATTTCTGTTTGGATGTAATATGTTGAATGGGGGACAAAAGGCTTTGGACTGCCTTGTGCATGCCTGCTACTGTAGACGGTGGTCAGTGTTTCAATCCTGTGTTCTTTGTTACTAGGACAAGAAAAAAATGTGCATCTGTATTGTTTTATTACCCATAGCCACTGTGAGTTGCCTGTCATTCTTTAAAAATTAGAAGTTGTTCATTTGCTTTATGAACATTTGAAAAACTGTATGTACTGTATAAACACAGTCCCTGAGTAATGTGATAGTTTTCATCTACAGTGGAGTAGATTTTGCTTTGTTCCTTGCTGCTAGTTTACTTTGCTTGGTTAAAGAAGATGTCAGGAGGTGCTTTAGGACAGTGAAACCAATTATTTTCTGCAGCGTGCTTATCAGTCACTTAACCCTTTTGTAAGTGGCTCATGTATGTAAAATAGCATAACACCTTATCAGCTTTTGCAATTTTAAGGAATTTATTAACTGTGTCTTGATAGATGTGCTGTCCTCATCTTCAGTCATGTAGATCTTAATTTTGTCAGCACTTTCTTCTCTTCCAAACAGTTTGAAAGATCTCAAACATTCACTTTCTCTTGGCTCATGTCACACTTTAATTGAATCCATTGAAATTTGTTGAGGAGGATGATTCAAAATATGCTTTTGCATTCTACCTAAGTGCTTTTAGTTGGATCTTAGTACACCATGTACTTAATCCCTGTAAATTTATTTAATTCCATTCCATTCCACTATATAATTATGTTGCTATTATCATGTTTCCCATTCTTTTAGAAAAGAAAAACACTATTACTATTAGGTAATGATATGGAGCTCTCTCACATACTGTTTTGTATCACTGTTTCTTACTGTGTTTATCTTTTGGACAGATATTCAGCCTACTACAAATAGACATAAATCCATTGACTTCAGTGAGGCTGGCCCTTTTTACACTGGCTGAAAACCTGTTCTACTCTATGCGCAGTATTACTCCTTGCACTTAATAAAACTACAAGAAGGTGCAGCATCAGACAGTATAGGCTGCAAGCTTAAAAAAAGATCTTTAAGAACCTGGAAACTGTGAATTGTGTGCTCAAATCCCATAGATTACGTGGTGAGGTTTAATCTAAGTCTAAGAACAGGATCTTGGATACTCTATTGTCCTTACAGAAGCACAGATGTTCACTGGTAGATGGCCAGTGTGAGATGCTGCAGACACTATGTGCCTGTGGATTAAAACTATTTGTAATGAGAAGTGGAACAAGTGTAGAGATCTTTGTGCTAGTCACTATGGTAATGCTAACTTGCCTTGCTAGACCATTCAAAAATTGAGATCTGAGTTCTGATCACTAAAAGTCAGATGCTGAATCGTGGTGCAGTCTGCAAACCCAAAAGCAGAATTTTGCCTTTAAGCATTAAAAAAACTAGCTAGATGAATGGAGTCTTCCAGTATAATTTATCCTGTAATTGCATAGTGATGATATAACATATAAACTAATACTGGAAAATATATTCCTTTAAATTACGTATTTTCTTACTGGAACAGTGTGAAAGCATCATTGGGTACATCATGTACTTTAGAGAATTTGTGTTCTTCTCATAGATATTTAATGTTTTTCATTTTCCTTAACCATTTTCTGGAAGATAAGTTGTGTCTGTACACTTGTGGCTTACAGAGCAAGGCTAGCATATGCATAGCTTTTCTGGGAGGATGGCTCAAATGCCTGCTGTGTTCTGTAAGAATCCTTGTACTCATTCTGCACTTGTTCTGCCAAACAGGCTGCTGCTTCATTTCTTCTATGCAGCAAGTTTAAAATCTCATCATATTTATGGTCCTCATTTGTCATCATTTCTCCCAAGCCAGCCTCCTATTAGTGATTTCACTGCTTCTGCCAGTTCCTTAGGTGGAGGTGGCTTAAGTGGGTGTAACCAAAATGAAAAATGTAGCTAAATTGGGTGATTCAGAGTAGGATGAGATAATGTGGCAACTGGCACTATTTTAAGCATTCTCTGTTTTGTTCGTTTGACTCTGAACGTATCAGGCACTAAAGAAAAGATAATGGTAATCATGGTCCAGTTTCTCTCATACATAGTCAGGTTATAAATCAAAAATCTGCATTATGGAGCTCTGAAATAAACAAACAGATGCAAACTTAGAACTTACCTCTTACCTTAAATGTATCAGAATGAAGAAAACAAAGCTCCTGTCAGACAGAATGGAAAGAATATGGTTAAATATGGTGTCTTTGAAGTGTTTCTGTTATACCTTCTTACTATGCTTCTGCTTTCTCTACCCCTAGCTTTCTTTGGAAAGTACCTTAATGAATACAATGGGTCCTATGTGCCTCCTGGTTGGAAAGAATGGGTTGGATTACTTAAAAACTCTCGATTTTACAATTACACACTCTGTAGAAATGGAGTGAAGGAGAAGCATGGATATGACTACTCGAGGGTAGGTCTTACTGATTTATTTCTGTTTTTTTAACATTTGGACATGACTGCAAGAAAGCTGCACTTTATGACTTTTCGTTATCTTCCATTCCGAGAGGGTCATGTTACTGGAAACATTGTTAGCAGCAATGGAAACAAACAAAATGTCCTGAGACTGTGTTATGTGTTATGAGCTGAAGATGTGAAAATGGATTTAAATGCTGCATGATAACTATTTCTGTGCTTTGTACTTTAATTATTGTGTGCTGAGTCTGATTCTCATCTATTCCCCTGGTATAGAACTGACTCCAGTGTAGTTACATAAGCGTAAATGAGATAAGAATCCAGTTCCCTCCAGCTAGACCCATCTTTTTATGTTAGTTTAAGGAACTTTTTTCACAGCCATAATATGATGGAGAATTCATAATAGCTTGGTATATCTTATGATTATTCTGAATGAGTGGAGAATTTAACTATTAAATTTATATCTCCATGCAATGTTACAGGCGAACATGTTTCCTAATATCCTTGCAAGGATGTTAAGCTCTGGCCGAACTTACTAAAATGCTTGATAATCATTGTCAAATGTGGTATCATTTTTTATTCCTCATCTAGCACATGTTATAGCTGAAACAGTTACCTGATAGCAGTCAGGAGTATGTTTATTTCAGCCAAAAGGGTTACCTTTCCAAAGGAACCAGCTTTTGTGAATTCCTAAAATGCCCTGAATTGTCTCTGACGTATGATGATAAATAAATTTATCCATAAACTGCTGTAGTTTAAGTAGTGTATAACAGGAAGTTGACTCCCTCTGGAGTGATACTAATTTGTAAGGTGTATTTGCTTAACAGGGATATGGTTAGCTTTCTTTTACTGAGCACAAATCCTGCCTCCACATTTGTGTTTCATTAGCAATGTGCTCACAGTCAGTTTTTCTTTTAAAAGCTTGATGTCTATGTCTTTTTTTTCCCCTCCCCCTCCCCTATTTGCCATTTTTAATTGAATATACTTTGCGTTGAAAGATAAAACTTAACAGGCTTCTAGGGTTTCCTTTTCTATCACCAGCTGCTAAGGAGAAGGAGCAACTGATGTACAGAATTATTTGTCTTTTATTTCCCTTCTGATCTATGAAGAATGAGAGAGCTAATCTTTACAGCCATGTACCAAAAATGTTATGATGTAAAAATATCTTACATGGAACAATGTCAGGCAAGTGATTTCATAGGGCACTGTTCTCCATTGTACCAAGGAGCCAACAGAGAACTTTATGTTCCAATATCCTCAGCTCTGTTGTGTGTATGCAATCCTTGAAAATGTTTAGGTTTTCATTTGGTTTAGTTTTTCTTACTGAATTTGGTAATAAATAAGTCTGATGAAAATATAAATGTTTTGATAATCTTCATATTCTTGCATAATACACAGCTATGGTAATAAACAGATGATAGTGTTCAGAGCAGCAGCGCTTGTTGATGTTAACACTGGAGTTCAAATGAACAAACAGAAGCTGAAATACAAGACCACTTCTTTGTCTTTCCTGCCATTTCTGTTGCTGGATACTTAATTTTCCAGCAATGGACAATATAATCAATTATTTTTTTAGCCCTATCTACTTGACATAGTTAATGTTCATTCTGTGCCAGTGGAAAACTAGAAAAAACCATTACTGATTCTGTCTTCCAAAGTGTCTGCTAAGCACTCACCCTCTGAAAATCAAATCTTTGCAAATTCTTTCAGATTTTCTAACAGGATATATTCTACTTTGATTTTTCTTTTTCAGTTTCTGTCTACTTTTTTAGATGAATTTTTAGTTTTGTATGCTTTCCCACAGTCTACTACAACCTCTACAATCTGGAGCTTTTTAAAAAAAGAAATCAATTAAGGGAAGTGTTTCTGTTTGGTCTTTTGGCCTGGTAAACACTGGCTTTGCAATGTTGAATTCGAACGATTTTCACTTTGACCAGGTGAAAACCTTCATCTTCAAAATGAAGTTTGGAAACTAGGCTCTTGTAATGACTAAATCAAAGATGAGTTACACACTTAGGAAAGTGACCAACCAGCTTAAAGAACAGGCACATTTTAGATGAACGTCAGTGCATTTTTGAGAGCACTCCAGTATTCTCTCCCAGCTATGAGTATGGTCTCAGGTATTGAAAGTATGTTCAGAAGTCAATTTTGCTTTGGTCTGGCTTATTGTACATTCTCCCTTCCCTTGCATATGCTTATGAATGGTGGTCATTCAGTTAACTTTGATGGAATTATGCTTATTTACAGCTGCTTTCATGAATGAAAATATCTATCAATAACAGTCATAATCATGGTAGTTTCATAACAGACATGTCTCATGTTGCGACCAATGTGTAAAACTATAAATGGAGACTTTGCCAGCCTTGTTCTGGGATACACAGGAAATAACTTGTGGAAAGTAAATACAGTCAATGAAAAAGGTTTCCTTTGATGAATGGTAAGCTGACTTCTCAGATCAAGGACATTGGCAGTAGTAAAGAGAAGTGTCTGAACCGTGGACAGAAAGCTGTACTTGAAAGGAGATGCATTCCAATATGTACCACACCTTGTACTTGTTCACTTGACCAGAGACAGATGTTAGTCTGATTTTACATTAAGCTGTGACATGACAGTTATTATTTTGTTTTTTTAAAGCTGCAGTTTCATATCCTACTCGTATTTGCAGCATTTGCTGTGATGCAGCCTAAGAGAGAACATGACTTGTCATTAAAAATACTGTCTTCAATCCATATAGCTCCAGCAGATGTCAAAAGAATGGTAATGATACTTCTTAGAAAAGAAAATTATAATCCACATCTTCCAAAGGAAGTTTTCTAAATTCTCAGCAATTTATTTGATAGAGCTATATCTCTATTGGATTGTCACTTTGTCTGGAATATAGAATTAAATTTTTGGTCCAAATAGCCCGGCATCCTCTAGCTTCAGTGACTTCTGATTCAGAGGGAGGTTAAGAAAAGTGTACATCAAGCCATTTGGATTTTCAAAGCTCTTTTATGATGTAACATCAGACTATACACCTTGAAGATTTTTGACACCAAAAAGCAAAGAAATTGACCTGTAGTTTTTTTTTTTTTTTTTTAATTAATACCTGGTCATTGTATTTAGTATTGTGATCTTCATAAAGTAATTACACACTCTGGGAAGAGAGCGTCCTATTTGATCTTCTTTAATGTCATTCATTTGTGAGAGGAAGCTGTTGCTTTTCATATTTCTAGGCAGTGAAGAAAGAATGATTTGGGTTTAGTTTCTGAAGTTTTAAGATCTGTAACTTACTCCCTCCCCATCCCAATCTGAGTGAAATAGCTTCTTTTTTCCCGTTTCTTATAATACCTCAGACCTCCCCTTCCCATCTCAACCCCCAACTGGAAATTATTTTTCAAGTATCTCATTATATTTTTACTTCTATTCACAGGATTACCTAACTGATCTGATTACCAATGACAGTATTACCTTCTTCAGAATCTCAAAGAAGATGTATCCTCACAGGCCTGTACTGATGGTTATAAGCCATGCTGCTCCTCACGGCCCTGAAGATTCAGCCCCTCAGTACTCACATCTCTTTCCTAATGCCTCACAACACATGTAAGGAGAAATAAAACCCCTTTCATTTCCAGGTTCAGGAGTATAGAAGTCCTGGGTATCTGGGGAAACAATGTTTACTTCATAATTACTCTTGGCACAAGTTTGTCATAAATGTATAAGAGGAGTTTTGAGATTTTTTTTTCCTTTTTTTTCTTTTTTTTTTTTTTTACCTCTTCAGACTAGTACAAGTACCTTGAGAATGGCTACTGCATCTAGAACTCAGAATTGTAGCTCGCTGAGATAAATGGCAAGATTCATGTTGAATTCATTAGACATTGTTGCAACCTATTTGGGAAGTAAAGCACTGTTTTATTTTGAGCAGGGGGATCAAAATCTGGTTCTTGGGCTGTAATCTCTTCAGGAGAAGAAACTCTATCTCCCTGTCCTTACGGGTATTACCAAAAATCACATTGTATGCAATTCTTATTACTCCTGTTTTCACATATGGAAAGAAAGGAAATACAGGCCCACAGCACCGAATTAGACAAGCTATTTCTGAATGAGCTGGTATGTGTATACATGACCCAGTACAACGTCTTGAATGGGTCCCAAAAGCAGTATCACCCAGTTCCTGAATTTAACGTGTTCATAAGCTCCACGATGAGATGGTTCTTGTTTGTAGCACAGAGACGTTTTACAGGTACAGTTCCGTAATGCTCCATTACAGGCATTTCCTCGCATGCTGATAAAATGAACGTTCTCCCAAATCACCTTTTGGCACACCTGGAAACATTCCAATATTTCTCTTATTACTGGTTTCATGCCCTCATTGATGTTCAAGATTTGTAACTTTCTTCCTACGTGCCCCGCCTCGCCTCCCTTTTATTTTTAAGGGGAATTCTGTTTTATTTTGGGTTTGTGAAGGAACTGAGAACTGATGGAAGTAATAATTAATTGGTAGCCAAAGCTGCTCAGGACTAGTCCAATATCCAATGAAATCCACTGGAGCTTTTCACTTTATTTTAAATAGAGTCTGAGAGAAAAAGCTTCCTTTGTTCTATTGTCTAGATATTGCGTAACTTAGAATTATATATTTCATTATTTTGTGCTGTGCTACCAGGGAGAATCTGTGTCCTAGATCTACAGCAATGCAGTATTTTGTGTTTGTTTGCTATCTTATGCTCATTTATTTTCTTTGAAATGAAAATTACAGAAATGCCAAATGAGCAACTTCTCATAGCTTATACCCAGTATTGACCTCAGTCTTATTCAGAGTTCCTTTGGAAGGCATTCGCATCTCAGAGATGATAATCATTTATCAAGCAACATTCTGTAGCAATTTAATTATGCTAGTTGAAGAAAAAGAGTAGAAGGATTTGAGGAAGGCCAGCAAAGAAAAATACAAACAACATCTATTTTTCTTTTGCTCATAGTTTAAATTTTATTTTTCACACAAACTAGGTTTATCTTCCTCATTATAAAGTAGCTACACAAAACTATTTTTAATTGTCGGTGACTTTTCTTACAGTGATAACAATTACTCAAGAAGTGTCACTTTGTGGAAAGAAGTTTTGCTTGTAAAGAAACAAATTATCTTGGTAGATTAAGGAACTGTGGTTTAGGTTTGGATATGAACGTAAAATGGGATTTTATGTACATCTTGTGCAAAGAAACTGCCAGTCTTATTCTAAACAATTTTCCCAGCACTACATAATAGTAATCTGTAAGGGTTTTCATTGGCCTGGGTTTAAGATTAATGTATTCCATCACTGTATGTACAAATTAGTTCTCTAGTTTCCATTTTTTCCCTTGTTGCCACATTCCAGGGAATCCCTCAGTGACAGATAAATCTGTCAATGATAAAGGGGTGTAGGCAGTTCTCACTGTTTTGTTGTCATGTGGATATGGTAGGGAAGAATCAGAACACAGGTAGAACACTTCTTATAATTGCCCTAAAGCAGTAAGCAATAACTGTGAACAAAGTCTGCCTAGTCCCAGAATCAGAAGGCAGTGCACCACGGGGCATGTCTCTGTACCTCTTCTTGTGGCAGCGCTGACAAAGTCTTCAAGCAGATTATTGAGCTACATCCACAAAGCAAAGTGAAGATATGACTGTAATGCTTATACTGGTTGACATACATACTGTGTTGTGTAGCATTGCTAATAATAGCTAAAAGTTAGTGGTATGGATTTTAGAATAGACTGAAAATCAGAGTACTCCTTTGCTTAGGAACTCTCATATGTACTTCTGTACTTGCTAATTTATGCTGTTGTCTTGCTTCTATTGTTACATATATTAGCTGGTAGGCCCATTCCACCCTATTCTGCAGTCTCTCTCCATCTCATTCTGTAGACTTCCTTTTTGTGTGCATCTGCAGTCTTTTCGTGTTTGAAAATCATTCACATCAACCAGCATTCACATAGCAAATCCCTAGGCTACATGGTTGGTTTTCCTTTTTTACTGCCTATACTGATATCTGCAGAGAATGCAACAGCTGGGCAGTTTACCAGTGATCAGAAATGTTATTTCTATAGAAGTTACATTTTACCACCCATGTTTTCCAAGGTCAAATGCAATCAGACTAGGACTTATCTTCTGAGTACATTTGAAGAGGTTATCTTAAGCAACTTCTAGGAATGTTATATTTGTGTATTTTGCCCATAAGACAGACGAATCTGTTAAGCGTAAGAGGGTTACATTTGTAGTAATCAAAGAAAATCATGGGCTTGGTTGGATTAAACAGCGGGAGGTTTCAAATCAGCCAGGAAATCACAAAGTAAGCTGAAAAGGAGTTTGCCAAGCATTTTTTATTCATTCTGGGCATCACATAGCAACAGTTTCCATAACTGTCAGCATTTTCAAAGGAGCAATGTCATTATTTCAGCCACAATAACATTCTGAAATTCAAGAGGCTATTAACAATACAGAGAGAATAAACACCAGCCCTTTCCTCCCTATATGAAGAAGCCTCCATTTGCCGCCTACGCACATTTTTCAGATAGCATCTGAGAGAGGCTTTTGGCATAAAACATTGCACTGACAGATTATTAATTTCATATTTATATTAAAAGTCTTAAGACTACCTGTCATATTCAAAGATACATTAGATACATGGTATTTTGAGAATTTTCAACTTATATTACTATTGTTTATCTTAATAACTTACCCTGCTGCTCTGTTGCATACACAAAACCAACAGTAGATATTTGCCAAATAGGAGCTGAATTTATCAATAAATTGTGTGTTGGGAAGAAGAAAATAACTGAATGTTTGCTATTTTTTCCTGTGTTACTGTGTCACCCTTTCGGCTTGCACATTTGCATAGACTGAGTTTATTACTGCGAATGAAAAAAGGAAGCCTCAACAAATCACTTGGGAAAAGTAATTTTTAATATTTTAGACCCTGCAGGTGATGTGTTTGAGCCAGAGTATGAAGAAATTGATAACGGTGGTTCTCAATCTTAATAACAAACATTTCAGAAATAGACATAGTAGTTAAAAAGTAATATTTCTTGCAAATGTAAGCTATAACATAGCCTTCTAGTGAGTTGGTGTTGCAGAGAGTTAACCTCATGGTAATGATATATCAGAATAAAACTTTTGTTTAGATCCAGCTAACCTAGAGCGATATAATTATGCATAGAAAAGCAATCTCTGGAACTGCCAACAACATGAAATTATGAACAATCAGTGATAATTCTCCTCATCACTTTAATGGTGTCCCAGGATCATGAGAACTTGGAGGGGCAGCAAGATTCCAGGAGGACATTGAATCCAGCTCTTGGGATTTCACGGGGACTTTTAATTAAAGTTTCTGATCATCACAAAGGAGTTGGTGGCTGGAAGGTGTCTGCAAAATACAGTCCTATTTCCCTTCACCCCTGCTCTTCTCAGCAGGTCTTTGAAATCCGGCTATGTATGAGCTCACATGCAGTTTGATACCACTAGGTAGGGTGCCTGTGCTCCTCGGGGTACGTGAGTGTGAAAGTATTCAAGTAGCCAGTTGTGTTGAATTCAAAAAAGCTGTTAAAGAATATAGTAGAACCTTTTCAGCAAGTTCTATAGTTACTGTTAAACACCTTGCACAAGTCATAATACTTGGTGCTAATGTAGGCAGAGTGAAAGCAAAGCAATTACATGAGTAGGAACTGTATAGTACATGCTTCATCCAGATCATACTTGTGGAGTTAGACTTCTGAGGCTAATCTCTTGGCCTTGAAATGTATCCATGTTAGTCTGAAGACACTGCAAAAACAATGTATATTTACTCTTTCAATAGATTTTATTCCCCACAGAGTTGTTTTCATTCTCCAATCTTTCATATAGAACATAAAAGTATAAGGCTTTTCCCAAGTAAATCTCATATTTTCTTGTGCACCTCAGAGAGTATATCCTGTAGTGTTGATCAAATAGAAATTATTGTTGTACATTACTATGGCTTTTTTCTACACTGCTAAAACATTCTGGTTTTCTCTCTGTTCCTTAGCACTCCCAGTTATAACTATGCTCCAAACCCAGACAAGCACTGGATAATGAGGTATACAGGTCCCATGAAACCTATACACATGGAGTTCACCAACATGCTACAGAGAAAGCGCCTTCAAACACTCATGTCTGTGGATGACTCTATGGAAATGGTAAGATTAGTAGTCACTTTTGGGGGGCTAAACAGGTGCTTTTTTCTTGAGTTAAGCTCCAAGCTGTGCTGTATGTGAAGATAAGCAGAAAGGAAGGAGGAGGAGGACTGCATCGATTTTTTTTAATAGTGTGGAATCTTCTGAGGATTTTGTCTCTCCATTCAATGTGTAGGGATCTTCATCTTCTAAAGATGGGTGGTGGAAGTAAGCTGATTTGTTGCCACAGAGCCACTACTGATTAAGGGGAAGAGGGAGGGATCACCTCAAAAAATGTACATCATAAATTCTAAATATGTATCATCTCATAGTGAAGACGCACCCTACAACCTGTTGGAAATAACTACCAAACTGTGGGACTATTTTGATCCTGTAACACTGAGTTTCTGAGAGAACAGCAGCAGCAGCAGGTGTTGCTACAGGAGTCCTAACTGGAATAATCCCATGGTAAACCAAGCCCAGGATGTTAAATGTTAGAAGTAAATAAATATATAGGTGGTTTTGTTTTTTTAAATTAAGTCTACATTATGTAACAGTGAAATCTCTTAGTGCAAGCTGGGTGTCTTGAACAGAAACATCTGAATTAGCTAAAAGCTACTCTGAAAAAGAATGCGTTTCCAGTTGTAAGAGGGCAGATTTAAAGGTGTCGCAATTTACTGCTTATCTCTTGGCATTCTTATTCAAAAAAGGTAGAACATAAAATAAGAGGAGTCGGGTAAGGCAAAGATGAGATTATCTGGATGGCATTGCATCAACTTGTTAGTAATGTCTTATAATTACTGATTCAGGCAAGTCTGATCTCTACTTCATATTAATGAACCTGTTTAGATGAATCAGATAGCAGCATTAGGGGAGATCAGCTATTTTACTACACTATTTTGATTTTCTATTTAGTAAAATGGTTTCACTTTGGGTGATTTACTGCAGGCAAAATCAGTTGGGTTGTTTTTTTAGTTGTAATCGCCAAGTTAGCCTGATCTTTTCTACTGAATTATATGCATCTAATAGTCTTTCAAAATAAATAAAAAAACCCCAGACCGACCAACCAACCAAAACAACAACCAACCAACCAAAGAACCTCCCACCCCCACCAACAAACTAAAACAGCAACAACAACAGAGTTTGTTTTCTTCTGTGCTGATGCGTTCTGGATCTTTGGTGGTGGCCCACCACCTCTGTACCTTTGCAAGTGAAAATGTCACATAAAAATTGATCTTTCCTGCTCAAATTGTTCCATTTCACACAAAGAGTCTCATATAAATCTATAGAAGCAACCACAGAGTTAAAGCTCCTCTTAATTCTCCATAGTGAGAGAGTATGACTGAGTGATATTTATCTGAAAGAGATTTTGCAAATATTCTGCATAATGGGGACTCATTTGTCTGAAGGCAAGATCATTGGGTGTTGCTTAAATAAGTGTGAGATTCAAAATGTTGTCATTTTATTAAAATTGTTTGCTGCAGGAAAAAGTTAAAGGTGGAGAGAAAATTTCAAAGGTGCTTATCAACTTGAAACTTTTATCTCTGTTACTGTATTTAGTACTGTCTTGACAGTTCTCATGCAAAATACTGAACCCAAACGCTTTTGAAAATATGTCATGTTAATGTGTTTATCTTAAAACAAAAACCAGAAGTTTGCCTTGTAATAGCCACAATATTCAGTTAGTAAAATTATGTGATTATGGATTGTTAAGGATGGTTCATTGTGACAGCTCAGTGCCATCCTGAACTGTTGTTATTTGTTTGTGTATTACATATAGGCAGAAAATTATATCCAATATTCTACATACACTACTGTTCAGTGGAATGAATTTTATTTTTTTTGCCTTTTTTCAGATTTACAATACGTTGGTCGAAACAGGTGAACTGGACAATACGTATATAATATACACAGCAGACCATGGTTATCATATTGGGCAGTTTGGGCTGGTGAAAGGAAAGTCCATGCCATACGAGTTTGATATCAGAGTTCCTTTCTATGTCCGAGGTCCAAATGTGGAGGCTGGGTCCTTGTAAGTTCTTGGCTATTGTGTGTGTATGTCTATGTAGCAACCAGAAGAATCCTTTATGTTCACATTTCTAGTTGTATTGTCCTGGCATCCAAATGGAGGCACAAAGTTCTGCCCATCCTGACTGACTTCCTGCTCATCTTTGGCAGAAAAATATGTCTACTCAGAAAGCAGAACTGATAGCATGGGCTGGTATAATATAGTCAAGGTTTTATGTCCTTGCCTATTTTGCTTGCGTAGGTGTGCAGCATAAGCCACTACACTTTTGTGGATGAAGTTGAAGAAGCCATTTTGAAATATGTCCAATCTAGGAAATGCTTATTTGCCTCCTTTTGAGGGGTGCAAATAATACACATAACTATGACATTTTCAAGGTAAAAAAATATTGTATAATGTTCACTGCCATAGTAGATAATGATTGCTGAACATTAAAGTGGAGTCACTTGTTTCAGTTTATGAAGACGAATGTATGTATAGTTCATATATAATCATCCACAAAACATTCTTTTTTGTTCATCCTTTCAGATTACATGGTTAGGGCTGTTTGTCGGATGCATACAAGCATGCAGAATATGACTGTTAATTAAAATGGTAGCTTTGATCAGCTAAGAAATTATGTAAATACACTTTCTAAGCAATTATTTCAATAGCAAATATTTGCATGTAAGTAATGATTTTGGACAGAGTGCCATAATTTGCTGCCTTTTATTTGTATCAGTGTGCATGTTTTAGCATAATTAACACACACAAAGTCTTCCACACACAATTCTTTTCTTTACTGCAGAGGAACAGGTCTAGTGTGTAATACAGTAGCAAATAGTTATAAGAAAATCTCCTTCCATTTGCTGGTTAAATTCACTGACTCATATTATCAGTAGGCACAAAAATGTTAAATTCTGTAGATATTGCGCTTTGTGTCTAATTTACTTACAGCAGTTATGCATGTGAAATAAACAATATTACTTCTCTAAAGAGCAGGGAGGGATTCCTCAGGTGGAATTAAACATATTACCTCAGCACTGAAAGAAGTTTGTCTGCAGCAGCACAGAATTTCAAGTGAGCTGGATTAGCCTTCTAAGAGCATGCTCTCTTTCCCTTCAACTGCAGGTTTTGGTCTTACTGGAGAGGCAATGCTAATAAGGCCCAACTGGACTGAGCTAGTTTTTCTGCAACATGCAATGTTAGAGACCAGCCACCTCATGTCTGCTCTGGTTCAAGGATCTTTACACCCAGACATATGTAAAAGCTGTGAAACCTTGCCACTGAATGTTATTTTTCAGTGGCTTCTGAAGATGAAAAAATATTTCTGTTAGAATCAGAGGAGTCAGCCTGCCAGACAGAACAGAACCCATCATAGTATAACAAATAGGAAGAACAAGATAAAACAACCTGGAAGGGTAATATATCAGATAATAAATTGATCCTCCCTTTCAGCCTGATTTTCTTTAAATGTTAGAACTTCAATCATCAATGTTTTGTGTGAACCTTATGTTTTTCCTGCAGAGTAATTGTCATGACTCCCTTTTGATACCAATGAAGATTTAATAGCAGTCACTGTAGCAAGTCATTACTAAGCTCTCATTTCTATTACCAAATATGCTACACCACAATTATTAGTAATTAAAATCAAATTAGGTACATCAATTTAATTCATCATCCATGCTCTTGTCAGTGCCTGTTTGCTCGCTCGCTCAAAAATGTAGTAATTTTTAAATGGTGCCTCATTAATTAGTGTGAATTTAGCAGCTTTCTTCTGTCCTGTATTTTGAGCTAGAATTCTGCACTGACATGTATAGCAGCCCATCTGGTCCCATCCTTCCTTTGTGCCTGCAAATCATAGCACAGTGATTCTTTATGTTCAGTGTTGTAGAAGACTATCTGTATAGCAGTATGCTCACTTTCCTCCCCCCCCCCCCCCCCGCTTTTAAGAAATTGAGTGCCTTCTTTCATATTTTTCTTTTTTAAAGAAATAAGGAAAAGAAATAGTACACAGATGATAAACAGTATGCATTTATGTAATATTGTGAGTAATTACACAACAGTGTCACAGACATATTTGAATTAGGTTTGTACGGTTCAACATAAACCGAAAACACTTCTGCAAAAACAGACCCATAGTAAAACCAAGTCACACAATTAGAAATTTGGGCATTTGTTTAGCTACTGAATGCTGAGCTCTGTCCAGCTAGATGCTCTGATCCATGAAGTCACTCATATTTAGTTGTGGCAGTTCAAGGGATCTGGGGATAGGAGCTGTCTGTACTACTTGGAAGTTGATGCCAATATTTTAACCGAATTTGAAGTCAGTTTTTGTTCAAATATTGTTCTGTTAACTGTGGTGGCTGAGGAGCATATGCCATACTCAACTAAGTAACAGGGCATGTCTGTTTCTAAGTGTTTTCAGAATGGATAGTTGTGCACTTGGGAAGATTGATGTTATTTCAATTAAAGCTGTTCTTTTATTTTCTCTTTTTTTTTTCTTTTTTTTGTTCTGTAACTCCTTCCTCTCTGCTTTTTCTTTCCTGATCCCTATCCTTTTTTGTCTCACACTCTACCTTAACAGCAGCTTTTAGTTATTTACTGTAGTATCTAGCAATATATTTCTCTTCACATTCTCTCCAGAACATGCTTGCTTTGTTGTGAGCTGAGGTACTTATTTCTATACCATATTTTGAAACAGATAAAGAATGTGCTACCTGCCAAATCTACTTTTTAATAAAGTAATCAGCATGTTTGGCAGACACTTTGATTCTCTAAGACACCCAAGGAGTTTTTCCAATGCCTTCTCATGTTTTGAAGACTTTTGAACTCTCTTTTGCAATAATTAACTAACTTTGCCTTATGAACTACGTTGCTGTCTCAAAAATGCTCTCTGCTAAAGTTTTAAATCTTCATATTAGTCCCTCTTGAGGTTATGCAACTTGCCTACATTTTACATTTCAATTCCCTTCATGGAAAGGAATTGGATTGTGTCCTCTTTTCTTTTTTGCAGATGTCACAAAATAAGACTTTTCAGATCCTTGGTCTCTGTGGAAGAGCTGGAGTTGCTTGATATCATTGCATAGACTTTAAACCAGGTTCTCATATATGTTTTTTCAGGAATCCTCACATTGTGTTGAATATTGATCTTGCACCTACAATTCTAGATATTGCTGGATTGGATATTCCTTCTGATATGGATGGTAAATCCATTCTAAAGCTTCTGGATTCTGAGAGACCAGTGAATAGGTAAGAAATGGAAGTGTGCATGGAAACATGTATGTGTTTGTACAGGAGACTGAGCAAGTATTCAGCAACATGCAGCACATTAAAGGAAAATATAATAAAACTACCATCTACATGAGTACATCATTTACCGGAAAATCTAAAGACCTATTTGCCAATATGTGACTATAGTTACTTATTTTCATTTTGTCAGGTTCATCTACTAGCCATATGGCATATATGGCATCTGGATGTGCTAAATGTAATCTGTGTAGCAGTGAGAGGGCTACACATGAAGGTCTTTAGCTATATGAGTTATAGATTTTAAATGTCTCTGTGGCCTCATTTGTAGCAAAGCATTTCATATTGAATAAACTGTAGAATAATTGAGTTGAAAGGGTTGGTTGTGTATCAGACTATTATATAAAGACAGGCTAGCACTCAGAATTGCAGTTATTATTTGAGACCTTCCATCAATACTTTCATTGGAAAAAGACTGAGGAAGAGAATTAGTCTGGATGCTTGCTAGAGGAAGTCAGCAGAAAGAGGGAGGAAGGAGATTAGCTTTACAAGTAGTTGGGTGGAAGGAGAAGGGGAAAGGAGCAGCTGCTTTAGAATAGGATACTTTGTGGGTAGTGTGCAGGTTAAGAGCCCAAACTGGCGTCAGGAATTCATGATTTAATTTGCGATCCTTTGTGATCAAGGACAATTCAGTTAATCCCCTGTGCCTTAAACATGCTCATGTTGAAATAGTTGTACTGTGTGAATCTGTTGTGGGTTTTGTCCCTGTGGGAACAAATCTGTCCTGTTTGTTCATGATTTGCACTGGAGAGGTGTATGTGTCTGCTTCATAAAGCTGGATGTTCCCTTGTGCAGTTATATGTAATGTTTCTCATCTGAATTGGGGGTGGGAAAGAAAACTGGGGCATGACTTGATTACTGGTTTTGCGGGAATTGCTTCTTCCTCTCCTCATTTCCTCTTAGGTTCCATTTAAAGAAAAAGATGAAGGTGTGGAGAGACTCATTCCTAGTGGAAAGAGGGTAAGGAAAGTGTTAATCACAAAACCCAGTCTTTTTAAATAGAAGGATACTGAACAGCTAAAGCCAAAGCAGCACTTTGCCACAGACCTAAAGCCGTTTAGCTGTGCTAGCAGAGACACGGCTGCAGTATGCCTAATGGCAGTGATTGTATGATAGGAGGGAATATATGGCCTTTGCCCACAGCCTGTATAAATGTGCTGTTGGGGTGGGGGAAGGAGAGTTTTACTCGGATTGAGAGATGGAAAGGCATCCAGTTTTTCTTTCAGCTGCTGCCCCTTGACCCTCCTGCTTGTATCATGGGAGTATGAACAACCTTTCCTCTCTGCGTTTTCATCTGCTGGCCATTCTCTCTATGCCTCTTGACTTAATACGTACATGGGGCATGAAGGGTTTGCAAAGTGCAGCCCTGTAGCGCGAGGAGGATATGTTCTCTTTATACCAACTGTTGTTACTGCCTGCCAATCAGACATGAAACACAGTGTCTTGGCTTTGCATGTTTTTGTACGCTCCCTGAGGGCATGATATGAATAACTTGTGTGTTATCAGAGATGATGATAAGTGCTAGTTTCTGCTGGACTATTAAGTTTTGGCCACCAGTGATGCTGTGGACTTGGCAGATAACCTGCTCCTCTGAGCCTTTTCAGCAAACTGTACCTATATCTTGGAATTAATATTAATGCAAAAATAAACCTTCTCTTTTTTTTTTTCTCCAGTAAACTGCTGCATAAGAGGGAGAGTGAGAAGGTGGATGCCCAAGAAGAAAACTTTCTACCCAAATACCAGCGTGTGAAAGACCTCTGTCAGCGAGCTGAGTATCAAACAGCTTGTGAACAGTTTGGCCAGGTAGGGCATTGTACCCTCAACTGAAAGTAAGCAGTTGTAGTTGGGCTAAGCTTAACACCTTAACTGTGAGAATGTCCTTCACCTTGTCATCAATGCCAGCTAATACATCAAATGGGTCATTCTGTGGCCTTTGCTCAAAACCATATTACAGCATTTATGAGATTGACTGTCCATCAGGAAACTGCTGATTCGAGTGCCTCTGTATTGATTCCTGACTACTGTTAAGAGAACTGCCTAGGCTGTTTTAACATTTTATTCCCCAAATAGAATGTGTTTTGGGATTCATTAGTGACGAGAAGCTACAATGAACCTAACAGATTGGCCTCCTCCAAATACATATAGCTCACTTTGCTTTGAATTCTTAATTTAACTCATTTTGTTGTTACTGGAATTACATATAACGGAAACTAACATTCTGTGAACTCAATATATCCTTCCTCTTAACAAAAATATACTGTAAAAACACACGTGTAATTATGACTGCAGGCAGTCTGTGTGTATATGAGCACAAAGCTCATTGATTGTGCATCATTTCTCTTGTTACATAACTGTTCTGGGCAGTTATGAAAATACGTTCACTTTAGATCCAAGTTATGTAGAAGAAATTCAGGAAGAAAAATTTAGAGTAGTACCAATACATGGTCTCGGTGCAGGAGAAGGTTTTGCAACTTTACCAAAGCAGTGCAAAGGCACAGCAGAGCTAGCTCCAGCAGCTCCACTCTTGGAGAGATTTCTCCACTCTTGGGGGAATTCTCATCCTCTGGAAACATGGCAAAATTGACTCTGTGCCATTGCTTTCTCATCCAGGTACAGGTCAGAGTACCCCATTCCGAGGACTGTAACACATTCTGCCCGCGGATATGTGGGCAAAAGGGTGAAGGTAGATGGGACCACATGCTAATGTGTCTGTTATTAGACTGGCATTACCTCATATCGTGGCAGCTCAGAGGGCTGTCAGAATGAGTCAGTCTGTGGCATATAACCATTCCTGCAGACATGATCTGAATGGCTTACCAAGGCTATAGTAATGGGCTACTTAGGCTATGTAGTTCATTTTCTACTGTCAGAGGCCAGACTCCCTGCTTCTGGCTCTACTGATCATGTAGTTCAGTGCACCTGTGAAATGAGTCCATTGTTCCTTAGGTGATTGGATCCAATTGGTATGTATAAGCATTTTCCAGATGCTCTTTTCCTGTAGCTTGTCAGATTTAGTATACAGAGAGATTATAATGTCCTGTTCTTCCTAAAAATACTGAACTTAAGTATTTTGTGTAGTAGTTCATTGTTGTCAGATGTCTTGAGCTGAAATTTTAGATGGGTGGGAGCAAGCCATTGTTTTTTGAATTTGCATCGTTCTTTGAGAAACTGGGGAAGAAGTCACTGCTTCTGCTACATCATCATCCAGTAAGTAGTTTGGGGAAATACAGCTTTTCTTTTTCCATCAGTATTTTCCCTTTGAGAGATCTTTCAACTTCTTCCTTTTGTCTTCATCTTCCCAATTATTTTGAACATTATTGTAAGAACAGAGGGGAAGAGACACTTTCCAAGTCCATGTTGTCACTGAAGCTGTCTCTTTGCATAAGGTAACTTAGCTACATTCAGGCTTTCTTACTGTAATTACTGCTTCTCAGTTATGGAAGGAAGCGGGAAGGCCCTGTATCATCTACACACATTCACAGGCTTATGTTTGCTTCCATGGATAATAAAATATCTTTGACATCTGTAAGAAGTGGGCATAAAATGTCAACTATGTACTCAGAATTGCCAATAAATTCCAAAGTGAAGGTGTGCTAATAAGAGACGTGTGTGCTGCATCCTCATTGTCAGGAGACAGAGAGGAGAAGAATTGTTTTGAGCAGTTCAGTCAGACGTAATTGGAAGTGATAGGATGAAATTGAGCAAAAAAGAAATTTAAGTTGGACATCAGGAAAAATTGCCTAACAATCAAGTCAATTAGAGTCTGGGAAGGGCTCTCAAGGGAATCTCAATCCATCTAACCCCTGCTCTAGAGAATATGTCCTAGTAGTCTGTCTAGACAGCAGGAATAGTGGGAGATGAATGTGCTTATTTGGGGATAAATTGTGTCTAAATATGGGTGCACCCAAAAGTCTTTTCAGAGTGAAGCAAGACTAACTTCTCAAATGACAAATGGGTGTTGTCTGTTTGCTGGTGCTGTTCACAGCTCTGCATAGTAAGTAGAATGAGCCCAAATGAATAATATACCACTGCCTTGGGAGAGTTTATGGTGTACAGATACAGTGGTTATTTAGCAAGTTTCTCCTGAGCTTGCAGGACATTTTATTATTGTGCATTTAACAGTATCTGGAGTGTTCAGTGCAAAAGGTGAATTTTCACATCCTGATGCAAATGTGATGAGAAGTCTGGGTCAGAATTAGGTGAAAGCTGGCTAAAGTCATTGGGACTCTTTCTTTTTGACTTAAATGAGTTTTGGGGACCTGCTGTTCCATGCACAGAGAAGTGTGAGCAGTGCCAGGGAATATGAAGTGTGAGCAGGAGACAAGAAGCACAAATGGAGAACAAAGACTCAGAAGGGGAGTGAATGAGAAGAGACAAGGACAGAGCTTAGAGTAAAGGGAGAGGTAAAGAAAGGTTTGAATGTGAGATAGAGATTTTTAAATTCTGCTTTGTTAGCATGCAAGTTTGTGAATACAGTTCTATCACCACAAAATGTTCTTCCTTTGCAAATCTCTGTCACCCTCCTTGACCTATAATCATTTTGATAAGAACGCACCAGGATCATGGAGATGAGGCTATTCATGCTGTTTAAAACCTTGTTTCAGAGTCCATTATGTGGGATTTTTTTGGCAACACTAATGTATGTAAATTCTTCTGAGTGCAATGGGAATCTCTGTGTTGCCATGTTTTCTTTTTCGGTTAGTAGGGTTTGGTCTGTGTTAGTTATTTGCATCCAACAAAGGGTGACTGTAGGCTCAGATGAAAGAGCAGCTCAGCATTTATATTCAAGGATTTAAGAGATGAGCTCTTTCTTCCCACATGAAATAAAAAACATTTATCCTAGTACCTAATGGCTTCCACACAATTTTTTTCTCTTCATTGTAGTTCGGCCTTTCATTCTAAACTGGCTGGTAAGTGGAAGCTGACCCACTTTTATCTGGCGGCCTGCATTAATGTGCTTTTGTGGAAGCCAATTATGATATCAGCATTGCTCTGTAGAGTATTCCCAGCAACTCCACAGTATCATAACAACAGCTGCACAGAATCTCCCTCTAAGTCATTTGCCAACTTTGTGCACATTTGTTAAACATGTAATACCTGCAGCACTACTGAATGCTATAGGGAATCTATTCTGTACATGTAAAAAAAGAAATTTAAAAAAAACCCCTACTTTTGTCTTTAGCAGGACGTAGCATAGCACAATAATATTGTTAACTCATGAAGAAAAATAGTTGTCTGAATTCACATTATTTCCTCTTCAAACACTTTTTATTTTCAAAGCTCTATTTATATGCAAGTCTGATACAAGTAGAATTTGCCTTTAAATAGCATTAAAAATATAATCATATATGACAGTTTTCTCAGGAGAACATTCAAAATGCAAAAATTTGCACTTTGTCTCCTTCAGATGTTCTGCAAATGAAAGATTTGATACACAGTCTTTCCTCTGATTGCTTTGTGCTGAACCAGGATCATGAAGGGATATTCTCTTTTGTAACCGGCGTGAAGATATCATAAGTAAAAGCATGTCATTTACTCAATTGGTCCCCCCAATTCTCTGACATAGCATGGCATAGCAGTGATGAAAACTGTTCTGCTCAGTGTGTGCTTTCCTGCAGCAGTCCATATTCCTGCCACCATAATCATCATTAGCCATTGATTAGTGCCAAGGGTGGAGCAGTAGAAAAAATTACTTACATTTTCTCCTTTTCCTGAGGGCGCTGTAGCTTGAACTTACAGTTAGTCAGACCTGGGAAACTAAGTCAGGTTTTATAAGGAATTTTTTTAAAAACTGGGAAGAAAGTTTTTGATCTGTGTATCCTTGGTAGTTGTCTGGTTCTTTTGTACCTAGCAGAGATATCCCAAGGTTACTAAAGAATTTAGGTTCTGTTGATAAGTGAAGCATATCAAGCCAGCTAGAGTCCAGATAATTTTAATAGCTCTTTAGGCGGATCTTTGGAGTTCCTGAATTCCAGTGCCAGTTGCACATGCTCAGCAACTTTCAGGATCTGGTTCTTAATCTGTGACTGGAACAAGAAATGACTTGTTGATAACTTCATACATTAAAAATTTTATCAGCCTTCAAACTGATAAAATTAGGAAGCAACAAACCATGAAAATTAAAATCATGATGATTTATTAAGGGTCTTATTCAAGGATTGTATTCCTTATCAGGAATTATAATTAACAAAACTGTTTCCCTCCTTTAGCCAGAAATAGCCTATAATGATTTCCAGAGGCTATTTTACTTATGGGTTGTTTTGCTTGTTGTTGCTTCAGAAAACCAAGAAATTTGCATCTCTTGTTAACTGAGATTTTTAAACTCCTTGTCATTACAGTAGTTGCAAGTAGCTTGCCAAAATCAATACCAATATTTAATAAAAAACCCAGGTTTTTTTCATATATCCTGATAGGAGTAGCAGTGTAGTTTAGTTCAAAAGACAATGAACTGGAGGTCAGGAGACTGGCTTCAGTCTCAGAACTGTTACGGACTTGACATGGGACCTCAGACAAATCAATTCCCCTTTTGGTGCTACTGTTTTTTTTCTTCCACCACTAATGTAATTTCTGCTTAGGCTGCACTCACTCCTTAGCTTCTGCAGTACCTAACACAGCATCTGGGACCATTTGATACCACAATCCAATTATTATATTAATAATAAATGACTTATATAACTGTAATCTTAAATTTAGTTGAATACCTGATTTTTCATCTGTATGCTAGTTGATTGTCCCACCTGCGTCATTTCAGCTGCAGTTTGTGGCAGTAAAAAGCACTCCAAATTTTTTGTCAATAAATTGTTCATCCATCTTAAAATTTTAAGGGTTGAATGATATATAGTATGTGACAACTGAAATTGAGCTGAGACTCCAGAGGTCCAAATCTCCAAAAATCATGAGTCAATATAATGAAATAATGTCCAGCTGGAATGAAGAACAGGTAGTGCTGTTTATGTACTGATGACATGAAATAGAGGAAACCGAACTCATCCTTTGCCAAAGCATAAAATTGGAAGAAGGTACGGGGCAGGAGGGGAACAACCCAACAAAAATGTTAAAAGATTAACAAAATAATACCTGCTGGGAAGAGCTAAGGAACTGAGCGTATTCAGTTAAAAAAATAGCTGAGGAATCTGTCAGCATGAATCTTAAGAGGTGTTATACAGAAGACATGAGCCAATTATTTTCAGTCAACAAGAACAGAGTAGTAGCAATGTGTATGAGACAAACAATGGGAAAATCAAGTTGACTATTTCCTGAAACCTGTAACATTTGAGCAGTAGGACAAGCTGCCAGCAAAAGCAGTAGAGAAGGGGCTTGCATCTCTCTCTGGATTTTGCTGGTTTGTCCTCATTAGCTCAATAAAATATAACAGAAGGAACAAACTACAGCAAAGGAGAAGAGCTAGCTAAACTAATTTCAACTGTTTCATACTAACTGAACTGTAACTGTACTGTTTCATACAAGAAAAAATGTATCTTGACTACTCATAAATCAGTTTAGACTGGAAGTTAGAATATTTCTAGCCATTAAAGCAGTTTGTTTCTAGCTCAACCATCCAATGTGGCAGCAAGGATGGAGTTCAGGAAGCATACACATAAACTAAAGATGACATATATTGCTGAAGTGTTTTTGTCAGGTTGCTGGCAGGGACAGAGGACTTAATTATCCTGCAGAAACTTTGATTCCTAGAGCTTATATTCCTAAAACTGTTAGGGCGGGAGCCTTGCTGGCAGCTTAACTGATCAGACAGTTTCACTTTTCACTTCTCTGTAAAAGGGAATGGAATCTCTTCGCTTAACAAAAAGAGGAGCTGATGAGACACAGCATGATGATTTAGGGCTCAGCTCTGAAAGCTGTATGTTTCAACTGGAATCTTTTCTTAGCAAGGCTTGTGTGATAAGCCCTTTTCCCCCAAAGAAAACAATGTCAATTGAGAGAGCTTCACTGAGGGAAATGAGTGAATTGTAGGAAAAAAATCCTACAGGGAAGGTCATGGCCATTTGTTTCTGATTGGGGCCTCAAGTAATGACTTTGAATTAACATCTGTGATTGCTGTAGCGGTAAGAAGACATTGGTGCACAATAATGCAAAAACCACTTCATGATGATGGGGGCTGTGAAGGAAATAATGGGGGTTTAACACAGAAAAATACAACATGTCTTTTTCTGCTAAGGGATCATTTGCATGTTCAAGGTAAATAGTGTTACTGGGGGGAAACAGGGCATCTGTTCAGTCTACAACTGCTGCTGTTACGATTCATGTTTCATAGATATTGAAGTCCTGCCTTACTCTTGTTGATATATATAGCAGGTAGTTTGGGCTGGAGGGGAGAATGTGTGTTACAAACTGTCTTTTTTTTGCCTTTGCAGTGTGTCTTTGAACAAGACTTCTGTTCAGTAGCACTGATTTCTCCATTAGACTAAAGCCCAGACTCTTCTGCTTTGCACATAAATAACTGAGTAGCATGTGTTGTTCAGTGGGAGGTAAGGTAGAGGATGGAGTAGAAGTGTTAGAACAAGCCCAGCACAGTAGGTGGCAGAAAGCACAAGCGCAGCAGCTAACTTGGCCTGCCTTAAGATGGTGGGAAATCTCCAGCTGGAACTGCTTTAATGATTAAATGAGGTGTCTGGAAAGTTTTGCACAACCTGAGCTTGATGGGCTTCAGGACTTATTGCAAAAGCCATTTATTTGATGGCTTGAGTAGCTGTTCTGCAAGGTTTTGCAGGAGGAAAGAAAAGTTCTTCCTTTGGAGTTTTGATATGATCTGGGATGAAGATTGTGGGGGAGTCTGGGTTTTCCATTGACTTCTAGTTTGTGTTAAACTGCCCTCCTTTTCAGGACATAGCTCTTGTGAGATATTATAAGCTACAGAACTTGAATTAGGAACACATATTTTGGCCTGATGAAGAAAAGACCTGAAAAGCTGGGGGCAAGTGGTGAACTAAGGGCATTTTGTTTTCTTTACTGGTTGAGTTAATCCACTATTTATATGTAATTACGTTTTGCTGCCAGATGGTTATCATTTGTACCTGTGAGCCAAAGTATCTCTGGGGCACTCTGGAGTTCTTCATATAGGTATTTAATTATTTAAGTGATTACTTCTTATAAAATACTTCAGTTGCTTCCAGGATTTGACACAAGTTTCTGCATGATGGTATGCTGTACACTAGAAACCAATTTAAAATGCCAGAATTCACAATGTTTAAAGCTTCTTGACTGTCAGGCAGAGGATGCACAGTTCCCTTGTAATTACTACCCTTTTTCCGTAAGATTGGAAGCATCCTTTGGAAATGACTGCAACTGATATAGCTGTGATATTGACCTAGGGAATTGGCATTTGTGCCTATAAGCGGACCAAGGGTAAGTTGTTGAATCCCAGACACATTCACACATGTCCATATCTGGTTTGGGGAAAAAAGTAGAAGCTTGAGACTTTCCTTCCCCACCTTCCACCCCCATGTGTTCAATGTTTGCTTCTAAAGTAATTTAGGTAGTTTTGCACTGCAGTCATTCAGCAGTGGGCCTGTTAATGCATACAATGTGCCCTTCTAGCAAAGCCTTTAAGATGTTTTCACTGTAGCATACAGCTGCCTTGGAAAGATTTAAACTGCACCAAAAATTAAAGGATTTTTTCCAGTTCACCTGGAGGGGAAAAATGAGCATCACTTTCTTGACAGGAGATGAAAGAAATAGAGAAAACATATTTGGGACCATACATCAGAGCACTTATTTACAGTAGTTCTCATCATGGCATTTAACTTGCCCTCTGTTGAATCTTCATTTTTCACGTATCAGGCACCTACAGCATAGAGCTCTACTGAGCAGAAAAAGCAGTTTGTTCATATATTTTAAAAAATAAGATTCAGATGAATTGGAATGAGAAACAGCAACGAACATTTTTACATCTTTTTTTCATTGTGAAAGAAACCGTTGCTTATTCTAGTAAAATAACTTTTGCTTCAAACCTCAGTCTGTATCAATGTTATAGTAATAAAATTAAAACTCAGCAATTGATTCTTCAAAGGTTATTTTTGTTCTACACTTCATCTAAGTAAATGTGTCCTGCTTTACAGATGAAGACAGTCATGCAAAGTACTGATTCAAATGTCTTATTATGTCAGTATCTCTCATTGATTTGCTATGATTCCTTGTGCTGAAAGTTAAGCTGTGTTTATCTGCATCAGTGCAAGGCTTGGATTGTACAGGAGGTTGGACACAATATCTGCACCTAAGAAGTAATTACAGCTCAGGAGACTTGCCATCCAGTTGTCTGAAGAAATAAGAGGACACAGCATAAAACTCTGATCATTTTAAATGAGAGAATCTCCCATGGACATAGATAAATCCACTGTAACTTGCCAGTTCACTTCAGACTCCTGTTAAATTCTGTATTATAAAAGCACAGTGATACTGTTTTCTTACTTTGCTGTCATGCAAACAATGGAGTGAATTTCAATTGAGAATGTAGGCTTTGTTGTCCTACCCTGGGCGCACCTCTCTGTGGGAGGTGAAGTGCCTGAATCTCCCTTGTAGAGCGGCAGGCTGCTGTAAAACATCATCTCACTTGGGAGCTGTTGCTGTTTTTCCTTCTCTTCTTTTATTTGGAAAATTCTCAATATTCCAGTGAGTCCTGGAGCACAGACTTAGGATTTTGTAACAGGGAAGAAGAGGAACGCCTCTCAAGACTCAGCAAAAAGCTGAAGTGTTTCCGAGAGTCTCTATTTAAAGCAGTAGCAACTGCTACTGTGAGGTTGTTCTATGTATCTCAAAGCCTAGCTCTGTAGCTAGTAGTGTGTTGGTAAATAAAGGAGTAGGAGGAGTTATTTTGTGATGTGTCTGGAAGTGGGTAAAGCTTCTGTGCCAGATTGAAGGTGGCTAAACTCCCTTGCCCTTGGCACAGCTCTGACAGCAGCACAAAGGGAGCTGTAAGCAAATTACTTCAGGTTTTGACTAACAGAAGGAGTTGGAGATTAGAGATGAGATCTTTACTTTGAGTGGAAGAGGGAGGAGATTCTCACTTTGCAGGCATCCAGTGCAGCTCACCATTGCTAGTCAAGCCCAAGGGTGTTGAATGGGAAAACCTATTAAGAGAAACAATGAAGATGGAGATAAACTCTACCTACAGATTTCCGTAGCTGATGCAGTCATACCAACCCTTTTAAAGGTCAGTGAAGAGAAACAGGCACTTCTGCAGGGCAATCCTTTTTCTTATCTCTCTTATATGGCCACCTTAGGATGAAGTGAATTATACCCTGATGTGACTTTTCCTCTTCTTTGACTGTAGAATGAGTCTAGATAACCAGCTCAGACCAGATCTTTACAGTAAAGGAACCCACAACTTGGATAAAATCATCCCACCGTCAGGCATTTGAACTATTAAAGAGAAGGAGACTCCTTCAAGAAGTTTTCTCCCTTGTAGAATATGGAATGGGCTGTGATTATATGCAGGCCTGGAGCTTGGTGCTGGTTTAGTGGCATAATAGTGGCAATTCCTGCCAGCCTGACAAACACACTTGCTGGTAGGCAAGGATTCTTTTCAAACCTGTGAACAAGGCTTGAACGTCCTTGGTTTATGCCACAGTTATGCTTCTGAAAGTTGTCACTTGTCATGTCCATATTTTTAGCTGTAGTATTGATTTTGTTAAATTCCCATTGTTCTGCCTCCAAGAAACAAAATCAGAAACAGATGCAAGAGTGTTCCAAAGAGTTCCTGTTTTGTCTGAAAATGGAAGATTACAAAAAGTCTGTTTTGGTAGTAGGTGATAGATGAGCCCCAGCTTACTACAACAAGGAATCTCTGATAGATTGCTGGAGATGGCCATTAGACAAAGCACAGTTGGGACAGAGTTTTAATGACCAAATATTTCTTCCAGAAATGGCAGTGTGTGGAAGATGCCAGTGGAAAGCTCAAGCTACACAAGTGCAAGGGAATGGCAAACTTGGCAGCTGCAGGCAACAGCAAAGGCACCTCCAATATTTTGCCCAAGTATTACAACAGGAATGGTGAAGACTGCAATTGTGAAGAGAACGAATACAAGCTGAGCCACATTGGACGGAGAAAGAAACTCTTCTCTAAGAAAAGTAAGTGAACCTGCTGTATCTTCTGTTTCTGCCTTAGAAAACCATTACGATTTTGTTCCCTAACACACATAATTGTCCTGATTTTTATGGGCATTGAATTCTATCAGCATATTTACTGTGTATCTAACTATGAAACAATGTGCCTCATATTGGACAATCAGATTTGAAAATATCTCTCTCTGTAGGAAGAAGAGTGTTTTGATCCAAAATAGGGTCCTATATTTATGTCTTTCAAAACTGGGAAATGCAGTACAAACACTGGCTCTGTGTTAAACCTTAGTCAGACTAACATCTATATTTGAAGTACATAGTCTAATTATAGATTAAAGAGGCAAACAGCAGCACAGAATTATTATTCACTTGTAATGTTTCTTTCGTCTCACTCCACAAATACAGAGCCTTAATTATTTAGCAGATTAGTCTTTCTGTATAATGACCTGGCACAAGCTTCAAACAGAGAGTTTAAATTGATTTTCTCCCATTATATTTACCTTGCAAGCTGATTAGTACCTACTAAGCTAATTTTTAGTTGAAAAAAATTATTGGTTCCAGGATGAAATTACTCAACTATACTTGCTGTTTAAATATGTGGCACAGCAGATAATCTTTAAATAACACTAGAACTTGCAATTCAATTAACTTTTTGAAGTCACAGAGAAGAAAGTTCAGTCACGGGGAGACAAATAACAGAAGTAGATTGAAGGTACTTAAATGAGAAGAGGAAAACAATTTAAGTGAGGGCAACATAATGCTATCTGATAATACTTAACACTTACTTAAGTACTTTTCATCAGTGCTTCCTAAACATTACCTAATTTTCACAACATCCAGAGGAGGTGGTTAAGTGTATAATTACCTTTAGTTTATGTATGAAGGAAGTTGAGGTAAAAAATGTGAAGGTTGCTCCCTCTAGCAGAGGAATCAGAATGGTGGGGGTTTTTCCTTATGTTCTGCTCAGAAGAGGCAGTTTATACTATACCCTTCAGCTCACTTGCGTCATTGAACCATAAGGCATAAACTTTAGCAGCATAAGATAGGATCTTGACAATCATGTTCCCGCAGCTTGTGTCTTGCGTAAAATAATTGACTCCACAGACACTTTGTTTTTCCCTCTGCTGGCATTCAGGGTGTGCCATACAGTGGAAGATGTTAGCTTGGACCTATTGACATAGACTCTTCAATTTGATGTTGGCTATCCTTTTACATGCACTTATCTAATAAATCACACACTGAATGCAAATGAGCACAAAGCAATACAAGTCAAGGTAACATACCAAGGTTTTTCTGAACAGCTTACCTAGAAAGCTGTGTCACTGGATTGTGAATGGTAAGAGGGTGAACTGGATACTCATTATGTGTATTTGGACTTTTATGACCTGTTTCATGAGGCTTGGGATAAAGTGCAGTCTGTGCTGGGTTGCACAGTTCTGAGGGCATTTTTGGGGTCTGCCTCTCAGAATTTGGTGAGTGCATGGGATCATACTGCAGCCCTAGTTGAATGCCAGTAAATGCTATTCATCAGATTGAACAACAGCTAAATAGAAAATAGAAGTTTCAAACTGGACTAGGGTCACATCCACATTAATGCTGCTTTAGTTAAAAGCAATAGTGTAGTTTTGAAGGGAACACCCTGATCACTCCCTTCTATCATGCATAATAGAGATGGATTTGCAGAGAGCGGTTTTGATGGATTCTAATATACAGTCATTTGCAGAAAACTAAATTGGATGCCCTCCTTCTAGGGTGCATAAAGTGTGTTGCAAACACGGATGGGGGTATGAGGATTGGTCTTTCAGAAAGACTAAAACCAGTCGTGTAGTGAGAATGTGTGGTCTAAAAGACCAGACTAAATTGCTGATAGAGAAGGGCTGGAGCGCCAAATGTTTTGATAAAATAATTACTTTATAATGTAGGCATGGTCTAGACCCATTGTCAGGTGTACCAGGACATTTAGCAGGCAAAAATGTTTTCTAAATTGAGTAAAGTCAGTTGCAAAACAGGGTCATGTCATTTACGTCCCATTTGGGCCATGTACAAATACACAACTTGCTTGCAAAGCTTTTTATATGCCAGAAACACATGAGCATTAATATTTGGTCTATATGGGTTTGGGTGTCAGGAATGTTTGCATTTCTGTGTCCTCTTTATTTTCTTCAGTATGTTTTTCTTTTATAAGAAAGATGAAACAAAGCTTTGCAGTAGGAAGAAAGTTTAGAGTAATAGTGAGCTCTTAAAATCTTCGGCTGTGTTGTGGTCTATTATGTTTTTCTTGCTGTGGATTTGATCTCCTCCTCCTGTGATGAACAAGTGCATGTGATTAAAGGAGTTATTAAGCTGCATGTAGAGAAATGATGATAGACCACACAGATCTGTAAACAACAAACAGAAGTGTGTACAAAGGGGCTAGTGCATTTTTATTCCAATTTTCATGTCATTCATTTTTCTTTTGAGGTAGTCTCAATGCTGGAGCAAAATTACCTTCTTTGTTATTAAAAAAAACACAAAAACAAAACCAAACCCCCAAAACCTGAACATCATTTGCTTTAAAGATAATGCATTTGATGTATAATTTTCAATGGCACTTGTGAGAAACTGGATGTAAGAAAGTTTTTGGGGTTGTTTTTTTTTTCCTCTTTGAAGTATCTAAGGACACAGATTCGAAATAAGATTTCTAAAAATCCCTAGGTACATAATGCCCAAGAAAAAAACCACCTCTAAACCTTTAGTCATATTTCTAGACACTTGAGATATTTTCAAAAATTTGACTTCAAAGTGCCTAATTTTACTTTGGTGTTATAGAAGAAAATGCTGCTTCTCTACAAAATTCTGGAAAATATATAGACATTACTGGGAAATACCTAGCAGGAATTCATGAGGCTATTGGTGGATATTTCCCCATGGCAAGCGTAGAAGCAGAATCCTTGCATACTGGCTTATTCTATCTTCATTGTGATGCTGGAAAATACATCAGATCCAAAATACCTACGTAGAGTAAGTGTCAACAGGGAAGACCAAGAGTTCTCTGTCTTCTGCAGTGTTCCCGCTGAGCAGTCATGCCCCTGCTTTGGGGAAAATGCCATAATAGTAGTTATAGTTGGTTACAGTCTTCTCTGTTATCCCCGAGAGAACTATTATTTCCAAATTATCTCGGTGTTAAATCGTGAATTTGGTGGCTGCAAAGAAAGTAATAGGGCTTGAGTGATGAGGATGTGAGGAGAATTAAATATAAACTGAAGGCTGGGCATGTTTGTGTCAGATAGGAAGTTTATGGTTTTATAATACAACATTGCCCTTGCTTTATTCGGTTGAATAATAACTTTGGATCCTGCAGTTCGTGCTTTTGCTAGACAGTGTTGAAACCTGACATACTACCAAAAAAGAGTTGTAAAAAATCAGGTGTGTTTGAGTCTCTAGACTGTCTGGGGAAATCTGGACCAGAACAGCGTACTTCCTTTCAGGCTCCAATGAAGACAAGCATGCTTGTCAAGTTGTCCAAGAGGACACAGCTGGATGAGTGGGGCACTGAAATGTAGCTTTCTTAGGCTTAAATTTCTCCGGACTCCATTTCCAGACTCAGTTCTGAGAACGCAACTTCTTAGCAGTACCATCTATAAGACAGCTGGATGCCGTAAGACCAGAGGAAGAGAAGCATTGGGACTCATACAGCTTACCAAAGCCAGACTTTAATAACTTGGAAAAGGGGGGGTAGGTGTTTGGGACCAAATACTTAACAGCCCTAAATCTACTTTGTTTGTATGTTGTGTACAGAGGTAAATGAATTGGAGAGTAAAACTTAAACCTGGAGGAGGATCGACTAAGAAGTAATTAGACATTGGTATTTATGCCTGCAGTGCACTTCACAGGTGGGAGAGCACAGCACAGATGAATATTGATCTTATTAAATATTTTAACCACTTCCTCTGAAAATAATGGAGTTTGGTACTAATCACAGTGCTGAGTCAGCACTGTGGATAGCATGTTGTGGTAAAGCAGTACAACAAGTCCTTCATGAGCTGTCTCACTCCAGACCAATTTGTTCGTTGTAAGTCTGGGTTAGTTTGGCTGCAAGGGAGGAGTAACTCCTGGCTTCTAATTCTTCAGGAACGTGTGTAGACGACAGTTCCCTGAAGCTATCTGCTGAGGTCCAACATGCCGGATTGGCATATTAGACTTGTAAGGAAGGTAAATTGTTAGTTGGCTGAGCTTAACAAGATGAAATGAGGGAACAATTAAAGAAATGGGAGTTTATACTTTGAATATAATTGTTAGGGTGTAGTTTTTTGGAACTGCCTCCTACTTCTGAAAATATGGGAGTTTTCCTTCTCATTTAGTCAAACATTTCCTGAATGGGTGCCTGAAATAGGGTTGGTCTTTTGGGTTTTTTTTTTCCCTTCAGCAGTGACTCACCTGGCTTAGTATCAGCAATAAACTTTGAACCACAGGTGGAAAATGTGCAAAGCCAGACAATCCAGCTGGTATTCTACTTTCTGTGTGTGGTGCTGACAAGAATATAGCGCTTGGACCAGTTTCAGGTGGGAGGAGATGTTTATTTCTCTTCCCAGTCTGCAAAACGGCTTTTGAGACCTTGCGATCCATTTGGAATTAATGTAAGTCTTCTTGAAAAAAGTCACTCTGTGTTAATGCCAAAGCATGCCAATTGACATGAATATTTATTTTGTCAGTTTTTGTTATTGTACCTCCCATTCCTTTTTTACTTACCCCTCCTTGTTTTGCTGGGGAGATTATCCTATAGAGAAAGTTGGCTTTTCTGGGGAGCTTGGGATTGCAAGAAAGATTAATCTTCTCATTTGGCACACTGATCGAGTTTTTCCCTTACCAGGTTGCAGAAAGAAGTCCCATTCTTGTGAGATGTGCTGTGTGTTTCAGCTCTGTGTAAAGGAGAGGTGACTGGGGGAGCCAAGGGACTCGGTTGTTTCCAGTAATGTCTTAGATGATTCCAAACCACATATGCAGAGCAAAGACTCAGGAACTGGGCAGGGAGGAGAAAAGAGGCTCTGGTACTTAAGTTGTGCTTTTTTCTCAAGGAATTAGATGATTATGCTTCTTAGTGTAATGAGTGACTCTCAGCAGTCGTTGAAAGTGAGCAGGAAATATGGTCAGAGATGGACCCCATCATACAGTAGAGAAGTTTAGATATGAATTTAGATGCTATAACTACGATATATTTGTGCTATTCCAGATGAAACGAAAGAGGAGCTCTGGGGATTTGGGCCAGGACAATTCATAGCAAATGTTTAATTTTGCCTTTGGGGCTACAGAAGCAAAGTCTGAGGGAGTGCACATCAGGAAAATAATTGCAAAGAAAAAAATTAGCTGTGGATAAAAGTAATATTCAGATATTAACCCGTCCTGAAAAAATCAAGCATCTTACCTTGAAGAATGAGCATAGAATTGACAAAAGGCTCAGGTTGAATCCTGGGAATAATTGGGACCACTTCAGGGAAGCGTTGCAGGAATCCTAGCAGTGGAGCATTGTACGGTGGTGGGCAGTAGAAAACAATGGAGAACTCGCTGTCGTGAATTGTCATGGTTAGTTTTTTTAGGGACTTACTGCCATCTAGTGACTCTTGGGGGAAGAGCAGAGTCTCTTTGAACGAGCTGTTTGCTCTAAACGTGATATTGGACAAGTACATTTTCTTTCCCTTCTGCCATCCTTGTGCGTTTGCATTATATCTGCCCTCTCTCTCATGCCCTAAGGTATCATCTCTTCATGCAAAAGGTAACGAGGCAGCAGCTTAGAGAACAGCTGCAAACAAACACCATTTGTCATCCAGTTAATTCTAAATGTCACAGTATGGGCTGGGTTTTTTCTCCCAAGAACCACAAAGAGGACCAAATTGTAACAGGCTGTTTCTTCCCCTCTTAACCCTTTCAATTTCTTTTCCATGCAGAATACAAACCAAGCTATGTCCGGAATCGCTCAATCCGTTCTGTATCTGTTGAACTGGATGGAGCAGTTTATAACTTGGGTTTAGAGGATGGATACCAACCTGTCTTACCAAGAAACATCACCAAGCGGCACAAGATGCAGAGGGCTATTCTTCGTGAGGAGGAAGATAAAGACGTGGGGGAATACAGTGGCACTGGTGGTATTGCAGAGTATACAGCCCCTAACCTAATAAAAGTGACTCACAGGTGAGTGCACGTGGCATATTTCTAAAAGCTTTTGCTGCGTAAGTGGCTGCTTTACGTAAATGGGTGTGTTAACTTGTGATAAGTCTGTTGTGTCACTTTCGGATACCCAGTCTAGCTTCACTAAAATTCTTATTCTCATCTGTACAACAGCTTTCGGTTTTGTTTTAGTTTTGTCATGTACAGAGGGGCACGAAGCTACTGAAGAACTACAGCAGTGCTTTCATGTCTTCTGCACTTCAGAGACAGTAATCACTGATCAGTGCATGTTTCCAGTGAGGACAAGCGAAACTGTTTGCAACATTTGTGTGTACACCTCTGTGAAACCAGGAGAGCCTCTACTTAAGGAAATCTCAGTGTGCAGCGGGTAACCTGTCCTGTCTGAAGACCAAAGGCTCTAACTGGAGTATGACCTAGTTTCACATCATTGGTTGCTTTGTATTTCAAACCCAAATCAGTCCTAAGGGAGGAAGCAGCCTCTCAGAGCTTTCTGTAGCCAGTGCTAGGAAAGGAAAATCTGTATTATGAATGAAGTTGGATGGACCAGGAGCATTGGGAAATGGAACATATTGAGAGAGAGGTGAGGGAATTGTCTGGGGACTCTAATAGCTAAAAATCTTTTCCTCAGTGTGCAGGTCTAGGGACTGATGGTATATCTTCAACTGTACTTAATTAGTTTAGTCACCATTTCCACTTGTGAATTATTAGGAAATCCACCAATCATTTCTGATTATGTGCATTAAATGGTTTAATGGCTAGCTTATGTAAACATGCGTGAGCCACTTAGCTGCTGTTGAAATCTGTGGTTTCCATTTGACTTCTGTTTACAGGGTTAAAGGCTCGCTAATAGGAAGAAATGTAGCTAGGTTGACATCAGAGAATTGTGCTCTTTTACCCCAGCTCTCATGAATGTTCAGGACCCATAAATCACTATTTGTGCTTCTGGAACAAGTTAAATTTATTTTCACTGCCTTGCTGGCTGAATTCCAGATCCATACAAGGAATTGTTAGGAGGGTTATGCATAATTTGTGAGGAGTCCCCAGGAACACTTGCAGAAAAGAAGGCAGTGGGACAACATGCACGAGGAGGTTTGAAGAAAATAAAGGAGTATCGAAAATACGCAGCTTTAATTTAAACGAGTACTCAAAGATGACTACGTGGTATTTGTTGACCCCTAATAAACTTCTTAGGTACATCTGTCAAGCGGGGTTTTGTTTGTTTGTTTGTTTTTGAAAGAATTTTGAAACCTGGATTGCATTAGAAGTTAGTGAAACATAAGCACTTAAAATTGTCAGAGGGTATGTCCCTTTGAAGTCGGGGAGATATCTTTGAAAAATTTTATCCCTTTTGTAGAAAACAGCAAAATTTCTTGGGGTTTTTCTCCCCCCCCCCCCCCCCTTTTTCTTCATGGTGTAGTAATACATCTTATAAAGAAGTACTTTATCCTTGTCCCTACCCCTGTATCACTTAATTATGCATTGGGAAATTGCTTCTGAGTAATGCTTTCAGTGCTTGCTAGATAGTAGATATTATTTATGTAGACAGCCTAATGAATAAGCAAGAACTCTATGCAGCACAATTTACATATAGAAATTAAGCAGTCAACAGGTTCTGCTTGATAGGAATATTCTCCTTGAATTTTTCTACTTTTGAAAAATTTCCATGGCAACTCAAACCCAAAGTTTTTTCCTGGCTCATAGCACAGTCTTATTCTCTTGAATGAACATTAGTTTTTTTTAATTCTGCATGTCATTTCCAGTCTGGCTTCTCATCTGTCCTGGAGTGGTGTTATTAAAACCAACTGTTGGCATTGCTGTGTATGTGTGTATCCACTATAATAACCATTGTTTGCTTTTCCATGCCAAGGTGCTATATCCTGGAGAATGATACTGTTCAGTGTGACACAGATCTGTATAGGTCACTGCAAGCTTGGAAGGACCATAAACTTCATATTGACCATGAGGTCAGTGATGTTATCAGTCATGCATTTTCAGTGTGTGTTTTTGGCATGGTTTTCTGTGGACTGATAGGATCATGCTAACTGTGTTTGTGTCTGTCTGCCTCTGGGTGTCTTTGTCCCTCCCTGGAACCTTTTGAACTTGCTGGCTGATTTCAGAATAGATATTTCAGTGATAATTAAGTTATTACAAGTTTGTGAAGACAAGATGCTGAGTGGAGGAGAGAACTGCAACTGAAGGGACAGCTGAGAAATGTCATAAGCCTTATGAGATAAATGAGAGACTTGTAAGTGTCCCCACTCTGGGAAAAATTTCATCTGGATTTTCTTCATATCTTATTAGCCCTGCTCCCCAGTGTACGTCTCAAAAAGAGGCCTTCAACTGTCAAATATAAGCCCAAGGAAAAGTGAGCTTCATTAGTTTTAGTGCTTCTAAAATTATTTATTTTGCTTGCTTGTGTTTTTCTTAACCCTTGCACTTTGGAATTGAATTGGTTTTTCTTAGGCTTGTGTATATGAAGAACCTGGAGATAATTTGCCCTATGAAATTTGCCTGTAAATCTTCATCTGACATTTTTTGTCACTAATGTTGAAGAATATAAGCTAAAACCCTTCACACATGTTGTGTATGAAAGAGGCAGTCTTCTAAGGACCAGATAATGGTGGAACGCATAAAGAAAGGACCTCCTGCAATCTCTTACCAAATTACCTGAATTCACAGCAAAATCCTATGTAAGAACTTGTTGGGCCCCTTTTATGGTACAGATTGGCATGTACCAAGGTGGGTAGATAATGCAAAACTTAATAGCTCTGCTAGGATTTAAAAAGGGCAATTTCAGTATTGCCATACTCTTCTAATTTTTTTTTTTACTTCAGAAAATGTAGACTATATGGAGTGTCAAAGAAAATGAGAGCTCATTTCTGTCCTGTTGTGTTCCTGATTTAGCGTCACAGGGCTGGATTCTTTGTGTATTTTTCTTGAACGCTCTGTCCTGTCTGTGCTTCAGCAGCCATGTGCTTCTGCTAGACTAATGGTCACTGATGTCAAATGGTAGTTTTGCAGTGACTTTTTGTTGTTCACACTGGATTATTTTGTTTTTTCTGCTGTGTAAAGAAAAGAAGTAGAAGCCTGTAATACCCATCTGAGTGGAAATGGGCCATGCTGTGTGTGAGCTAGACTGAATGAAAGCAGGAGTTTCATGTACTGAAAAAAACAAGCAGTAAAAAATAAACTGTGTGGATGGCGCAATTAACTGCTAGTCCACATCCCATGTGGCCAGACATTGATAAAGACTGCCATGCAAAATGCCATGCCATGCCAACTGCTGCTTTTCTTTTCAGAAGCTCTGAAGAGGGGACTTTAGAGCAGTCCTTCCCCATTCCCTTCTCAGGTTCATAACAGGCTGAAATTTAAAAGAGCTTCATTTTCCTTTGAGTAACCTTTCTCCCTTTGCAAATGTGCTTTAGAGCACAAGAGGAAAAATCACAATGGAACCAGGAGTGGTTGTCTACTCTGAGGCTGTGTGCCCTCCCATTCCCCCCCTTGCCACGTTCCACTTTCATTAATTAAAGCAGGCAAATTTACCAACAAGGTTTCCTCCTGCTGTAGTTTCCTTTTGGAAAGGTGGATAATCTGAAAATGCTTGTTAGTGGTGGGAGTGAGGGGACGTGGTGAAGGGGAAGCATTTGGTGACAATAGAATGGGTTTGAGAAAGCTAGAATAAGACTGACTCCCACCATATTTTTTTTAACCTGTATCTTTACTTTTTTTAGATTGAAACTTTGCAGAATAAAATAAAAAACCTGAGGGAAGTGAGAGGTCATCTGAAGAAGAAGCGACCTGAAGAGTGTGATTGTAACAAGATAAGGTATTTCTTGTGTACTTCAGAGTAATTATTTGTAGTGTGCAACTGTAGCTGATTTATGTCTTCACAGGAAAGATCAGAATCAGTTAACTGGTTGCCTACTTACTACACTCTTGTATAATGCTTTCTGGAGGAGCTGGACTGCTGCAGAAGTACAAGGCCCACCTTCTGCCAGGCAGGAGTTTAATTGCCTCTGTGTCAAGTGGTGATGTAACAGGACGTGTGACATGGCTTATAAACCAGTTAGTTATGCTCTTGTACTGAAATTGCTGCTATTAGATACCAGAGATCAGTATTGTAAGCTGAAGGCTTTTTTCTGAAAATTTGCTTTCCACAAGGGCAAATTGTCAATGTGGTGCAGTGTTACACAAATCTATTTTAAAAAGAATATTGTGTAAAGCATATGGAATAATAGGGTGGGGAGACGAGACAATTTCTTCCCATTCAATTTTTTCAAGGCTGGATGTATTATCTCATAGGATGCCATCATTGCAATATTTAGCAGCTGTCCGAGGTGGGAGAAGCAGGAATTTATCAGTTGGTGCAGAGTAACTGTATTTTAGTAACCACCACTGACTTAGTGCACAAGATCTTTTTTTCCCTGGTGCAGATGATTTGCGAATTTTAAGTGCAACAGGCAATACTAAAATAGTGATTGTGCATTAAGGCCTCTGCATAGTTGGTTTCTCCTGTAGCCAAATATTTGCAAAATGGCTGTAGGATCAGCCCGTGGAAAGAAGGTTCAAGCAAGAAGGGGAACAAGCCAGCTCTTGCTCTGCAACTAAGCACAGCAGAAAATCTTTCAAAATCAAACATTAACCCAAACAGAATTTGCTTCTGAGAAGGCTGCTGAGAAAGAAACCAGGAGCAGCTTCAAACCAGGAGCAGCTTCTCCTAATCATAGTGATCACAGAGCAAACTCTGAGGCTGCTGTGAGCCCGATGTCACCAGGAGTACAGTAGCCACAGTATGAGTATCACAAAAAAAGCCATACTTGAATGTACTCAAAAACACAAGGCAGCCACGCTATTATCTGTGTCGAAAGCAGCTTTAACTAAGTAGCCTCTATGAGAGGGTATGGACGATATTTCTGTGTCTCATTGGTATAATGGGAATGAGTTTCTGAGCGTAACACTTAAATCCTTGGAGGCGCAGCATACTCTGCTTTACAGACATGAGGTACATAGTCGTTGTGGCCCATGTGGATTCTGCAACATAGCTTCAGCAACAGATCACCGAAATACAGAGAACATCAGTTTCTTGGGTTATGTCAACCCATACAAGGAACCCATGGCAAAAAGTGTTTAAAATGAAATCAGTATCATTCTGAATGACAAACGCCCCGAAAGTTTATATTGATTTATAATCCACAAGTTCCAAAACTGATGTTAACAACTGCCTTTATTTAATATGTAACATTGTTTTTTTATTAGTGAATGTTTTATAGTAAATGTAAAGAATGTTGTATTTTTCAGGCCTAATATAGGAAGCACTTGTATTTGTGCATAGCATTATTCAGATGAATAATCCCACTGAAATCAATTAAGTTATTAATCTGAATTATATATGTTTAAGTGTTTGCAGAATTACATTGAATTAGGATTTAGCGTTTACGATTAGTTAATGAAATAGCCAGTGTCTGTGTAAGATAAAAAAATTGACTGAAGATAGGTAGTTCTTTAATAATCTTGTTTTGTTAATTTGCTATAAGGATTAAATTATTAAAGCTCCCAGTACCATTAATAATTCAAAAGATCTCTTTTGTTTTGAAGGGAATTTTAGTCTCACAACTAACTTACTTAACTCTGATGTACTGTTTAAAAAATAACATTTATTGAACTTAGTTTGTCTTTGCTGATTTGTGTGGGTAGTATAATGAACTTTATCAGTCAGAAAATACTGCCATTGACTAAGGCTGTTTTGTCTTTTTTTAACTTTGCGAACTACACAGAAAGGAAATTTCTGCAAGTAAGAGTTTCTGGAGGCAGAGCCAAAACATTAGAGCCACCCAGCTAGAATGTGTATGCCTGCTTACCCCCTCCATATCTCAAAATCTATTAGACACTGCTATTGCTGGGACAGTTCCATGCATCTTCTTAAAGTTTTCCTGGAACTTCTAGCTAGTGACAACGAAGAAAAAAACCCAACTCTACGAAGTACAACTGGTACTATTCTTTCAGAAGGAAAATAGCAGGAAGGTGGTATGAGCTTGTCATCTGAACAAATCAGTGAATATTCAGTTGAAGAAATGTTGTAATTGAGTTATAAATCCATTGATTTTATCTGCCCCGTGTAGGGGAACAAGAACCAATGACAACTAGAATTGAAAATTGTAGCTAGAATAATCTGTGGATACATATTGCAATACCGTATTAGAGCACCAGATGTCACTACGCACAAATGATCTAAGGAAAGAAAGAGGCACAACAAGGTTCAGAAGTGCGTAATCCAGTCTAGCCAGGCTGCGTAGTATTCACTACATACCCTGAATGAACAAATTGAAGGGAGAAGTGATACTGGATTGAATCTGCTTCAAATCCAGTAAGGTAGTGTGGTATGAACAAGGAGCAATTGTCTTTCTGTTGTTCATCAACAATGCTGTTTTTATTTTTCAGTTACCATTCAAAACACAAAAGCAAACTGAGGCACAAGGGATCTAGTCTTCATCCTTTCAAGTAAGTGAAGGCCTGTTCCTTCGATAGAGGAAATGCAAAGACATTAACATTTGGTCCCTGCAGACCAGTTACAGATTAAGTAAAACTGGTACAATTTAATTTATCCCATATTAAAAAGATTAAATACACAGACATCTGGGCAAGGAACTAACTAAGCTCATGTTGAAATGCTTCTAAATTCTGAGGAAAGGTTCCTGGTTTGGGAAATGTCACGTCACAGACTTCAGGCAAGCCTGCAAGCGCCTTTAGCTTCAATTTTTTTTTCCAGTGTCATTGAATTGCAGAGTCTGTCCAGAGCCATGTGGAAGAGAAGCCATTACCGGTTCTTTCTTTCCCTGAAAGCAGCTTATTTTATTAGCTGCCTCATTTTTTTAGGTGTGTTCAAGTATAACAGAGTCTGCATGACCCTAATGTTTCATGTGTGCAGGAAAGCCCTACAGGAGAAAGACAGGCTGTGGCTGCTTAGAGAGCAAAGACGAAAGAAGAAACTGCGCAAACTGCTTAAGAGAATAAAAAATAATGACACATGCAGCATGCCTGGTCTAACCTGCTTCACCCATGACAACCAACACTGGCAAACTGCTCCTCTGTGGACACGTAAGGATACTTTAAACTAAGTAATGGTAGGCAAATACTGGCTAGGCTGGGCTAAGGATGCTGGGTTACTAGAAGTTATCGATATCATTAGCAATGTAGCCAAAGCCACACAGTCTTCCTCATACTGAATAATCTCCAGTTCAGTGTTGACACAAAAGGCAAGGGAGTTAAACACAAAACAAAACGAACAACCTGCAAATATTGTATACAGTACAGCTATGTGTAGTATCTCACTGTCTGGAATGTTTCCCAACCAGAGAAGACAGGGAAAGCAGCCAGCCAAGATGTTGCTTAAATTAGCCATGTCATGCGGGTTAGGTATGCATAGAACAAGAAGCTGATGCTGGAAGGCATTCTCTGCTTTAGAGCTCAGAAGTGAAAGAGAGAATAACTGTCTATGAATAAAGTAATACTATAAACAGAAAGTAATGAACAGTGCTAAAGACAGCAGCACATAGCTTTATGTTTTTATAACGCTTCAATTTGCAGTGGGCCCTTTCTGTGCCTGTACCAGTGCCAACAACAACACATACTGGTGTTTGAGGACAATCAACGAGACCCACAACTTCCTGTTTTGTGAATTTGCTACTGGATTTTTGGAGTATTTTGACCTCAATACTGATCCATATCAGGTACCTGATCATAAAACAGCTCTAGAAATACATCATTGTTCCTTATTGATGAGAATCTGAAATAGTGCAGTATTCGTGCAGGATGTAGATAAGGCCTAAATCATTTCACATAATTTGATTTGGCTTCTTCCCTGTTATAAATAAACCACATGTATTCCATATATGAAAAATACCAAACTACAGAGCAGTAGCTACTAACAAGAACCCCTGTTTATTGCAGCTAATTAATGCAGTGAATACGCTAGATAGAGACGTTCTCAATCAACTGCACGTCCAGCTCATGGAACTAAGAAGCTGCAAAGGGTATAAACAGTGCAATCCAAGAACTAGGAACATGGATCTGGGTAAGTGCCTCTCCTATTTATTACACTCAAAAACTCCCCAAAAGAAATGGGGCTCTTACCGTTAGGAAACTTTTATCAGTCAAAAGGATTTTAGTATTTATTTACACTAGTAATGCCCTGCTGACACTGATGGCTGCATGCTCAAATTTTTGTCTTTGTTCAATTTGTGTTATATAGTGTTTCTTAAATGAAGAATGATACTTATATAGTATAGTGATGAGTATTGCTGAGATGCAGGGGAAGGAGATGAGGACGGAACAAAAGTGGTGAAAGATGGAAAGAATACTCTAATAGCCACTACCAAGCTTATAGAACAATTCAAGTTGGAAGGGACTTCTGGATCTAGTTCAGATTTCTGCTCAATGCAGGGTCAGCTCTGAGGTCAGACCAGGTTACTCAGGGCTTTATCCAGTTCCATCCTGAAAACCTCAAAGTATGGAGACTGCACAACCTCTGTGGGCAACCAGTTTGGCAGTTGAGTTTCAGCATTCCAACTGAATGCTTGATTTTTAGCAACATTTCTTCAGAGAGACAGTGCAGTCCATGCAACCTTGTGGTAAACTGGCTTAAAAACAACTTAAGCACTAGCCTCCTTTTTGAAGTTAAAGCTGATCAGCTTTCCCTGTGTTAGTGCAAGGTAGTAGTGAAATAACAGCACATCTAGGGGGTTCCATTATGCTACCAAAAGATGTGCTCTTGTAACTATGGATTTAAATTCCAAAAAGCAAAATGGGCCTTTACTCTGGTTCTAGGTTAGTTTCATCATTTCCTATGCCCTAAATATTCTCCAGGTCTACTCAGTGGATCTGTTTTTTATAGTGCTTGTGATTTTTTTTTTTTCTTTGTTATGGTTAATGATGATAGCAAACCAAAAGGTACAGTTACTTGTATTTCTTATTTTTAAATTGCATTTCTTATACCCCTTAGTACAATTAAGTTGACGTAAGAAATGCTATTTTAAAAAATGTATAGCCTTCAGAGCTTGAAGATGCCCACCCCAAAAATACTGTTACCTACCTGAGTCCACCAAAGCCCAAAATAGTATTTTGGGTCTTATTTAGTATATGCACCACACAGAGCTGTACATTTTGAAATCAACAGGTTTCGGCATTTAAATACATCACTGAAGGACATTTACAGAAAAGTTTCAAAGATATGTATCCCAATTTACAATCTATTTTACCTAGAATAAGGGATTAAATACAAAAATAACAGCTCCAGTTAACATGTATGGTAATATTTGGCAATAGATGTTAATCTGTTAATATTCTTAGGTCCTTTTTAAAATTGTGCCTTACCTGATACCTTATTCTGTTGCAGGCAATGGTTAGTAACATTGTTAATTTTTCTTCATCTAGGACTTAAAGATGGAAGCTACGAGCAGTACAGGTACATTTAAAAAACCCAAAAGTTAAATTATTATTCTTAAGTACTACCTTCATGCTAAAGGAGTTAGTGTGGGATTGGGAAGCCACGTGGACAGACGCTGCCTGGAATGGCGTTTGCAATATCTTTCCACCCCAGTTACTTTGAAACACTGGACCTATTTCTATTTCAATATTACAGCATTTTCTAATCTTTGTAGTCAAAATTCAGGCTAAACTCTTCTTCTTCCTCATCTTTCAGACTGTAGTGCTGGTGTTTTTCTTGGTGATGGTTAACTTTTTTCTCCTTTTGCTGCTTGAAAATTAGGCAGTTTCAGCGTCGAAAGTGGCCAGATGTGAAGAGACCATCATCTGCCAAGTCACTGTGAGTTGGGAGCAGTTTACAATAAGCATTAGCTTTTACTTACCTTTCTTTCCTTCACTTCTCCTTTTGCATGCAGCACCTTTTTTAACATCATCATCTAGTCTCATGGAATGCTTGAGTGGGAAGTCCTCTAAATTATGCAAGAAATGTGATACTGCCATCATTACAGGGAACTACTGCTGTACAAAACCTCTTGGTAAATGTTTTCTGGGAATCTAAGCACATTAAGGTCAAGGCAATTTCAAACTCAAGCAAAAGTGGATGCTCAGTTGAAGAAACCAGTTAAGGTTAACTCCCATTAAAAATTAGAGACCATTATGTTGGTTTTGTCTAAATCTAAACTTGTAGCAGCTACCTAGTGGTCTCTCACACCATCCAGAAAGAACAAAACTGATTGTAATTTCTCAGAGTAGAGAAAGTATCATGTATTTTCTTGCTACTTATCTGACCGCAGTCTCACGTGTTGTGAGCAAAAAAAGCACGTTAGAACACAGAGTAGACTGCAAGAGATCTGTACATTTTATTCTGACATACTAAAATCTAAAACTGCTTTTTGCTTACTTAACTGCTGTTTAAAACTTGAAGATGATATTCAGTTCTCAACTTGCCAGAGCCCAAAGGTGAGATACAAATTTAGAGACATGAAAAATAGTTACCTTTGCCATGTCATTTACTGTCTCTGAATCTCCCCTTAAAAAGGTTGAGACTTCAGCTCATTAAAAATCATAAGGTGGTCTCAAATTGTGCAGTGAAAAAAAATGTACAAGTACCTTAACAGGCACAGTCTAGCATTCTCAACTCACCCAAGAGGATTTGCAGTTGAATTGATCCCCGACTGGCTTTAGAACCAAAATGAAGCTAGAATTAATGAGATAGAAGTTTTGGACAGGTTGAAGTTTCAAATGTAGTTGGATTGTTTCTGTGATATACCTGCTATATTTTTATAGGTAGTCCACAGTGTTTAAATTGTTTTTTCCTGCATGGAACCATTAAAAATATCTAATTACTTCCTACTAGAATGTTATATACTAAATCACGTTTGTTTTATTTTTAAAGAGGACAACTGTGGGAAGGATGGGAGGGCTAATCTCCCCCAACTGCTGCACCTCCATGAGGATACAAACTGGCCAGAACTTGAATTCATGTACAGACTAAATGAAAATGTTGTATGACTTCAGAAAGGATTATGTTAGCCTGAAGGACTGGATAAACTTTGAGGCTGAAATAGCTAGAATGTTTGCACTGGTGAGTGAATTAAATAGATGCAGTGAAATTACGGGAAACGCTGCCAGAAATACAGGTCTCTCAAATCCACTGTTGTACCTGCTTTTTGCTTTGGATTATACCTCACCTGCTTCACAAGGCATTTTACTTCAAGAAGACACCACTAATGCTGATCCAGGAATTGACAGAAGAGGAAATACAGCCGCATCCCAAAGAGGATTGCCATCCCGGGGGCAAAGTGTATGCAAAGACAGCAAAAGTAAACTTAAAGCATTTTTCAACAGTTGTCATGAGAAAAACTTCTGTAACTCTAAAGCAAGATTTAGAAATCATGGAGGCTTTTGCTTCTAATGGGGTAAAGGTAATGGTGGAAAAGAACTTCTAAGAGATTTAGGAACTGAAGTGAACAGCATTGAGTATTCTCAACACCATCATATTTCTGAAACTTCCTCTGAGGATACGTTTTAGTTCTATGTCTACTTGTCCATCCTATTGAGACCTCTAGGAAAATTAGAGAAAATCTTGACTAACAAGATGCCAGATTTTTGGAGGGGTTGTGTAAATATTGATCAATATACTGTTCGAAAATAAATTCCTTCAGGTTGTGAAGAATTTTGTTAATAAAAAGAGTGGAATGCCCACACACCATTTCTCAAAATGCTACTTAATGTTGCATAGTACATTTCAGAATCTATCCATTTTTACAAGTACTGAAAAATTTCAGTAAATGTACATCTTAAATTTTAATGAAATCAGATTTGTATGAAGTTTTTTTATGTGGTAATATTATATTGTATGTTCAAAACCAAAACAATTCCTTTGAGAAAGCAGCACTTGCTTAGTAGTGTAACTTTTACATTTATTTTTAAAAAAGGCAAGAAGTTCAATACTTGTAGCCAATAAAGAATAACCTAGTTATAGTTTAGTCTACGCAAAAATAGATGTTCTGAATGACAGTTACTGTTTAAAGGCTTTTAAAGGGAAAAAACCACGTCATTTTACTAAAGGAAGCACAGTGTACAGAGTCTATTTGAGTATTTTCATAAAGACGTTATTAAATACATTGTAGTACAGGCACTAGCAGTGATATTTGTACTTATAATTTTTTTCATGTTAATCTGCTACCTGTTTAAAAGGCACATGCAGGAAGGAGCTCATGTGACAGACTCAACCAACTGTGGCCTTCACTCTTAACAAGAGGTACTTCTTTTCAAAACACAGACCTAACTTGCACTTCTAGAAACACAGTGTAAAAATACATCATGGAAATTATTTTGATACCCTGCCTGGTTTTGCACATTAGGAAATTCAAGTGGAATTACTTCACAAGTGATACAGATTTCTGGTACCACACCCCCATACTCAAAAAATATACCTGAATTTAAGAACCAAGGAAAAAAAAACCACTCGAAAAGTGGCAGTGGGGTTGTTCATTGTACGTGCTATGTAGTAAAATGAGGCTTGAGCTTGTATTTTTATCACATGTGAGTCAAATATACTTCCCAAAATTTTCTTGCGAGTTTTTTTTAATTATGGAAGTAATATATGATTGTCTGTCTTAATCTAGTCATAGATTTTGTTTATAACCTGTTACAGATTTCATGGATTATCAGAAACATCTGCTAGATGATGAGATCCTGGATCAATACAAATAAGTAAAAAATACTGAATTTAAACTCACCAATAGAAACATGTTTTTTGCTGCTTTCCAGAGAAAAGTGTTAGCTGTCTACCATTCCCAGTGAGTATGTAGAAAGAATACTAGGTTAGATTAAAAAAAAAATTGCACTTACCTTTTTTTTGTGTTCAGCCTATTATAGTCTTTGACAAGATGAGAGTGTGACTGTCAAAATCCTGCATGGCCAGTGCTACTGCTCCTGTTACATACCAGTCGGAAGCTTGAAAAGATACCATGTCCCTTTATAGAAAATATTGAGCTGTGGGACTTGTATGTGACACAAGAAGCAGCTGTTATTTTATGAAAGGTAGGTCGTTGCTAAGTTATGGGGAAAGCTATCACCTCTTCTCCTTTCAGCTCTGCTAAAGACTGCTATTTTAAGTTTAAAAAGACATAAATGCCACTTGATGTTAATGCAACTTTAGTTGATAAATGGGTCTCATAGGTGGAAGGTCTAAGTTGTTACTCCCTTAGCTTTTATGGCCAACTAGGAAAAAATTTAAATCAGTTGCTAGACATAGCTTTCCTCAATAATAGCACTGGATTTTTCTCTTGACTTTTCCAGGATACAGTTGTCAGCCTCAAGGTATTGGACAGCTAATACACTGTGTCACCAAGTTCTGATTTTAAATAGAAACCTTTATTTACATTATTATTAACATCCAAACACAAAAATCAGAAGAGCAGTAATACCTTACAACCAACTCTTATAAATCAGTCCCCATGATTTTTCTGTTTTGCAAAATAAAGATGAAGATATTTCAAGCAATACTTACAATGTAAACTAAACTTAAATGCAATTCTCAATACTGTATGCCTTCTCCTGAGAATTTTTTAAAATATTGCTCTCAGAATTACATGGTTTCATACTTGCTGTATCATTCTGTCATCTGGTAGTCTGCACATAAATTCTAAAATAAAATGTGTGCTAATTGGTACAACATTCAAATAGTTCTTGTCTTATGACTGAAAAATGGTCCTGATTTTCTAATTTTAAAAGCAGTATTTTAGGCCAAGATTGGAAAAAAATACTACATGTGAATTTTATAAAAACATGGTTTCTGTGATCAAAAGAGCAAGAGACATGTAGCAAAATGACGCTCATTATGCAGCAGTGATCAGAGGTGGTTATACTAGCTAATTTTTCTCTTACTGTTGAAAAATGTTACACTGTTTTTACAAACATTCAGAAAAATCTGCTGCTATAGAATCAAAACAGAATTGGTGGAGATATTAAATGTCAGCAAATTTCAAGATCTGTTTTATTTACTGCAGTAGGTAAGATTTTCAAACTGGATGTAGTATTTATGATCAATGCTGCCAAGAAAGATGTCATCAATGCATTTTAAAAATGCCCCCCTTCCCCCCCTTAATCAAGTGTAAACTAAAAATCTTTGGATTCAGCAAAAAAGTAGGTACTGGAAAGCTCCAACATTCTAAACACGGATGAGAAAATGATGATCCTTTATAACATCAGTCAGGTACCAGTTATACATAGATGTATAAATAGAATCACTAATTTAAAAAAAATTAAAAGGGCACAATGTATAAAGTAGTATATAGTCTAAGAGCTCACCTAATGAAAGCGATCAGGGTTTGTAGTTTCCATCAATATAATGAACAACTACAAAATATAAAGATTGTTCTACTCTGATTTGATATAAAAAGCAAGGGATTGTTGCCTTTCAACTTCAGTAGGCACCACTTACTCAACAAATAGATATGTTCTAAGAAATAAAAGAGAAGATAAAAGTTCCTTAGGCTTTTAAAAGTTTTGCATTAAAAAACACACATGAATTGGACTGAGGGTTTCAAATAAATACTACCACTATATACTCAGTATTAATTGCAGAGACAGGATTGCATAAAGTAGATTGATTGAATCTACATTCCCTTTGGAACACAACTGGCTGTATGCTAAGGATGAACTTTTGGAGAATATTTCTAGTTATTTCTATTAAAATGGAAGATCACTTAATATTCTGAACAAAAAAAACAGCTCTTGCTTACAGTACCAAGAAGAAGCAATCAAAAACACAGATTTGATTTTTTTTTTTACTCACTTGGAGAAGTCAGTTTTCCATTACACAGTGAACAACAGAACAAAAGCACCACACATCTTAAGCATTCCTGGGTCATCCCTTATGGAAGTTTAGAGGTTTGACTCATTGTAACTGCCTGAAACTGGAAAAACTGCAAAGGGCTTTTCATTTCAAGGAACCGGGGCAGGGGAGGGGGGGACACGGGTGGAACCAACAACCCTATCAGCAAATAATATGAATGAATTTGTAACCAGACTTAATTACTGATATGAGAGAAACCTGCTTAGAAAATACATTCATTTCTATTAGAACAATGCAATGAGGTGCAGACATTTGGTTAAAGTGTGGCTTAATATCCTTAAAGGTTTCTGGATGTCATGTAACAACAAATATTTTGCAACAGACAAACTTTTTTGAAGAACATTTAGAATTCATTAAAACTGACCAAAAAAGACACGATCCAGATTCATCAACTGAAAAGGCAACATATTATAGAAAGACATGACCATCATGACAAGTCATAACATCTTACAATGCAGAGCCTTTTTGTCAAATTGCCTTATGTAAAAAGAAATGTAACAAAGTGCTCACAGGTGGAGAAAGCATTTCACAACTGGTCTTTTATAAAAAGCTATATGTTAAAGATGTAAAAATAAAGGATGTGTTGAAGACCAAAGAAGAGAAAGATGTGGGCAAAGTCACCCAGCTTCAAAGTCATTAAAGTTAATTAAAAAAAAAAAAAAAAATTCTATTTGGACCTCAACTACACTGAGTTTACAGAAATCAATTTTGTTAAATATTTAGCTTCACAAACTCTGCAAAAATGAGTTAGTGACCTACAAAAGTCATATATATAATACATTATCTTAAAGATCATATTTACAAAATTTATTCACAAAAAGACTGCAAAATTCTGATTCAGACTGCAGTGCCTTGCCTTGAGTTTTCTGAAGTTATTTTCAAAAAGGTGAAGGATTATTGCTCTAATTTCCATACACAGAAAACATTACATTATGCAGTCTTTTCAAATAATTCTTAAGAGATTGTGTTTGAGAAGGAACATGAGTACACCCTACCTTCATATTAAGTCTTTATCAAAGATATTGCATTAATCCATTATATAGTCTTTTATAAAGTGCACTCAGCTGCACATCAATATGTAAATATTAGTCACAATTGTGTTTAAATAATTTAAATTTATTATCCTCTCTTTTTACCCCTTGGCTTCAATGGACAGGATTTTGGACTAGTATGTGCCAATTCATTTTGCACTGCTACTTTGCTTGGGAAATCCTGACTCTGGGGGTAAGAGATTAAAAGCAGCATTTATATTCAGGAATTAATATAAAAGAGTCAAGGCTAGGAACTACATTCTCTGTCAGATATTGTTACTAGAGAAATCAGAAAATTCTTACCACCATGACTTCTCCAGGCACTTTTGTCTGCCTGTAGTTCAAGGGCTTTGGATAGCTACAGTAAATAGATAAGGTATACCAGGAGTCTACCCATCATATCTACTAAAATGCCATTGCCAAATTCACATTTCTAGAGGCAGAGCGCCAAAAATATTTATGGCCTTTTCTGTACACCACAATATACAGTAATACAGAGACTGCTTCTGCTAAAATGTATTTCTGTTTGTTGTGGGCTTTTGTTTGTTTGTTCTTTTTTTTCCTCTGAATGAAGCAACATAGGACAGTACAGTGATGAACAGGAAAAATCAGTTATTTCCATAAGGCCAGTACTAGTTGCCATGAAGAATGCGTAGCTTTCCTTTATAATACTAGTGCACCATTAATACAGCACATTCTTGTTTGAAGATGTGGTTCTAGGCATCAGCAGTATTTCTGTTAAAGAAAAGCAAAAACTAATATCAGAGAAAATAAAAAATACCTTTGGTGAAAAAAAGTGGTCAACATACTGCATTTTGAAGAGGTAAGTACAGACAGTCAATTTCTCAATTTCTAAGCAGAAGAATAGCATTTTAGTGCTCTGCTTTGAAGATAAATTTGTAGAAAAGAAATGCTGTCCCAGAATTTCCTAAACACATTATTTGGGTATCTTCACTGTATGATGTGTGGGTTTGGAAAATCGGACATTTGACCTTCATTTTCCTCTCTTTATAAAAGGCACTTGTTATATCAAGGTCCTTCGGTACCTTACTTTATGCCCCAGAAGTCCTCAGATTATTTTGACCGCTTCCTTAGGTACCTTAAACAAAATTTCGTTAGGTACTTTCTACTTGAATAAATTTAGCTTATCTCAATATTACATTGCCCATCCCTTGGTATTTTATGGAAAGATTACAGCAAAAATACATTTAGTATTTCAGCCTTCTGTGCAGTGCCTGTTATTAGCTCACTCTTCCCTTAAATAAGGGGCCTAATTTTCCATAGTTTCTTGCTACGCATACACAAACTATTCTAAAGTACTATAATGATAAGTATCATCATCAGCTTCTGCCAGAAGGATACTGTGCTACCAGGATTCTTGGTCCGACTCATGAGAGCTACTATATATAATCTTTTACGTCCGCTGAAAATGCTTTTCACAATCTCCATGTTTTGCTCTCTGGGGTTTCTCAAGGCTCGGAAGTATTTAAGCATCCTTTGTGCAGTTTAAGCCTTGATCCTACCTACGATACTTCAAAGTCAACAGCTAATCACAGCATACGGCTTGGGTTCATCATGGATTTGATTTAAGTATCATCAAAAACAAGGTATCTCTTGGGACATGCAAATGGTACGTCCACAGATGTAAATACAAACAAAACAGGATAACTGAGAACAGGATTGTGCCAGAAGAATGGCTTGAAGCAAATTGTACTCAATGGGAAAAGTGTCAACAGATCTTTTCATCGATCTTTATGTACAACTTACCTGGTCTGGACCCATAGGCATCCCTGACATAGGCATTGTATTAATATTCATCTGTCCAATATGGCCACTGCTGCCATTCATGTGCATCATACTGTAGGCTGCTGGATTACCTTGATGACTGAACTGCTGCTGTGGGAAAGAACTGAAGCACAAAAGGACAAATAAAATTACCTTCCAAGGAGTTTACACATTCATATATTGCCTTCTCTGCACCAGCTGTCAACACATTAAAGAGAAGAACTACGTAGTCACCAGAAGCATAAAACTATTTTTACATTTACTTGTTTCTACCCAATATCTGTTTAATGTAGAAACAGAAATTTCCCTCCCAAAAGGAATTTTGAATTTATAGATACGCCCAGAACTATGTGTATGCACTTCCTGTTGTCCTTTTTGAAGGCTTCTGTTACGGCTGTACATTTTAATACTATTCTGAATTTTTGTATTTCCCCCAGGTTATTTTTTCAATATTCAAAGACTGAATGTTGCTTCCAGTTACAAAGACTGCAGAGGTCCAATATGAATGAACGGAGCTTAGCGTAAGATACATTTAATCAGTCTATTTCCTAAACCAGAGCAGGATCAAGGACAATACAGACACTAGAGATATAATTATTTTTCCCTCTTCTAAATCTGCCTACTACAAGCTATTTAACATAGCTTCTGCTTTTGACAAAATGAAAGACAATTTTTGAGCTACAGGTTATAACTGAGAAGTTCACCTGCTCCTGGCCATGCTTCCCGACGGCCAGCCCTTCATCTCAGGGGACTGGTACATTGTTGCTGTCTGAGGATGCTGCATCATAGGATTCTGCGAGGGTCCAATTCTTGATGACATCATTGGGTTCGGAGGGCTTGACACTCTGCTAAATGCAGGATCAGCTTGTTGGCTTATTCCTTAAAAGACAAAGGACAGACAATATACTTCAGTTATCATCACCTAGCACTTCTAGTTTATCTTCTTGCAATGATGGGAATGGAAAAAGTCATCCTTTTTTTCTAGCAGTATTTTTCAGAATGATTGGTATTTAGGTAGTTTGGTTTAATAATAAATGAAGAAAGGGAAAAGAACACCAGACAGACAAAAAAAAAGTTAGTACTAGTACCATAATTAGGTGGATAGGGAAATTGCTGTGGAGGAACTTGAGCCATTGGAGGGCCTGTCAAAGCACTATCCATGCTTCCTGAGGCAGTCACGTTTGGTGGTGGACTGAAGGCCTGAGGTTGCTGTTGCTGCTGCATCATCATTGCCATCCTCTGTTGTCTAAAATGATGACTTATTAGCTCCCTGTTACGCTGAGCCACCATTTGAGCATTAAGAAAACCTTGCTGCTATCCCCCAAGGAAAAGAAAAATCATATTAGAAAACATTTTTCCAAATGAAATCATGTCAATCAAACCACCTACACTCTTTAAGACCCAGCATATCCATTACTAGAACAGAAAATTAAGAAAACCCACAGCCAGTACAAAAATCATCAAAATATCAGACAAAGGTTTCCATTAAGTTGTCATTAGTGCTAAACAAATGATAAAGTAGATTATCTATCATATCCTACATGGGAGAGAGTATTGGCACACTGTATTGATAGCATGACCTAATGAACAGATCCCTCTGAAATCTTACTTATAAGAGAGGTAAAAACCCCATATATTTTAATTGTACAGAGGAAGAAACAAGACAAAAAGGAATGCTATGGAACCATGAAAGAAGGTCCAAATTCTGAACAGATGTGTAAAAGATATGTCTATTTAGAAATTACTGTTTCAGATGGCTAGTATAATAATTACTTACCTGTGATCCCACCTGTGGCTGCATAACTGGTCTCATCACTGAGGTGTTACCACTGACTGGATTTTCCATTTTCATTTCAAGCGCTTGACGGGTCTGATTCATAAACTTGGAAAAAGACATTTTAGCACTATTAGCTTGAAAATACCAGTATCTGAACAAAGTAATGGCAACTCCTTCAAAAAACATTCCTTACAAACCTCTTGAATCCATAAAGTGCAATGGGTTTCATGTACCTGAAAGTACCAAACTATTTGGTTAAGCAGCTTCAACAAACACAAAAACCCTCCAAACAATGTAATGCTAACTGGCTTTATTATTTTTTTTTTTTACCTTCTCTCGAAATTAGTGCTTCTTAAGAATAAATATGTAGCAGACTACATGTTTGTTCCAAATCATGTTTAGGCAGAAGAGTATAACCATTAGCTTTGCTTAAAATGATAAAATTCTGTCTCCTTCCTTCTCCATCACAAAAACCCAAAGGCATACAGAACAACCAAGAGAGAACACAGTATTTCCTAAGGATTAAACTTCGCCATTCCATGTCACACAGCACTATCTTAGTTTTCTGAGTTTTATTTGTACATTGTATTTCATATCAAGACTGCATTTTCACATGGGGAATTCAAAGCTGAAATCATGCAGCAATTAAGCAGTGCTTTCAACCCAGTGTCAAGATCTACATGGCTGTTATTTATTCTCTCACATTTCATGCTAAGAAAATACCTCAAATTGCATCAATTCAATAAATGGAAAGCAAACCCGTATTTCAGTAAGCCCAAATGGTTAGTTAGAAAACACAATCAAAAAGAAGTAAAATTTGATTTTCAGGAGAAATGCAGATGCCCATTTAATGGTATCAGTGACATTCAGAAAAAATACTAGATCTTAACAGAGATAAAGAGATCGTCCAAAGCTACATAGTACAAGAGTACTGTTTTAAGTAGCAATAATGTTGTGTGCTGCAGGAACCAATCCAATCTGTAGCTAAGGAGGCTGATGAAGGAGAAACACTTGTCCTAATAAAGGTTGTTTCACTCCTTCAGCCATTAAGTTCTCAGTGTGAAAAGCACTGTCAAAACAAAAGACCCGTCCTTTCAAACATCTGCTGTATGTCCATTTTCATATTCGTGAAGCAACACAATTCAGTGTGCACCTTATTCCATTCCAAAGTAAGAAGAAAGTGTAAACACAGGAGCAAAAGATTACCTGCTGCCCCTGAAGCCTCTGCTGGAGCTGCATGCGGAGCTGCTTTGGTGTATTGCTTCGAGGTCTCATCACATTTGCTCTAGGATGCATACTCTGAAGTGGAAAATTGCTCTGTTGGCTCATCTGATTCATCACTGAATTAAAGGATGGCTGTTGTCCCTGAATGTTACTAAAACCTCCTGGCATTGCTGCCCCTTGCCCTTGATAGGGCTGACCATATAACGAAGGCTTCTGGTCAATCATAACGGAAGATTCCTGACCTTGAAATGAATCTTGTTTGGGTTCCAAAGCTTGTCCCTTCAACAGATACAAAAGTGTTTTCACTAGCAGTATATTCTTTACATAGGCATCCCTAAAGAAACAATAAAGCTAACACAGCATACAACAACCAATAGTTTCTTGGGTAGAACATAGCACGGACAGATTACTATTAGTTTGGTCTCCAGACAAATAAAACAGCAAAAGTTACTATTAATAATTTTTTTTTTTAAATCACTTCTGCTGCACACTGCTTACATAGGCAGGCCAGTATCTTTATTCAAGCCGTTCCATGCTTTTAAACTGCTATTTGTACAAATGATAGTGTGATTTTGGGGTTTGTAGCAAGTTCCAAATTATTCATAGATTTTCTTTTTCCTATTCACTAGCATGCAAACTCAGCCTGGAACTGGAGGAGATGGAAATGTCCTACTCACTAACACATCACTGCCAGCCAACTATTTCACAAGCCAAGCTCAGCTGACAATAGTTATACTAAAGAAACCCACCACAATTCTCTGCTTATAGAATTATAATGATTTACACCCAACACTCCCCCCTCCCCATATACCAAGGCATATTACAATACACTTAGATAAGAAGATGCCGTTTTATATTTTTGTAATGCACAAGAACTTTAATCAATACTGAGCTTCTCCCATGAAAATCACTACTTGCTGTAGATGCTTCCAAAGGCAGATGTAGGAAAATTGAGAAAAGGAATTGAGGAGACACAGTGAGTGAGGAGGCCCTCTTCACTTTCTTTTCAAGTAACAAAATAATACAGGTTTTTGGAAAATAAATGGACAAAATCTCTGTTTACTTACTTGGTTTACAAGATCAGGAATTCCTAATGCTCTGTCAATTTCTTCCAGACCTGTGACATCTGTATTACTCAGCAGTGTGTGCAGCTGATCCAAAAGTGCCCTTTCATCATTCTGGCCTTCCATATTTGGTGCCGGACATAAGAGGTCATCCAAAGAGTTTCTAACTAACTGTCTATAAATATAAAAAGATTACAACAACTATGGACTATGAAGGCATATACATAGTTTTTATATAATATATTGACCTGGAGATGATTAGGTACAATAATCACCTAGAAGACTGAAGTAGTTAAGTTCTTAAGTCCCAAATTTAGGTCCTAAAATGTCCAGTCAACTGCCATTTATCCTTAAACACACATAAATTCTGTTTACTTCTGGTTTCTGCATGTGCCACAGAGACATGATTTCAGATTTTCCCACCTCTCTCTATTCCTCCCAGCTCAAGGACTGATTTTGTTTGCAATGGCTTTTGTGGAGCTGGGTTAAAAGGCACCCAGTGTCATACCATGAGAAAAGAGCAGCAGAAATGGAAATAGATTTAGACTCCAATCTGTTATCCCCACTGTATATGCTACATTAATTTTTTTCCAGGCCTTAAATTCTTCTGATAAACAGTGAACAGTTGTATTTAAACTTATCTTAAAACCTTCCCGAATTCTACCTGTTTTGTGAACCCCGTGATGCTTGCTCCATGGATAGCATGTTGTCAGGCCATGATCCTGGTTGATTAGATGGTCCTGGCTGTCCATACGGATTCCCCCCCATGCCAATGTTTATCTCATTTGGCCCTGCGAGGTAAAACATTTGTGGTTTTTTTTTTAAAAACAAAAGATGTCATCTTGCTCTCCCAATATTCACATAAAGCATTGTGGAGGATCACACAAATTGTCAAGCAACTTCATGAGCTTTCCATTAGCATGTTTTAAAGCGTACACGTACATAAACTCACACTCAAAATAATTTCAGAAATATAACAGACCACAGATTTAAATGAGAGTGATCTAAAGCTGCTATCCTCTTGGAGCAGAATTGCTATTTCTAATCCTTAAGCCCCTAAAAAAAGGAACTTGACAGATACAGCAACTTTACATCCAAAACAAGGGAATTTTCTGGCTAATGAAATGTGGGTACTAGCAATACACATTTTCATAGTGATTTCAACAACATTTGGCATTTTAAATTCCAAAACAGGTGAAAATCAAGAGAAACAGAAGGTACATACTAGCATTTTGCTCTTTGGGAGTATGGCCTTCCTTCTACCTATTCGGACATATACAGCACTACATAGGAGAGTTTGTGTCATCCCATTATTTCCCACTATTTGTAGGAATCACCTAGCAATAATGATTTCTAGGAAGCTAAGCTGAGGAATTCTCAGTCAGGACTGCACAAATTTCTTCCTGATTTAGCCTTATATCCACATGCCACATTGAAACAGTAAGTCTGTCAAAGAGAACTGGTAACAGCCCTGGTAGCCCTTCCATGATAAAAAAGGAATGCCACTGTCTCTTTCAGCCCTTTCTGGGCATGCCAGCATTGGCACATTAGACAGGACAATTTCAGATCTAGGCTAAACCTTTGTTAGAGATATAGAACAGAAAAAATCCACAGGTTTTAACACTCTCTTAATATTTTAGATATGCAGGTTATTTTCTCCCATGCAAACATGAATACTTAAAAGAGAACCTGTATTTGCAACGTGGTTTTATATGAAATTTGGATACTCCATGTGAGAAGAATTTTGAAATACTTAACGAAAAGCTTTAAAAAACCCTTATTACCAAGAAGTTATCAGCAAAAACCCCATCTATGTCAAGTACCATGAATTAAATTAATCAGAATACTAATATCTTCAAATATAATCACAGATGGCATTTAGTTCCTGGAATTTAGCAGAGTAGTACTGCACTAAAGAAATACACAGAAATTATCCCCCAAAACTCTGGAGACTCAGTATGAATTATCTGTGTATGAAACACACAGATATCACCAGAAGAAAACAAAAAGAGCACCAAAAAGTCATCAGATGTCCCAGTCAGGGAACAATAACAGTCTTTACCTCAAAAAGCTTTTGGATGAAAAGCTAGTGTTCTACCAAAACTGAAAAGATCCTGATGATGAATGCTTACAAAGAAACTAGTGAGATTGTGCTAAGTAGGACAATAAAAAGTAAAGAACTTACTCATGTGCATCATTTGCTGTTGTAGCATTGGTCTTGTACCAGGTATGCTATTAGAGCGAACAGGCAGCCCAGACATAGAGCCACCCACCGTGGGTCTGGGAAGGGATGCACTAAACTCAGGTCCTGCTCTCAACATTGAAGCAGAACTTGGAGGTTCCAATCTATTCACCTTCGAGTTTGGCAAACCCCAGTCTCCTGACTGATGCTGATTCATCACAACATTTCTGTTGGGAGCACTCGCTATGATGAAGAGCAGAAAATACAATAATTTTTCATTTAGAATACATCACATATTTTGGTTTTAGAATTATTCTTAAGGGGTTTGGTTTGGTTTTACCAACAAGGACACCTGCCAAAGACAGAGCAATTCACTGAACTCCTCCAAAAGCATCTAAAGCTTACCATGCCAAGCTCTAAATCATCAAACAACTATATTAATCTAAATATATTTAAAAATATTAATGACTGACTGCCATCATGACCTGTTCTTGCTTCTGTATATCAAAAACATATGTTAAATTCAAAAATTGAAACAGTAAAAAATAACTCAATTACTAAACAAAAGTAAAGTACTGGTAATAATACACAGACAATAAACAGTTATGTTCTAGTAATTTTAGCTAGGGCTAATAATTTAAAAGTATTTATATGCTGATGGTAAAATTAATATTAATTAACGTTAAGGTTTCATCTAAACAAAATTCATACTATAAGCTTGCAACCTCTTTTACATAAAATCTTTTTCTTTTACAGTGAGATCTATTTGTACACAATCAACAAACCCAGATTTGCTCCAAAATTTTCCTGGTTTTCAAGCATTCTTGGACTTCCACCCATCAAGTTTTGCTTTTGTAACATGGAGAACGCATTGACATTCCTCACTGGAGCACTTGAGCCCACAGGACTGTCTAAAGACATGGCTCTGTTGAAAGGTGGGCGGGTAGTCTGCACAGACTGGGGACTCCTCATACCTGTTAAAGAATTAAAAGATGCATACAACTGTACATTTTACATAGAAAGTACCATTAATAACTTAAATAAGTAAGTCTGATCTATTTATGAGCACATACACTTGGCCTTAAAGAAGCCGAGAACAGTTATTTTGCTTATGTTCTCACTACACAAATCCCATTTTGAGTACATAGTTAGGACCTTTTACAGGAAAAGCCAAATGCAGTTCCCTTTGGCCCTAGACATAAAAAGGTTCTGTAATGAACTATGTTTCTAACATTTTGAAACACACTAGTATTACAGACTCCTTGATATATGTGAGTAGACTGCCCAGCCTTTGGATAACTCTGACATGGAGACAGAAACAAGTCAAATGGTTCTGTTTGGAACAGGTTGAATCCAGACACAGGGTGCTCCTGAGCACAGTGTACTGCGTGGACTAATTAACCAGAAATCACTGTGCTCCACAGCCAGTAGTGTCAGTGGCCTTACATGTTCTTGTACCGGTTTTTACATTTTTCATGATCCACATGTCACCTCCTTAGGTTACCTCAGCAATCTATTGCCCTATATAATCAAGAGATGACCAATGTTATAAAAGGAAGTGACAAGTGCAATGACGCTAGTCTATTAGCAAGGTTATCTTTCCCTCCTACTCAGCTTCCTATTAAGGAAGGGCATTCCTTTCAATGTTGAGGAGGAATACTGATTAGAATTTGCAGGCCACAAGATGTTATTGCATAGAATAAGTGAGAAATCAAAAGCTTGCCACCGATCCCATATTATTTCCCTAGTCATCTGTAAGGAACAAAAATTGTCCATTTTAATTTACAACTCACAAAACATTTTTCCTGATGTCTTGTCTCTGAGAAATCTGTGTTAGACAAATCCAGAAGAAACCATAAAATAAGGAACTGAAGGTAATGTTATTCATTGTGTATATAGTAGATGAGTGCTGTCAAGACAGCTAATAGTGTACATAATAGTCTATGAAAGCATAATTAGCCATTTTGCGTTACATTTGTCCTTGAAGATATAGGAGGTAAAGAAAGTATTCTCTAAGGATTTGAGGATGCATTATGTTTACATCAGGTAAGAATAAAAACCTAGTTTTAAAACCAAAGTGATATTACATGAAATTCCTTACCCAATAGGGCGTTTCCTTGAAATAAAGCTTGCTTTGTTCCAAGGTTATTTCCATTTGCAGACATAGCATTATTGTAAAACTCTGAACTACTCAGATCTCCTAGAATTGCATCCAAATTATCCAAGTCTCCACTCATCTGAAAAAGATGCAGTAAAATACCAAGGTTATTTACTGTCATAGCGCTATCCTTCAGCTTTCATTTAGCTCCTCGCTAATCTTAAAAGATATAATTGGGAGACAAATGTTTTAGTTCACTGACAGTACCTTGGGCTATCTCTCAATTTCCAAAGAACTTCCGATATTGTTTAGCTACATTTTTTTTTAGAGTATTTTGCTTGGCTAATTTTGAGGATTAGGAGAAACTGGAAGTACACATAAATAAAATGAAAAGCACCTTTGAATATAAATATTTCAGTCATCACAAAGATAAACACACTAATGAGAGCAAACAACGTCAAGAATGTGTACCATTCAGTGATAAATAATGTGTCATACATGAAATGCCTAACTTGATCACTGGTAAACACAACAATCCATGAAAAGCATCCACAGATTTTTCTGGTCAATTAGAGCCCTAACCTTCTTTAAAAAGGTGTCTTTAAATCAGATGCAGTTTTAACAGAAAAAGAATTGCATATATAGTGAATTCATATCTCTGATTATGTTAATTAGATCTCAGGAGCACGTACTGAAACAACACATTGGATACTATTACACAGTTTTAGTGACTTTTCTGTAAGTGGTACTCAAAAAAATATTACAAGGTGTTTCATTTATAGTCTGCCGTTAGCAAATATAAAAATTGTGCAGCAGTTTTTTATTTACATAGTTATTACTGACTTGGGAAATCCAAGTTCTAAGACATCAACATGTTTTCAGCAAACTCTGCCATACTGACCAGTATTATTTACTTTGAAGCAGTTCCAAATGTGACTTAGGAACTAAATACAAAAGGAATATTATCTACTGCTGCTTTCAGGAGAGTTGTTCCATGGTGATATAGTTTGCTATATCATGACATTTCTTGGAATTTCAACTCTAGAAACAGTGAAACAAATAAATATACATATATTTATTTGAATGCTGAATATATATGTATTTGGAACAACATTTTCCCTCATTGAAGGAAAAAAAAGAGTGCGAAAATCAATGAAGGAAATCAAACCAATCTATAGCTATTTTAAGTATTATACATTTTTGTGTATTGTTTATATTTTCAAAAGGAAATCATGTTTTACCTTTTGCTATTGTATTGCCAAATTATTACAGAGGCAGTTACAGCTCCACTTCCTAATAAGCCATAAAAATAAACATGTGCTATGTGAAACAGCAGATGCTAAAGATCTGATTTGAAGGAATAATTCGTAAATATGCGCTACCTTAATCATACCATACCTTAAAATTAACATTAGTCCAAGACTTCAGTACAGCACATTTGGTTATATACATATCCTGTAGTTCTCTTTGTTTGTGCTTTTTCAGTTACAATAATACCCGAGCATATAGCTTCACACCATTTGCACAGAGCTTTCTTAGAAATGTTTACACATGCATACTAAAATCCCTGTTCTATATTTAGCCATTCACTGTAATAAGAAATCATTGGTTTGTTCACTACCATCATTTTTCATTATACTGTACCTCTTCTGCTGGTTCCGTTTTTATTTTCATCTCTTTTTCTTGACTAGAAGTAGGAATTGTAGAACTACTGCATTGTCCCATTTTACTATCCACACTTTCTACTTTAGGCTTCAGCTCTTTGGACAGCGGGTCCTTAACATCATCTTTATCTAACAGATATCTTAGTAAAGCATTGTTTTCCTTCTTCTTTGGGCTCAGTTGTTCCTGTTTGACATTGCCTTCTCCACAGGGCGTTGTGTTACTAGCATCATGATACGTGTCTTTACCAGTAGCTTCAGCTGTGATCTTGGCTACCTCTGCAGGAGAATTGCCATTCTGCAACAATTTATGTAAAATCCTATGCTTCTCTTGCAGGAGTGACCCATGCATGTTTGAGGAAGAAGATACCCCTCCAGATGTTGATGAGGAAACTCCTGAAGGACTGGTAACATTGGTAGAAGATTCTTTACAATTTGAGTCTAAAGGTGAGTTTGATGCTGTAGAATGTCCCCTTTCATCCGAGGAGCATGTGAGTAGCTGAAGCAGTTTTTTATGCCCTTTGCTTTCAGATGGTGCTCTCTGACTTTCAGATGCCTCCAGATTTCCCTCTTTACTATCTTTTTCACTAAGGAGATCCCTGCTGTTTGACTGGCAGATGGAACTTTCCACTTGGTTTTGTTCACAATACAAACCAGAAGGGCTTTTGGAGTCCTGGGTACTCGTTTTACTTTGCTGAGCTATGCTCATGTTTGGGGAATTATCCAATTTTGGACCCGGTGAAGAAAGTGTTGATAAAAGGGAAGTTCCAACACCTTCACTAATGGCTTGAAGAGCACTAAGAGAACTGCTAGAGAAAGTGCTGTTGCTGGTGTTGCTGGCAGATCCCATTGGAGAGTGCATACCTGTATCACATGAGAGAGATCAAACTTATTAGATTACAGTAGAGTACTTGTCTGTATCTACTTTTCCTTTGGATTATGTGTGACTGCCACACTGAGTTAATTATTTTAAAATAATTTTTTTCCATGAAATTAGGTATACTACATTTAAGTAACACATACAAGGTCATATAGAACTGTTAAAAAGGATGAAAGATGGAATTCAGATAGAAGTGAGAAAAGATGGCCAAAAAAAAAAAAAAAAAAAGGCTCTTATAGCAAAAATAAAATACCTGTAACTGGAGAAAACTGGTGTGAACTCATTTTTGGACTCCCTCGATTCCTAGGAGATATCATTAGATTCTGTTGGTTGGAAGTTAAACCAGGACTGCCATGCGGTGGGCTACTTATATTTAACCCATAACTGTTGTTCTGGTAAGTAGAGGACTGCATTCCGGATCCAGAGTTCACTGGTCCCATATTACCAGGGCCTCCATATCGAGTGCTGCTGAGCTGACCCACTGCATTGGGATCTCCCATACCATAGTTCCTGTTCTGCATTGGCATGCCTTGACCAGGTGACATGTTCATAAGACCACCAACAGAATTTGTGTTTCCAGCCACAGGTGTTCTGATGTTTTGCCCAACTGAATTAGGATTTGGCCGATATCCATTTTGTTCTCTGTAAGTTCAACAACATCCCCAGAAATCCCAAGAAAACAAATTAAAACCTTATTTGGAATCAAGTGCTACAAAAACAGAAGAACATTATTAAATAATTTTCCAAATTTTTTTTTTTTTCAAAAAGAGCAGTGAGATTCAAGCTTCCACAAAAGCAGTACTAAGCCATGCCACTCATCTATTCATTATAGAAGCAGTTGGTCCTTTAGGTGATTTGAGTTATAAGCACATACAGTATCACCCCTTCAAAAGGCTTTCATCAACAGTCATTAGTCAGATTTATCAGTTTAAACATCTTCCTTCTTCCACTCCCTTCCTGACTCAATGCATGACACCATTCTACTGCGCACACTAATGATGCCCTGAACAATCTCAGCTACTCATTTTTCAGCATCTGCAGGCACTTTAATGCCAGAAGCAGACAGATTCCCTCCAGAGTGGCATTTCAATTATTCTTGCAATCAACAAGAACAGGTCACAGGAAGTGCTATTTAAGGTACATTTAACTTTTGAGTCATCAATGATGCATCTGAGGGGGGGTTGGTTGTCTTTTTAATTGGTCTGCAATTAAAAAGAGTAAGATACAGCATGTAACTGAGCATTTCTATTTTCAGTGTTTCATCATTATAAATGTTAACCCAAAAGAATAATGAATGCATAATACAAGCTCCATGCAGGTAGTGAGGATAAACCTCTCTTTTGACTGTGATTGTCATTCTACCACACAATTATGTTGGAAGTGTCAGTGTTAGGTTGACACATTTATTTGTATGCTGCGCAACGCTGCTTTCCAAGTAACTCCCCCTCTGTTTGAGTTTTAATCAGATAAAATATTTTGGTATACTATTTTTCTGAGGTATCTTCAAGGTCAGATATATTTTTAAAAGCTATGACACTTAAATGACAAACAGATACCATTGATTTCACCTTTGAAGAAAGTGGGTAGAGACAAATCCATGGCGGTCATTAGTTACAGGATTTCGAAATAGTTTACTCTTTGTTTGCGCTGTCACTATAGTACCATCCGCTAAAGAAAACCGATACAATGGTGTTTCAGCATGACCTTGTGTATAAGCTGTAAAGGAAATACACAAATATAGTTCATATTTTAAAACCCAACAATTATTAATATGCACTGTACAGATTCTTAACACCCTTCATTTGCTGAAGACTTTAAAATAAATAAATAAATGACACACCCAGGATAGATATTCAGAAAAAGGAAGTATTCCACATTTTCTCCTAAATTAGTAGAGGGAGGATAAAAGCAAACAAGATAATTCTAATGCTGCAGTATTTTGTGCTCACCATGCACAGCTGGCAAAGTTCTACATTTGTTAACAGACTTCCAAGGCTGGGTTAGTAGGTTTCCATGGCTTCTCCTTGGGGAGAACAACTAATCAACACTTAAATATTAATTGCACTAAAATATACAAGTAATTAATATGGAATAGAAATGAAACTTAGAAGCCTTCAGATGAAGTATTTTTAAGTTAAAAAGTTTTATTTCAATCAAAAATATTGTGGAAACCATTGCTTTTAATCTGAGCTCCAAATTTCTTTTTAATTTAGGATTTATTGAATTAGTTAAGTTGAAGAACTTCCAATGGAATAGAAGCTCAATTTTCTGCCAGTATGAGTGTCTCTTTATTTAATATCCTCTCCACCTGAATTCCTTTGTGAATCCTTCAAAAAGGCTAGAGTTCAGAAAACTTAGAAAATGTCGTCTTTCTCACTGAAGACAGTGACTGTACTTCACATTATCTATCAAGGTTATCAAATTAGCATTACAAAATACATAACACAGGAACACGGACACTATTTTGAAACATTGTGTCTTGAATAAGAAAAAGGCATCAACACAACTGTTACCACTTTTCGTGAACTATCCTTTAACAAAAGAAAGGATTAATTAAAATTAAAAGAAAGTCAAATTAATGTTAAACAAAAATAACAAGCTAATGATAATTAAGGATTACATGTTATTACAGAAATATAGCTGTCACTGTCATTGCTATATCCATCTGTGGAAAAAGAGCTTACTTCAGGCTCCTAGATCATGTATCTGATATCTTCCATGAAAATTATCAAAACAGACACATTAGAAAAACAAAATAACTTCCATCAGAATTCCTGTTTCTCAAGAAGTCATCCTCCTTCAGCTTGTAAATATGAGTCACAGCAATTAACACTAACAAAAAATATGAAAAAAAAAAAAAAAAGAACACAGCAGAATTTAGCATTTTTATTTTTCAGAAAAAAACACAGCCACTAGAAGAAGCAGTATGACTAAACATTGCAAACAGATTTTTACCTTCATGATAGTGGCGTTTGTTTGACCATGACTGTCCATCATTATGGCATAAGAACCTCTGAATACACCGACGAATTATATCTTCAAAGCCAGGTCTCATGGAAGACCGTAATGAGTTTGTATCGATGTTGACAAGTTTGCCTGTAACAGGAAAGAAAATACACAAGTTAAACTCTTTATGGCTATGCCAATCCTTTTGTATAAACATGGTACATTTCAGAAGGCTCCTATATCACCATTTTAATTGTTCATCAGCATAACACCAAACTTTGAGTATGCAGGAGTTACATTTATGAATTATCTGCCATATGAGAATATGATGCTGCTTGTTAAAACATCAATATTCAAAGGCATTTAGATAACTTAATAAGAGGAAGTTAATGCTAGAGCTTTAGAAAACAGTGACTTTAGTCTCTGGTTACAGGCACCCAAAGGATGCATACACAGTAAAATTTTCAAAAATACTGACCAACTACATCCACAAATGAATATCATAAACACTAATTGGCATCTGGAAAAGCCCCATCTAAGTACTTCAATTTAAACAGCATAAAACACTTTAAACATTAGCTCACATACTGTATAAAAATACAAGCATTCTAAAGAACTTTCATTAGATTCAGTTATGATTTAAAGTATTTCTTACGTGTAAAGGAAAGCACAATGACAACCATTTGAAATGCTGCCAAGTTAAAACACAAGTAATGCTTTATACCAAGCTGCCAAACAATAGCATACTAGCATAGAGACAGAAAATGCATCCCACAGTTGTTATTATACCCCACTGCCAACAACAATATATTGCAAAAAACAGTTGGGAATTCTCAGTATGAATTCTGTTAGTCACTACAGACACACAATTTATTTACATACTTGATTTATTTAAAACAAGAGCACACAGACAAAAAAGATACCTTCATACCTTCATCTTGGGTACATTTCTCACCTGAAAGATCATGTCTTGTAATAAAGCTCTCTGGATTTGTTGGAAATACCCTTTCTGCAGTTGTGATACGGCGTGCCACACAAATCATACAGGACTGCAAATCTGTATTTAAAAAAGAATGTTTCTTCTTTCATTTCTGTCCTGTTCTATTCTATTAAAGCATCTAATAAAACAGCTGAATTCCCTTTCATTGTTAAAATGGAAATATAGAGAATAAGAATTGAAGATTTTGCATTGTGTTCCAACTTACTTAAAAATGGATTGTAGAAGCTACAGATTTCATAACATGTACTGAATACAAAAAACCTTAACTCAGAGATTTCTTTTGTGCACAGTAATTCCACAAAATTTCCTACCTTCCCCCTCTTCCATCATAGCTCTTGGCTGAGATAAAGCAAAGCACTGCATTGTTTCATATCTTTGACGTATATCCTGGTGGCTGCCTACATCTTCCAAAAGATCATGAGAGGTTTTCACCATCATCCGGCAATTGAATGTGTGACTCTTCTGTCTAGGTGTTTCACTGGTCCAAGCAACTCCATTAACTTAAAAGAACACAATAAGAATTTATAAAAATTTTCAGATAAAATCAATTCATAACTTATTTTTCTTAATTTAGATACCTTGTTCCTAGATTAGAGAGATTAAAGAATATTTTAAGATGCTTTCTCAATATACCATCAGTTTTATACCTTGGTATAAAAGAGTAGTATTGAGAATCAAGTACAAAAACCTCTTTCCCTTACATGACACTTTCAGTCACTTGAAGGAGAGCTGAAAAGTCATTCACGTATTTAAAGAACAAGCACTTCCCTCAGCTGCTCTTGTGGCATTAGGAAATGTGTTCTTTTAGTATCCTTGTTTTAAGTTACAGGTAAACAAATTGCAAAGGCTAAAGTACAGTGTGAATTTCCAGCACATTTATTTCTGGTGGTATGCTTTAGTAAGAACTCAGTAATATTTTTCAAAATGAACGTATTTTTGGAGTCAAATATTCTTTGTACACATTATTAGTTTTGAAAGGATATCCATTACAAGTTGTTTTTTTCTTCTCTAACTGTTTTCAAATAGCCTAGTAACAGTGTAGTAAGTCAACTTTAATTACCTGAAGATTTAGGTAAGTTTTTAAGAAAGTCCTTCCTGTCTTCTTCATGCAAGATACCGTAGACACTCGTATTAACCAAATCTTCTTGTTTATATTGCAGATACTGTGTGACATTTTCTGACACAAATACTATGTTCCCATCTCGATTTACAACGAACAGGAAACCGTCCAATGCCTAAATATTAACATGACAGCATAACATATAAGACACACCACCTAATTCTGAACATAATTTAGTTTAAAAACTACGTGGGTGATAAATGTCAAGTTACAATACATGCATTTCTTCTCAAGGGTAGAGATGAAGTTTTAAATTTTTCTCTGAGGAAATTTTTATCTGGTAAGGAACAATTTCAATATTAAAAATTAATCTGTTCATTTGTTATTCTATTGAGCTCTTTCACAGTCATAACCAGCATGTTTCATTCTTGCTTTATTTGAACACAAGATAATGAATTTGTAACATTATTTCAATAGGTGGCAAATTGAAACAAGGAGAAATTCAGTAGAAACAAGTACCAAGTCATGAACACGAAAACATTTCCACCAGCGAGTGACCAGATAAGAGAGAACAGTCTATCTGTATCTTAAAATACTGTATTTTTCTTAACTGAAAGAAAATTTCAGTATCTATGTAAAACAATTAAGTTTCAAAAGTACTTTTTAATGGACTTGTAAATATGGGATTAATTTCTAGGCATAAGGAAAAGGTATCTGTTATGTACCATTTTTTACAATTATCCTTAGGTTGTTTTATTTGATGGCAACATTTGTTTAAAATGTTTCAGAATTTAGAAACACAAATCCCAGTACACATCACAGACCTCTAGTCTTTGCAAAACCTCATCCATTTATTTTAAGGCCTATCCCCTAAAAAAAGCAAACTATTCCTCGTATTACTAAGTACTGCTTTAGTAGTAATTTGCTAATGACTGCTGGAGAAAGTAAAGCACAAGAATATGAGAAAAAGCCAAACGCTATCCTTTTCTTTCCTTCTAAAGAGAATTCCAGCAATATTAAGAAAACATGATAGATTTTATTCCTGACCCTTTCAAACATAGTTCTTGCATAGTTTTTATTACTATAGGATTGCAGGCTTTATTGTAATATTTTCATCTGCCTTAAATATTTGTTTCCATAGGGATTTACTAGGGCCTAATTTGTACTTGCCTGTAATAAAAGAGGTCCCAATGAATCCTTATCAATAACTCCTTGACCTGTAGAAGATACATCAGCTTTCTGAACATCATCATCATTAGCAACTGCTTTTCCTGAAACCCAAAAGATACACTTCAGTAAAGCAACATTTCAGATGAAGACTACATTTTAATATTGCAAGCCAGATTCTAGGAAGTATGTGAATAAAGGCAAGGGAAAAAAAAAAAAGCACAAATGAGAGAGGAGGTCTCATACATTGTTAGTTGCTTAAGACTAGGAAAAAATGTCATGGCTATGTAATGCCAAACTCTTTGCTCACATAAACTGACTCGACAAAGTTCACAAGATAAACTTTTTTTGTGAACAATATTTCTTCTGATGCTTTTGGGATCATCTGTCTGATCAACGCCTGCTGAATCTTTCAATGGCCATTAAACACACTCATTATACATATCTCTTCCTTGTGATTTTATTTTTATCATCTCATCATCATTGGTCACAGTCTTCAGATGCCTTCACCTTGTTCTACAAATATGCTTTGGCTCATGTTAATATATACGCGTGTCTATGTATACATATGTGTGTGTATATAATAAAATCACATTTTAAGAATCAAACTATCCTAAATAAATTGATTGCAGGGAAAGGTGCAATGGGAATCTCCACCAGGCAGCAGAATTACAGAAAACAAACAGTAAGCTTTGTTCTGTGGTACTTGCTGGCTGGCTAAGCAGACCACAAGAGGAGTACAACATCCTACAGGAAGATTCTCACATACTCAACTATAATGAAACAGAATTATTACATTAGAATACACTAGAATACACTACAAAAACCTTAAAAACAGAAGTTAAAATTAATTTTTAGAATTGTTTTTACATGTTTTCGAAAGATGTGCCGATTTACCATGACAGGTAAAATATACACCATAGCGCACTTGATTTTTTTTAATACTTTACTGCCCAAAGGAAATATGTACACTTGGCAGGCTATAGTCATTGGGGGTGGAGTGGTGTTAAAAAAAAAATAAAAATATATATATACTCACATATATACACCCCTCACTATACATTTCAAAAGCAGGTTTTGCATATACCTCACCATTAAAAAAAAAAATTATTATACCACTTAGGTTTACCCTAGCTGACAAAAATTACCAAGATTTGATGCATTGCTATTTTCTCCTTTGTTGACTCGACTATATCCTAAGTACAGCCAACTGCACTATTTAATTATTTGATCTCAAGCTAAATGTATTTTAAATATACTGGAATCACATACCATTTAGGAAGCATGTCTTAAACAGCACAAGAAAACAAAGGAAAGTTCATAAAAACATAAGAGGAAAAAAAAAAATCAATATATCTGATTGGAGGTGTGCCCCATAAGAAACCAGGTATTTTTTAAGAAATTAATTTCAAACATTAAACTCCCTTTAAGCATGAAGTCCCTTGAAGTGAAAGACAACAGTATGTATTCTTCATACCAAAGGGCATTTGGTGTATTGTACCAGCAGATGGTATAATACCATCTGCTTTTAGCTTGTCTGCAGACTAGCTTAAGCTTTCCTAGTATTTTCAGGAAACTGATAAGAAAGGCCATACAAAGTTTTAAAGCCCTGATTCCCAATAAAAAGTAATGGTAAATACTTGCTTACTTTTAAACAGAAAATTATTTAAGGCATATTAAAGGTTTGGTTCAAGTCAAAGTTTGGAGACTTTCTCAGTTACATGCTACTGTGAAAAACTCTGCTCAATTTCCCAAGTAACTATGGCTTTGGAAAAGGAATCAAAAGAAAAAATAAATTATTTATTTTGGCTTAGCAGGGAACTGTACCTTGCTCTTTTATCTGTCGAATCTGTCTCACAGTTTCTTTTAAAATAGCACATTTGTCTGGTTTGACATTGAAATTGTCAATGTCACTCAGATTAGCAGATATCAACTCAGCCAGTTCTTCAATGTATTTGCTTTCCTGCTCTCGCCGACGCTTCTCACCACTGCAGGTCAGACTAGGAACCAAAAACATAATTTCATACACTTACATACCATCATATACAAAAGCTGTGCTCAATCTGTGAACTTTAATGTACTTCATGTAATACCTACCTATTAAACCTAGGTAGTAGTTATTCTTCCAGCAAACATAAATCTGAAGGGGGATGTGTGTGTGTTTTGTTACGTTGTTGTTTGGTTTGGTTTTTTGTCGTTTTCTTTAAGAATTTTAAGTACAAGTTTATCTTAAGAGGATATGAGAAAGCTATTCATCAAAAAAATCCTCCTGTGATTTACGTCAAATTGCATGAAAATAGCAATTGCCTGTTATAAAATTGTAACACTCATACAGAAAGTATATTTTAACATTATAAGTTACTTTGGATTTGTTTATAATTTATTAGACAAATAAAACAGAATTTTATCATTCTATGAAATCCCTTTGGTTTGCTTGTAACAAGAGAGGGATACCTCAGAAATTTCTAGGCATCAGGACAAAAATGCCATCTCAACATCCAAGAAAAGCAGAATCCCAGACAACCTACTGTTGCTGGAAGAAGCCTCTCTCTGAAATTTCTTTTCCTACATAGACTAATATGCTGAGTAAAGACACTCTCTACAGCCTAAATCAACAGAGGGAACAGTGTCATACACAGAGTATGCCAAGAGTAGGAAAAGAAGGACTCGGGAGAAAGGGAAGGGACAAGAATGAGCACACTGAGGGAATCAAAAGAGAATTAATATTCTTTGAGAATAAATCAAGCAAAAGAGTTAGGAGAGTATGCATGGACCAATATTGGAGAAAACATACATTACAAAGCAGGGGCTTGAAAGATAAAGAAAGCTAACGAAGGATGACAAAATGAAAAACAGAATTCTTGAATAGACAGACAGACACTGGAGAAAGGGAAAGAGAAATTGAAATGGAGGACACTCACAAAGAGACACTGGGATACGATGGGAGAATGTGAGGATCTCAAACACAATGTGTTGCATGATGGAAGTAATTGGCATGGGACAGTGGGGATGTACATAAAAGGGAGAAATATGAGCACACATGACGCCTGCTATGTTGGTGAAACTGAATACAAATTTAATAAAGGTTAATACTCTGTGGGAACAAGAACATGAAAGGATAACACAGAACACTTAGCATGTGGTGGAAAGCAATGAGGCTGGAGGGGTACAGAAAACTGAGTCCCTCAGATAACTATCTCTGACAGAGTTGAGTGAGGGGCAGGAAGACAGCATAGAATGCCAAAATTTGAGATGAATTTGCAAACTAGTCTGGAGAAACGGAAGTCAACAAAAAAAATGCTCAACCTATTGCAGTATTCAGTGCTGACCATGACCACCTGAAATGAAGCCTGTCAAATCAATTACCAGATAGAAGATGCTGCCTTTGAAATTTCTGTGAAACAAGAAGTTTTTCTTCTTTTGCCTTGCAATCACAGCTTCAAACAGTGATACATTATATGTTCACTCTATTAAGATTTCTGCAAGAGTCTAATTATAGTGCATAGTTCATCAGCTTTGGCATATCCACACATACTAGTAAAGTCATGTATCTTCACAACAGAAGCTGGCCTAGAGTATTTTCCAACTGAACAAAATTAGTTAGAACTTACTCTAAATTGCAATGAAAACTTGAAAAATATTTTTTAAAACCTTATTAAACAAAAAAAAGGGAAAGGTCTATATAAACCTACCTTGCACCTGGTGTATCACAGGGCAATGGCTTGCGTTTCCTTGACTCATTGGTCAAGCTATCCAAGGAGTTTTCTCCTAATCCACTCATCTTGACCATGCATCAGCAACTAAAAGCAATAAATAAGAATTGTGAATGAACCTCTCAAAATAATAATTCAAAACACAGAGGATTTATACAGAAAAGTTATTTATTTTTACCAGATTTAGATTTATGAGTATTTTTACTGGAAATCCATATACCTTTTTACCAGTAAAAAAATAATATTTGGTTACCATTTTTTTAAAAAATCAATTTTTTATTTTGCCAAAACAGAGGTTTACAAAGCTTTATATCAATGTAAGCAAATATAAATGTAAAAAATGCATTTATTTTGATTCAGAGATGTTTAAAATTTTGCACAATAGTACTGGGACCACTGTATAGCTCCAATTTGTCTGAAAATAAAAAGATTCTCATTGTATGTTGTTTTAATGTATGTTTAGATAACATGAAAAGAAAGTGGCAAATTAACATGTTATGCCAAAATGTAGTTAAATACTAAGGATAAAATTAGATACCATTAAAGAAAAAGGCAAGCGATACTCTGAGGCATTGAAGAACAGGTGATCAGAACACTGAAAATACAGAAATGTTGAATAAAATTTCCTTTTCTGTATGCTCCTTTCTTCTCTTCATGTAATCTAACCACTGCAGCCACAAATAATTGTCATCCTTAGGAGTAAATCAGTGGGCTTAAATGAGAGTTTCACACCTGGCTCGGTATAAAGCCAACAGATTACTATTACCATCTCTAAATCAGCAGGTTACTATAGTCTTAACTTTATGTCTCTTGCTAAACCTCCTAAAATGAATACAGTTTTCTAAAACTTTGAGGACAAGGCAAGCAAAGACTTCAGAACTCTTTCAACTCTATTGCTTCTGCTGCAAAGATTGGGCCATAACTCAATAAAATAATATGTTGCTTTTGTTGAAGTCTAGTTATATTAATCAAGCCTGGCACCTTATATATCCATGACACTCATCTCCCCTCATTCCCAAGAGGAAAAAGGAAAACAGTCACAGAGGAGAGAAGACACCTATACCAGATCCTGCTATGCTATAATAAATCACATGCTGAGGGAGGAAAAAAAACTTTTAAATGGATCTATGCTATTTACCTAGCCAGAGTATTTTAGAACATAATTAGAACTACAAAATAATCTAATAATTTGTATTTGGGTTTTTGTACCACAATGACAAGACACAACTGGGCAGTTAGAAGTTTAGCATTATTTCATCCTTTTTACAGAAATCTCTATATTAAATGTGAATTTAACTTACTGCAATCTAGTTCAGACTGCAGCTCTTTACCCCAAGAGTTACTGCAAGAGCAGTAACTGGTCTTAAACATTTATTTAGGTAAGACAGTTATACTTGTTAGTTGGAGAGAAATTTTCCATAACATATAACCCAGGCACTAATAAAACTTTCAGGAAAAAAAAGTTATTTGAGGATCTCCACAAGCAAAACCCACCATTACTACAGTTATTAAAAAAACTGGTTTAGGATGACCAAATCTCTAAGAGTCAGTGATCACATATCACAAGGACAAGGAACTGACAGACACGCTGTCATCTAAATGAAGTTTATGTTAAGGTATCAGGGGCTGGTAGCCAACTGATTTGAAGCTTCTCTGCAGAACAGGATCTGGGCACCCTTGTGAACAAGAAATTAGTTAAACACAAACCAGCAGTGCACGCTTGCAGCAAAGAAAACCAACCTGTTAGAAAGGCACCTAGTCAACTAACTGCTTCTAGGACAAGATATCTAAAGAAAAAAAAGTGTGTGTATTATTTCTCATGTACTAACCTTGACTGATTGGATCTTTTGCTTACTGGCTTTTTGTAGAAAAAATAATACTACTACTTTAGTTCTTTCTAAAGTCTAAACTGAAAGGGCAAAGACACACAAGAACATATTTGCATGAAGCAGTATGGGGGTTGCTTGCAATAGCTGATACTGTTGTTGCAGGATATTAGCTATGGGTGGAGAATTTAAAAGGCCATTCTTACAGCAGTACAAACCTTTGAAACCTAGACAGGACAGGACTGCTGGCTGCACTGAGGAGCAGACACTGGATTACTCTGGCACGTGTACAAAGCTCAGAAGTAAAATGGCATCTCTTTAAAGCACAAGTTCTCTTTGCAATTAAGCAAATGTTACAATGCTTAACAAAGTTGTGTTCGCAACCAATCCTCATTCCAGCTGATAGGCATTAGGAGAGGAAAGATAATATACTTTGTACTTTACAATAAAATTAAAAATAACAGTAAAACATAATCTTGCATTTGAAATAAACAATTATGAAAAATGCTTAACTGTAACTATGGTCACGGACTGCACATATAAGAAGTTGGTTTTACATCTAAATATTTGATAGAAAACTGAGATGAATAAGACAAAGCCCAATATACAGAAAGATGGAAGAGCAAGCCTGAAGACTTTTATTCAATCTATATTCCTCCAGGGCAAAAACCTCTCAAATACATTTATAGTGGCCCACCTTATGTGAAGTTCAAGAAAAATATACTGTTACGCCACGAGATGACAGTATAGCACTGAACAACCGCAGAGATATTTTCTTCAATTAAGCAGCTGAATGAAAAACTACTCATCTGAACTAGTAAGTAGTTTCAAAAACAGATTATAGAAACAGGCTATGATCATGCAAAAAGCAGTTCACTATCTGAAGCTGACGCTCAGTAGAACATTCGACTCATAAGGTCTTATGCCTACAGACCTCACAGCTAAGGCTGAATCCTGAGAGTCATTCTGTAGGTGACACACGCACACACTCCAGGATTGGAGCTTCTCTCCCTGTAACTGCATTCACAGGCAGAGTATAGAGCTGCAGGGTTAAGAGCTACTGCGGAAAGAGAAAGGAAGAGCCTAAAATATAAGACTTAAGGATAGCTCGGGAAGGGTGTGGGCACAGCAAATATGTCAGAAGCCAAGAGTAAATTCTATTTAAGAGGAGGAAAGATTTAAAATACATTAAATAGTTGAAAATACGAGCTAGGACAGATATTTCACCAGAACGTAATTTTGCAGGTAACAGGGTTGCATTGAATGAATTAGAATGAAAACGACACTTCTGGTTTAACATCTACCTGTACTGACAACTCACAATATGATTAAATACAAAACCAAAAATTATTACATGATTACAGCATTTGAAACATGATACATATCAGAGAATACAACCCTTCTTCTATTTCAAAAAACGTTTCAGTGCCTAAATATAGCAGCTTGGAGAAGGAAGGAAAAATTAGGTAATTCAGGTAGGCTGTTTCCCCACCATTACACCCAAGTAGCTTGTGGTAGTTTATTCAGGCCTGAAGCTGCAGAGTTCCTGCACATGTATTTGCCTTTCCCTAAGAGTATCATTACAAGCTGAGAAGGCATGTAATGCCTAGAACAACTCTGTAACTGCTTAGCTAAGCAAGTTACAGAAGCTGCTTCCCAATACAGATGGATTTACAGTACAAATTGTTAAGTCAAACTAATTTCCCTGCTATAGGAATTATTCACAAAAGAAGCTATTACTCAGTGAGTTAATAATGAAAGAAATCACCACTTAAAAAGTACCAGGTGTTATATTTATTCATTGAATATGAACCTATAATTTCTAAGGAGCTAAAAAGTTTTCCCAAAAAGAAATACATTTTGGGGTTTTAGGGAATCTTCTAATCATTAAGTTAATCATTATTTCAAAAGACAACTCCAAAACACAGCTTTCAAAAGTTAAAACTTTTAGGCATTTTTACTACTAAAAGCTAAAATGTTTAACACAGCCATCTCTGTAAACTTACTCTCAGAGCTAACAGGCAATAGCATTATTTCTGGCTCCTGATCCTATAATGCTGGCTGGAAAGACTCCTCTGCTAGTTACACTGCACAATATTACCTACCTAAGTGAGGCATTTTTTAAAGAAAAGAATTACACAGTGAACTTCTTTCTATTATTTGTGTAATTAAAATAAATCTAAAAGCTAGCTTAATTTGACTCGATGAATAGCTCAGTTACTATATAAAACCAGGCAAATATAAGAAACTATGTTAAATTTTAGATAAGTATAAATTACCCAAAACACAGGAATGATAATCTTTTGTCATAGAATATTATTTTTACTCAGAATAATAGAAATACAGATATGACAGCAACCTCTTCCATGAAAAATCTGATAATTGTTCTCCTATTTTTCTTCAAAGTTGCTTGCATGTATAAGCTCAAAAAGTAGATGGCAAACCTACTGCATAGAAGGATAACTAACAGGGGGACTGTATTATGAATTTGAGGTTGAAAAATGCTAGTCCTAAATGCTGATGATTTATTTAAATTTTATGTTTTGTTTGGAAGGCTGTACACATATTGTTGCAACAGATGGATTAATAATTACTGGAATTTGTTTTACCTGTCACATGCAAAAATCAGTACCTTTTTAACAATCCATCTATGGTTTTCACTGAGAAGTGAATCAACCTGATATGTGAAAAGTGTATAGTACATTGCAAAAGATGTAGACATATGTACCTTATTAATAAGGACAAAAGTTTTTTTTAATGCACTCACTGATGAACAAAAAGGTCTTTGTTATTTTTTGTTTTCTTGCTTCCCCTTTTTGATAAGTGAGAAAAATTTTGGAAAATTTAGGAAATTATCTGAAAAGTTAAATCGATAGTAATACAGAAACTAGTATTTAGTATTTGCAAATCATCATGAAAGTTTGGAACTTTTTCTCCAAGTATTGCTGCCTCTGGTTCCACTCCACTGGTGGCATTAGGAATGTCAGTGTATAGTGGTTTGGTACTGCTCCAACTGATGGAATTAAACAATGTCTTGCCTCGAAGACTTTGAACCATCTCTTACATCATCTTGGTTTTTCTCAGATTTGCTTTAACTATAAACTTTGGAGGGCTCTGGACATATTTACTTCCATTCCCTATTTCATACAAATGTATACCTTCCTAAATTATTTGGCAAGAGCTAGGGCTTTGTTTTTCCAAAAAACTTTTGGAAAATCGTATTGGACAGAATAAAGGGTGGCTCTTTGTCATCATTCAATAGCTAAATGGAGCATAGCATAAAATGCTTTTATTTTATAAAATGTTTGATGAAAATGACAAAGTATTCCAATACAGTGGAGTAACATGGGCAGTTTAATTTAGAAATTAAAATTAGCTGCTGGTGCTGATGACATCAGACTAGAAAACATTTAAATATTATTATATACATAGGAATTATCATTCATTAAGTACCTGGCTTTAAAATTTGGCAGTCACAAGAAATTTTCTCTATAAATTATATAAACTAGGAACAGATAAATTTTAGAAAAATATAGTTATTTATCACTGGGTAGAAGTTATACTCAGCATTTCTTCATCCTTATATGCAGTCAATCTGCTGTAGCTTCTTGCATTTTGAGCAAATACTTGCATACACATTTCATTAAAAAATGCATTGTAGTATGTATTGATAGCTGCCAGGGTTTCAATATTTTGACAGGCTAAAAAAAAATAAATAAAAAATATTATCTTCTAAAATTCTGTCCTGGACTACCAAGAAAAGGATACATATGTCAACAATACAGTATGTTTGAAATGGGGAAAGTTCCTAAAGCCATTTCCTAGAGAGCATTCAAGTCAAAAGGACATCAAGAAGTACTAAACACAGTAAGGAGAAAGTTTTCAGCTTGATACAATAGTTTCTTCCCTGCACTTACTCACCTCACCCTCACACAAATTGGAAAACTACTAACTTAACAACATCTATTAGATTGCTTTCTGCTAGTGTGTCTTTCAATGCACTGGCTTCCTTTTCCAACTCAGGCATTATTCCCTTATGTCCATGTTCTCAGTAGTTGTAGATGAAAGACCTATTCACCAAATAGGACACAGCAACTGGGAAGGTTTTGTCCTAACAGGGGCCCTAAAATATAAACAATTAGATGCTTCAGATTTAGTTTTTGTATTTGTTTAGCTGACATAGTTGGCCACACACACACAAAAACAAAACCCACAAAGCACAACTATACAATACTAATTTAAAACATATCCAAACTAATTTAAAAAATCATAGTATTTGCATAAAAACATTTTTAACTCTTCTTTGGTCCATGAAACCATCAACTTTTTCCTATTCAAAATATATGTACTCAGGATATCTTGCAAGCTTGGAAGCTTTTCTGTCCAAGTTGATTTCTTGTTTGAAAAATTCACTTGGGAAAAAGTATAAATTGGCTTTTAGCATTCCCCAGAATAATCCAATTAAGAAGAACTAAATCAAACCAGTCTTTTTCAATGAATCATGAAGATGGTCTGCAATTTTTTAAATTGTATGTAAAGTTAAAATATTAAATATAATCCTCCTTTCTAAAAACCAAGACACAAGTCACACAGTTTTTAAGACGCAAATTGTAATAAACTGATTTATGCTAAGCAAAGCCCCAAATATTTAAATCTTATTTGTTATAAATAAAACTAGAGGACATTCCATTCACCAACTCTGTATTCTTAGTGAAAATTTGTAATTTCAAACTTATATTTCCCTCAAATACATATATAAAAAGTATGATAGCTTTCCAGTGAAACTTCTGGTTCAAAATATTTTTGAAACTATGCAAACATTCTTTTGTTATAAGACTGACCACAGAAACAAATGATACTCCTTTTTACATAGATAAGAATTCACAAGAAACCGAATGGGAAAACTCACTTTGCAGCAGTAGTGAAGTAAGGGTTTTTTCTTCTTCTTTCTTTCCTTCCCCCCCCCCCCCCCCTTTTTCTTTTTAAGAACATGCTTCTTATATATTTACATGAACAATTTGTAAATTGTAGTTTTAAAAATGGTAAGGCAGTTAACTATTCAGGTACATATAGTCCCAATATGAAATCAGTCACTTACTTGTACTTAGCAAACATTCAAGCGTAGCATATTTTTCAGAGGACCTTCAGAATCAGAAGTCATTTTAAGTCACATCCTGAAAAACAAAAAAGGCTGTACTTTAAATAAAAGAAGTGCTTGCTTTTCGATTTTTTCATCTAATATTAATAAACTTACCAAAAAAGTAAACACTCAATATTGAAATATTTTAATGTTAAATGAGTTTAAAACTCACTTATAATAACTGTAACTAACTGCCATCTCTGCTATATGCTAAACAGCTCAAAAGTCTGAATCTTAACATCACAAATGCCACCCAGTAAGCTAGATTTCCTTTCACATAAGAACTAAACATATTTGTTTTAAATGTTTGGGGTTTTTTTACTTTGGAAGAAATAATGAAACTGTTGTGGATGTTTGATCTTAACTTTTAAACCTTAATATAAAAAGCTGTAGCCCCAATTTAATTATTTTGTAAAGTTATGACTGGCAAGTAAAAATTAAGTGTGTAGCCACTCTACGTCAGCCTGTACACACTGCTTGGTACATAACTATTAAATGAGAATAGCAAACTGTTTTCAGAGCTATGAACACTCAGGTTTCTGTTACTCTGTTTTTCTATTAAATTCTAGGAATGATTAAATCCATATATTCATGCATTTTGTACAAGGTATGATTAAGTGTACTAATTAGCGAGATTCTGGGTCTCTACAGAGAATTACAGTAACTTAGGAAAAGTTTTAAACAACAGCTGTGTGATTGAATTGATTTACTGAAAACTGCTTAAAGCACTACGTAAAGCAGAGGCTGTTCAAGCTAATTAGAAAAATAAATTGCTCTTGGGAAATATTTATGAGACATTCACATGTAAGCGCACACCATAGTCCTATCCAAAATCAAGAGTTTCAAAATTGATACTTCTACCCAGACTACTTAATAGGTAATCACTAGCAGGCAGGTAAAGGAGTTTTATTCAAGTAGCTCATTTCTTAAGAAATTAAACTGAAGCTTTTCATATCAACTGGTTGCATGTGCATTCATCTGCTGTTTTAACTATCCCTTTGACAATACTGATTGTAGCTTTATTTATATGAACTGGAATTACCAATTAGAAGGTTGATTGACAATGTGGTCACGTAAGAGTAAGCATCACGAGTAAATTGTCTCCTAATTAAAGACTTCTGTAACACCATTTTATGCTAAATCAACCTCTGCTAATCATGGAAATCAGAATAAAACCAAAAAAAAAAAAAAATTTAAAAAAAAATCTAAGAAATCTTAAGATGCAGTATCAGAAACATTTGGACATCATGGAAAATTAAATCCTTCAGCTGTTCATTTCTGTAAAAATGCTAGACCTGACCTATACTACACACAGTGATAGCTTGCTATCTAGCTTCCCTGGGATGGTCTTATACCCAACAAGGGCTATTTTCTGATGTCTCCACTGGACAGAATTTATGAAACAAAAAGGTAGCATAAATTACATTCACTGTTCAGTTTGATGTGCAGGGGTTTTTTTCCTTAAATTTCTACAACAGCTTGATATACACCTGTGCAAGAACAGAAGCAGTTCAACAGAATCACAAACAAGAGTCTCACTGAGAAGCTGACCTATGCAGGAGAAATGAACAGCACAAAATCACTTGAAGGTGGAAGATTCAATACCCACAAGTATCAAAAGGATTCTGTATGACTGGCAGTGCAAGGGAGAAGAGAAGAACCCTGAAAACGAAGTTGAAGACCACATAAAAATCTTAACATTATGTAAACTAGTTTTAGAATATTCCTTCTATATTCCTCTCAAGTAAATATTCATTCCATGGATGTCAATATCTGAGCTGTTTAAACAGAAGATGGAATACAACTTCTCAAAGAAGTACTGCAGTAAAGTAAGTAAAAAATAACCTTCTCAATATTCTGAAGGCTCTTGAAGGGTTAGAAAAGCATCTAGAGTAGCATTTGCACTAATTTGGTCTGGCCAAACACTGCAGAGGACCATCCTGTGAGAACAGTCAACTGGGAGGGCAACCTAGACAGATATTCTAAATGCTGTTCTACTAAGCAGGATGAAATTAACACAACCTGAAGTAAGGGTGAAAACCCTACCCAGTAAACCAAACAAAAAGTTAACACCAAATATGCTACAGTAACTTTTTGCCATATATCAAAAGTAAATTAGACCTCAAGTCACTACCACTATAAATAAAACAGGACATTAAAATTCTATAATTGAATAAGTCATTACATTATCATCTACGACATTTACATGAAAAAATAAAATATGTCCCTCTTTTTCAATAATACTTGGTCTTTTCCTGCTAATGAGAGCCCAAAATTTTACATATTGAAAGTTGACCATTCAACTCTGTATCCCTACTCTGAACCTACATGCTTCCTCTTGTGAGTACAGAGATAATAGCCAACTTCTTAACTTTTTAAATACAAAAATGTATTTTTTTTCAACATTGGTTTCTGTTCTGCTTCACATTAATTAGTTTAGGTTATTAGAGCGCCTGTATCAAAGCACACTTGTGCACTACGCAGTTGCCAGTCTCAGAGACAGTATTGTTCTAAAAAGCCTGGTATTTGGGGCTGTGCAGTCAGCTTCTCCACCAGCTCTCACCACACCAGTACCACTTTCAACACGTGAGCATAATATTTCCTGTCTAAAAACTGCTCAAGTAAAAAACAAGAGTGCTTACACAAAAACATCGTTCGGTATCTTCTGATCTCAGTGAGCTCAACATAGTGACCTTCAACTGATTTCCCCACTTTCAGGATGAGCTACAGAGATACTCAATTTACAGCATAAAAAACCTGGGCATCCAGCATAGCCTGGCTACCAAATTTAAGTGTACATACAGTCCGGTTTTGGATCCAATTTTTAAAACACATAAAAGAAAAAAGATTACATTAGCATTTGGATGGGATAGCTAAGTGACAAGCTCTATTGTTGCCTGTGGCACAGACAACAATAAGACAGAGAGCTAAAGCTACACTGTTTTTAAAGTTAAAAATATACATATATATTCATGGTCAAATGTGCCAGATATGGTAAACACAGTGGTCACTTTTTGAAAAAAAGACATTAAAAAGGATTGTATCTGTAATCCTCCTTAAATGTTTTAGAGATAAATAATGTGCCCATTTAAAAAAAGAAATTAAATACAATACACTACACTTCAAACTGCAGTGCATAAACCCAACATTTTTAAAGCTCTGGGGGAGGGGAAAAACACAGCAGATAAAATTGCCACTGAACCTTAACTACAGCCTTGTGAATCTGAAAGTACAATGTAACCAACTACTGAAACAGATAATGAGACTCAAGTACACTGAGCTAATAAAGAGGTTTTGGTGTACTGTAACTACTCTTTACCAAAAAGAGTAGGTTTTAGTACTACTAGAAAGTCTTATATTTTAACATTAAAGCAGCTATACTTACGTTATGAAGCTAAACAGCAAATTATATTGTAAATTGTATTGATACATCATTATCCTAATCTAGCACTTCCATCAGTACAGTAACTAATAAAATACTATTCCAAAACATAAGCATTTGATCATTCTCCACTCTTTCCTTTTTTCCCCCACCCCCTCAGCCAAAAAGATCATTTAACAGATAATAAATGACTTAGAGACTTCACTGAATCAGGGCTGTCAGTTTAAAAAAAAAAAAATAAAAAAAATTGCCATCTATAATCTGGTAGCCAGTGAAGCACACCTTGTTGCAACATGTTAAATAATCTTAACTCAGCACACATCCTTTTTATATTATACATTCCGTCTTAGGGAGACTATAATTTTTCAGGCCTTGTCAGGTTTCATTTACCAATTCCCCTGCAATGTTTAGCAAGCACTATGCACTCCTCAGCTATTTTTCAGACATGACAATTAACTTGAGCCTTGTTCACTTTGCATGTATTAAAATGACAGGACACTTTCAGTTAAAGGATGGTCAAAAGTGGAACACTGACCGTGTCTCCTGTTCCTCTGATAAATAATGTGTGCTCTATTTTTGGAATTCATTACTTGTTAATTTGTTTTCTATACATCCCTGTTTGCTAGTCACAGCAATAGATACAGGACCCTGTTACAACAAACAAAATGTATGAAAGAGAGAAGGGTGGCTCCCCGAACTCACTGTTATAAAATAGACTAGTCTTTATCCTTATGCCTTTATCCTTCACCATACACTGCCGAACACTCGTAAAGATTTCTCACCTGTCAACTTTTGCACAAAGCACTGTAGTAAAGTGGTTACTGCACCTCATCACAGGTCCAAAGACATGTGAGCCACATTACAGACTCAGAACAACTGCTGCCCTCATAACCCAGATGTGAAAAGTTACTGAACTTATTTGGCTAGATGTGTTTGTCAGGATACAGCTCTTGTAAGTAAAAGGCAATTGGGTGTGATGCAGCCACACCACCTACTTGCATGACACTGCTAACAGGAATTGGTATGCTCAACACAGCAGGGCAAAAAATATTGGAGGTGGCCTTTAATCTTGACTAATTTTCGAGCCACTGTACTGGAAGAGGTAATCCGGGCTTTCAATACAGCTGACGGCACCAGTTTGAATGTTTTTAGGATGTTTTTAAGATAGGTAAGCCCTTACAGACTCATATCTGGAAGTTAGTAAACAGTTATTAAAAAAAAATAATTAAAAATTTAATAAATATATAGAGAAAGAGAAAGAAAAAATCCCTAGCTCAAATACCACAAAGAAAGGAACAGGATGTGATGTCTGGGCTACTATAATGGGACTTGGTAACTACTTACCTGGTAAGAAACCACAGAACATCACCATTCTTTTCTATACATCCAGACACTTTAACAGCAGATGAAACTCAGGCAAGTCAGTAGCTGGCTGAAATACACATAGTCTGCTTAGGTTTTATATTAATATTTAATGAAGATCTAAAAGTGGAAAACACTTCTTCCCATCATCCTTGTCAAAAACAATGGGTACTATGGAAAGAGATTTTACTGTGACCAGTGTACAAACCTCTCTACTATTACTAACAGCAATAAAATCCTAAAAAAATAGGAAATTTATATTAAAAATGTTCCATTTACAAGATAAATTACCCTTGACAGAGCTCACAACAGAATACCAACATAACAGTATTGCAGAATTACTTTCCAGCTCTATATACACGTAATTCATAAGTGACTCCATGCCATTTGACACATGACATAATCCGCAGGTTAGCAAGAAGAATGCAAGCTGTATCAATGAATCTCTACATATTGCAATGTCAGTTTAATTAGGAATTAAATTTGAAAAAAAATCACATAATTTCTTAAAATTGAATTACATAATCCTAAATTATTTCAAGATTATTCCAAAGTACAAAATCTCTCTAAATTAGAAAAGGACATCAACTAAGAGCCTTAGAAGATGAAACTATCAGTTTGACCATATAAATCTGAAAACATTATTTATTTATTTTTAATCACTTCTACTTTTTATGTTTTGCTTTTAAGTGGATATATTAACTTACCTGATGAAAGCTTATTTTCATGCCTTATCAATATATGACTTCAATTCTTATACAACTTTGACTACTACACATTACAATAATGTGATTACCTTTTCATTACAAACTTAATCACTGCCACTATAAAGAAAAAGTCCAATGTAAAGGCATGATTGCCAGAAACTAAGCAACGATCATATCAAATGCAAATACAAAACACTATCTACTAGTAGATATTAGATGGGATTCGTGGCACAATTTACATAATTGGGAGAACTGTATTTTATAGGAACAAAATCACACATAAATATGGGTGGGTTTTGGTGGGGGGTTTTTAGCAGAATACAGTAGCTCCTGTAAGATGACAGTGTTAGAGACTTTTTCCTCTGTGATCTGATAAACATACAAAAGCTTTTACCCTAATTTAACAATGACTAAGGAATTAGTTCTCCCTTAAAAGGGAGGAAGCAACTTCCCAAACATAGTTTCAGTATAGTAAGAATTCAATCTGCAAGTTTTCAGTAGCAACAACTATCATTTTCTTTGAGGTCGCTATACACTGACACTTCAAAAGCAGAGAGTACTTACTAAGTTCTTGGTGAAAACAGGAAATGTAATCAACTAAACTGAGTTTGTTTCACTAAATACACGTGATCCCTCTCCAAGGCATCAACAAGTTCATTTCCTTTACTGAAGCTCTAAATGTACCATCAACAAGTCCATTCTCCTTCCTGAGACTCTGAATGGGTTCACATATATTTTTGTGTATTATACGTATGCAATTTTTTTGTTCTGCCACTCTAACCTGCCAGTGTCTCATGGAAGCAAAGACTACTTGCTGGATTTCTAGAGAGACAAAAAACTATAGTATTACAATTAGCATTAACTCATTTAGTGCTATGGCATTGTTATAATTGAAGCACACGCTACCATGCCAAAATCTTACTCATTTTACATAGATCACAGTTTTATATAAAACACATTTAGAATGAGAACAGCTCAAAATCAGAGTTTTCCAAGGCAGCAGTTAAAAATTGGGCAAAATATCAGCAATTTCCTTGTAAAAGCCTGTCCATTGCAAGCTTAAATTTAGAGACAGAAGTCATTTTACATTTGGATCAAAATCTCTAACAATACCAAAATGCCTTCAGACAAGGGGAAAAACTGACTGGTTTTGACAGAATGAAACATTTACTGTACACACTGAGTTTCTGACATGTGGTCTCTACCAAGTAGATGCCAGCTTTTGAGATTCTACAATACTCAGAAAAGCATTCAAAACAGATGAATTTGTTGGATTTTCTAGAGCTATTACTAGCAATGAACGTTCATCCCCAGTATTTCCAATTTAGTCTTTGAATCTTGTATGTGAATTGAAAGTATTCATCAATTCAGTAGGTATGGAGATTGGCTTTTAAGAAAAGTGCTCATGTGAAGTAGTAAATGCTTTCAAGTGTCAAGTTGCAGAGCAACAATATTTTTTAATTGGAATTGCACAGCTGAAAAAAAACATTCTAACTATTCTTTTTATATTTGCATATTTAAAAAGTAAGCTTCTCAATTAAAAAACAAATCTCTCAATTAAAAGCTATAAGCAATCTAGAATTTTTGCAACGCTTTAATCATAATTTTGTTTCCCCGGTTCTACTTTGGGCAACTGTTCATCTTGGGAGATCAGATGTGATCTAGTTGATGCTTGTGTCGTAAACGGCACTGTCATTAATCATCCCACCATATATTTAGCCTATCAGCCTGTTCACTTCATCTGCCATTTCCTAGCACTTGAATAATCACAAATTATTAAGAAGCGCAAAAGTTTATCAACAGCTGGAAACCGCAAACACTTGAAAAGAACAGTCCTGGTACTTCTGAATATTTCTACGTGGCTCGGTCATATTTTGCCTTTGTGGAAGTACTGGGGAACAGTAAAATAGAATTGTTTCTGTACTTGTACAGAGTCTCCTGGCAAATACTGCAAAATCCTAACAAAGCTAACCTTTTGTTGTATCGATGCTACAAAAAAGACCATTTTCAGTCAAACTGACCAAGTGAGGCAAGTTGTTACACTCAACATAGAAACCTCTGAAGCAAAAATGCTTGAACATTAAATACATCACATCAACTTCAAAATTTACTGCAGTGTCCTGGCCATCAACAGAAAGAGCCTCTTTGATTCTGACTACTAAAAAGCAAACTTTTCACTTTTATGAACAACACAAAATTAGGTCTACAAAGTATGCAATCCAGTGCTGCAGTTTCAAGAATCTTTTAAGTTAGTGTCTAGACAACAATCTTTTGTTCTGCATTTATAAAAACACAATTTGTTACACAATTAACAAATTACTTTCTGATATTAACCTTGGAAAAACTCCAATCTCTCAAGAGTTCCATTGCACAAATAGCAAGAAAACACCACAACATAATGCTTAATGAAATATTTTGGTTCCAGTTTTTATAATGCTTCAAAGACAGATTTTAGTATTAGTAGCAGAGTTACACACAAATAAATTAATAGAGAAAAATAAGCCTTGCCAGTGGTGCTCTGGGTCCACAGCAGATGAGCTGAAATACAAGCTACCGAAAACATGCTCACAGTAATTTCTGTCCCTCTTCTTAAATACTCAAAGCCAGTTCTACAAAACATACCATCCCACACTACCAAGCCTCTAGTACTAGACAGAAGCATTGATTACCCTCTTAAAAAAGCATGTCATAAATTGTGTGGCCATTGTGTCATGGATTTGGAGCCAGCTAAAATACACAACATTTTCAAGGGCACAAATATTTGAGGGAATAGTATTGTTATTACAAAACAACAAACAACAATGAGAAGCAGCTTAAATAACTTAGCTAACATGTTTAGATTTAATCACAGCATCCTGTAAACAACTAGAAGTGATGCTGTATCTGTGGATTTTTTACCTTTTGAGTGCTCTTCACTTAAAAAAATAGGACTAGACAACAGGCAAAACTCAGCCTACAGAAGTGATGAAGACTGTGACCTGCTACTACACTTTAAACACAATGTTAGTTTTAACTGGAAAATAAAGTAGCCAACCATAAAAGGAAGCTGGTACAAGACAGTGGAGATGTAATGCAAAGCACAAATTAGTTTCCTGTTTCTGTAAATGCTTGCTTTTCCTACACACAAATAGCATATCTGAGGAGCACGTAAAAAAGGAATTTGTTTGCTTGCAGAAAAATCATTCTCAATGAATAGAAGATCACTGCTATTGCCTGACCAACTCAACCATCTGCATATCTGTGCAACTGATATGGTCCATCAGCAAATACAAATTGCCTACCATCACACCTCAGTGTAGAGAGCCATGACTCGTAACACATGTAGGGTTCCAGGTACTTCAAAAAAAGCCACATCATGCTTAGAGCTAAATCCTAAATTCACTGTCCTGACAGACAGGAACCCTGGTATTGAGGGTAGCTAGTCTCAAAATATAACAAAAATACCTATATTCATTTTGAAATGAAAATACATAAAAAGAAAAGTATTCATTTAAGATTAGTCATTCCTAATAGTCCTAGTTGTCTTAACAGTACAGCTGAACACACCTGATTTTAATCTCTAGAAAAAAAGCATAAATACAGCTTTAAAACTTTTCTAATTGCACACTTGTATTTCACACTAAAACTGCACACTCCCTTGGTGATATTTTTAAGTCAGCGATCTCCGAGATGACAAAGTAGTATTTGCTGGAGGAAACTAATTTTGCCATATTTTGCCATAAATTTCCGGTATATACAAATATACAGTCAGCTAAATCTTCCTCTCACTCAAGTAGAATAATTGAAAGATTATTTGTGACCCAAATTTCTTTTTGTATAGCCTATGCCAATTTGCCTGAGAAAGGAATCAAAGGAGTAGTGGTCATTAGAGGTGCAAGAGAGAAAAGAACCCAGAAGAGTATACACATCTGTGACATCTCAATATGAATGGAGACAATAGATGCCTTATACAGCTATAATGGAGGGTGTGGGGGAGGAAGGCTACCAAGCCTTTTTTGTTTGTAACACGAAGATGTGAATAATTCTGTAAGATGCAGTTAGGAAGCATTATGTGCCATAACTGAACTAGTCTATTTCATGCTGGATTTCTTAACTGAATTCAGTTTTTAGAAGAATCAGGCAGAAGTCATGAAACAGACTCAAACAGAGAAACAGGAAAAGAAAACACAAGTCTTTGCAGGACATGAAGAAAAAGTAACCAGCTAGGTATGATGGACACGTTTTATAGAAGTGATCAAACAAAAGGGCAAATCCATGGAACAAATAAAGCCTAGCATTTCTATGGACCTCAAGAAATATTATTGCCTGTCCATCACAGAAAGTAGATCAGAACCTTAAAGAAATACTAAAAGCAGAAAACAAAAAAAGATTAAAATCTTACTAGAACTCACCTGATGTTCATAGATTAAAACATAGAAGACTTTCTAAATTTCATTCCAAATTTGACATAGTATTTAGGGCATCTTTATAAGGCCAAAAGGAGTACTACTAAAATTAATTGGTTTTGAATACATCTACTATAAGTTCAAAAAGGCCTTTCAAATCCTAAGCTTCATTTTTAATATGACTTTTTATTAGGAACACACATTGGCACACTAAAAAGACTGAGTATTACAATCACTGCAAATTCCCAGCTCTTTAAAATTTAAATTTAAAATTTTAAACTTAGAAGTCTTGAGTTACATTATATGAATCAAGTGAAGATTTAATTTCCAAAACTACTTGGAATCCTGCCAAAACATTCTTCCACATTAAACAAAGACATACAGACTGCATGACACACATATTCTAAAATTTCTAGAACATTACAATATTATATTTATTTCTTCATTATATCACATCACTTGTAGCTCCAGTTCAAATTATTAAAACCAAATATCTTAGCCTTAACAGGGACAAAAAAGGAAAAGGAAGTCAGCACATTAATCAGTTAATGCTTGTGCACACACATCAAAGAAATTCTCAAAGACAGTATTATTCTATAAAGTTAGTTGTGTTTAAAAAAACAATACGCAGCTTAGAAGCAGTGTGGAATATTAATTTACACATCTTTAGTGATATGTGAGGACATCACCACACAGTCCCAGACCTCAAGATGGAAAAGTGATTACACTGTCACTGTATGACTGTACTGTGATGACAATAGTGAGAGAGGGAGAGAGACAAAAAAAGATGCTGGCTCTCAAGTGAATTCTGGATAATAGCTGCTACACCTACACAGCTTTTGGAGCAGAGAACAAAAAACATCCAAAAAAACCCTATATGGCTCTATAAGAAGGTTAAGGGGGATACCACAGAGAAAAGGTTAGTATTTAAAAAGTGAAAAGCTCGTCTACATGGGAAGAACTGAAACACCCGTAGAACGTGGTAAATTGAATGTAAACAGGAAATACAGAACTAAAAAAAGAATGAGAGAAGTGCCTTGCACCAAACTCCAACTAATAGTAAAAAGATGTTTAAATAACACTTCAGTAGCAGGAAGCCAGCCAGGGAGACAGCGGACCTCTTCATGGCAAAGGCATAAAATGGGCACTCAGAGAGGATAAAGCCAAAGCTCTGAAAATCTCTTCCATGTTGGCCTTCACCACTGAAGATACTGGAGAGATTCTCACTTCCAGCATTTCTTTGTAGCAAACTGACTGGAGAAGCAAAATGAATTTTAAGGAATTACAGAGGAAGAATTAAACTAAACAGACACATGAGGTGTTGATGGGTTACCAGGATACCCTTCATCCAAGAAGGGGTTCAAATGTGAATCTTCAGAACTGCTGGCCAAACTGCACAATCTGTCATTACAAATGGCAACTGTATCAGAGGACTGGCAGGTGACCAGTGTAGCTCCCACTGACATAAAGGAATCTAGATGGTCTCTCAGGAGCTATGGACCAGTGAATCTGACATTCACGCCTTGACTGACTTCCATCCATAGTAAGATGGTAGAAGCTATGCTAAAGAATAATATCACTGAGCACATGAATAAATAGTCTGCAGAAAAACAGCCAACAGGGCATGACTTCTGAACAGGGAAAGCTTACTCGAGGAAAAAAAGAAAGTTGCACAGAATTACTTGTGTGACCTGTGATCCTCAGATTGATCTAATATATCTTGTCATTTTACATTTGTTAAAACTTGCAAAAAGATTTTATTTTTTTTTAATATTTTAATTTCTTCAATGCAGTGGCAAAAATATACCCATATAACCTATTTTACTCAGGAAACTTGTATAGAGACTTTTTTGCCAGTATGAAATATGATTTTACTACGGTTTGTTGACAGAGCTTTATCAGGAAGCTTCCCTAGTAATAGATTAAGCCTAAGAAAAACTAGTGGGATAAACATGGTGCTATCATTCTGAATATCTAATATATTCTAAAAGTCAAAGCTTCAACCACTTATGAGCCAGAGGTCAATGAAAAAGAAGGAGTGAAGAGAGTTCAGTAAAACCTTGAATTGTGCAACTCAGGTTTTTGGTGTTGTTTTTTTTATTTCCCCTTTAAACTATGTATAATTAAAACTCATGTTTCTCTCCTTTAAAAAAAAAAAAAGTGGCTTCTAGATTTCAGCTCCTTGCTTCTCCATTTTCTTCAGTCAGACTTCAAGGTAAACTGCTGATATTTTCAAATTTTCTTTTACAGTGCTGAGGGAATGGAATCCGTTTTTCTTTTTAAATGAAAAATGAGATGCTTTGCTAGTCATGTCGCTGTCACAGTTGGGGTTTGAAGAGAAAGAGCAAATATAATGAGGTCTGAAAAAAACCCTGGCAATATTGCAGCCTGCAACAGAGACATACAAATGTGAAGAAAAAGCAATTGTGTTTTCCTTCCTATATTAAGTAACTAAGAAGTATTTTAATATTAAAAACTACAACATTACCTGTGACTTCTAATTGTCAAAATTGCTTCAAGAAATGATATATTACAATGAAGTTATGAACAAACAAAAATAAGCAAATGAACCTAGAAAGAAAAATGTATTTTAGAGAAATGAACAAAGAGAAGTGCTTGACCATCAGTGCATTGTGAGAAACTATGCATAGAAAGGGTCTTTAAAACTCAAAACTACAGGCTTGTTTTCATAGGAAGACTTACTAGCATTATTATATCAATAAAACAGCGTATCTACATTACACATACCTCGGAACAAAGTAACTGGACTTAAAACACCCTAATATTAGATAAATTACTTAGAGCAAACGTTCAGCCACTGTAATGACAAAAGTGTAAAAATAGTGGCATAGTAACACTGATAACATTTTACCATGTAGGTAAACACAAACATTTGCGTTCAAGTTCCTTAACTAGGGGATGATAATACAGTCTGGCCAACATATTCAAAAGTAACCTGTGTGCTAATCACCTCCTTCCTTTTCTAGACTGATTGTAAGTGAATGAACATGTTTCTGTGAAATATTTGAAAGTAGAAAAGCTATCTACGATTAATCAAGCAATCCATGAGAGAATACACTGCAAATACTGTACCTATACTGCAGTATACTTAAGACTTTCACTCATTTACAATAGTAAAATGAGTTTTGCATACAATCACTGTAGCGACAGTACGGCACAAAAACGGATTTTATTACAGCATGCTGATTTCACCATGCTCCCTACTATAATTTGCTGTTCAATATCAGTGACTAGCATTGATAAAAATAAAGCTACTCATCCATTTTTATTATTACAAAACGCTTTTTAAAACTAAGGATTTATATCCTTAATCATTCTTAGCATCTACCATTTTGCACAATGATGCCTACAGCTACTTCACAAGGAAAAGAACAAATAAAGCAACAAAAATTTTACGAGCAGAAATATGCTCCCCTCCAACATATACCCTGCCATATATTAAAGCTCTTATAAAATTAAGAAAGCATGCCAAAATCTAACTCAGAAAGAAAGCTTCTCACTTTTAAGACCTTTATGTGCTTGCCCCTCCATCAGCCCCACTTTGGCAATATCTGTGTTACAACTGTGAAATAAAGATTGTAATTCTACAACTGGGGCTAGCCAAGAAACGACAGACAAGCTTCAAGTCACTACAACAAAATATCTTATTTGCTACATTCAAAACAAACAAAACCAAAACAAAACCCACAAAACAAACAAACAAACAAACCAAACAAACCCCACAAAACCCCAAAGCATCACCATCACCAAGTTCACAGCATGTCATTCCAGAGAGAAATTAGATGGATTTCCAACAAAGTAACCCAAAATATCTCAAGAAAAGTCACATAAGAACAGCTTTCCTCAGTAAAAGATGTGTGTCTGTACACAAAATACTAGTTTTCTTGAGCACGTGTACGGGGTGGGTGGGGGTGGGGGGTTGATGCATGGAAGAAAGACTTTGCAGGATAAAAGTATATAAACATGGTCTGACAAGGGTAAAAGTTAACATAAGAGATCCATTTGCTCATCATTCTACCAGTACTCCATAAACAACAGACAAATTATAAGAGATACTGCTAAAGAGAAAAATGGATCTTCTTAATTACCTGTAATAATCTGTAATATACAGATATTCACAAGTGATTAAAAACAATCATCCTGGCACAACTACACTATTTTGTCTACTAGTCATCAGTTTAGGGTTCTCATTAGTCAAAACAAAATACTAAACAAAGTCAGCTTTTTATCGTTAACATTTGAAATTTTAAAATGTCATAAATCAATGCACTCATTTATTTAAATGAACGTGCAGAGCTTTTAAGGACAGTGGTTAAAATCTATGGATTATTTCAAGACCAACAATCTCAAGAAAGAGACATATTTTCTATTGTAATCTTACTTTGACTGGTTTGTTGCCTGCATGACTTTTAATACCTAGTTATGCACTAGTAATATCTTGAAATTATCAAACAAAAGTAACTCCACATTTTAAATTCAGCAAATAAATGGGGAGGATTTGAGGGCTGCTACAATTACGACCACCATTTTGGCCGACATCAATCCAAAACAACACAGAAAATACAGTGAATCCATTCTGCCTCTTCGGAGTGTTCAAGATCAACTAATGCTTAAAATCCCTGCTGCTTCCAAACTGGAGCAAAGAAATCCCATCTTGAATCTCCAATTTTTAACGAACTGGTCCAGCAAAGTCTGAATTCCAGACTGGCTTCAGACCTTTATTTATCTTTTGACTTCAGCAATTTGGATATTATTTAAAGAAGAAAGAAAAGTATTTCTTAGGTCATCTGAAATGACTTCCATGTAGAAGTGACAAACTAATAGTATTTGGTATGAATGTTAGTAATGTCAGTATGAAGTATTTAGTAAGAATATTAGTAAGGAGAAAGAAATGTACCTTACACCATTGATCAGCAATTAAAATGATGACAATCACACTCATACCCATACGTTTTATCTTTAGGAGTCACCTACAGTTTCAAGTTACCTGGCATCAGACCAGTGTGATCTGTTTAGCACTACACTGAGTTACTGAAGTAACAGGAAACTACGAGTCTAAAAATACACCAGCAAACTATGTAGACTAGCAGAAAATGTGTCAAATATGAAAATAATAATTTCTTCCAGACAATTCTCTCTTTAAGGGGATTATTAAGCAAGAATAATTACATACAGGGTTTTGAACATTTCAAGACAATCACATAATTTTTACAACATTTAAAGCAAGTAGAACAAGTTTTTCATTATTTGGCCAATGAACACAAACTGTGTACAAAGATATTGAAATGGCTACCAGACAGTTTGCTCATCACTGAAAAGAAAATGCATCTTCTGGTTTTTTTCTTTTTCAAAGAGAAGTTTTAGCATTTTATTCTAATAAGAAATAGCATCTTTACTGTATTTAATTTCATGATTTCTAGAAAATGTATGCTTCTGAAAGAGTATCATACATTCAAAACAATCCCATGTACTGAAAGCCTGGTCTAAAGTTCACTAAAACACCTAATAGGGAATAAGTATTTTTAAGCTTTAAATATTACTCTTATTGTTTTACATTATAGTGCCAGTTTACAAAATGTTAACGTTGTGACTAAATTTGATAAATGAAAATCATTATGGGTTTATAGTTTGGATCCTCATCTTAATGAGAGTTAACATCTTTAGAACAAAATGTTCAAAGCTGCAAGACATATGCTGAACATGTGTATACATGTAAAGCTTTGAAAGCTGCTTAAAAATGTGAGAATGAGTAAAGCTCATGTTACCCTTGATAAATGTCAGCTGTCAGGCATTGCAGCCGAATACACACTATTTTTTCCACAAACTAGAGCCCAGAAAAATGCAATTTTTACTTCACCAGCTGAATATAACGCATCATACATGGCAACATCTACCCAAGGTCAAAAGTTTAGTGTTTTCAAATTTTAACTTCCAAAGCAGGGTATTGTTACACAGACAACATCATCACACTGAAATTAATGGAAGTATTTCCTAAAAATTTCTGGTAAAGTTACATATAATGCTCTAATATACACCTTCTACCAAAATGGACACATTCAACTTTAAACCAAGTCAAAAGGAACCTGAAAGAAGAAAAAACAAACAGTTGTTCTTATATCCACTACCAATCTGTATTTTTACAGTCCAATTTTACTTGAACATTTTCTGCTCTAGTAAATCACTCATCATAAAATTCTAATTGTATCTTGCAGAATTAGCCCAAGAAACTGAGCAAAGTCTTGGAACACTAGCTGTACAATAAAAGGGTGGAGTAGAGATCAGATTGGCAGAACTTTCCATTAAGAAATGTTACTTTTAATGTGATAAAAATATGTCAATCAACCCTATGTACTGTGGAGTCCACTTAAAAGCTGTTCATTCTCCAGCTCCCCCATTTGAAACCACATATAATTTATCATTCTGCGTATATGAAAAATGATTACGATGCTACCATTATCACACCAGTGAAACGTACTTTAAAAATTTCACTGTCATTACCATGTTAACAAGCAGGTTTCTTCTTCCACAGCTAAGTCTGAAGCACTACGATAGTCTTTTGTGAATTTTTATTAAAAGTATTAGCTAGTTTTCCTGAGCAGGTTAAAAGCTCTGTATGTTGAAAGATCATGAAATACGCATGTCATATCAATGCCTTTCCCTCTCTGTGTCTAAGTAATAAGTATTTTGATCCATTTAAATTTAATATACTACTTCTGGGATTAGCAGTGGTCTAAGTCTGTTTCTGTTACTTCAGAGAGAATTCTATCACCAGCTCAAGTAGAAATACTAAGGCTGAATAATATTTATTTAAAAATTTTATCTTCAGCAGAAAAAAAAAAAATCTTTTACCTGAATATTTTTATTAACCTCAAATAGAAAGACACAGTAAATGTATTTTTTCCTATCAGAAGACCTAAATTTTATTTATAACTATTTCACAAGTTATTTAGAAACATAGTTGTGCACTGTACACAGAGCCAAGAGCCAAGAAAAACAGATAAAATATCTCCATTTGCTCAACAGACACCTTTTAAGGATGTTCTGGTACTACGATCTACGTTAAACCTGGTGTCTGAATTAGAGCAACTCCTATTTAAAATTATTATTCCAGTCTACTTGATGTTTTTTAAGAATGTCAGTAATAACCTACAATACTCACTTTTTTTTTTTTTACTTTAAAAAGACACGCTTTTTACATGCTAACTGTTCACTACTTGTATATAGTTATAAGTAATCTAAATGATCTTTCATCAACCACATTGAACACCAGTGTTGCAAAAACAGATCAATAACTGCTGAAAGCAGTGGCAACTTAACTGCTAGACTTAGTAGAAAAATTAAATTATTTGTAACAATGTAAACATCAAAATAACATCAACTATGAAAGTGATTATAAGCACTAATCAGAGCAAACTTCTGAGTTTCAGCAGAATACAAAAATTCTTCAGAACTTTTATGGCATAAGGAAGACTATGAAGTATGAAAAGGCCCCCTTGCACATTTAATTTACAGTATTCATTGCATCTGCTCTGAAACCAACATCGGTGGTGTGAAATTAGAGCTGAACAATCAAGGCTGAAAATCTAACAAAAAGACTGTAAGCTAAATAAGTTACCTGTTAATACCATCAAAAGGATGTATAGTTCTGAAGAGTAACATTTTTATGTTGTTTCAAAATAAATATCTAACATTACATACTTCTTAATGCTATAATCCTTATATCGACGTTTCAAAATAGGTACATTCAAAGAGAGAGATTAGTAAATATATCCCGTATTAGTGTGACAGACATACAAAAAAGGAAAGGAGAGGTACTAAGAATGACCAAAACTGTCAAATTAAGGACCACAGTGTACCTACCACTGATCAGGGAAAACATCCTGTGAAATGGAAAACAGTTCATTCAGGTTAGTCATAACTGGCTAAGTCTTAAGTTTTAAAGCATTACAGAACACATACAATACTTCACTGACAAATTCTAAAATTTTTTATTAGTCTTTAAATGATATATTTCCTTCTATCCTCACAAATTTTAGGAAGACTGCTAGAAAATTTCATTCATTCTAAAGCAAAATCTGTCACACTTAAAATTAAAAAGTAAAAATTTAGTTTGAATGAGAGGTAAACTTCATCCATCTGTCATGGAAGAGTTAAATGCCACTATCTATGAATGATAACACTTCCTTGGATTACAAAAGAGCAGCAAATCCTGCAACTCTGCAGTCAACACCAAGCAGTTATTTTTACTGCTTTACACTTCTTTCCTAGCTCTAGCTGTTCTTTAAAATTCAAGGGTCTTTGCAGAACTCTGGATGATGAGTGGGGATTTCTTACTATCATTGGGCAAGTGAAGGGGTTACCACTTACTGCCCTGCCATTACTGCATGGCCAGCAAATTGTCCCCATTGACAAATTGTTCATTATTAGCCACCAAGATGTCACACATCACAGTGGAACATTTTAAGCAAAATGAAACTGGTATCTTAAAACGTCATTCTGTAAACTGCAATGGTTCAGGATTGACAAATAACTGTCACACAATACAAGCAGCGCAGAACTTCTTCAGTTTTTCATCAGAGACCCTAAGACACTACTAAAATGTTGTCTTAGGTCTGCTAGTTTATAGGACTGAAAAAAAATCTTTAAAACACCTTTAAAAAAGGCTGGGTTTTTAATGATTGCACTTCAAACACACTTAATTAAGTTTTCTAAAAGCAAAGACTAGTTTTTCTTTTATAGCCAAGCAAGTTAACATCTTGCTGACTTTTTGAGCCAATGAATGACTAGCAGCCTTCAAAGTTTCTCAGAAGCTACGCTGAAACTTGACCGCATTAGTATACTATGTAAAACAGTGCCATTAAACAGTATTAGTCTCACTCTGACAGACTGTAAAAGAAAGCAACATAGAGAGTTACAACTTAGAATGCTTTACTTCTAGAAAGATCAGAAATGTCTTCTGTATACCTGAAAAGACATAATTAACATTTATATTACGTACCCATAAAACAATAAGAAAGCAAAAGAGAAGGGTTATTTCCTTCAAATAAAGATAGTGTTTCTGTCACTAATGTATTCATTATGAATACCTGTTTGCCCCAGAAACATAGAATTCACCATGCCATATCATATGAGAGCCTTGCTTTATTCAGTGCTGAAAAGGGGTGAAGCTACCAAGGGACATTTAGCTTCTGGGAATCCGTAATATATACCACAGAATAACCATATAAATATAAACTCTACTAAATATAACTATAAATATTCTCTAATTAAAAAATACAAAATGCTTTTTAGCATACTAATAACTTGTCTGAGATCATGTGTCTGCTAAGTGTATAAGTGATTTTTTTTTTCTTTATCAATTTTAAATGGTTTTGCTTTTCATTTAACTGGATGCTCCCATTGTCCCCCCCATAAAATACACAAGACTCCAGTCTGTTCTTATGTGTCATGCTCTGTTATTCAGCTTCTGAAAACCTCATTTATTCTCTCTCCAAATGTTCTCTTCTGCCTCTTACAGCAAGCTTAAGCAAGCTTTCTGTTGATCTTGATTTTCTTCATTTTCAACTTTAGGATATTTCAAATTAATATTCCTGTGACTGAAATCCTTAATTCTAACCCTGTCACAAGAACACATGAGCAATGTTGACACAGGACCCAGGAGGACAACATTATATACAAGGTAGAGAATCAAGGTGAAAAAAGAAAAGAAATCTAAAACAAAAAGACAGACTGTTTTTCCTACTTTAACAGTATTGTGGGGAAAAGAAGGGGAATGACAGCTTTTGAAATAACAAATCACCTAACGAATATTCTATAGAAGAAGCTGGAAAAGAGAAAGAGAAGCATAATTAAAGTTATCAACATATTCAATATATATAATTTAAAAGTATTAATTCAAAATTCCTGAAATTAGTATTATCGAAAATGTCACTATCTACATAGGTATTTTTCTTACAAACATTCATAGATCAATTAAAGAGGATACTGTGACCGTTACAGACCTTGCACTTCCCCTTTCTCCTCCATTTGCATATCCAGGATACTTCAGTTTTACCCCCTCAATTTATAATTACATTAAATAAAAAGCAAGATTATTTCTCCCCTGTAAGACATTAGACATTCTTCCTCCAAATAAAATACTTTTCGTAATTGTCCATGTTCAGTACACACAGCCCTTTTTCCTACCTAGGACAGACAAAGCTTAGCACTAGAAAAAAATTTAGATAGGCATCACTAATTTTCCAATTCTCTATCACATCACAGCTCTGAGGTTTATTATGAAAGAATGTTTACAGCTGTCTGTTCTAGTGCTAGAAATGGGAGTATGTTTTAGTAGTAACATCCAAAATGAAAAATACTCATTCTCCACTTTCACAGCATCATTACCAAAAGACTATAATAGCATGGGGAGCCAGCAAGACAAAAGACATACCATTTTTGCTGGCATATCATTTTTGCTCTGAATCTATTTATATTTGTAAGATCCTTGATTTATCAGGACATTCCCTATTTGTACCCTAAGAACTAAAACTGTCTACTGTAAGGATTACATTATTATTACAAGGATTATTGTCTTGTGCTTTTAATTGACTTATCTTGAAGAAAACTATGCATTTCTAAGTGCCATCTGACTGGAGAGAGTGAACAATAGGCATAGTGTACTGATACGCAGTGAAGAACTTTTGATACCACAAACTGTAAAATTGATCCTTTCTGTTGTCTTAGCCTTCCAGATCTAGACTTCAGCAGACTACTGTAAGGACTACTAAGTACCACAAAGGACTGAATGCGACAGTTATGGAGCACTTGAGCCAATCTTCTCTTTTCCTTCCTCCACCTATTCAGAGATGTGGTCTCTGCACTGCTTTGAGAAATGGCCAGATAGGTTATACTGATTATCATCCTAAAGGTCAAGGACTAAATGCTCAATAAACATCAGAAGGAAAGTTTAGAGAAACCAGAGCTAATGACAAAATAGAATAGGTAAGAAGAGCTTTCCAGACCACACAAAAAAAAGCTGAATGTGAATGGCAGAGAGGGTTCTACATTAGCATGTGGAATTTCTTTGGGCAACCCTGTCCTGTCCTACCCCCACCCCCAAGACCGCCACTCAACCAAACAACCTAAAACTAGTTTTAAACTGTGCTGCAAATAAAGCAGACTCTTCTAAAAAGACTGCAGAGTACATATCCTGGTCTGCTACTTCAGTAGAAATCATTAAGGAAAGCTACTGTTTACTGTCCCTGTGGCCTGAGAGACTGAGAAGACTTCAGCCTACAACAGAAGCTAGGAACAACCTGGCTATTAGGGCACATCAACCAAGAAACATTCATGAGTGACAGCTGTATAGATAATGCAACCTACAGAGATTATAAATGCATAAAGTTCTTTCAGCTATAGCAGCCAATCCCTGTATTTACCACATTTTTCAAGAAAGTGCGGGAGGCGTAACACAACTCACAGCAGGAGGTCTGCTTCACTGAGATCTCACCACTTTGTTCCATCTGAAAAACACTACACTTTCCACATACTGTTTTGTATATTAAAAAAAACTAAAACTAAAAACGGTTTCTTAGACACTGTTTCCTGAACTCTAGTGCCAGAGAAACAAGACTGTGTGTATGTACACATATGCTTAAAGGAATCAACATGCCTGCAGCTTAAATTTTTTTGCATCTATTCATCTTGCTACACCCTGATAGCATGCAAAAGAATTTACAAAAATTATTATGCTAGCAGAGAAGGTGAAAAAATGATTATGTTGATTTTTTATTTTTTTTAACTGTCTTTTAAGAAGCTGCTGCTATAAACCTCCTCCAAGACTAGAGCAAAACTGAACCTGAAAGTTGGTTGTAAGTGTTTTGAGGACCTCTAGATCTATCAATGTATTTCTTAGAAAAGGTACATCTCCATATCTAACACAGCTCTTCAAAGCAGGATTTACATTCCAGAAACCCAACCCATTATTGTTGCAGAAGACCAAGAGATCGCTCATCACTGGAGCTCTGCAACAAGGATGCAGACAGGACAGCTTTGAGATGAACCTATTGAGAAAGAAGCAGAGAAAAACCTGCTTATTGCATCCCATGGTGAAACACTTGGACTGCAAATAGGCGTTTCATCACCAACTGAAATAGAAATAAAATCAGAGAAGACAGAGATACAATGGTAATGTTTTAAAAACAAACAAAAAAATCTAAGTTACAACTACTACAGGTCTACTCTTTTTCAGCATTATTTGGGCCAGCATGACGGTTCGGAGCCGATTTAGGGGGAAGTGGCAAGCTTTAATACGAGATACCAGAGTCCAGTTCACCATACAACCTCGTGATCAAAGCCAGGAGACTGAGGGGAAATAAGCCAGCTGAAATTTGAAGCACAGAACAGAAATACTGACGAGTTTTGGAGTATAAAATAATTTTCTAAGTTCAGAGGTTGTGCTCTAGCATTTCCTCTAAATCATCTTTCCATCCTTCAGTAAAACATGACAATAGGTACTGCTTACCCTAGAAAACAGAAAGAATAGATTAAAACATCTTTGTGTGAATTTCTTTTTAAATTTCTCATTCACAGTTCGGAAATCTTGGGCGGGGCAGGGAGGAAAATTCTAAAAACACAGCTCCAAACAGCTGGCAATTCCCCTCTGAGGAAACTGGGGAGATGTAACCAACCTCAAAATCTACTCTGAATAAACACACAGAATAAAACAGTATAGAACTCCATAGTTTATTTTCAGTTTGTGACTGCTCATTTAATGCTTTTTGGTTACAAAATGCATTGACAGTATGCCTGACACACCTCTTTCTGGTCATTTTCATCAGAACTTAAGGTTACATTAGTGATTTTATCATGATCAGCGGTTAGCTTTCAATAATAGTCTTCAGTAACACTCCCCCCAAAGTAGAATACTTTGAAGTTACAGGATTTACAAATCTGGTGAAGTTTGTGTTCCTTTAGCTTGACAGTCAGTGTTCATTTTTTAGCCAGTTTCCCACCCTACTGTTGACATATGCAGTAATATTTTTAGAGATCATGGATTTCTAATGCTAAAAGGCATGTGCACCCAATGTTACCACAATGCAATCACACAACTGTTCAAGAGAAGCCTTTCAGATAGAGACATTTAAATGATGCTTCACAAATAGAGTTCATAAGTGATTTTTAATTCCTAGCAGTTGTTACTCACTCTTCTTTCCTTTAGAAGAGCATTTATTCTATTTCACTGTGATGGGCAATATGATTTGCAGCTTCACTGCAGCTCCACTGTGAAGGCAGATGAACTGCCATGAAACGGACAATGAGAAGCAGACAGGACGCACATAGGCGCAGGGAGAACAGAACAAAGAATCACAGGGAGTGGGGAAAAATAAACTATATAATAGCTGCTGCTTGAGAACACTAGCTGGAACAAACAGGGAGGCCACCAACTATCATTACAAGCGCATGTTTCTTTAGCAGTTGCAAGGAGAATTGCACACAAGAGGGGGCAGGGGATCTGCTATTAATCATATTATATTCATTGTTCCCTTGATGCTGCTGGCAATGCTTCAGGAGACTCCCTCAATTCCCAGATAAAACTGCAGCGAGAACAGCAGTGCTCCAAGAACAGCCCACACTGAACCTTCACAATCTTGTCCTACTATGCTAACACTGCCGTAAACTGAACACTTTTTAACCACTGAACTGCTTATTGAACTTAATTTTAAAAAAATCCAAATCACAGCAGTTGAGGGCTCCTCCCCACTCAAATCTCTCATTAGGAAAATGAACACACTGTATAAATCTGATGAAACTATTTGCAAGAACAAGCCGCTAGAGGTGAAAACATCAGCCTGAAGGAGTCAGGAATCAAGTTTCTTTGTTGAGGAAGAGTTCTGAATGTTATCTCTAAGTAAGGTGCTGAGTGACTCCTTGATTAAGTGGCACTTAACATTCAGTAAGTTTAATGTTCCAGCAAGAACAGCAGGCCGATACCTGTGCCTGGGAGTGGGGGAGGGAGAAAATGGCAGCTGATGCAGTGAGGTAACCCAAGTCAGCTATTCTTTTGTCAGTGAAAAGGCAGACATGTTTAAGTGGAAAGAAACATGGATTAACTAAATCTCGTATTCATACTTCATTGAAAACGTAATGCTGCTTTAATTTGTCTGGTTTGGCAAAGCTACAGAGGGAAGGTGGATTTTCTCGACCACAGATATTTTTGATTTTTTTTTTTTTGTGTGACAAACTCTGCATAGTATGAAAGCGACACACACTCTAATTAGGTCCAGAATTTGTTAAGAGTCTCCCTACCTAAATAAAAATTCCTAACAGTGGCTACCATGGGCCTCTGACACTTTGCAGGTTGGCAATGCAGTTCAGCTGGCACTACTTGTCTCCCAGACTGAACAAATATATTCTTTTGTTTAAGGAAGATACAGAAGTATAGAAAAACAGTTACAGTTAGGTAAACATGTATTTAACTAACACACCAACTTATGACCTAAGTAGTAATAGTGAGACATTTCTACTTCGGATCTCAGTAAGGAGAAACCAATTCAATCTTCAAAAAACCCAACACGTTTATTAAGCAGCAGAGCTCACTGCAGCCAGCGTGCCTGATGACTCATCCTCCCTTCTCCACTTTCTAATTAGCCGTGATAGTCAGCATCAATTTGATGGTTGTTTTTTGTTGTTGGGTTGGGGTTTTTTAACCACACAAAAACCATCTTGGAAGTCGAAAAATGGACTGCTACTTGTTTACTAATCAGAGTTTTAGAAGATAGCTGGCACTAGCAGCTAAGACAGATTCCAGCTTTACCGTTAGCTGGACACGCAAACTACTTGCTTGTGCTTGTCCTCCCCCTCCCTTGGAGGGGCTGCATGCGGCACGGCACGATCACAGAGAATAAATACAGGAAAAGGGGGGAAAAAAAGCCCTCTGCTCTTGGCAAGGGGAAGGCGTTCCACAAGAACTGCTACAGGGTCAAAAGTTTACCGTGGTTTCAATTTCACCTTTTCGCAACCAATGAGAGCGCGGCGGCTCCAGACAGAACCGCGGGCGGCAGCGCGGCCCTTAACTCCTTGCGGCCCGGCCCGGCCCGGCCCCGCCGCGGGGGCAGCCGGCGAGGCTGGCCAGCGGTCCGAGCGGAGCGGAGGAGGCAGGCTGAGGCAGAAAAGGCCCTCAACTCTCCTCAACTCTCCCCTCCGTTCGTCTCCTCCCCTCCGCTTCGGGCAACGTACGCAGCTGAGCGTCCGGCAGCCTCCTGCGAGTTGAGCGTTTCTTTTAGCATGGAAATGAGAGGGAGCAGGAGCTGTGCTGCAGCAGCAGTACGCCAGTGAGTCAGAAGTTAGGAGCTGCAGAAGTGGGTCCCCTTACCCTCAGTGTAGTTGAAAACCAGGTCAGTAATTTAAGGGATAGGACTGATACTAGGCCGTATCAAAGCAGCACTGAACTATGGAGCGGTAAGTGGCAGCAGCGAGATAGTGCTGGCAAACAGGAAAGCCTGACCTTGCAAAAGGGGAGGGAAGGAGGGAGAACACCAGGACAGAATTGGCGGAAAGGATTCTGAATGCGCAGTCCAGAGCTGCAGTGATTTAATTTGCTTCTTGTCAAACGAGGAATGGGCCTTGCCCTGGCATAAGGCTGGGCAGCCCAAGGAGTACTGCTGCCCACTGTCCAAGCCCCACAGTGCCATTAATAGTACTCTGCTTCAAGATGTTGATTTCAAAACAAGTCATCCTCCATCTACTCCAAGAAGGATGGACAAGGAAGTTATGGCTCTTGTGTACAAAAAGGGTCAGCTCTTCACAGTTTTGCCTAGGAAAACAAGTAATACCTAGCCACAGAAGTACAAAACGGTCTGGACGCAAGACAGTTATAATAGATTGTCTTGCTTTGACCCAGAAAAAGAAAATGCATCTTCATCTCCACTGATTTTAAGATTACAGAACTAGAAGAAGAACAGAAAACAGGTTTCTTGTTCCCCTGTATGCTTCTGTTCCGTATCAATGGTTCCAAGTTCTGTCATCTCCTAATCAGTAGTTCTGGTTTAAAATTTTAATGGAGAGAATTACGACACAAGCTTTCCAGAGTCAAAATATCATCATTAGCAATGTAGTTTCATCTCAGGGACTACTGATTCGGTGAATCAGACCACGGTGGGGTATCCCAAAATCTGTGCTAGGACCAGTTTTATTCTCCAGGAGGTTGATGAAAATACTGACGACAGCAAATACCGAATGACAGAATCTATGACTGTGTTTGCAATCCACTTGATCTTGGAAAGTCAGTGTCAACTACACTTAAGCACAGAAAGCAACAGATTTATCACCTCTTCATTGGCTTTGCAGACTACAAGGAAAGAGGACTGAAGCACTTTTAAGTAAAGATGTGGATGAAGAGTTCTCAGTTTGGTGCAATAACAGACAACACGAGGCAGCATGAAGAGAAGTGTATAATGCACGTAGTTAAGGCAAATTCAGTAGCAAAGGAACCTAAGAGTATGTTCAACATAGCAGAAAGACGTAGGGTTACACAGAGAGCTTTAATTGAATGGTTAGCAACTCTCACTTGATACCAGGTAGAATAGGCAAGTCATTGCATATATTTGCAAGGTAAACAACATGGAATTAAACCATTCCAAAACAGGCAGCAGTCCTCAGGAAACACTTCAGAACATGTATGGTAGCATACTCAGATCTCCAACACACTGCAGAAAGAACAACAAGAGTCTGAATATAATTGTGAAGGGGTAAAATGAGTAAATACGCCATCAACACGCAGGAGGAGTTTATGCTGAAGATGCCAGTTAAAGTAGAACTCAGTTTTCCAAACCCTAAAACCAACCAGATAGTAGATTGTTCAAGATAATGCACATGACCACCTAAGGGGAAAAGAAACATTAGTCAGTTAGCAGCTATTACTAATTCTCCAGAAAGATGCAGTTTGAAAATTGGTATATTATCTTACCCCAGAACCTTAAAGGCTTTCACAGCACTTTGTAATGATGAAAGATACTCTAGTCGTGGCCCTCTGTATATGTCCCGAGAAAGGATGAAGACAGATACTCTTACAAACAGCTATGGCAGCTGAAAATACTGCCAACAATCTTCTTTTTGTAACTCAATTCACAAAATAGTTTTAGGCAAGAAGATAATAATGAAAAACTCTTAAAACCTGGTTCAGAAATAGTCAACCACACAATTTGAGAGCAGCCAATGAAAAATAATTTCCAGATGGTGGACAAGGTCAAACAGTGATTTCTTCAACAGGCGCAGGTAGATTCCTTTCTCAGCCTATGCAAATAGGCATAGCAGCTCAATGCTACTATGTGGTTAAGTTTAATGCCTTGCTAACAAGATGCCTGCTAACAAAAGATGCAGTGATTAAAATACATCAAGTCAGAAAGTTAAAGACATTGTGAGAATCTCAGCTGATTGAGATCATGCCCTACTACCAGGTTTTTCTACTCTAGTTCAAAAAAGGTAAGACACCAATGAAAATGCTAACAAATAATGCTGTATTTTCATAGTTTAGCTAGGCTAAAATACAGTTTTGCCAATAGTAATTTAAGACTTAACTACATATATAAAAACCTATTTTCCTCTCAGTAAAAAGAGCAGTTTGGTTTTGTTGTTTTACCTTCTCTAAATACCACGTCATTTTAGAGAAATTCGTTTAAATTGAGATATCATAAATAAATTCCCTTTTTATAAGATGGCCTCATTTTAAAAGAAAATGGATGCTATAAAATTTTACATCAAGTCAGCATGTTACCAAGAAGCTTTTCTGTGTGTTCTGAATTTGATTAATACAAGCCAAGGTCACTTCCTGAAAGATGCCTACCACTGCAGCTGCAAGCAAACTAGACTCCTCTGAGCTCAAAAGCTGGGGGATGGGAAGACGACACTAGCAATTTCTAACACTGTCTCCAAAAATACACTAATTGCAAAACTTGAGTAATATTTAGAAGTGTTTACTAGATTACCACACAAGTAACCTACTGACTAAGGTGAGTCTGTATAATCGTGTTTTCAAGCAGAAAAGATTCACAATGATGCACCACCACATCTGCAAAAAAAAAGGTAATTGAGGACCCTTTATTAAACTTTATGCAATTCTCTTTAAAATGTACTACTTTTTTTTTTTACTATGTATGTTTTATTATGCAGCTCATGAAGCTAATAGGAGACTGCCCTTGAATTAACAGCATGTCTCAGTCCTCCTGAGACTGTGAGGCTCCACCCAATCTACACTCTGTCCTATTCTGAAGCCATTTAGGAAAAATAGTTTAGGAAAGCATGCAAGCTCTTTCCAGAAGTCTGCAGCATGCATTTTTCCAGTTTCTGAAGACTATACCTATTGTTTACAAACACAATTAGAAATTAGCTGTGTTCACCTGTAATTTTAAAGATATTTCAAAAGTTATTTTAAAAACATGTCACATTTGCATTATGCATGAGGCCAAACAGATGTAGTTTCTTCCATTCCCAGACACAGTTAAAGCTTACAGGTCCTGAAAAAAAGACCCATGCCAAACAAAAGAGTATTTTTTGCTTTTTGTGTGTACAAATAAAAACATTCTACAATTTGGAGTACCAAACAGGAGGGGAACAGATTGCTGAAAAACATTTAAAACCACACACCAACAGACATTTCTACAAGGGCATCTGTTAGTCTAAGAAAGGGGCCCCAGTGACTTTATTTATGAACACACACACTCAATTTAATAAACTTCATCTTTAAAACAGCCTTGATACACCCAACATTGCAACTGAAGTTTCACACCAGGCTAAAATTAGGAGGATCTACTAAATGAAAATTAATTTTGACAAACTGGTGCACTAAAAGGAAAAGGACATTGCTGGTTTCAGGTGGGCATCTTTGCCTGAAATAAAAAAATACACTAAAGCATATCATTACCTATGCAGGCACAGCTACATCTGTGGTTAAGGATGCCTAACATTTTCCATTACAAAAGCCTGTTCTAATTGTTTAATGACTGTCTCTCACACACCCCTCAGAACTACTTTTTGTGGAAGACTTGCATAAAATTGGTTCAGACACTTAAAAACAGAGTGGAGAATTCAACTGAAGAAAATACAACCTTCTATTCAATCCAGGAAGTTAAAGCTTTAGAAGAGAAACTGATCAAATGCCTGAACAAGCTAAACTTCCATCGTGCTGCTCCAATGAAGGTACCTGTACAGACGGTAAGTGCCTTCAAAGTCTTTGAACATGCTCAGTTTGTTTTAAACCACTTGCCAAGACCCTCAAGTATTTTATCTAACCAAGGTAGCTTTGTCACTGCACACCTCCTCCTTGCTGACAGGATAGAACATGCTTTATCACTGCATTATAAAGAGGAAGAGCAGCTTCTTTATAAACCTGCCAGCTACGAAGCAGTTAAAGTGTCTGGCAGCACAGTAGCTAGTGAACAGGGACATTTTTCTAGGTTATACTGCCCCACCCATACACAGCATCCACAAAACATGAGGCAGCAGGAGGATCAAGGGCTTAGCAAAGGCCACCCTTCTGCCCCCCTCCCCCCCCCCCCCAGTTCAAGATCTCCGTTGAAATCGCGGATGGAGGTCTCAGCCAGCAGTGCTCAAAGACTATGCTCCTGCCCTTCTAGCGGCTAGCCCATGTAGAAAAGCACACACAATCCAGTGACCAAAGTGGTGTGGATCTGCTCTGTGGGATTCCAGATGACAACCTTGCTGGCAAACAGAGCAGAAATTTCCTTATGGCGAATTATACTATTTTTTCCATATGCTTTTTAAAGGCATAAAAAAAGTTAGACTGAAAATACTGAGGTTGTGAGGTTATAAAAAAAAAAAAACAACAACAAAAAAACCCCCAAACTTTAAAACAGCATTGTCAACTCCAACTCTCAGCACTTCTTCCTTTAACCCTTATTTTGCATACTTAAGCACATTGCTGTGTAACTGCTTATTAGACTCTGTGTGGGAATGGCACCTATCAGCTCACAGAAAAGACTACTATAGACTTACGTCTGTTGTATCATCTCCAAAGTGCATTATTATTTCAGCAACCATGTTCGCTTTACTATACAGTGATAGATAAAGGCTTCATAAATGGAGAACTGAAGTCTGTCAAGGACCTGTAACCTAACTTGGCCTTTGCCCAACATGGGTACATAGGGAGTTTCGGTGACATTCAAATTAGGACACAAGGCTTTTTTTTTCCTATGACGAGTAAACAACACTGATACATACTGCCTTGATTATGACAGATCACAACTTCCGATTAAGAATATTAATTCAGAGCAGACTTTAAACTGGCATTTAAATCACTGATTTAACTGTTGGAAATATTTACACCCATCAATAAGGGCACATGAGTGGCAGCGAAATATAGTCCATAAATCACATTGACTTGCCTTAGGCACATTTTGCTAGTCAGCAGATGCAGTACTTACAGACATTTATTCATGTGTCTGCACAATAACGAAGCTATAGAATTAATGTCAGTAAATATATTATTTTATAGTGTAAACCAACTAATTTTAATCAAAGCTCCAGATACATTACCATTTTTAAAACGTAGATGCATATTCTGAAAAAGTGTTTCAGGGCAGGGGGGAATGCAGCTATACATTAGGGGTTTCCATATTACATATGCACAGACTCACACAAACTGGCTTCAATGGGGTCTAAATGCCTAGTATGTTGGAGTGCTTCTGAGAATTCTACTTAGTATCTCTTTTCATCAGGCTACTAAAATAGATATTTTTTTTTTTAATTTATTGGAACACACATCCCCTTTGCTTTTAAAATTAGATCTTGTTACCCTCTGATCTAATAATAAAAGGCCTGTTAATGAAGTTTCCTGAGTTTTTGGCATAACTAGACTCTCAAATTTGAGTGTATAAGATCAGACACTAAAACCAAAGTAAGTTACTGAAGAAAGGAAAACAAAACAGTTTAAGTTTTCCATGCATAATATCAGTGCTTGTATATATTTACTTCATTGTAAGGAGTAAGTACAGCTACTTAATACAAAGGTGACATTTCTAAAACACAATTTGACCTTGAAATATGGAAACTTTCCTAGCTCAATGCTGTAATTAAAATCTGATTGAGTGTACACAGGTACACTTAGTATGGCCGCAAGAGGTTCATTTAGTTCAACACAAATGCTTACTGTTCAAAATGTGAAGTGACAGTTGTCTATCTATAGTATACCAATAAATCTGAGCATTTCATTAGTTAAAAATCCCCTTTCCTCTGTTTTTTTTCATAGACTTAAGTATATTTCATATTCATAGTGACCAAAGCATAGCGGAGTACCTTCAGCTAAACTGCAAAATAAAGGCAGAACAGAATCACTCCCAAATTTGGTTAATTTGCCTCTCCACAGTAGTCAGGTTATCTCTTTATATTTCAAATGTTGCCCATCCACTGTGTACTAATGGTTATGACACAGAACATCTGCTAAAATCTATTGCACAAAACTGAAAGCTGTAATGTTATTTTGCATGTAGCTAGTAGATTCAAATCTTAGCTTTCAGGTGTCAATTACTTAAAAATTAAGCTAAAATGGAGGAGGATAAAACCCCAAAGGTTGGTGTCTTTGTTCAATGCTATACAAAACAGAAATAGTAACTAGAGAGATATTATAGACTGGAGAGTCATAGAGCCTCCTCTGAGGCCTACCACAAAAGGGCAAGAGGCAAGTTTTACTACCTGCAACAAGTTACATTTCAGTTTTCAAATAGTGATTGAACACAGGAACCAGTTCCAGCCAGCCTATGGAATCTCTATCCTAAGAGACCTTCAAAACTTGACTGAGCAAAACCCTGGCCAACCAGCTCTAACTTTGTTCGCAGTGTTTAGATTGATGCTAGCATCATTTCTCTATGATTTTGAGTAACACACTGTCATCAGAGAATTATGTATGGTAGCACAATTATAAACTGGTACCATTATAACAATGGGCTACTAAGACAAGAGAGCACTTTACAATTGATCCTACTTCGTCTTAATTTTAGGATGTATTACCCCATTCTTTTTGGTACAGATTTAAGCAGGTATGTTTTATTAATCTCATGTATGCTTTACATTTTGCATACATCCATTAATACTCCCATCTTTAACGGATACTAAGTATGGATTCCTGACCACAACATTAATTCCTACCTTCAAGGATTTTTATTTTCTTCCATTTATGAGAAAAAGCAGCATGCTTTTGACTAAGGCTCTCAATGCCATCTGGATTATTTTTTTTGTCCAACTTTTCTATGCTTTACAAAGAATTTCCATTGCATAAAAATCTTATGCTTCTAGTTTTTTTAATGTTCTATTAAAGAAGCAATGCCTTCAGTTTCACTAAAAAGACATTTTCCAACAGATCTCACACTAAACTCCCTACAATTCCTGCAGCAGGCTGAAAATCAGTTCTGCTTATGAAAGTTTTTATACAAACGGCACTTCTCAAACACTGACGTTTATCTGCAGAACTCTTCAGAATGACACTACCACCATTAGCGTAGAAATTCCAAGTAATTTTAGGAAGATTTGCAGCCATTCTGGAAGTTAGTATAAGAAGTCAGTGACTGCCAAAAACAGAAAAAGGGATCATCACATCCTTCCCTTCAAGTGCCAAAAAGTTTTGTAATGTTTTGTTTCAGATCCAGTGTCTTCCTTGTTTGTAGATAAATGGCTAAGTAGTTGTGTAGTTTCCATCACATTAGGAAGCAATTTTATGTATTGTTATGTAGTGCACTAGAGGAAACACCAGGATAGAGATGTTGAATTTTATTATTACTTTTTCTTACGTGCATTTTATCTTTAGTTCATATACAAGTAGACCAACCAAATTGTATTGTACATTCAATAAAACCCTGAGCTGGGGAGCCATTGTTTGAGCATTTGTCTGCCAATAAGATACCCAAGATGCATCCACCATGATTTAAACAACTCATGTTCTCTTTTACCAGACCTCCAGATCATTCTGCAGTTTAATTCAAAGCTTAACTTGATGCTAAGCTTTAAAGTTAGTATTCAGCCTCACCTCTGCACTGTGAGGTTTTTATATTAGCATCTGGTAAGCATATCAAACATGGTAACTAATTGATTAGCACCAGTCATGAATTTATGTCATACAACTGGAGTATATCAGCTATACAGCATGGTTTATTCAATGTGTTTTCTTGTCAGTAAACACCACACTGCATTTGTCCAGTTAAGTGACCTTCTATTACAGTACACCACAGTTACACAGAACTTGTAAAAGAAAGGGAAGTTATGTTTAGGTACACTGCAGTCAGAATCTTATATTCTTGGGCCCTGTCAAAATTATTAGGAGAAAAGTTACTAGTATTGTCTCTAGGCACAGCATAGCTTTAATGTTCTCTTTTTAAAGCCAGCTAAGCATTTTTAGTGTACCTAATAGTCCCTTAAAAGTTCAGAAAGCTACAAAACCTTACCTACACTTGAGTTTTCACCAGTAGGAAGCTTACTTTGTTAGATTCTTATATAGATGAAGCCTATAAGTAACAGTGTACATACAATAACAGGATAAACACAGCATACCATGGAGGGAACAAAAGAAAAAAGCATACAAAACTTAAGTCTGATGTCATTAATTCTGTCTTACAGAATAAAAACGCTGTGATTTAGGTTTTTTCATTGCAAGTAGATTTATGACGACAATATGCTTAGACAAGTGTCTCCATCCAGTCAAGAGCAAAAGTTATTTATCCCTTCTCTCTACCACATACTATTTACCTCAGTGTGTCATCTGCCTGCAAATCATTGCTTAGGAAGTATAACATTTTAATGAGCAGAGCTATATGAAACAAAACACAATCTTTTCTGTGCTTTGAGGAGATCATTCTCCAAAGGTTTTCCTTCCACTATCTCCTTTTATTTTTTTCATTTTGCTTTAACCTTACCTTATTTTAATCAAGCCAGCTCACTTGAATTTTATTTGAGGGCACTGCTAAACTGCAGAGCAAAGAGGTTGGTCTTATCACAAAAGGTTACTCTGAAGGAGTGTGCTTCCTTTCTTGAGACCAAAATCCCACTGAATGGAATGTCCAGACCAGTTATCAGTTTTACTACTCTCAAGCAACAGGTATAGAGCTTGACACATTAATCTATTTGAGTACTGAAGGCTATGTATTTGAGAACTGAAATTATGACGAAAAAACCCAACCAAACAAAACCCAGCAGTGATTAGCATCATATCCACTCTGGGCCCAAAGCAGCTTTAGCTAAGAAATCCTGTTTCATCACCGTTGTTTCAAAAGAACTGTTCTGAGCAAAGTATTCACATCATTGGTTACTTCAGAAAGAAGAAAACTCTAGTATCAGTGATACAAAGAATTAAAACGTAAAGGCAGATATATACACAGATGCATGCTACCACTCCATCCCACAACTTTTAAGAGCAACATCCTTTAATGGCCCAAGTATCCCCCAAAAGCCTATTAGAATTAGATACTACCATACATGCTGAGGCCTGGTCATACCACACATTTCCTCCAGTTTAAGGGAGGTGGAGGAGAGCAAACTATACACAATATTAATATAGAACATAAGAAAATACCTTTATTTTTCTAAGTGAATTGAAATTATTTTCTCCCTTTTTCTAACCCTGTAAATATCAATATTTTCTCTGGATCAGTTCTCATAAATCAAAGTAGTCCTGGACAAGTAAGCCAAACAGAAGACTTACCTAGCACTGTGTTCTCTCTCCAACAGAAGCCAGTAGAAATGCCTAGAAAGAAAAAGATAAGCATATGAATGTGTTTCAGCACACTCCCAAACTTCACAATCTAAAGCTCTGGAATTTCCTGGTTCAAAAAGACTGAGTTTCCCAGCAGCTGGATTTCTCTTCTATATAAATTTCTTTTTGAACCCATGAAAATTAATACAGCTAAAACAGTCTGTGGCAATCAGTTCTGTAGTTAAGCTCTACACTGTGTGAAAGTATCAGGTTTTTATTTTTAACTCTGCCATCTGATAATAAGGAGGAGGAGGAGAATAAATAATGAAATGACTGAAGAGGAAAACACTTTCTTCCTGTTGATTTTCCATGACACTTGTGGTTATTTTGTATAGATCCGCCTTGTACTCTCAAGCCAAAAAAAAAAGAAAAGCAGAGAAGTCCTGGCAAATGCTGTTTCTCATAAAAAAAATTTAGCTTTGATCTTTAAAAAAAAAATACAGAGAAAGATAAAGTCCATTGTACACTTTTGATACAGCATAGACCACAATTACTTATACTCAAGAGGAAGGCATAACATGAGTGTATGATAATGTTATTTTCAATTTCGTATTCTTTTTCTTCACTGATAACTCACAACACTGAACCTTTTGAACACTGCTTAGCACTGGTCTGTCATTTTGAGAGAATAATTAGTTCGGAGTTGTTTTTTCCTACTGAGCAGAAGAAAATTGGGCAAAAATCTATTGGTTATAGCACGCCTGCTTCTCCCTTAAGTACATCACTAGGCATAAAGACAAAAGCATCCCTTGGAGTAAGGACAAGTCTCCCAAATCAAGTGCTAGGCATACATACAGCCACTCACCCAGAAGAGAAAGTTCCCTTAAATCACCACCTTTTCTTCTTCAATGACCACTCTGACAGTGACTGTAATTACTACCTGTAGTTACCAAATCCTACATTCTTAGAGTACAAGAATAAAAGATCAGAGGTAGGCAAGCCACTATTAGGACCTACTCCCAGAACAAGAAGTTTGAGAGAGAGATGTTTTCTTTAAAAGTTTACCAAATCTTCACGTAATAAGCTTTGCAGAATTGTTTTAGTCAAGATCAGTCTTATATCAATAAAGTAATTAGCAAACTTATCAGTTAGGTCAATAAATGAATTTACAATAAGCAGAAGAAAGTTCTATGTAAAACCAAGCTCAAAGAACACTGGAAACTTCTGTAAGGCTGTAGTAACAAACTCCATATAGTGGAATATCTGATCTACTGTACTTGCTTTATCCAAAGCCCAAGTAAACAAAACAAGTTTGATTTAGGCTTTGACAATAACAAAAACACATTTAAGTTGTCTTATGTCTTCAGCAATATATTTTGCCTTTAGGAAAAACAAAAAAACAAACACCACACCACACCCCCCAAAACCAAAACAAGTCTTAGTGAGACTTCAAAATCCTATCTCCAAGCTTGAACTTTGCATCAAATTTGTAAAGTAACATTTAGATAAGATATCCAAAATGTAAACAAAGAAATGACAGCAGCTTTATTTCACAATACACAGTTTATTTCAATACTTTTAATCAGTGAGAAACCAACTAAACAATACACAATTCATAATACAATCCTTGTAAAAGCTGGAAAAGTTATTAAGGTTCATGTCAAGTTCAACATGCTCTATTTTTAACTTTAGTCAAGTCCCTTCTCATTAGCAGTAACTTAATATTTGAGAAAGGATTAGGAGCAGCTAGGAAGTTAGTTTTATATAGAAATGAATTTAAATAATAAATTTTTAGCCCCAAAAATAATTCATTTAAAGTTAATTAGACCTAGCCAACTAATGTAATCTCCCATTGTCACAGTATACCAAATCAAGGCTTACAGATTGCTTTAGAAAGTAGTAATTACTTGCTTGCTATTATTTTTTCATAATAATTGTGTGCTACATAAGTTTCATTCTAAAATTAAAATAAAAATTCTGGACACTCCCTTTCCTTTAACTTCACATCCACATAGTTTGACACTAATGGAACAATTCCTTTAGCATAGCTTTTAATAGTAAAATTTAGGACACTGCTGTAAGACCTGCTGAAGATACTTTTTAAAGCATTTCACAAGATCAAACCAACCCTGACAATCTCATGATTGACTTACTAAGAAAAAAAGCAAAGAGTTAACACAATAGTGAATGGAAAGACAGACAATGCCTTTGAAAACAAGCCCAATACTTCTGCATTTCAAGGATGCTAACAAATAGGGAAAAGGCATGAGCATCTGCTTGTCTTCAGGAGATAACAAACTGGTTTTGAGTACTTCCATATACGTGAGCACCCATATCACATGATAGTTAGCCTTGTTTAGAGGCCAGAACTCTTTCAGGAAGTCTGGGGCATAAGAACTACCTGTTTTTCCTAGAGTTAGTGTTAGCACTAGCATAGACCATGACACATTTGTATGCATATGGCAGATATTAAAATCTTTCAGATGACTACTAGCAAAACAGTGAATTAGTGACCATCTCCATATTATTTTATTGCATGTAAGTAATAACTTACTTTCTCTGAGAGGAGAGACTAACTTCTGCCAGTTCTGACATCAGTAACTTCTAGTCTGTCGTAATAAACTGTAACTAATACAGAACTTAACATTTCCAAGATGACAGTAATATCTTTGTAGCTAGAGCAATAGAGAAGTGTTGTGGTAAACTTTTGCCTGGAGACAGTTTAGTCACACCTGGATATATGGCAGCAAAACCAAGATAAACAAATTATCCCAAACAGAAAACAACCAAAACATCTTAATTCTAAAAGCTGTATTTTCTGCTTATCTAAAATTATTAAAGCACTTCAATATTCTATGTTTTATCTGACTCTTGATCTGTGCTTTGTCCTTCTGTTTCTCTAGCTTTTTGACAAACAGAGATATAATCTAGGACTGCAAGCACTGAGTGCATGGAGTGAAGCAGATTCAAGATAATGCCACATTCTAGCAGACTTTGTCAAGAAATTCTTCTTGCACTTAGAATGAGGAAAGAACTGCTAAGATAGCTGCCAATGAAGAAATTTAAGTTGATTAGAAATGCAGGTAAAGAGCTTTACACCTTAGGCCTGTTCCAGACTTCCTTCAGAAAAAGTGACAGTGGTACAATTTTTCTGGAAAACTAGTCATTTTGGCTGAATCTTCTTGGTGTAACCTCTCATGAGAGTTAATAAAGTTTTAATATTAAAGCTGTTTCATCTATTCTGCAAAACATGTTTACAATATTGTTTTATGTAACAAATCTTAATGTAAATTCCTCCAACTACATAATATCACCTACAAACTAACTGATGGTGCCCAATCTTGTATTAAGAACTTACACAATTGCTTAATTGTGCCCCATGCCCCCTCAGGTTCTTGAAAGTAATACTGAAATGCATGAGGACTTCCCATGCAAGTATACAGAGAGTCAGAACAGTTTCTGAAATCCCCAGTTTAGAGGTGAGGCCTTTAATTTCACATGAATATGCTAAAAAATGCTACTTTAATATACCAGGCAAGTTAGAACAAGCCACTTTTCAGCTGTATTCTTTTGTGGTGTTTTGTGGGTGGGGTTCTGTTTTTGTTTTAGACTAACCAATAGTCCTAGCTGTATCCTTGTTTCAACCGATGTAGCTAAAGTCTCTCCAGGGCTGTTAGTTACTTATTTTTTTCCACTGTTGATACTATGGAGCCAGTGTAACTCTAGAAGAGAAACATTCCATTTCATGCACAGGTTTTTTTTTGTTGGCAGGGTGGGTTTTTTGTTGTTTTTAACAATAACAGTACATTAAAATCTTTTCTAAATGAATCAATCTGTGGTGAAGTGCCTTACTAACTTTATTCGGGGAGGAAGAAAAGCCTGGAAGATTTGCAAGTTTTTTATTATTCCAGAAAAAACAAGTCTAGACTGGATTGGAATTACTAATTAGCAAGGCTTCGTAATAGAAGAAACTTTCAAGGGAGTCAGTATCACTATAGGAAAGTATCCAACCTTTTGTTCAAAAATATTACATTAGAAAGTTGAAACAGCCTTGCTAACTGAAAAGAAAAAACTTTCAAAGTGGCTGAGGCAATTAATGTAGCTAAACTTGAGTCTATTTTGGCTATAGCCAGTATATATACTTCAAATAAAACATTGCCACTGTCTAGGATCTTAGCTCAACTGCTTTTGTTAAAAGATATCAACCAGCTACATCCTCAAGAAATCTGTAACAGCTGTGGAAGATCAGACTGTTTCTCCCATGAACTCTTGGAGAGTTCTTAAATAGGAATAATATACTGTAAAATACCATCAAAAATGCAGGTGTAAGTCTGACCAACAAGTCTAGCCTGTTTACTTTCAGAAAACCCTCTTGAGTGCACATGAAGTGAAATACAAATCTGACTTTTCTCTTAAACAGATAATAACATCCACTCTACAATGGTTTCTTTTAATGAAATTTGCGTGAATATGCTTTAGGTAGCTTTGAAGTTACCTTTTACCAGCAGTGAGTGTAGCCAAGACATTGCATTCAGCAAGAATTCAGTTTGCAATCTAGATAAACTTAACCATGGAGCTCAGCACAGGCTCACAGATCAGTGCAACAAAATAGCAATCCTGTGGTGGCACAGCTAGAGGACTGCAATGACAGCTTTGAGGTGATAAGCCTGTACCTCAGACTGCAAGCACATCCCTAATAATTAGTGATGCAGATACCAGCACTGTGACTCAAATCATCTCGCAGTAAATACTTCCCTAGGTGCAATTTCTTAGCTGCCTAAGACTGTTTATTTTGTAAACAAGGAAGTGCCTGTATATGTCACTACTTCATATCATATCGAAATGACTTGAGTATCATGCCCTGGAAACCTCTGTTCTGTGGCACGGGTAAAAATTGTTCTCTTGCTATGGCCTCACACTATAGCAATGGATACACTAGTATTTTCATGCTATAGTGTGTGTTAAAATTTGAACAGACTGCTTACTTTGGAGAAAAAGATACAGACACTTAACACGAATGCCTCTTAAAGACCAACCTTAATAAGGCAGAGATTTTTCTTAACCTCCTTTTACCAACAGTTTAAATGTATGACTTTTTTTCCACACTCTTACTATGGTCTAGGCTTGTTTTACTGAGAGTGGAAGGAGACTGGATTACTAACCTGATATCCTTAGCTCTTATGTTTTCATTCCCCCCTTAAATTTATGTTCATCCTGTTAATCTACAGACAGAAGTACCAGCTCACCTATCATTTCTGTGTAGTACTAATAGTACTCCCAAGGATGGAGCTCCTTGGGTTCTGTGGACAACTACTATCAAATCTACTTGTATAAAAATTCCAACCAATACCAACTCTTAAAGGTCTCCAAGGCAAGACTTAGGTCTTGGTTATGTTTATTGAAAAATACACATCTCCAAAACCAGTTCTAGAGAATGGCAGCAAATCTAGATCACGCTATAGGAAGTGACTCCTTGCCCACAGGTCCAGAGATGTTAAAAGAAATCATTCTGGAGACAGCTCTGTAAAGTATTTCTTGGTATGAGATATATGAAGGTGCACAAGTCCATGGGACCTGATGAGATGCATCTGCGGTTCCTGAGGGAACTGGCAGATGAAGTGGCTAAGCCACTTGCCATCATATCTGAGAAGTCGTGGCAGTCTGGGGAAGTTCCTACTGACTGGAAAAGGGGAAACATAACTCCCATTTTTAAAAAGGGAAAAAAGGAAGACCCAGGGGACTACAGGCCAGTCAGTCTCACCTCTGTGCTCAGTATGATCATGGAGCAGATCCTCCTGGAAACTATGCTAAGACACAACAAAACTAAGCAGGTGATTGTTGACAGCCAACATAGCTTCACTAAGGGCAAATCATGCATGACAAATTTGGTGGCCTTCTACAACAGGGTTACAGTGTTGGAAGATAAAGGAAAAGCAATGGACATCAACTACCTGGACTTGCACGACATATTTGACGCTGTCCCACACAACATCCTTGTCTCTAAATTGGAGACAGCGATTTGATGGATGAACCACTTGGTGGATATGGAATTGGCTGGATGGTTGCACTCAAAGAGTTGAGGTCAATGGCTTGATGTCCAAGTGGAGACCACAGTGACAACTGGCATTCCTCAGGGGTCGGTATGGAGACCGGCGCTGTTTAACATCTTTGACAGCAACATGGACAGTGGGATTGAGTGCACCCTCAGCAAATTTGCCAACGACACCAAGCTGTGTGGGGTGGTCGTCACACTGGAGGAAAGGGATACCATCCAGAGGGACCTTGACAGGCTTGAGAGGTGGGCCCATGTGAACCTCATGAAGTTCAACAAGGCCAAGCACGAGGCCCTGCACATGGGTTGGGGCAATCCCAAGCACAAATACAGGCTGGGTGATGAGTGGATTGAGAGCAGCCCTGCAAAGAAAGACTTGGGGGTGCTGGTTGACAAAAAGCTCAACATGACCAGCAATGTGCACTCACAGTCCAGAAAGCCAGCTGTATCCTGGGCTGCATCAAGAGTGACCAGCAGGTCAAGGGAGGTGATTGTCCCCCTCTACTCCGCTCTTGTGAGACCCCACCTGCAGTACTGTGTTCAGGTCTGGGGACCCCAACATAGGAAAGACATGGACCTTTTGGAGCGAGTCCAGAGGAGGCACACCAAGATGATCAGAGGACTGGAGCACCTCTCCTATGAAGAGAGGCTGACAGAGTTGGGGTTATTTTGCCTAGAGAAGAGAAGGCTCCGGGGAGACCTCATAGCAGCCTGCCAGTACCTAAAGGGTGCCTGCCCGAAAGGCAGAGAGGGACTTTTTACAAGGGCACGTAATGATAGGACATGGGGTAACGGCTTTAAATGAAAGAGGGTAGATTTAGATTAGATGTAAGGAAGAAGTTCTTCACTGTGAGGGTGGTGAGGCACTGCAACAGGCTACCTGGTGAGGTTGTGGATGCCGCATCCCTGGAAGTGTTCAAGGCCAGGTTGGACGGGGTTTTGAGCAACATGGTTTAGTGGAAGGTGTTGGAATGGCTGGGGCATTGGAATGAAATTATCTTTAAGATCCCTTCCAACCCAAACCACTTTATGATTCTATGAAATCATGCACTTCGAAAATAATGTTCCCCAAACCTACAAACTAATCATAAGTTAAAAAAACAAGTCTGGGAGGGAGACCAGGTAATACATGTTTTTGAGCGCAAGCTAGAAGAACTTAGTTTGTTCAGCCTAAAAAGCAAAAGGAGGGATTAAATTGCCATTTGAATATATTAAGTTCTCAAAACAAAAGCTTACCACTTTGTGAAAGAGGTTTGAGATATAGCCAGCCATAGTATCAACTGCTGAATCTAATGTTTGCTTCTGTTGCTATTATACTACTGGTTTAATCCATGAAATGATGCAAGAGGAAAGAGGAAAAGTTAGTTTAAATCCAAAAAGGAAACCCAACCAAACAAAAAGCCACATAAAACTTAGTAGCTTTTTACTAGTGAGGCAATGATCCAAACCAAGGAAAGAGCACTTTGTCATTCTACTCAAGTTCTAGTCTAGTGGATTCAATTTTACGCATGTAGTATAATAAAATCTCTTGTAACCTCAGACATAAGATCAACTTCATGAACAACCCCTTTTCTAGCCTTATCTCTGAATCACTGTGCATTAGACTGAAAATGCTGCTAAGTGTATATGACATTCTCTAACTACATCCACAAGGATTTAGATGCAAGAATGCATCTGGATGTCTCATAAAAAGAAGCCCTTAAGTAGAAGAAGCTCTGAATTCTCAACTCTGCATAGGTTTTCACCATCTTGTCTAAATTTTCACCAGTATAGGCAGTCATTTTTGCTCCATAAACTTCACGCTTGGTCACCAATTTGTATTCAAGTTCTTCAGCTTCTACAGGTTCTATTTTGCTTTGTTTTCCTTTTAAATAAGACAATTTTCATGTCACTGATACTAGATTACTTATGATTTACATTTCAAGTAAAATCTGCCCCTCAATGCTTCTAAGAGTCTTCAAATATCTGATAGACAAATACACAGACTGACTAAAGAGAACCTCCTTTCCCTCAACCCAAAAATAAAATACTGCTTTGCATCCCTATTGTTGCTTTCTCAAAGCAGAATGATCATTTCCTGAATTGTTTGGTGTAGATATTTTGCTTAAGCAGCAAGCACTCCAGGCTACAACTGATGAGTGACCTTGAGACAGCTCTTGGAAGGCAGTTGCCATAGTAACACCACCACAAATGTGGTACATCCTCAGCTGACACCACCAATCTGGTGCAACAGATCCATAGTAAGTACATCTACTCTGTATTAATGTCTCAATATTTAAGGAAGAAGTTACTAGGTTTTGGGGGTTTTTTTAGAATTATTTCAAAAACCTCTTGCGCCATGGTAGACACTGGATACTCTGCATGAATACAAGTGACTAAGGCTATACAAGTCTGCACAGTGCAAGAGGTAAACAAAGTACCATAAAATAATGCACTACTGAAAATTAAAGCTTCTCAGTGTGTCAGTTCAGAGCACAGTCCTTGGTCCAGGAAATGAGTCTACTGAAGAAAGCTTACAATAGCACATAACTAAAAGTTTGTTGTCTTTTCTCAGACTCTCTAATACAAATAAACTTTATGAAGCCCTACTGTGTCAAACTTAATGCAAAATGCAAGCACAATGGATTATTTTTGCATGCCAGAATATTCTCAGTCTCACCTGTGCAACCTCACCACCACGAATAAACCTTCAAACCAACTTGCCACTAAGAAATAGCTTTACCCCAAAGGGATTTTCTCTACATGGCAAGCTACTAGTTCTTGTAAGATTTGAAAGAGGAAGACAAAGGTGAATCATTAATGAAGTGTCAATAAAAATGAAACCTCTAGAACTGAAGAGTGCTAGTTAACAAAAATGTTCAGTAGAACCATTTCTGTTTAAAGAGAAAGGATTACTGAACAGATTATGTCAGTTAATTATAACAACCTAGCAGTCAGACATCAAAGTTTACTTTAAAATGAAACTTTCAAGACCCATCTTTTTCTTAAACTCAAACCACCAGAAAAGGCCAATCATAGTTTGTTGATGTTCAAAAGATTCTATTATAAGTAAAACATTTGTGTATTCTAATTAAAAACAAGAGCTAGGACTGCTCTGCCTCTGATAAAGTCAGCTCACTTCATAGGTTTGACCTTATCCTAAAGGAAAACATTTGTTAAACCTCCATACCAGTGGAATCTGTGTATCACCTAAGAGTTAATTCCAGTTAGAAGTAAAGTCATACACTTTAAAACAGGCTTTTGGACACTCCAATCTGAAGAGTCTGGTCCACAGTTAATTCAGTCAGTCAAGTACCCACCCTGAAACCTGGCTGACTAACCTAAAGGTAGACAGAAAACAGGAAAAAAGTTCCCAGACAATACGAAGCAGGCATTTAACAGGGCCCTAAATCCAAAAACACATCAATTATTTTGGTGACTGTGTGTTATAGTGCAATTACCAATCAAAACGGTTCAGCTGTGTTGCTTTTGGAGGTCTGGAAACACTGTCACCTTGGCTCAAAAAAGTATTATTTGAGATTGATGATCCTGTCAATTACTGTTATGTGCCACTCTTCCCATTTGCATAATTTCTGTGAAGTTGCAGGTAAGATGTCTGTATTCTAAATTGACCTGTGTCCTATCAATCTGTGTACAGGCACTGACAGATTCCTTTTGAACAAGTGTTCATATAAACATTGAGTATGTTTCTATTTAGCAATAGCTTCCTACAGTAAACATACTTTTATCAGAGTACATTAACTTGTCTTCAGCTTTGCACATAGTTGTATATTTTGGCCTAGCTGTACAGGTTAACTTTGGAAACTATCTAGACCTAGACATCAAAAGCACTCTTGGTATAAGACATAGCTGTACTCAGAACTTGTACTGTACTGTCCTTCCCTCCCCTTTTGTTTTTGTCTCCATATAAAAAAAAATCTTCAGACAAAAAAAAAGTTTAACCTCGATTTTGTGGAAATGAAAGCTAGAACTTAAGTGACACTGCAGATTATTAAGCACTGATTCTATAAATGCTGCCAAGTACGTCAATCTATTCTGCAAGTTCTTAGAAATATGTATCACCAGCTATTAAAGATCTTCACTGTTCTTAGTCCTTAACCTTAGCCTAGAAACCATGAAGTCCCTTATTACCTATGACAGACCACTAATTACAACAGCATAGGAGAAATGAACAATAAAAAAAATTTTCATAACAAAACCTAATACATTCTAATCCTACAGTCCTGTTAAAAATTCTTCAACCCTAGACCCAACAATGTGGGGTTGCTGATCTTGAGTCTCTAAAGAAGTTATGCATTTGATAGATTAATTCTACACCAAAATAGAATTATTGCAGTACTTACCCCTTTCAGTAGGTTATTCTGCTCAGCAATACATATATGCACTAAACTAGTAACAAATACACATTAAATGTTCGCAGGTTTCTCAACATCAGTTTTCAGAACACCACTCAATATATCTACTCAATCCCTATTGATTTAAGTGAAATTATTTTCCAATGCAGATACAACAGGTAAGGAACTACCAGTAATGATACATAATTAGTAACTCCACCAACTCCTTCTAGTTACAGACCCAGGGTAAACAAGGGGTACTGAATTTCTCCTACACCCAGGTACCACTTAACTCTGTCTTCTATAACACATTTGTTTCAGGAACAGAGTTCTTAGAGGAACTCCATTCAGTTTATATTTTGATACAACTACGGCTGCTCTAGTCCCAGCCCACGCGTTCCCTTACACTAGTACTGGGTGTTTGTGCAACTAGGGGTAAGCTGACAGCCCAAAGTTGTCTGGGTGGTTTTGTTTGGTTTTGGGCTTCAGGTTTTTTGTTGGCAGGAGGAAGGGAATGGACAATTTTGAGTTAAACCTCTTTGCAAGGGCCTCAGTCCCAGAGCAAGGGGAGAAGAGGTAACAAAAAAGGAGGCACAATCACCCTGACTTGGCTTCAGAGCTATGGAAGTGTACCATACTGCCTTGGAAAGACAGCATTCCACAGAAATGCATTATTTATATTTTTAATTAATACTGGAAAGAAGTCAGTTTGTTGTGATGTTGCTTGCTTTTTGAACAATATATCACCTTAGTTCCCACCTCAGCATTTAAGCAAAAAAAAAAAAAAACCTCAACCCATTATATAAAGGATTCTTTAGGCCCTAACCCAAAAGAGCATAAGTCAACAATAAATATCTGTAGTGACAGAAAGACAAGGCACGTTCAAAGTACAGAGTCCTCTAGATCTTGGAGAAAGGTCAAGGAGCCTTTTGGTAAACAAGAACTTAAACTGAAAAGAGCTTCAAGGTAGACAAATGAGGTTGAACCTGTAGATCCCTTCAGTTTGATTTTCACCAATGTATCTGAAGCTACAATAATTTTATAAATAACCATTAAACAGATTTAAAAGTTAACTGTTTTACAAAAGAATATGATTAGAATGGCATATGTTTCCTAATGTCTTTCTTCCTTTAGTATATCAAAGACACAACAAATTAAGATTTCCAGTTTAGCAACATACAGTCCTTATTGGAAATGTTAGTCTAGAATTACTATTGGAAGCAAGAAAAGACAGACTGTCACCTGGTAGTGATCATCTAGTAATAGTTACGGTTAACACAAACTGTAAAACAAGAAATTGAAAGCAAGATTAATATAATAAATAGCTGATACCCAGCATAGGAGTGGTTTATGCACGTTCTTACAAGTGAGAACTTTTTTTCTTGACTATTAATTTTCAAGGGAGCATTTGCTCACCAAGTAGCTTGAAGTTTCAGTCAGAACGAGACTTCTAACTGAAATTCCAGCAATATAAGCATGCCTGCATGTTATTAAAGGAAATAGTGGAAAATTTCACAGGCTGACATCCAGAATGTCTGCGGTTCCTTTTCATATTTCTCTCTTCTTGCAAAGCAGTTATTAGACCAGAACTTCAAAATTATTTTTTTTCTGTGAAGCCTGGAAATTTCCACTGCTTTAAAAGATTTTTAAAAAGCTTTCTCAAATGTACAGCTCAAACAACCTTACACTTCTGCCTAGATGGAATCTTTACAATAAGCAAAAGTTTCAATATAAAGCAGTGCTAAGATGGAGGGGGAAGGAAAGCACTTTGCTAATATACCAAAAGCATTGCTTCGCCAACCTGAAATATCATACTACATATTAATCTCTTGATATAGGTCATCTGAGGTCCAGCTACCGACAGATGGGTAAGACAAGAAGAAACAGTTCAGGATAAAGCTACCTTGTAGCTGTACATCCAGAAAATACAGTGGATGACAATGCAAGCTATTCTGTCCCTATCAAGTGATGGCTCTCCTTGAATTTCCTCAGATCTCCACTCATTTTACATCTCAATGGATTCCACTTGTCATCCCTACTACCTTCTTATGATCTGTAACACAGCCAGTACAAGTCTGACAAGTTTGCTAGCACCGGGTCTACACCTCACCTCTACAAGTCTTGTTTATGAGCTACAAACATGCATCACCAAAAGATTAGGGGCTTCAACAGAAAACCCACAGGTGTAATACAAAAGTCTTCAAAGGTACACCAGCCAGTGCAGATATTTTCTTGTTTTCAGTTTTCTGTGCACTGCCTTCTTAAGCAGGGGATCAAATGGGCATTCTAGCTTAACAGAGGTGCTAGTTTTGTTCCATTTTAATCAAGAGAACAATTTGCAGATAAAGTACTCTTGCTTTTGTTGCCTTTAGAGCTATCTATGACTAGATAAATACTTTAAATACTGATTAAGAAGGGATCCTATCAATTACTGCCTAAAAATGTTATTTCCCATTCAGAGATTTTAATGGGAGACCAAAACTTTCAAACAAGGAAACATAAGTTATTTACAAACCAAGAACTGTGCACACCCCAGCACATGGCATCAAAGTGGCACACAACCAAATAAGATACCTTTAAAATGTCTTGAATCCATTTGTTCTAGATTTTCTTGTTTAAAAGGCTACTACAAAACTATGGTTAAATGAGAAGTACAGCAGAGCATGGCTTAGAGCAACTATTTTTAAACTTCCTTCTTAAGTAGTTAAGACATACGGATTCTCTCTTATAGCACTGAAGTTATAAAATACCATTTGCTTGGCTTACTTATAAGTACTGGTTAGAAGGACTAAAAATCCATGCACACCTAACAGCATTACCAAAATGTGGTCCTCTAGTAGGCCATATGCTGAGGTCTGTCCATTCAGTCAGAAATCTCCACTCTGAACATCAAAAAGGTTTCCATAGAAGATAAAACCAAGAGAGTACTACAACAAAAGGTGCTGCTATGTCTACTCAAATTCATTGCAGCAGCAAAGATGGACAGAGGACAAAAGGGAGTGCAATACAACCCATAATTTCCTATTTCCACCTAACCTCTTTAGCCCAGCCTTTATGAGGAAAAAAAAAAGTTACAGGGGAAGAGGTCTGAAAAGTCTATCCAAGTCACTGGCAAAAAAAGAAGTCACAAATTTTTGTTTTAAATCATCTCTTTAAGATGTAAGCTGCTAAGAACAGATAACCATTTTAAAGTCATCATTATGAATAAGAGGAAAAAATTACTTTTTGAACCTTTACTACTTTTTCCATAAGCTTCCAAGAAACAATACAGTGCTTCCACATACTGATTGTGTGTGTGCACACACTCAACTGCTGTCTAAAAAGTTTTAGAAAAAGTTTATCCAAATAACTACATTAGCTGCTACCCACTCACACATATGTAATAGCAAAAAGCTGGCAGCACAGAAGTTTCCCTTTTCCTGGGACTCACTAGCTTCCAGAGAATGTGATGAAAACACAACTTGGGTATTTGACAAAATCAGCAATGTTAAAACATTAACACACTCCATAGGGCAATCAGTGAGTTGTTAGAATTAGATTTGAGTGTGCAAGGCAAAAACAGGGGAATGCAACCTTTGCTTTAGGTTTTAGTTCTTCAGACTGGTGCAGAAAGAACACAAAACTGTCATCTTGATTGACTGTTCTGAATAATAAAACGTTTCCTCAAAATACTGGAGTAGAGAACATGCTTTTTTTTTCTTGGGGAGGGGAGGGGGGGAGTAAATTGCTTACTTCTGTTTAACATTTCCATTAGTAGATACAGCAATAAAAGCCACCCAAACCACTCCCTGCTCTATTTATTACCTGTTCTATCACTTTGGGATGTTTCAGTGAGGCAGGGCACTCTGTTAGACATAAGGTAACCATAGAGAAAAGAAAGTATGTAGAGCAACACAACCATATTGTTATATTTTATATTCTTAGGTGTGCATGTATAACAACTAATTGCATTTTATTAGAGACTTCCCAGAAGAATAATTTCCTCAGATTCATGCTAAGAAAGCAAGCATTTGAAAGACATCTATGATTTCCCGGATCATTTATATAAGAGTCACCCAGAAGCTGATTGATGTACTTTGAGCAAGTTGGCTCATTAGTGATTTTATAACCAAACTTTTCATGCTGAATCAGCACTGGAAGTTGGATTTTACTTCACACCATTATCTACATGTAAAAGACTCAGCTCATCAATATTTGGCCAATGGGAGCTAACAACAAAACATTAAACCCATGCAGTCCAGAAGGGTTGCTTTCTAGACCTACAGCAATAATTTAAAAGTCTTTTAAGAAGAACAATAAGAGATCCAAAAAAAAAAAGTGAACTACTGCTTATGCAAGCAAAGAAAGCAGCTCACATATATACCAGAGATTTTGTCGTCACAAGATTTTTAAAATTTCATTTCACTCATTTACATAGAACGTAAATAGTAAAATAGCACCCTTAGACCTTACTATTCATTTGCCAATGTAAGGTAGAAATAGCTGCTTAGACATATTAAGCTACAACACTTCATATCTTGTGCTCTAGCTAGAGCCTAGTGCAATAACAGACCTGCTTAAGACTTAGAAAAACAAAGATAAGCAAAAAGGAAAAAAAAAAGGTACATCACTACCGTAAGCTTCTATTGCTTAGTCATTCTTTGGCATGGTGAAACATCAGAAACGCTTCAACTATTTTTCACATTCTTCCCAAGATTATGCTCTTATTCTTTGAAGTCTTTAATAAAAAGACGAGTCTCCAAATTAGCGCATAAGAGAACTACAACAGTAGTTTTGCAGTGGCTGGTGCTAGTGAGCCAGCTTTGCAGTGTAGTTCAGAAAAGCATGGGATAAGAAACAGCCTGCTTGATTTTTACCATGCAGCCCATTGCTAACAGATTTCAAGATTGCACCATCTGGTAGATCGGGAACATTATCAGCAAGTTATAGCTTTAAACAATATATATATACACACACAGTAATTCTCAAGTTTGTAACAACAGTTATGAAAATTCAGGTTTCTAGAAAAACAGGAGTTTAAAATCTCCATATTGGCTTTAAAAGAATCAGGAATTGTGGGGATGGAGGGGGGGTGGGTGGTTGGTTGTTTAAGTCTCCAGCAACTCCTCCTCAGGGGCTTGATATCTCATGACTTAATATTATGAAAGTCTCAAAGGGACAGCATAGTTTGTATTTTAATGCCTTACCTGAAACCACTGAGTTAAAGTTATGATACAGCCAACATATTTAACAAAGCTTTCATTGTAAAGAAAAGCCACTAATAATCACTTTAAAAAGTTCCCCATTAAGCATTATGACAGATCCTGTGACTTAAAGCTCTTATTGTCCCTCTTCATTAGGCAAAGATGACAAGCATTTGATACTGTTTAAATTGTTTACAAAAGCATACTACATGACCTGGAATAAAGAGATATTCTTCCTTTAAAGTTCAAATTTACCCATTGATGAGTATAGAGAAAGAAGGCCATTTAGCACATTATCCTGGTTTCAGCTGGGATAGAGTTAATTTTCTTCATAGTAGCTGGTATAGTATTATGTTTTGGATTCAGTATGAGAATAATGTTGATAAGACACTGATGTTTTCAGTTGTTGCTAAGCAGTGTTCAGACTAAGTCAAGGATTTTTCAGCTTCTTATGCCCAGCCAGCAAGAAGGCTGGAGGGGCATAAGAAGCTGGGAGGGGACACAGCCAGGGCAGCTGACCCAAACTGGCCAAAGAACATTCCATACCATGTGACATCATGCCCAGTATATAAACTGGGGGGACTTGACTGGGGAGGGGAGGGTTGCTGCTCAGAGACTAACTGGGCATCTGTCAGCGAGTGGTAAGCAATTGCATTGTGCATCGCTTGTTTTGCACATCTCAATTCTTTTATTATTATTATTGTCATTTTATTATTATCATCATTATTATTTTCCTCCTTTCTGTTCTCTTAAACTGTCTTTATCTCAACCCATGGAGTTTTACTTCTTTTTTTCCAGTTCTCTCCCACATACCACTGGGTGGGGGAGAGGGAGCAAGTGGCTGCGTGGTGCCTAGTTGCTGGCTGGAGTTAAACCATGACACATATCTATGGTTATAAAAAGGTGATATCTTACCTCCAAGAAAACATTAATTTAATACAGCATCACACAATATCATCACAACTATACCTGACTTGGTTCAGTAACAGGAAGAGAGATGCTTCCCTAGACACAGCACAGTGACACTGAAGTCTTGTCTAGCTTGTGATCAACTACAGAGATAAATGGGTGTTCTAAGACACTTGCAAGGAGTGCAATACACAAATTAACAGTTTTGCTACAGTTGGCTTAGGGAAAAAAAAAAGGGCACTGCATTACCTGCATTACAGTTCTGTTGCACATATGACCCAGACAAACACTAGCATTGAAAAGAAATGCTTAACATTAAATGAACTGGGTAAGCTTTCAAGAAAGTCTTTTACAATTGTTTTGAACACACATGCTGATCTGCTTTATTCTACACTGGTACACTGAAAGTAGCCAGCAAACACCTCATCTGCCAGTTTTTTTTCTTCAAAAACAACTAGTAAACAGTCTTTAGACAACAGATTTTGACTTGCTTTTTCCTAGTCTGGGTGGTTTCCCTAAGAATTATTTCTTCTTCCCTTTCCCGCATTCACTAACTGCTCTTCCACATGGATTTGTAACTATAGTAAAACCCAAGTTGAAGAAGACATTAGAAAGGATCTCCATTAGAAACGATTTAAGAACTAACTATATTTGTTGAAGGGAACACAGTCCATTCTTAATTCTTTGATATTTGCAGTGTCATTCAAAACCATGTTTGCATGGCCTAATGATAAAATGCTCCAGAAAATTTCATTTTTACCATTTGTGTTTGCTGAGAGAAAGCTGCTGGAATCACAAAAAAAGAAGGTATGTCATTCTATTCTGCTTCACCTAAAAGTTCACGAGGAAAACCACACATGTAGCCCTGTGGAAATTCTAGGCAAACAGAGCAAATCCCAAAGAGCAAGTTTCATCCATACATTAAATAGCCTTACAGTCTCTGAGACCAGGGAAATAAAAGGTACTTCTGCCTTTTCTTTCTGCCCTATTCCACTCAGTCTCTCTCCTACCACTGCTGGGGCTGGGAGGGGAGAGAGAAGTGTTAGGCTACAACTACCAGGAGAAACACATTATATTGATAACATTTTCAGCCATGCAACCTGTTTCGGTGTTGCCTTTGAAAAAGCAGACAACTAATTTTCTCATTTCCATGCAGCAGAGAACAGGAGAAAAAAAAAATCTCCATAACTCAGAAGTCACGTACAGACTATTCCATGCAACTACATATACAAACATACCTTGAAAATGTGCCTCTAAAAGGCCTTCTGGGTATACCTGTGATACTAGATTATCTCATTCCATGGCTCTGACACATCTCGACATGCATGGAAGTGTGGAAACACTAAAGGGTTCAGGCTTTGTGACAAAATGTCATACTCAGCCAAGGCTAATGCAGGTGCTAGTCATTATGGCTAGCAGTATAACAGCTATATTGTTCTGCAGCCTTCCTCTTGTCCCTCCTCCCCCCTTCTCAGGTGCACCTGATAAATCAGGGCAAAACTGCTATGTAGTTTAGCCACATGTGTAAAATGTGTATGGATGAAAAATTGCTTGCCCTGACCTAACAATTAAAACATTTTCTGGAGAACTTGTACAGTATTTTCAGATTTCCAGAACAATCTCATCCATAAACTGCAGTTATGATGATTTTAGACTTCAAGTCATAACACTACCCACGTTTGTAATCTTCAAAAAAGAACTTAGCTTGATGGTAAGAAAACCTTTAAAATAAGATTTCCAATAGGGTAATGATCCATAACCTAACAAAGAATGTTTGACAAACAGTTTAGCTACACCTGACCTGAACAGGCTCACATTTATCAGTGAAGGTGACAAAGTGGGGGGCCAGGCCGAGGGGACACACAACCAAAACCAAACCAAAGCACAAAAAATCCCAAATGCACACACAAAGCACACAAAGTCAGGGAATACTTAAAGGTAGTTAGATACCTGTAGAGCTGACCTTATCACCTCCACTCTTCTAGTATATTGCAAAAGAGCTACAACCTCAGAAGTAAGCAACTTACACCATACCCTAAGCTTATCATCAGCAGTAACAAGTCTGACTTTCCAGGGTATAAGCAAAATGAGCAGTAAAACCAATGGTGGCCCCCTTGCTCTCTTCTCCCTCTCATTTAAATAGCATGCTGTCTTAAGCAACTGCCTTTTTCTTACCTCCGCACAATGTCAGAAATAGAGCTGGCTGTAGACAACATAAAAGAAAAATGTGTGTCTATATCTAAAAGCATAAAACCTCACCAACAATAATTCCACACACGAAAGACTAAACATCCCTCATGAGATTGAATTTGGAGGCAAGGTAATTTTGTTCCACTTCAAAGAAAAATCAGCTTATTGATAACTGTGAACTAAAAATAAAAGTCACCAATTAAATTAAAAGTATTATTAAAGTAATAGGATCCATCTGAAGTATACCTCCCATTTACATGGGGTAAAAAAGGATTTGATGTACCTTCTCTTAACTAAATGCAGCATATAAAATCAGTGTGGAAATATAGTGCATAACAGATTCAGATCAGTAGCAGTTAAATTCTTTCACAATTGCTTCTTCCCTAATATGCTACATTTAGAAACATCAATAGATCTAGTCAGAGAAAAAAAGCACACAGGCATGCTGCCCCAGCATTCAGGTTTAGATATTCTTCACCACCCTATCATATCCTTGGCATAAAGAATACTATTCCTCCCCTCCCCCTCATCTCCATTTTTAGTATGAAAACAAGTCAGAAGAATGCTTAAGATACTTCTAAATACTCATAATCAAAAAGCTTCCATAAACATAATGCAGAATATCCTGTATCATACAGTAATTCAAGATCACCTCTTCGAGGGAGGCTCATTTAAATGCAGGAGTTGAAGCAACCTCCAGTGTCAGGCTGTAGTGTCCAATATCATTTTACATGCTACCAATGGCTTGATTTTGCAGACAAATATAAGCAAGACCCACTTTCTTTCTCAGGGTTCTTTAAAAGAAATAAAAACACCAAACACCCACCCTTTTCTACGCAATTGTAACATAGAAATTAATCTTGAACATTTTTACTGTAATTTCTTGTCCATTATTAATGGAAAAAAAAAAAAGGCGATCAAAAGATAATGTTCTGTCGTAAAAGAGATTTCCTTCTCCTTCCTACTCTGCATTTTGTCTCAACTATATATTAGTCCCAGTGATACTATGCAAAAAATTGATAAGCAGACAATGCAAACTTCCAAGTTAATAAAAGCCAGGGATTTCAAATGAAGAATTAAAAACCAAATAAACCAACCCAAAACCCACACAACTCATATGCCAAATAAAAGCAGACTAGAAACAGCATGCTGTCATCAGGAAAGGTACTTAAAGTGCAGCTGAATACTGGGTTTATTCTGTCTGCTATCATTTCCCCTATCTCCCAACCTCTATCTTCATATCACAGCAGCAAATCCTTTGGTATTAATGAAAAAACAAAACAAACAAACAAAACCACCAAAAAACCCAAAACAGTAGTAGTAACAGAGTTGAATGAAATTTTGAAAAAACAGTCAGTTAAACAGCCCATTACAACTGCTAACAGTAAATGCAATTACTATGTTATCATGCACAGTCTAGTTAAAAAAAAAAAACCAACATGCACATACACACACACACACACCCCCAATGTAATTTTGTCTGTTTCCTCTAAACCAAGCTCTTATGCTGAGGCTTTCACTCCTATACTGTTTGTTCCTCTGAAGCTATCTTGTATGTATATTTAGAACACACACATCTTTGTCTTCTGTGTAGCAGCTCTTACAAGTTGGAAATATTTCACAAGAAAATATTTATTTTTACAATAGTGATGACAGAATTTTAAGCTTATTTTAACTGTATTATAGATACTATATAGCTAGACATTACTGTCTCTCACACTTCCAGATTTGCTTCAGTTTTCTCTTGTTATTCCAGATAGAATCCAACATAATATTTTCTGTTAACTTTTATCTAACGGTTTAAAGGCAGAATCAGATTTATTTTTTTTTTCTTAACAGGTTAAAGAGGAAGGAGATGCTGCCTGAATAAGAGAGACCGATTTAAAATTGTGTTCAGTGGATGAGCTGACAAAGCGGGAAGCTTCTGTTTTAAAAGAAAACCTGACTGTGCTTAAGAGTAGTAGCAGAAACCACAAACAGAACCAACTTTAGAACCAAACAAAGAGGACTCTGGGAATTATGTCAACCTCAGACAACATCCCCACCCATATTCACCCCATTTATAACCCTGAATCCCTAACACCTACAGTGGTATGTGGCCTCAGGAAAAAAAAAAAAAAAAACCAAAAACAAAAAAACCACAAAAAAACCCGAACAAAAAACCAAACAAACAAAGAAAAACAAAACAAAAAAAAAAACCAAAACCCCAACAACCAACCAACCTCTCATCTCCATCCCTCAACAGCACAGTTTCATTGCAGCTACAAGGCAGAAATGCACGAGAGGCATGAAAATCAACGTTTTATTTGCAGTATTTCTCATCCCCTTCCTTATTACCAGAGACAAGGAGACAAGAGAAGTCATCCCTGAAACTTACCGAGGCTACAGGAAGATCAGAAGGAGAATGCAGATAACAAGGTCTTTGGAACCGCCTCAGTATCAGATAAACCCAGATGAATGGCAGATAGGGCCATTCTAGCCCAGGTATTTCACTCTACCCAGGCTGAGAAACTGAGGGTCAGACGATTCTAAACACAAACCCACAGCGACTCCAAGGCTCTCGCTGTTACAGGAGGAACCTCCACCCAAACTCACTCACCCTACTTAGATATGCATCACAGAGCGATCCGGGAAGCCTTCAGCTCAACACGCTAGTCCCCCACCACTGCCTCAGGAATGCCCCCTTCTAACTACACTCGGCGCTAAAGTTACAATGGTTAGAAAGAGGTAAAGGCATTTACACGCTGCCCTGGGAATCCTCTCATCCCCAGCCTTGGGATTACTCCTCACACACACAACCCGTCTACGCTCCCCTGCCTCCTCCCCTCAGGGAAACACAACCATATTGGGGAGGGGGGCGAGAGGGAGAGAAGAGAGCCGCCCCTCAGGGCCAGCCCCAAGCTGCTCCCTTCCCCGGCAAGGGGCAGCCCGCCCTCCCCCATCCCAGTCCCACCCCAGCGCTAGAAGCAGGGGAACCAGGACTAGAACTCTCCTCCCTCCACTCGTTACTCCCTCCCTCCAAACCCCACTCACCTGGGAAAGGAGCCAAAGCTCGGCTACGTCTCCTTCTCCCCGTCTCCCCCACACTCAGCCTCTCGCCGCCATTTTCCTCGCTACCTAGATTTAAATAGGAACCAGCCTCCGCGAGAGGAGCCACAGGGCGGCGCGAGGCATTGTGGGACCTGTAGTACAGCCTCGCGCGGGGGGCTCATGGGACGCCCCTCCGCGCGGGGCATCACGGTACTTGTAGTACCCCTTTGGGCCCGACGGTTTTCTGAGCCACCGCCCGATCCGGGCGGGGAAGGGGCCCGCCCGTTTTCTCTCGCCCCGGCCCGGTGGCTGGCAGCCGGCCGCGGCTTCGCCTGGCGCCCGCTCCTCGACATCGCCGCTGCCCTCCCGCGCTCTCCCCCGAAGAGCGGTCCCAAACGGGGTCGAGGAAGCGGTGCCGTGGGAAGCTCCCCGCGGCAGGCCCCTCCCGGCGCCACTCGTAGAGGCCCGTGGGTTAAACGCGAGGCTGGCACTGCGCGCTCAGCCTGCCTGGTGCCGAGCACTGCAGCTGCAAGCAGTCCACGGAGTCACAGCAATACAGTACTTAATCCTTCGTGCGCATAAAACGGTCTTTATTAACATACAATAAGGTGTCAGCGCCACACACGGCACTCCATCACAACAGGGAGGTGAAAGTTACAGCTAAATAATGTTTGTGGAGTATTTGCTACACCAGGCATCATTTTTTCCATTTCAATAAGGCATAAAACCAGTCTATTAAAGCAAATGTTTAATAAAATGCAAACAGATCGGGACAGAAGTTACAAAAGAATGTAATAGCTTCAGTTACCTCTACTGCAGGTACGTGTTGAAGATGGTTTTCAAACTAACTCATAACAGTTCACTTGCCATCCGTAAAAAAGCAAGGCAAGGATATGAAGGACTGGGTACTTAGAAAATATAACCTTCCTATGCCACAGTTTGCTTGCATACACACTGTTTTCATAAACTTTTTTAGAATCAGCATTTAAAACTTTGCAGACTACAACAGGGTATATGGAGAACACTGTATACCTCAGTTTTAGGTACTCATAAAGCAGCCATATAAAAATGCTCTTTTTATTTTGAAAATTTATAAAGTGTGAGACAATGAAACTGCACTGACTTAAGTCCTGCCAAGCTATTCATACAGAGCTCATTACAGGACGATAGCCACAATTAGTATTCAAGATGGACAGACAAGTAAAGCCATTAAGTACACCTTCCAGTAATTCCCTCCTCCTCCCTCCCCCCCCTCCCCCCCAAAAAAACCCAACAAACCAACAACAAAAAAAAAGTCATACTAGTGTTGGGGCTTCTGTGAGCAAGTTACTGGTACAATATGAGCCTCCAGCTACTTCTGAAACAAGCATTACACACGAAAAATATCCAGAGATAGAAGAAATTCAAATACGTCAAGTTCTGGAAAAATAAGCTCCACCTTAGATTTTACTTTGCAGTTATACTACACGAGAACATATCAATTATAAATGTCCATTTGTACTTACAAACACAACTTTAACCAACTGGTAGATACAGATTCCCTATCATGTTATCACAACAGAAAAGAGTTCATGTTGTTAGTGTACCTTAAGAGGAGTGAGGTCCTGTTGCATTTCCTGAAAGTGTGAGGTCTGCTGTTTAATGATTCCACTTCCTCCACTCCAGGTAATCTGTTTCTGGAGGTTGTTCTCTTCTTTGACTATGAATTATAACAGACCATTTATCAGGGCAAAACCAAAGGAAGTATGGAGGGAGGAATAGGTTAATGAGAGGCAGTGGTAACATTGGACTTTAATCATGTTGTGGTTCTTTTTGTTTGGGCAAACTGCATGTTATTCATATTTCATGCATTTGGACCATAAGGTCTTCAAATTATATACTTACATTGCATCTATGACACCTTAGACTCAAGACTGATACAGAACTTCAGGTGTCAATAGAGTACAAATACTATGCATCTTTTTTCCCCCCTTTTAACCTTTGGTTTCTGTTACAGCAATTATAAACACATAACTTCAAAATTAGCTCTAGCTTTATATAATGAAGGATACAGTGATAAAGTGCTCTCATTTTTCATTGATATGTGATGCTTTAAAAAAATTAATAAGACCCCCCCAAATTTTTGTATGTGTCTTAAAAGCCGATCATAGTAAATGTAGCTGTAGAACTGTAACATTTAACATTTTTATCTATTTGCTCCACCTGCTGGTGCATATTCCTTTTAAAGCAGTCTTTAGAAGCCTAAATGTATTAAAAATTTGGCCAAAGATGTACACAAGAGACATACATGACTTTAAGCTGAATTTATGTAACCTACTAATTTAATCCAATCTGATCCAAACATTTTCTCAGTCAAAAAAAAGGCCTATGGAAGCACAGACTTAAGGAAACATGACCAATAGCTCACTTTTTGGACACTGCCATTCATTTTTATTGTGACAATAATCCAGTCAGCCATCATTTTCCATCATCTAGTCTTCTCCAATAAATGTGGAGAAGAACATGGGCACCCCTCTACATAACTGATTTGTCTCCTGAACTTTCCAAGATTAATTTCTGCTTGGACAATTAGTGCAAGAGAAACACCCTGTTTCTTCAGCCCATTTAATTGTTCTCTGCTCAGAGACAGAAAAAACCCCACTATGATCAACAAGCACTCTTTATAAAAAGTTTTACACATTTTTCCATTCCATCTATTGATAGTATTTTTTTTTAATTTATTTTTTTAAAATGTTTTACAAGGAAATAGTAACAATGTGCCCATTTAAAAAAAAAAAAAAACAAAACAAAAACAAAACAAAACAAACCCCCCAGTTCTAGGCTATGACATTTTCCAATAATACTCCGGGACGGAAGTAGCTTTCCATCCCTTCTTCCCTTCCCAAATTAGAAATGGACAACACAAAAGAAAACAACTCTCTCTGCTCCCCTAAACCTAAAATCACACCCCAAGACCTTTGGTATTGGATTTTTTTTATGTTCATAAAGAAACTTTATTTGGGAGTACCCTATCTAACTAGGTTAAGCAGAACTAAGGTTTGTTGCATTACCACCAGTTTTTCTGGGGCTGAACTAGCACTTTTTAATGACTGAAAAATTTTAACTTGCTTTAAATTCCGTACTATTATTTTTATATTTTTTTCTGTACACTAACTAATAGTTTGCAGTAGTGTTAGACTGTTTGATTGGAGCTGAGAAGAATATCTGGTGTACAAAAGACCCTGAAATTACCATACAGCCACCACAGGGACTGAAGAGAAAAGTTGTTCTGGCATTGAATAAGAAGCAAAGAAAACCAGCACTGATAGGAAATGGGTAAAAGCATTGAAAACTGGAGTATATTTTGATTTTTATTTTTTTTTTAAATAAAACCAAAGTACATACATACCTTATTCCTAGACTAGCAATCCAGTTTGTGGGGCTAATCTGCCTAACTGACCAGACTATCAAGAGTTACTTGTTTAGCATAATAATAAAACAGGTTCTTTAATGGCAACAAAGGAAATGAAACAGAATTATAGAATAAGATGAGATGCATCAGAAATACATCATCAGAGAACAATTTTTTTTTTTTTAAGTTGAAAAAGTTTTCTTTAGCAATATTTTATGAAGTGAATAATCAGATCCTTACATATGCTGAAAAAATGGCTCTTATGCTATGGATTATTGATTATCATTAAACAACAAATCCTCATGTAAAACATGCTGTAAAACAAAACATGTAAAACTAGTGTCTCTGCAAAATAATTTATGATATTTTCAGCAACCTTTCACTAAACCGTAATTTTATCTTATACAATCATTAAATTATATTTATGTGAATTCATTTTTCATAATGAAGTTTTAAAAAACAACACATTTCAACACTAATTGTTTAACCAGAAAAAAGACAGACAAGTTGATTAACTGAAAAGAAAATACATCTTAAGGGGAATTAAAAACAAACCAGTATATTTGTTACAGTCAGTCACACATTGATCAATGTAGTCTGGAGTACATTGCTGGTTTCACTGAAAGAATAACTGAATATGAGAATTTTAGGGGATAATTGTAACAAATAAATGTTACAACAATATTAGCTTGCAAACATTTCTCTCTTGCTCACGATCAGTAAATTAATAAGCTCAGTTCCAGCTACTGAGGCTTAAAGCTAAGCATCTAAAACTTCATAGTTTACAATATCAGTGTTGTTTTACCCATGTCTTTAACTACTACACATTTTTTGTGGTAATAGTCAACATTCAGATGGTTTAAGAAAGGCAGTACATACATGCTTTTCAATTTAAGTGGATGCAACAGCCCATTTTAACATTAAGAAACAAATCTAGATGAAACATTGCCTCCTCCATCCAAATTAATTTTATTTAAAAAAAAAGAAACTAATTATTTAGAGAGTTACACAGCATTCAACAAGACTGAGCATTTAGAAATTCTAGCATTTTTCAGAACCTTCTTAAAACTCCAGCTCCCAGACAACATCCTGCATTTTTAGAACCTGCTCTGAATGATTTCAGTTTTTAGTAGACTTGAACAGGAGCAGGCAAGAGCAACACTATTGTCCACATTGCTATGCCACCATACAGTCTCCACTCTATTCCACTTGATGTGGCCAACTCAAAACCTCAGTAAGAGAAGAACGTAAAATATATCATCTAAAGGTTTCCTGTGACTCTGCTTTTAAAACCCAAGACAATCTGTTCATTCCTATTATACAGTTCAAGAACAGAGGTACAGATTTGTAATGTAAGCTTTTCTGCACTGCCTAAAAGATGCCCTTCCTCTTACCTTTAAAAGAATATTCAGGAGATAAAACAACTCTTACATACTCACTAAGAGAAAAGGAAGGTTAAAAGTAAGAGGACCTAATTTTGGTTTCCCAAGAAAGCAGATGCACAGTAATATTTTACATTTTGATGTGCATATGACTACTTGCAAAGGACCTCTGACATAAAAATTAACAATTAGATTGTGACAAGATACAACATACAGTTTCTCTGAAAGTCTTGTGATTTACATAAATTAAAATCTTAAACTAATGTAAAAAGAGCTTAATAGGATCATTCATTACAATATTACATTACTAGGGAACATGCCTCAACATCTGTGCTGACAGATTTTATGCAAGTTCAGCAAAGGCTACATGGTTGAAACAGGAAGAAATTGGTGTCTAATTTGATCGTTACTCTGTGATGTTCGTAATATTGAAAAAAAAAGTTTAAAATACAACCAGCTTAGTTCTCAAAAAAAACTAAGCTATATTTAAATAACAAAAAAAGAAAAAATCCCAACCACCAACAACAATCCACAAAACAAACCCCACCAAACACAACCGTAACATGCTGCAGTCTTTATCCTAGACCTCAAGCATAGGCTGACTTGTCTGTTTCATGGCACTTAGCACCTGTGTTTCTAAGACTTTTGAAGATACTCTTGACACAAACATGATTTTGCAGTACTCTCATTACCCTTGGCTTAGATTTGGCCTTAATTTGGTCTCATTCAGCTAAGCACTTCTATATGAAAATTCTACTGTGCCTTTTGGTTTATTGACTCTATAACAAGATGCCTAGATTTACCTCAGATCTTGCTATGACACAAAGGGTTTGGAATTGGTTTAAGTATTTGGTTAAAGATAAGCAATTTCAAAGACATTAGACATTTCTGGCAATGTTTTTGAAAGCTGCAATTCAAAAGAAGTTGTCAAGCACTTGGGAATTCATAGTTGATTACCTACGTCTCATACCTTCCCTATAAAATATTGTTCTTAACACATAGAACAAACCCTGAACGTGGCAGTGTTTTCTAACCATGGAACAAACCAACAAATTTTCTATTAAACAGTATAAAAGGATTTTTAAAAGTAATTGCCAAGATAAGCTCAGAAATGTCTTAGACTTGTAAATTTAAAAAAGAAAGAAGTTGCTTAAAATACATCTAAGCAAGTACTCCTTTTTCACCTGAGTTCTACTGTTCTGACTCCTCATTCCCACTCAGCCAGAAAAAAAAAACATTTAAACAAATCATCTTCGTCTGATTTAACCACCACTTCACATTTCAGCTTTCACATATTCTCTATTACCAAGCCAATGAAAACCAAACAAAAGTCATAAGAATCACTGCCTTAATTCAGTTTACTTCTAAAAGCATATACACTTGCTTTTTTTTGTTAATGAACTAGTTGTTACACCAACCTGCTCATTTTCTTTATTTCTAAATTCCATGGAACTATCTTTATATCTGTAATTTCACTGTGAAATTTGCAAGAACAGTGTTTTAAATAAATTAAAACAGACTTTTTGTTGCAAACAGTTTTTTGAAACATCTTCACAATAAGAAGCCTAGAATTCATTTAATGCATTTGGTGTTACTGTAAGTATGTATCCAAATATTTAATATGTAGACAGTGATTTTTAATTTAAAAAAAATAATCAATCATGCTGTAGGGAGAAGATTCTTACATGCAATATATGCGTACATGGAATACAATAGTAGCTATACATATACTTGCATTGTATTTGTATTTCTAAAACAATAATTTAAATAAACTATCTTTAAAGAAAAAATTCAAGCTTCTTTGAAATGGCCATCATGAGTGTCATGCAATAAGAACATTTAAGAGCGTAATGAATTTATTCAAGTGGCAGTATTAGGAACATACTTTCTGATAATATTGAAAGAAAAAAAAAGTTTTTAAAGTTCAAAGTTGTCTAGTTTTATGTGCCTAGAAGTGGATACTGGCACGTAAACCACTGTCTGGATTAACTTTTGAAAGCCTGGTAAATTAGGTGTGCACAAATTGAAATCTACAGAGATTATAAACTTACAGCTGCAGTATGCATCAAAGAAAACCTTATCTTGTGAGCAGCATGCCAAGAAATACTTGAAGGCTAAGCAAATCTCACCAAAACTGCTCAGAAGATGATACTTCTATTGAACAAGGCATTCATTATTTTAAAAATTTATTTAAAATATTAGCAAATGTATTCTAGTTCCATGGTAAACATTTTCAGTAGAAATTCACAGGCTTAAGTGAAGTAATGTAATATTCCTACAATCTATTTGCAGAGAGAAAGTTATGGTAAATAAGAAAGTGAGTTAATGAAACTTATCCAACATTGAGATACCAGCCTCAGATCTATGAGGGTTACTTACAAAAATACCATTAATCTTTTTATAATATAATCATATTAATATTAAAATCATATCCAGATAAAGTGTTCACATAAGGAGCAAATTAATACCTTCATAGACATAAAACCCTTGAGTCAGACTAAAATAAATTATTATCTACAGGTCAAGAAAGACAGACAAAGGGTTATGCTTGGTGGAACATTCATTGCAGTATTGTTTGATCACCTCCCTTGAACACCTTCTGAGTAGTCAGAAGTTTAAGACCTTCCAGTTATAAATCAAAGGAAAAAAAAAAAAAACAGTTGAGGGGAAAAAAAAAAAGTCTGGCACATGACTGCAAGCATGAAATACTGGCTCTTTAGAAATATCTAGAAGTTTTATCTTTTATTTCACAAGGGCTAAGACTATAACACATTAATCAGCTATTTTTATTCCCCCTGCCCCATACAAGACAGTACAATCCACTGCAAAATCCAACAGGCAGTCTAGCGTTTTTCCTGAGGCACACAATTTGCATTTTTACTAAACATTAGTCTCACCTTTATACTGAAAGATGACTAGTGATGTCCTGTCAGAATTTGCCCTCTCTCTAAATCTGTAATTTTTAAAGAGAAATCAGGTATAGAACAATTTTTGCTTTTTTTACCAGGCTACTTCAGATATACCTCTTACTCCATGTAAGATGAATAAAGAAAAAAGTCTTGGGGAGGGAAGAGTGGAGGAAACACAGACATGATAAGATCTTTTTGGTACAGAATTTTGATTTTGTAAACACAAATGAATAGACAGATAAACTTATTCTTCTGAAGCACCTGTAATGCAAAAATTACAGAAGTGTAATAACTTCTGATCACAGAACCAAAAGTTCAAACCAATTAATGTGTTTTCATTATTAAAGCTAAGATGACTACCAGGTTAAGGTAGATCAAAGACGATCTTGTCATAAATGTATGGTTATTAACAAAACTTTAAAAATATAACCTGATAGCGTCTGTTGAAATAATAAGACATCCAAATAATAGCTTTGCAGTGTCAGTTTTTTAAGTCACAGTCTTCTGTCAAATGTTGTCTTCTGATACTAGCTTGTATTCTCATACTGGTTTTGATTTTCTTATTCTTGGCGATGCTCCACATTCTGATTTTGCTGCTCCATTGACAAAGGTAGCTGTAATTTTAAATTAAAGTATAGTAAACAAACACAATTCTGCTTCACTTTAAAACATATAGAAAGTAGACCGGGGGGTGTGTGTGTGTGTGCGGGGGGGGGGGGGGGGGGGGGGGGGTGTCAGCTTAAGCATTTGCTTCAGTTGAAATTGACTTGGAGTCAAGTACATAAAATGTTTAAGAACTTTGACTACACAAAGTTGATATGAGCAGGAATCAGACAAAAGTTGCTTCTAAGTCTAGCCTCCTATCTCCAGGAATGAACAATGCTTCATGAGTAGTATTAAGAATGGGACAAATACAGAGTTGTCCTACCAACATAATTTCTTTCAGGTTCCAGGGGAACCTCAGTGATTTCCTAAGGTCTAACTTGCCTTTAGACCATTGTTTTATTAGCCACTGACAGACTGAACCCCAGGAATTAAATCTCAATCCATACTTCTGCAGAAATTATTTCTCTGTATTTTATCTCTCTCTTGTGTTAGTTTTAAATATGCTACTACATTAAAATTGTCTATTCTTATGTTATGAGAAACAGCAAAGAGTAGTTTGCTATTTACCTGCTCAAAACTTAAGATTTTAGAACTCTGTGGTGTCTCCTATCAGACATTTTTTGAGCTAGGTGGTAGTTAGTCTCTCCCCTTACTCTTTAACCAGGATCTTAGTTTAGTTGTTCATTATTTCTTAAATAACTTTTACTGATTCCTTAGGATTTTTTTTTCCTATTTTAAAGCATTGTATTACACCAGTACGGCATGTGCTATCCTAGACAGTCTGCCATTTCACACTTACTAACTTTGTCTGTCATTAGCTTAAGAAGCTCAGGCCACAGCATGAAGAGAAGCTGCAACAGGATAGATGGAACAAAGCAACATATGAAGGATTTACTGTACACTTCTAGTCCTTCTTTTGCCAATTAAATCTGGCATTTATAGTATAAATGGCATAATCTGGATTATTTTGGCTACACAGCTCTCCATACCCAACAACCTCAAATATATATTCTTTTCCTATATTGTTGGGATCCTATGCAAAATATGCCTACCACTGTAAAGACACATTAACTGCAAACCAGTCTGAATTTCATCTTAAGAGCTGGAGGACAAAAGGCTTCTCTATTTACCTTCAAGTAGACTAAAGAAATGACTTACAGCTAATGCCTGCAACTAAACTACTGGCTTCAGTAGAAGCCACGCTCCCCTTCAGAATATTTCTACAAGTGTGAATACTTTTGCAATTAGAAATAAGATAAACTGATAAACAATGTACATCTTTCCACATATGCAGTCAGAGAGGTATAATGCCTGTGCTGTTCTTTGTTATACTCAATTGAAGCAAACATGAAATCAAACAGTGTCACTTCTGCTACTCTAAACTGTAATCATCTTGGGAACTTAAGAATTGTGCTAATTTCATAAAACAATACAGAAAAGCAATGAAGTTATTCATCTGGAAAGGAGAGAATGATCTACAAGACTAGAGAAAGAAAAAAGAAAAAAGGCATCTACAGTTACATTCAAAACAGAAAGGCTGTTCTGGAATAATAAAGAAAAACAATGTCATGAGCACCCTAATGGCCTAGAATCTTCCAACTGGTTTCAGCCAATGCTGACTAAACTAGTAATCTCTGAATGCGAAGAGCTTCAACCCCTCTTAGTAGGAACTAATACGTAAAGATCAACTTCAGAAAGAGAGCCAGCCTGTGGTAAAATTCCCAAGAAACTGCATTTTTTCAAAGCTCTACCCAAATCTCAGAAGTGATTCCCAGTGTTTCATACGTAACCGTATTGAGTGTTTTTTTTTATATATATATATATATACATGCATACTAACAAGAATATGAAATTTCACTCTGCCAGATCTTCATAACTCCTATTTAACTCACTTAAAATTGATATAACATTGGAATCTGGAAATTATACGTCATTTAATTAAAAGCCCTTCTCCATTAGTTGTCTGTTGCCAGCTACTATGATGTTCCTTTGGAGTTCTTTTCCAGTGGGTTTGATGTTTGTTACGTGATGTGTCTTTATATAGAACAAACATAATTTTAATGGTTTGAAACATAATAAAAACAGAACTTAAAAAATACAGTAGGAATTTGGGATGATACTTTTTTTTTTTTTTTAAATTATGTTAAATCAAAAAAATTTTCACCAGTATTTTAAAAGACTGATTTAAAACTGAAAGAAAAGCCTGGAATCATTAAGCCCAGTTTCATGAAATATTCCTGAGTTCAGTGAATAATCCTGAAAATCACCCAGGGCTAACACTTCATACAGTTAGCACTCTGTGTGCTGTCCTGTTAGCAATATGGAATTAGAGAAGAACATGCCCTAATGTTTGAAGGAGGTGTAATACTATCTATATTCTCTGCATGTCAGGAGACAGATGGTTTTGCTCTTTTACAGAAAGGAATGATATAAGCTGATACATCTGGTATAAAAGCATCTGGCCTAGAAATAACTGGAAAAAAATATTACACCACTGACCTCTATTTGGTTCCTTTTTCGTTCGTTTGTTCTTCGTGTTAGTTATTTTTTTCTTTGGAATCTGGCTCTTAACATACTCTCTCCATTTCTTCAGCTGAAAATTTATAAATTTCCACATCATCCAGGCCTGTGTTAGACAAACAGCACTCAGGCAGCCAATCCTAATAAGATTTGAGATTTTGGAGACAGTTAGATAAAAGTTTCAGTTAACCATTAATAGACTGCAAATCTGTACCTATTTTATTTTTTCTCCAGAAGTCTGCTATCAAAACAAGTAAAATCTTCCTACCATAGAAAACCAGAAGTATCAGAAGGGTTTACCCAAGACAAGGTGTGTTACACAAGAAGTGAGACAAGGTGTGTCACACAAGAAGTGAATGGAAATTGTATCTAAGTATATTGCTAGAAGCAAACAGGTTTATCAAGGAGTTATGACCATAGCTTTCAATGGCCGATAGGAAATTGTGTCACTGGGGCCTCTTCTGCCAAGCAAGCAATCTATAAATGAAAAATCATGTAGATTCAAAATCCTTCCCACACACTTGATTACAGGCATTAAGTTATAAGAATGTTAAAGTGATGAGCTTATGCCACAAAAGTAATAACATTTTAAAATTAACAAGCAAGAGTAAAAGATATACAAAACAATATTTTAGGAAGGCACCAAACAAATAGTTAAAAAATTATGGGTATTAATATCACCAAATGATACTATGTCCAGTATAGACATAGATGAAAAAAAAAGTTTAACGAGATGATTATCCCAGGCTTTTTGGATGATTATCAACAATTAATTTAAAAAGTTTCTTTTTTCTTTCTTGTTTTTCTATTTCCCATAAATCCTATTCTACTACTTTTGTGAAAAGAAGATAGAAAAGAGAACAATATTTCCCTTCCCTTAAAAATAAGAGAAAAGCAGCACCCAGGGAAATTCTTCAAAACACATTATCATTCTGGATTGTTTTATTAAAGGATATTTTGAAATGCCACAGTATACAAGCATGAATGTCTACTAGCCTTGTTATACCTCACGGGGAGTACATTGAAGTTTCCATCTGCTATGGAAAATCCTGGATTCTCTGCTCTTGTCAGACCAAATCCAAATGTGAGGACAGATAAAGTTAGGGTCAAAAGACGCACCATTACGAAAAGTAGAGCCCAAATGGCAAATCTGAAAACAAAATAATGAAATTAATGTGCTTTCCCCTTTTAGTCCATTTCTTTTCAATAAAGTCAAACATACAAAGAACTTTGCATTAAAATTCTCTCAGCAACAACAGGGAAATGTCCACGGAGGGGACCAATAATTACAGAAAAACTTGGTCATCAGCAAGCATTCAGTCCTGCCTCATTACACAATCTTTTGACTAGAAAGTACAATGAAGTAAAAAGATGCATCTCAAGCTGGCATTCATGCTGTAAGCCATTTATAAGTAATGGTGATGTATAAAGCCAGAAAGCTGATGCTAAAGGTATAATATACATTTATTAAACAGTTGGAAGGTCAAGACAATATATGCAATTTTTAACAGCCAGATGTTTATAGGACAAAAAGGTAATCAGATAGCTAATAAGTAACAAATGACAATTATTTCACTTTATAGATAACAGAGTGCCATCCTGCAAATTTTCAGCATCTAGAAGTTTTTACTACAGAATGTGGAAAAAAACCCTGAAGAACAGTTTTATTAAGCTGACAATAATATCAATTTTCTAAATTAATTATTACTGCCATTACATAAACATTTCTATAGGAAAAAGACTTCATATCCTGTGACTGATGAATGGATTAAAAGAGACACCAATGTGAAAAAAATATCTTTCCAAGATTTCCACTAAAAAAAAATAATCCAGCTCGTTCAACTGATTTCAAACATAAAGAAAACATACTTTAAATCTCTCACAGTATAAGCAAGACTGCTTAAAAAGCAACTCTTCTCAAAATCTTTTTTCGGAGAAGGGTGTGAAGAAAGCTACAATGTCTGGATGTGAAACTGTAAGAAGAAACAATAAATTCTAAGCTAGGAAAAATACCTAGTATCTGACATTGTGTTGTTTCTACAGTTCACATTATAAGTGCTACATGTTATAATTGAAATAAAATGCCCCAAACACTTCTGCAGTTCATCAGCTATGAAAACCAATTTCCATTTCCAGTTATTTAAACTGTGGTAATGTTGCACATGGGATAACTGATTTCCAGCCAAAGACAGACATAGTTGCTTATCTGATCATTAGAATCTTCATAAGACAGGAAAATATGTTCTCCTAATCAGTATATTTAACCTTCATGGTTTTGGATGGCATATAATGAAAAGCAGATAATCTCATAGCTCCAAAAACCTCACAATTAAGTATGACATACAAGTGAAAGATAAACTGTCTTGCACTTTCACTATTTGCATCAGTAAACATTGATTTTTTGCAAAGAACATTCAGTATACCTATTTAAAACATTAGCTTAAAGGAGCACCACAAACAAACCTTGTGAAAAGATCAGAAAGAGCAGCAGTATTATACCGCCCCAAGGGAGGCTACCTATAAATAAGGGACTGCATGAAAGAAAGCAAGGCTTTCGTGATAATATCTTCCAGTTGGGCAGTCGCTCAGAAAAGGAAGAAAGAATAAGAGACAAGAACACATAAATGAGACAAGGCTGCTTTATTCAAACTGGAACCTCCAAAAGTCTTCACATTCAAATGGTGAAATGTATCCAATCCTTCCTAGCATGCCTCAGTTAAAATATCTCAGTTCCCCATCTCCTTCCATTCTCAAATGCATTACTTTAATACCCATTAATTCTCAGAATACTTGAGAATCTTAATCAAGAGATGTATAATTCAAGACATCAACTACACGTTTTGAGACATTACCTTCTCTGTTGTATAGTTACCTCCCTTTCTCACCTTAACAAAAGGAGAGAGACCTGCAAGAACTTATAGGGAATGCTCCTTTTATTACTTCTTTGATTAACTGTTTTTAAAAACGGATGTCCCTACATACAAAGTTTATGAACATTTAAGCAAACAGCAATTTACAGAATCGGAAGCCAATGCATAGATATCTGAGATGGGACTTCAGCAAAAGCCTCAGCAAAACCTTATGATGATATTGTGAACTGGTGTGTTTGCTTCCTTGACTCTATGTAATGACAATAACTTGCTTGCGGAGTCAAAGCAGGTAATACTGGACATTGAACAAGTGATATTTGCTACCCGCGTACCTTTACATACATGCAAATCCATTTATACACAATTATTAAGCAAAGTTCTGCCTTTTAATTAACAAATGCAAGATTTACCCTTTTTGATTGTTTTCATCACTGAAGTAGGAAAGACGTGAGGCATGAAAAATGAGTTCCACTAAATAGTGAGGTACCATCAGAATTAGCCCCAAACGCTGCAAACTATAAAACAGAAAAGTTAGGAATTTTAATGAAATTATGAAGAAAATACATCTATCTATTCAAAATGGGCATGCAAATACTTACTTTAATATATAGGCACCAGAGATATGAGCAATGTAAAGGCAAATATAACATAGCTGCCTTGGAATATCTTCCTAAAATTAGAGAAATTATAATAAATGCTGTTACAGTTTAACTATGTTTTCTGAAGAAAAATAATACAATTTATCATGTTTGGTTATTTTTCACACTACTGTACAAATTTCTGAAAAGAGTATCTGAATCAAAAACTACAGACCACCTGGACTAAATTAGATAGGAAATGCAAGCAATTAATATAGAAATAGTATATAAATAACTTAATATACAAAAAAGAATATGTAGATATTTATGTAGCTAAAATATTAATATGAATAATTGAAAAGAATATGTATTTAATTAACTGTATTGAAAACTTCTCTCCATACCTTTTGGATCCTTTGGAAGTATAGCTCCAGCAGTGAGTGAAGCCAATAGGCTATCTGGCAAATATAGAAGAATTTTACCTGAAAACTAAACAATAATTCAGGTTAAGAAGACACAAGGTGATGAGTTTAAGCTTTCAACATGAGATAGAAGATTTTATTTCATTATCTTAAATTAATTCTGACTCATTATAGTTTATGATTCCATAACCACACAAACCTCAAATACAAGACAACTCTGTGGTGAGTTTTTTGAATTAGCATCCATAATCTTCTTGATAGCAAGTTCTGAATTGCCTTTTGAGACAGTAGGAAAGAAAAAAACAACAAGAAACCCATCACACCGAAACAGTTCATCTTGTGAGCAGTGGAACTCCCTTCCTAAAATATGCGTATTATCCCCCTTCCCTTTATCATACTCTCGCCAGAGAAAAATGGAGGCCAGGGGGGATGGGCAGACAAAACCCAGAATTTCGTAAGTCATCTTAATTAAAAAAAAAAAAAAAAAAAAAAAAAAAAGCAAGCTATAAATCCCCTCTAATTTGAAAATTCAGTCTCTGACAAACATGCTTCTTTAGTGTGAAAGAGTTCAGCAGTCCTATTATATATCCTATCTTGCAAACTCTTTCACTTTAACTCAGCTACCATAGTTAAGTTAAAGAAAGCTAAGAACACATGTATCTCTTGGACAGATGTTAAATTCATCAAAAACTACCTTTGGATAAAACAGCTGGCAGTTTTCAAACTGAAGAAAGTATTTTCATCTAGTTGCCATTCTTACAAGGTACCAATGTCACTGCCTTATTAGTGGTTCCCTAAAATTTGGGGTAGATAACTATTCAGTGAAGTACCAGATTTTTTCAAATTGAAAATAGAACACTTACAGCATACGAGAATGGGGATAATCTTTCCAGAGTGAGGTTGGGTTCATCATGAATTCTTCCTAAAGAAAAAGGCCATTGATTTAAGGACCTTCTTAATACTTGAAGTCTATTTTTTAAGTAAAAACAGCAAATAGACTGTTACTTACTGTATTCAAAATACTTGCTCCCCATATAAATGAAAACAAGTAGAAAAATGCTAGCTGTCCTGATTCATTGAATTTGCTGTGCTTTGTTTTTGACAAATGCAGGTGTCTATTAATTTTCTAGAAACAAAAAGCAGATCAATAAATGTAATTTCTAAAACAAGAAAACTATTTGGGAGTTAGTGTTCACTCCTGAATTATTTTTTCTTTTTTTTTTTTTTTTCTTCCCAAATCTCCCATTCCTCAATCAAAATACATAGCTCCCACTATTTAAGACCTTGATCAGCACTTTGTATGACAATTAGCTTTAGTAAGACTTGCCACTATCAAATCTCTTTGTACACTCAAAACCCATTTGAGCTTCTGTGGCTTAGATGCCCTATAAGACATTCTAAGACCCTTCAATAATAGATGGTCTTCACAATGGCTTTAACAAATTCAGTTTACTTTGCAACTGGTATAAAAGAGCACACAATGAAGTTTGAGCTCCCTCTTTAAGGTGAAGCTCAGCTGACAAACAGAAATCCATCACTGTAGTAATTTTCATTTTTGATCTTCTGAATATAGCTTATGAATCTAATGCAGCAGACCTCATTCACAGGTATTTCTAGTAGGGCATGAACATTTAATGTCTGTTTTTACAGAAAAATATAAGTTATATTGATTGAAAGAAAGATTCAGTGGTTTATACCATTAACAAATTGAGGAAATATCACCATAAAAATATTATAGAATCATTCAGGTTGGAAAAGACCCTTAAGATCATAGAGTCCAACCATTAACCTAACACTACCAAGTCCACCACTAAACCAAGGTCTAGTCACATTTTTGTCAAAGAACAAAAGAATTGATCACAACAGGGCTTCTCAATGCTAAACCATTCCTTGTACCACAGCTTACACTTAACTTGAAGAAAAACTCTCAGCAGCTGGTGGCTAAAAAGAACATGTTTATAAAATAAGTTATATCCCAGTAATAAACTTACGTCTAATACGTACTCCTGGATTACAGCATGCAGATTAATAGCTACAAGCATGTAGAAGAAGATTGTGGCGAAGTCTTTTGGACCATAGTCATAAAAATGAAACTGCTCACTGTTGTCATCTAAAAAAAAAAAACACAAAACCCAACAAAAAACAACAACAAAAAACCCCGAAGCGTGTATTTTTACATTCTTATGAAGGAGTACTCTGTGCAACTGAAAAAGGGCAGCAGTGACCATTGTTCTTGCAAGTTATATTAAATTGATACAGGATACTAGTTATAAGTTTTACGTTTTTGAAAATCACTTTTTATGCCCTATTAGATAACTTGAAACTTCTTTTCCTTTGATACAATGACACAGTTGTAAGCCTAGAACAAAGTATTGAGAACAATATACACTGAACAGTAGCTTCAATCCATTTCTTTCACCTAGACCATCAAAAAAAAAAAACCAAAAAAACCCCCCACAAAACAAACAACACCCCAGACACACCAACACCCTATCCTCTATACTTTGGTAAAGCCCAAATGAGATTCCATCATAAGCAGCATGACTTATATGTAGGAAAAAAACTATATAGCAAGGAACCCTAGTAGTTCAACATATCAGCAAGTAACAACTTCCCCAGGATTAGTAATACATTCCTATAAATCAAAACCAAAATTGCTAAAAAAAAAAAAAAAAAAAAAAAAACCACAAAAAAACCAACCACATTCATACTGTTAAAAAAGTACTTCAAATGTTTGTATTTACCATATTTAAGTGTGGGAGAACTTATAAATGAAATTAAATTTAAAAAGCATGTATCAGGAGCAGTAGACCTAAGGAAGCCTTATTTTGTAGGAATGTCTCTCCTTTGGCCCACAAAGACCCATTACAACCACCTCACTTTTCTTTATGCATCTGAGACTGCAATGGAAAAGAAAGAACTTGTACTGCAACTCATCAAGAGCCACACATCCTGATTTACAGGCTAGCATGTCTAACATTTATATTCTTCTGCTTTCACTTAAGAGGGGGCAGTAACTTGGATGTCTCAGCTATACAGCCACCACTTTTCATAAATATCAAGGAATTCTGTTATCTTTAAGACTTCTACCCTTTGTCAAAAACTTTGTGTTTTCCAAATGCAAAACAGCAGAAATAGACATCAAACAACTTTTTTTTTCCTAAAGGAAACTAGGACAGAAGGTGTCAATGGAGCAATTACTGCTTCCTGTAACATGAATGGTACCTTAAGGTCCTAATGCACAGGACATCCATGTAACTCTAAGTGTCACATGTCCTACTTCCATGTTTGAAAGCAGCTTGTGATATAATCAATGAACAAGTAATTGCATAGCAAATGCTCCATCTGCCTAGTTTCTAGCACTTCCCCCCCCCCCCCCCCCCCAAAATGGACCTTCACTAGTAATATATTCATTGTTTTCAGAGGGCCAGAGTCAAGACCTGAAAATTGCTTGTGCAGAACTCATCCACACCTCCTATTAAAACTAAGGGAAGCTATACCTTGTTCATATATATATACACACACATACATACACACATATTCATGCACCAAACACTATGAAGAAGTCACATCTTGGTATCTTGGTACACAGGCATCTTGGTAACTGACACATGGATTTTACTTTTGTCTCTGCTACAGGAGATTTCTACTTGATGCTGCTCAAATATCAGTAAAACAGAAGCCCACTGACTGTGTACACCTCAAATGTTCAACATAAATCATCTCAGAAAACATTTGCAAAAAATAATATATATTCATTACTGCAATGTTGATCAATGCACTATTTTGAACATACTAAATGCAGTCAGTGCTACATTATTTCAAACGGTCATAGCATTGAGGTCTGAAGTTTGGAAGTCAAGATTAGAACGAAAGTCCTAGATTTTTGCTAATTTCTCTGGACCTTAGTTCCCCATCTGGAATAACAGGTACTACAGTACCTATTTTTTCCAAGACAATGTGCAGGTTAATTCCTGGAAAGAACTGAAAGTTATCAAATTAAGTTATCAAATAAGGAAATTCCATTAGCTGCTTACCACTCCTGTATATAGTGCAGCAGGTACAAAAGATTAAAAAAAGTAAATCTTTTTTTGGGAAAAAAAAAAAAAAAAAGAATCAGTACTGTCTCTCTTTGTTATTTAAAAGCATGACTGAATCAGCAACATCAGTTACTTGAGAATAATAATAATATATTTTTGAAATATAAACCACAAATCTATTACTAATGACATACAAGAAATCATGAATAAGCAACAGATACATAGAAGATTACCAAAATATTCTGTTACTTGATAACTCCTGTTGATTGTATCAAAAACTGGAAAGAATGCATGCTTGCCACATCAAAATGCAAGTAAGTAGCAGTGTTAACTACAGGAAAAATAACCCAGTATTATTCACAAGCAACAGAGAAAACACTAGAAAGTTTCAATGAATACAGGATTAGTAAATTCAAAAGCAGACAGACAAATATGAGAGTTCTACTACATTATAAAAGTGAGGTGAATTGAAGTCTTGAGGGGAAAAAAAGAGTAATTTTTAATAGTTGAGCTCTTATATTACAAGAAAAAGAAATAGATTCGATTTAATCTCACCAATGGTATAGGTGACATTGTACTGCATAGCAATAAAGATGATGATGCTGCTGGCTGGGGCCTGAAATTCAAAAAGAAACAAGGAAAAATTATCAGATTTTTCAAAAAAGCTAGACTATAAACACCCAAAACTAGGAGATTATGCCATCAACAAATGTTCTCCCACACAAGATTTAAATCAAAGAGGTCCCGAAAGTGTTATTCATCTCTCACAAATGTGGAGGCTCAACCTTGTTGCAAATCCTTTAACATTTGCTGCATAGGGTCAGGACTTGAATTATGTCCTTTTAGCTAAGGATCAAATTACTCACTAACTCTACTAAATAACATTTTAAAGTGTTTAGAAGTGTAAATGGTTTTCATTTATTTCAAAAGTTAAAAGACTCTCTAGATTAAATCAGATGGAAAGTTTCACCTAACTCTGCAAGGTATTAAAAAAAGTGACATTCTGGCTAAGTGTCCATATAAGTAAATAGAGTATTCAAAACATCATAGTAGAATGATAAGATCCACCAATTTCTTGTATGAAAAATCAAGCATTTTCTAAGAATTACAGTACAATCAAAGTAACCAATGGTATACTTCTATTGTTACTTTTTCTCCAGTGGCAAAAATAGTTTATTTAAAAAACAACCAAACAAAAAGCCCCCAACACTTTCAGCCATCCCTACCTCTTCAAAATGCCTTCCCATTCCAATGTTGCAGTATATTTAGCCCTTAGCTGTAACAATGGAACTGTTTATAATGTGGATTACTGTATGACCCTACAGCCAAGGGGTAAGAGGTAAATATGTTTGCTTAGTTTAGCTGAAAACATTTCATCATCTGGTTTGCACAACTTCAAAACCAAACACTTATGCTGATATAGCTTACCACTCTTTCAGTTACAACACAGGGATATAAGTGGAAGGGAAAAAAAAAAAACAAACCCAAACAACAACAAAACTGGTTTCTTTGCTGCAGAAAAAACGCAACATGGAATTACATCCTACGCTGCCAATAGCAAGTACATTTATTATGTTTGCAAGCACTCAGTTATCTAGTTCATGAATCAGACAAGTACAACAGGCATAATCTGAAGACTGATGTAACAATACATTCTTGTATCTTTTGTGCTTTCTCTTAAACTGATCTTCATAGATATGACTTAAAACATATAAATATAAACTAGAAAAATGAAAGCTGTTTTCCTCAGATGTCACACCATCTAATTTCTGGAAGTGTAACTAACAACATTTGGGGCTATATAAAACAAGCACTAATTTATCCAGCTACAAAGTAAGCAAGAGGCACAACAATGCAAAAGAAGATCCTCTGTAGCAAGAAAAGGGAGAAGGCAAATCGCTTAAGTACACTGGCAGTGCATCTGTGAAATTAAGCAGTAGAGGAGTCATAATACTGGAGTGCTTTTAAGAGGAAGTCTCATTAAGGAAAATGAAAGTACCAATTTTTCTGGCATACAAAATTGACGTTCAGACACTGCAATTCTACAAACAATTTAACCTTTTGTAAGCCAGCACTAACATCAAAAGGAGTAATCCTGCCTTTCTCTTTACTGCTAGTTGCTTCTTGTCTCTGTCCCACACTTGTGCCATCAAAAGCGGTGGTGTGGTGAATTGGACAGGAAAATTATAGAAGTTAAAACTGATCCAGCAAAACAGGAAGGAGGAGAAAACCCTATTAATCTTAACACAGATAAGTTTCCCAATATGCTGCACTGCTCAGCCACAGAAGTTCTTTTGCGTCCTTGATGGGGAGAATAAGCAGCCAGAGCATCAATACCAACTTAAAGTGTTCGTGGAACGAGAGTACGAAAAATTCATTGACAACTGCTCCTGGAGAGACAGGGAAAAATACACATAGTTACATAGGTATGGATGTCATCAGGACCTAACTAAAACAAACATGCTTGTTTTCAGTAAGTCATCACTCAGGACCCACAGCAACAGTCTCCGTTGTAGAAGGGCATTCAGGCAGCACCATGTAGCTTCAATTAGACCCCTTCATTAGGGAGTTTTCCTGAGAATAAGTGCTTATTTTTGTGCTCTTTGGGAGAAGAGTGTGGTAAGAATCTTTGCTAGTGCCCAGCAAGTTAGGTTTTCTGTTTGTCCATGAAGCATACAATGTAATACTACAAGCATTTCCCTCTGCTGGAAGTATGGGAGCCCCATTAAGTGGTATTCTGTGGTAAGATAGCCACAGATACAAAGGTGATGTAAATTGTTCTAGAAAGAAAGAAATCACATGAAACACTCCAAGATGATACTAGAAGCTTAAAGAGAACCACAAAGACTAAAAGAAAGTTTCTTTAGAAGACGAAGGCCCACTTTATTGTCAAGAAAAGGAGTAGGATTGGGCACATAAAAGACTACAAATATTCTCAGATAAGGAAGAAGAAAGAAAATAACAGTTAACACACTAAAATTCAACTGCCACTTTTCAGTATGTTATAATCAGAGTGAATCTCCTACACGCATCTATAGACCTCATAATAATCAGCAAAATTAAGGTATGGGAAAGTACAATTAAGGTGCATAAACAACCTTACATAATTTTAACATACTTCTTGGGTTTTGGATGGTCTCATGGATATGGGCAATTGAATACCATGCCACCTAGAAAAGAAAACCCTGTATTTACTATAGTACTATGTAAGCCCAAGCAAATCATTCAATAGGTAGTGAACTGAAAAGTTTCATTTACACATTCTTTAGCTTATTAGTGTATAACCTATGGTACCATGGGCTAGATTAGGAAATCTGCCATTGACGGATGCATCTGAAGTTACAGTAAGCATAAAATGCTGTGAAAAGCACTGATTTAACAACAACAACAAAAAGCTGCCCTTCAGTGCTTCAAACTTAAAACCTAAAAATAATTTAATACAGAAAGGAAATCAAGACCAAAAGAAAATAGACATAACAGCTGTGTAGACAAGTTCAGTAACACTTAGGAAGCACTCAGTATAGAATCATGATAAATGTCACCAAAATTTACTGGAAAAACATCAGTATTTTTGTTTGTTTGGCAGACTGGATTACCCATTATAAAAGTGGTGTAAGACCTAGACAGTGAACAACAGAAATATAGATTTCATTCAAATAACTGGTATGGTTTCTGCGGTGAATGAGGCAGAGGTATAATACAGAGGTCTAACCTGTTACATTGCACCACTGTTCCTCTGCATAATAAATGCAAAGGTGTCTCAATCAGAAAAGTAACTTTTGCATCAAAAAGGAGCTGCTGATGTTTATATTGTACAATAAGAAGTATAATAGTATATATAGTATATATTCAAACAAGCACAATAAAAGCCTATCACAAGCTACACTAGAGTCTAGTCTGCATTTGAACTTTTAGAATTACGCTGACTAGAAATGAGATCATTTGCTAATTATCCTTGGGTATAACTAACTCACCCTTTTTCCTCTAAATGAAATCACCTTAATCAAAAGAATAAAGCTCACCCCAGGGGAGCTGCACAGTCCTTTGCAATACCTGCAGAGTTACAGAAATACAACTTCTATGGTGTATAGAAAGCCTGAGTTAAGACAAATGGAATTCCGAGATGGAACTCCAGAAGACATAAATTTTTTTAACAGCAAAAGGACACAGAGCAATATCTTTCTAAAAGTACCATATATATATAGATACATTAAAAGTTCCATCTGGGATCCCAAACAGGGTTTACTTAATCCCAGGTGCAGACATTTACTTTCTTTCTTAAAGCCTTCATCACCTGAGTTGTCAAGCTCCTAGCTATTATTTTAATCCCAAAACTGAGTTCCGCATTTAATATATTAACTTTTATGACATACTCCTCCATGGATGACACAACTTATAATACCACAACACTGCATTTGTCCACCATTTAGAAGGAAATTATCTGACCATCACAACTGCTTTCTCTACTTTATTTCTGTCCAGTATCCTTAATGTTAGAAGTGGATCAAGATATATACAAAAAAAAAAAAGCCCCCCAAAGCTCTCTTCAGAACATCTACATGTAAGTGTTTTATCTCAGAATTTAACAATACTTTTAATTTAAAATGATCAGATTTTTAATGTTATCCAACTGATGGGAAACGTTAAAAAAATTTCCGTAAAGTATTTAAGTTGTAATAACAATAATAGTTCAGGAAAGTATTTAAGTTGTGTATCCAGAATTTAAACTCTGTTCACCAAGCCTTATCCCATACTCTACGCCAACATAAAATATTCACGTAGCAACTCAAACACACACAAGGCTTTTGTCCCAAAAGTGGGGAAAAGATGCCCAAGAGAGATACCTAATCCATCACCCCAGAAACTAATAAACAGCTTCCACATGGAAATAAGCTTTATAATAACTTTCAAATACAAAGACAAAGAGGAATTCAGAAGTCGAGCTGAGACTGTCTAATCCCACATTTTTCTTCAGATTATCCATCGCTAGGGAGTTGAGCCAATGACAGCAATGGATTGAGCAGTGGTGCAAAAGGGCGACCAGCAGTTTTTAACTACCATCTAGTTAAGCATGCTCAAATCATGAGAGACTGACCCTCTTTATAAGCGTTCCTAACTGCTTTACCACTTGGACTTTTGAACTGGGGGGGGGGGGGGGGAGTAAATAGGCACAACAAAGAGACATAAAACAACTCTGCTTTGAGCAAGGGGGGCCTGAGGAGCTTTGTAACTCAGGAGACTGGAACTGAGTAAAAGGGACTTTATGGGAGGGTGCTAGGAATGAAACATATGCGGAGATGAAGGAAAACTGAACCAGAAAAGAAAAGGGCAGCAATCTGACAGAAGAGGCTGAGAGGGGGTTGCATAGTGAGAGCGGGAGCTGGCTAAGACAACTCAGTAGGGAAGGCACTGGGGAGTACGTGAGCTGGGGCAGGACAGAAAAGAAACGAAACTTGCTGCGCGGGGAAGACAGCCGGGACATGGAGAGGAGCGTGCCCGAGCACAGTGTCACCTCGGGAGTCAGACCTCGGGGCAGAGAAGAAACGAGGACATCACCCTGCGAGGAAGAAGGGAAAAGGCAGACCGAGCCGGAAGAGGTAGCGCAGAGCTGCTTGGCAGCGAGGCTGAAGCGAACGGAGGGACGTCCTGGGGAAGCTCCAGAGCGGGAAGCCGAGGGCGCCGCAGCTGCCCCACAGCAAGATCAGGCGCTGCTCCGCTCGGCAACCACCGGCCCCCTCACCTTGCCCAGTGACTCCGCTATGAGCCCCAGAAAGAAGGCCATCACCAGGAAGGATGCAGCATCAGCATGGTTCTGAATGATGAACTCATGGCTTAGCAACGCCGGGCTCCTGCTTTTCCTGCGGAACCTCATGGCGGTGACAGCTCCCAGGCCCGGGCAGCCCCACCGAGGGGAGCAGTACCTCTCCCTGCACCCCAACGGCCGCTACCTCACGCACGGTAAACACCACCGGCCCTAAAAGGCCCACCCCCTTTCGAGTTCCAACCAGTCAAACTTAAGGGCTCTTATGATTGGCAGTCCTGGTACCTAATCGTTAGGCGGTCTGGAAGAGCTGTTTCTAAAGGAGGTGGTGCTTCGAAGGCAGTTGGGCACGCGCGGCGGGAGAGGGAGTCCGATGTGAGTGACACGGTTCCTGCCAATCCCCTATGCGGGTGGGTGGGGCTCGCTCTGACGGCCGCTGCGGACCCTAGTGGACGGGGTTTGGCTCGTGCCGGAGGCGGGCTGGGCGCTGAGGAGATTCTCGCCGGCAGAGGCCCAGTGGAGCCACCGTCTTTGGTGCCGTTCGATCCGGTCTGGCCTCTGTGTAGGCTATGCTCGCCGCAGCTCCAGTGGCGGCCAGGTAGCTCCGTTCTCCTAAAGCCTACGAGGCACGTTGGTCGGTCTGCTCTCTTCACGTGTCCCAGGACTGCGGCCCGCCTAGGTGGGGGGAAGCGGCTCCTCATCATCCCCTTCTAGAGTTCAGCCGGGCTCTCTCACCTGCGGCTAGACAAATGGGGAGAAACTGTTGAGAAACTCCCCATTTCTTTTTTTTTCCCATTAAAATGGAGAGAAAGGGGATTCAGGGTGCTTTGCAATCCTAAAAACGTGGACATTTGGCTATCTTGCTGGAATTCAGGAGGAAAACCATACCAATTTATCAAAAAAATGTCAACGAGGGAAAGGGTGAAGGCCAGAGGGTGGCATGGCATCCCAGAGAACAGGGTTGGAAGAGAAAATAAAAATTAGGTCCCATCTGGCAGCCGGGTGTCTCCCCTGCTGTACTGAGCGTGGCCTCAGCTGATTGCAGTGAAGAGAGGATCCACCTGGATCCAGTTGCCAAATATGACATAAAATACAGTTCAGCTGTAAAGTAGTTTTGCTACATCTTGATTATTAAATATTTAATGCTCACCAAAACTATTTTTTAGTATGCCTGAATTTGCTTTCTGTTAAATGTTCTGCTTAGTCATTGAGTTTGGCTACTATGCTCGTACTCCCTTTTCCACCCTTATTTTGAGTTTCAGGCTAATATGTTCAGAAACTGGATTTTATGTTTGAAATTAAGAATTGCTGCAGAGCACATGTGCTATTTGGGAAGCAACTGCTATGCATGTTCTTAGCTGAAAAGAGGATTTAAAAATTAATTACTTGTAATAAGTTGTTTACAAATCATGACTGGGGTTTTTTTTTACAAAAAAAGAAACAATAAAATTGAAAGAATTTCATAATTGTTTAGCATAATTGCTGCTTCTTGTTTCTTTTCTTAAAGCTATAAAAATAATCCTGACTGACAATTAACTGTAATTCAAAACAGTTTCAGTTTCATTTCTTCCTGGAACACATTAGAAAAAGGGGCAGATAATGCTGAATAGGAATGGGAAACAAGAAACAGGAACTTGGAACATCATTTTGCAACCCAGAACATACTAATCTGATACAGCTCATAACATTCTTTTTGGACCATATCAGAGTGAGCAAGATAGTTTAGATTTTCATTGTCTGGGAATATGGTTTTCTAGAAGATCAGTACTCTAGAAGATCAGTCTACTAGAGTAGGCTGTAGGGCTTTAAGAATTGTTCTATACTTGTATAGCTTCTACATTAGTAGCTTTGCAGATAATTTTGCTTTCAGCATGAATTTCAGCTCTTATACTTGCTTAAGTTCCAAACAAGTAACATTGAGTTTTTATTTTTAAACAAAACTAAAGCAATTTAAGAGCAGATAACTTCTATGATTTGTTACTCACTTACATAGATGCATGCTTTCTTTAGGACAAGGTAAGATTTAATACATTACTCAAATTTAAGATGCATAATTAATCTATTAATTACACTATCTTAGCAAAATTAATCTTAAGGCAGATTTGCTAGCTACAAGACTTGGAAGATTTAGAGCATGGTTACAATGAGAAAATCAAATATGATAATTTATAGTAATATTAAACTAGTGTTCAAGTGTGTGCTTCAAGAGATATCCAGTGACTTCTGCTCTTCTATATATACTGGCTTAATTTTTTAGTATAGACAGATGCTGTATGCTCAAGAGAAGACCACAGTTGTCTAAACTGATTATTTCAATTAACAAAAAGCTTGAACCTATTTTTGCAGTAAAACATTGTGTGTAGGAGGCAAGGGAAAAAAAAAAGGTGTGATGTTGCAGACCACAATTTTACTCTTTAGAACCCTGTGGTCAGGTTCTGTTTTTCCTCCTCTCCTCATGACAGCATCATGTTAAGGTAGTGAAGTGTCCCCTTTTACTTACTATGTGTATGATACAATTTTTTGATACAACTCTAGTGTGCTGAACTATGTCTTTGGAAAGTAAATAAACTACTTCTTAAAGCAGTGTACATGTGTATAAAAAGAGACCAGTGAAACCCCATACTTGTATTACTTACACTTAATTTTCTCACGTATCTCTTCAGAATTTAGATTATCTAATGTTTGGAAAGTGAGATAACTGGATGGACCTACATGAGGACAACCCACTAATTTTTCTGGCCACCTACTTTCCTGTGTGGTCTATAATTCTGTGTCTGTTATTTAAGCTCTAAATCCCAGGTTTAAAGACACAAAGGTTTTTTTTTTTAATCTCTGATTCCACAGTTTCTGTGTTATATGTAGTCCCCTTTCTCATAAATCCCACTGTGTCATATCCATTGTCCTATCCTTTAAACAAACGAACTTAGCAATCATAGCTATTCTTATTTTCATAGTTGCTTTTTCTAGTAAAAAAGTAAACAAAACAAAAAAACATAGCCTCCAGTTAAGAAAAGATTTCCACTTTGCTGTTGGTTGGTCATGTTACGGTTATGTACATGGTTATGTATTTAGTCAAGGAATTAAACAGAAAATTAGAACATTATGTCCCACTAGCCACCTAGGTTGAAAACAACTGCATAGGATTTAATATTTAGTCTGCTATTAAGTTTTGTTGTTTTGTTGTTGTTCTGTATAAAAAAGCAAAATGAAATTAATGTCTTTTGCAGAGCTGTAGAAAGCAACCAGAGATCTGCTTGACTACACAGAAATAGCTAAGAATGACTCCTTTATTTTATGCTTCAGTTAAAAAAGATAAGCTAATTCTGAATTTGAGTAAATTCAGGGAAGAAAAAAGATCCAGTCATTGTCTTGGGGTAAGTAAACACAGTTTAAAAATCAAAAGGCAAATACATTGGCTATATGATTTCCTTTTGTGTGTTAAAAGACCATCAAAGATTGGGATTTTTTAATTATTTATTTTTTATTATTTTATTGGACATTGTATGAATGCAGAATAGTACAGAGACTCCATCTAACAGAATTTAGGATCAAGTAGATAAGATAGATTCACTCTGGGGAAGAACGATACCCCGTAAGCAGTGCAATGGCATCGAAACACATTCATTGTGTTCTTTTGGGACTTTGGGATGGGGGAGGAGAGATAACTTAGGAAAGAATAAGCTGGGAAAAACAGAAGAGATGTGTACAGTAAAGCATTATAAAAGTCAGATTGGGGCAAACAGCCATTGGAATGACAGTGTCAGGCAAACTTGCAGGCAAATTTTGAACTGCCAGAGGTTCTTGCTTTGTGTTCTGCTTGACTTGCAGGTTAGAATCTATATGTGATTTCTCTGCAGTCCTCAGCTACAGTCACATGGCAAACAGTAAAGGAAGTATCACCTGGGTGTGACCAAAGTGAGGATGATCTTCCTTGATTTGTTCTGGGCCCAGGAATACTTGAGGGTGAGGGATTGAGGTGTTTGAGCCTGTTTTGCTGTCTGTCTGTTCTTAAGACACAGGTTTTACAAGGCAAAGTACAAAAAGATTGGGGTTTCCAGTGTATATGTTTGTAAAACATCCTCTTTATGCTAAGCATTTTGCCTGTGCAGAATCTTCCTAAAGCTAACTGACTTCCAGTTTATGGGGCATGAAGGGTTCTACCTTAATTTGAGAAGGATAATGACAGGTATGAAGTAAAACAAAGTGCAAGATACATATTTCAGATGTTTTCACTTATTCTTTACCTAAAAGCAAAACTTAAATACAACAGAACAAATGGCATTTAATGACAAGCAAAAAAAGATCCAGTAGCAACAAAATATATATTAAAAAAAACTAACCCAAACAACCTCCCCCCAACAACATCTAGTTAAACAGTAGTAACTGAGATTAAAGTTACAAGAGCCTATTAATCATTGTCTATTTGAGTATAAAGGAATCATCAAATGAGCTAAGAAGGGAGTTTTTCTGTCACACTATAATTTTTCATACCAAGAAGTAGTTTTGGACTTTCCTCTAAAGTATATTGTCCAGTCATTTTTACAGAAAGGACTCTAGATGAATGATTGATAATGTTTCTGTGTGGTATTTCTTGCTTCTCTTTTCTCTTCATAAACTACTACAAAGCAGGCTTCTATTTTGTGAGGATTAAAACTTGAGATTTGGTCTTTGCATAAGTTCCCAGTTTTACAAAAATGGAACTGTGCGAAAAGGGGATAACATTTGTAGCATCAAATGTACAATAGTGAATTCTGAAGATTCTACAGTTTGAGAACAATCTGTCTATTTCTTGACACTCTACTATCTCTGAAAAAAAGAAAACTGTGTTAAGAACGTACAGGGTAGGTCATATAATTGGGACAGGGGAAGCAAAGCACGTATGGGTTTGTGCCTCTGCCCTATAATTAAAATTCTCAATGGGAACCATACATCAAAAAACCTTTTACAATTAAACAGCAGTTGAAGTCATTTTACTATAGTATGTAATTGAATGATGATTGTAGAGCCTTAAGAAAGGCAGGAAAGGAACAGGTACTAGACTTTAGGTAGCATGTAAGAGTGAAAAGCTATCTTTCTGTTCTGTGAAAAACGAAAGTAGAAATCCAGTTCAATGGCTGCATCTGGTAATCAATTACTGGCTGTTATGTAATGATGTGCAATTTCTGTGGTGACTGATTGCAGTTTTTATTTAGAATCTATTAAGCAAATTTTCTACTTGCAGAGCAGGTGGAACAACTGCTGCATACATTAAAGTAGTAGTGCATTCTTAAGAGATCATACATTGAATACAAGCTCCTACATCTCTATGGTTTTATGAAACCTTTTGTTTCATTCTGAGACTGGTTCCTCCTTTCAGGCTGAAAATCCGGTTGCAGTCTAGTATCCCTTCTTTGTTTTGAAGGGTGTCTATTAGGTGATGAAGTGATTACAAATTAGTTTGTAAGACTGTATTTAGAAAATCAAATGTAGTTAATTTTTTTGTCATGGTATGAAATATTTTCTAGAAGGGGGAGCTAGTGAATTAGAAGTAGAATGACTGGTTTGAGGCATGGTTATGTAGAAAACCCATATTATAGTTTTGATATAAAATTATTTTCTGATTTACTTTCTAGTACTATATTGACTGTACAGTTAAAAAGATGTAGTGTTGGAAGGAGCTTTCAGGTAACAGGAAAAACGCCATTCTTATTGGAGTTTCAGTAAAATCTTTCAGTCAAAAATTGCTATTTATAAATCCTGTAAAATGTTATCTTACTATTGTAGAGTGGCATTAAGATGTTTTTGATGTCTAAATGCTTAAATTTCTTATATTTATGCTGAAAGCCTCTGTTTGTTAGTATTAGTTGGGCTGTTCTTTCTAAGGTATTTTAGAGGTCCACATAGCTGAAGAAAAATGGAGTTTAAAAGGATTTTGCTATTTAATGTAGTAAGTAGATTCCTCAGATACTGTTGAATCCTTGTCTGAATAGAATCTACTTTTACATACATTAAAAAAAACCCAACAAACCTGTATGTTTGTTTATACTAGTTGTAAACCCCTGTTTTCATGTTTAGTGCATTTCATATATATCTGCTTGACACTAAACCTGCATTGTTTTACAGCATTTATGTTTACCTCATTTAAATGGTAATAATTTAATCAACAGATATATGCAATATAAATCTTTAATCAACTATTTCCACATACATGTCCGTGCACTTATGTGTTGTTTCTATTGTAATGTGCATTTCCCTTTTGGAATGGAGTTGGTATCTCTGGAGCAGCTTTCAAGATCACCAACTGATTAAAAGTATTATATTAAAAAGTGTTATCTCAGAAATTACATTCTAGAAACTAGAAAATGTAAACACTTCTATTTAATATTATAATGTCAGAGCAATATGTGCTTTTTCTACAGCTTGGATAGTGATAATAAATTAGTGACTTAGGTTTTCAGGCTTTTACATTTTTGGCCATGTCTGGGGCAGATTTAAGGGAAAATTTAAGCTAAACTCTCTTAAAATGTTTCCAGAAAACACTTCACATATGCATTTTATTTTGTAAAAGTATTTATTATCATTGGTATGAGCCTATCCTCATCATAACCATTGCCCTTTCCTTCCTGATGGGTTAATAATGTACCAGTAAAACAAAGAAACAAAAAGTTGCACTTTATACTTATTTTCCAAATTTTTAAATGACTGGCTAATAAAGGAAGAATAAGTATATCTTCAAATACAGTATGTACATCTGTACTAGAGGCAGGTTGAAAGTCTGGAGTAATTACCAATATGATAGATGGAGACTGCACAACGATCCAATAATTGGTAGTAGTTTGTGAATAACTATTTTCCTCTATATGTTCCCCCCACTGTACTTTATCAAGTAAATTCTCTACTGTATTACATTCTTTCTGAATACCTAAAAAGTGCCACCAAAACATAAATAAGAATGAAAGCACAGGCTAGAACTATTCTTGCACTTCATAGCTAGAAAAAACCACAAGTATTTCAGGCTTACTTTAGCTGAACTTTTAAGAAAGTTTTAGACTGCATTAGCGGACAAACAAAAATATATACTGTTTTCAAATCATAGAAACATTCAGGCTGAAAAGGGCCTCAGAAATTCTCTAGGCCAACCTCCTACTCAAAGCATGATGAAGTTGTTAGGTTAGACCAGGTTGCTCATGACTTTATCCAGTCTGGTCTTTGAAAAACTCCACTGCAATCCAATCTACACAAAAAAGGAAAGTAAGCCAGCAATGATGCTCAGCCAGGCCTTTATAAATCTACTATAATGAGAACAATGAGCTGTGATCATTTATTAGTAGTCATGCATGTTTACCTTTGCCAGACTGAAGGCTATGAAAGTCTGCAGGGCTTTCAACAGAGCAAAAAAATGTGTTACTTAAGACCTAAATAGGAACTTTGACAGCAAAATCTGTGTGTATCACAAATAAGCACCATGCAACCTGGTTTGTGAAGCTATGTTGTTACAACTCACAGCCAAGCTGACAGGGTTTCCAGAATTATTTAGGCTGCTGAACTCCCTACTATCAGCATTATTTCCAAAGAAGCCCTTGTCCTCTCTTGGTGCAGTATTATTTTCGTGCCTACAGAGTGCATGCCTGTACACTCCAGTGATAATAGCACTACGCAGAATCAACATACATTACCTGTTACAGAATGGACCTTGAAACTCAAGTCCTAGTTCTATCCCAGATCCCTCTCAAGCCCATGTCCTAGTTTTGGCTGGGATAGAGTTAATTTTCTTCCTAGTAGCTGGTATAGTGCTATGTTTTGGGTTCAGTATGAGAAGAATGTTGATAACACACTGATGTTTTCAGTTGTTGCTAAGTAATGTTTAGACTAAGTCAAGGATTTTTCAGCTTCCCATGCCCAGCTGACAAGAAGGCTGGAGGGGCACAAGAAGTTGGGAGGGGACACAGCCAGGGCACCTGACCCAAACTGTCCAAAAGGATATTCCATACCATGTGACATCCTGCCCAGTATAGAAACTAGGGGGAGTTGGCCTGTGGGGGGGGTGGGATATCTGCTCGGGGACTGACTGGGCATCTGTCAGCGAGTGGTGAGCAATTGCCTTGTGCATCACTTGTTTTGTATATTCCAATCCTTTCATTATTAGTATTATCATTTTAGTATTGTTATTACTATCATTATTAGTTTCTCTCTGTTATGGTAAACTGTTCTTATCAAAACCTGTGAGTTTTACTTTTTTTCCCCCCAGTTCTCTCCCCAGTCCTACTGGGGTCGGGGGGAGTGAGTGAGCAGCTGAATGATATTTAGTTGCTGGCTGGGGTTAAACCACGACAGCCCATTGACTTTTAATAACTGATATTGTCTTAACTTTTTTATGTTGGCTTGAAGGTAGCATATAGTTTAACTAAGGAGTGAAAAGGCTTGGTTTTTAAAGCCTTTTTCCTGCATCTTATGATTCACCAAGGAATCATGAAAGCAGAAATCAGCTGAAGAAACACTGGACAATTTCCAGAGCCTTTTGGACGTTTGCACTCAAAAAGAAGAAAGAATGCACATCCTTTTCTTCAACCCAGTGTCCCCTTCTGTTATATTCTAAGCTGATCACTTAGGTCATAATGCTAAATTCACCTTGCAATTTACAGGGGGGGGGGGATAATTTCTCCCTTCCATGTTTTAACCATTTATTAAATGGACAGAGCAATGCTTTTATAAAGTGTTTTATATAAAAAACAAGGTATTGATAGCTGCAAAGTAGTAACAGTAATACAAGAAAACAGACTAAAGAAAAATGAAATACGAGGCTGCAGTTGGAAAAACCCTTCCAGTTCCCTTCAATATTTCTGTCAACTTAACATTTCTATTAACTGTTATTGTTCACAACTTACTCAATAGACACAAGAAGGGCTTAGATATATTAATAATTTTTAATTTGTCTAGAAAAGATTTTATTGTCCTTGGAATACTATAATTTCCATGCATTGAAAAAACAGATTAATGTCCTGGGTGAAACTTTAGAGTCACTGGAGATAATAGGGCCTGGATTTCACTCTAGAGTTTTATGTAATAAGCTATTAAAGTGACATTTAAATAGATGATCATGCAATGCAAAGACTAATATTTAATTCATGCATTAATACGTTCAGTAGTCTGTCAAGGAAAAACTAATGATTAGAAATAATTGAAACTGAAAATAAACCTTTTTTTTTAAATTTGACATTTCTTTATCTTTTATCTGGGGTGATAAACTCCCTTAATTTTTTTAGCATTCTAAGGATTTTTCTACCTAAGTCAATATTTGTAAATATACGTTATACTTTCTCGGAAATTTGCTGAGCTAGTGTCTCTGTAGCAGTGTGTCAACATATTATACCGGTATTGCTTAGATGTGGAATCACCTAGCAGCAACTCTCCTAAAATGGGATAAAACAATAAAAAAAATTTAATCCATTGTTGACCTTTATGACTCCTAAAAGTACAATAAGACACAAACTCTAGAAGGGAATTGAGAGGAGAATTTTTTTTAACCTGGATTTATTGTCATGATTTACTACTATTTGTATTACAAATTGAAAGTTTATGTGAGACTACTGCAAACTGTGAGGCTGAGATCACACAAATGCAATTTGCCAATCGAGCCTGGGCAGCACAGATGATAATAATAGCTAAGTGCCAGATGCACAGAAACCCTAAAATCCTTCTTTCAGGAACTTTTTTTTTTCCTTATTTTCTTTTTTTTTTTCCTTGTAAGCTTTTATCCTATAACAGTGAATATTCATCACAGCTGTTGACCAATATTATATTCTGTATAAGCACCTGTTCTTACTCTCCATAAATAATAGCATCATCTCTCTTCTGTGCAATGATTACACCAATTAAGCATTAAAGACAAATTAAGAATTACTAAGTAGATACTATAGAGATTTAATGTTGTTATAAATATAACTTGTATAACCTAAACCCACAAAAGCAAATATGGAAAAAATACCAAAAAAATCTATGTTCTTCACTTTTCTGTCCGAAACCAGACCTCTTGCCCCTGTAACAATATCAGAGAGCGAGACTGAACAGTGTAAACTTAGCCTTATTTCTGTTCTATTGCTTTCTTTTTTCATCCAAAATCTATCACCAAATTAGTTTCTCTCAGCTTAATTGCTTGCTCTGTCAAACAGCCAGTGAGGTATTAATGTTGGGAAGAAATGTTTCCTGATAGTGTGCATGTACAAAACAGTGAAAGATGTAGCCTATAGTATTTTAGTGGCTGGAATAATGTAAGATGCATGCTTGGGATTACAAGAGGAGAAATTATTGTATGTACTGCTAAGTGACTTTATTTTATGCTTCTGTGATTTAGTGACATGTATATTTTAAATGTATTGATTATTGGAGTATCATATAAGATGTGTTTATTGTGGCTTCCACTGTGTATATGTTAGAATTTTGTAAGGAATTTTATAAGGGTTTTAGTCATGGAGAAATGCTCTGCATCTGCTTTGTCTTCCTTTCTTCCTCATCTTATGTTCATAAGATTAGTTTGTTCTGAAATTATTGTTCTTTCCTGTTATATAGTAAACACATAAAACTATTTCATTAATGAGATTAAATAGTCATCAATAAAGACATCTCTCTGTAAGAAGTAGTGTTGTATAGAAATTCACAAACCAGCTGTGGTAGTTTAAGCCAGGTGAGATAGTAATGAATTCTGTAAATTTTTGTCTGTCTGCCTGGATATATTAATTCTGACTGTTCTGTATAGCCTGTGTGATAAAAGCATAGCATCTCTTCAGAGTGAGTGAAAGCCTTGATTCCTCAATGTTCCAGGTAGCTATTAACCAGCACCCCAACTATGTCATATTGTCCAAGAATTTTTCAAAGGGTGGGATTTAACTTCCTAAATAGAGGCATCTATTATAATTTTAAGTGCTCTCTGGGAGCTGAGATGTCTTTGTGGGGCTGACACATATGACATGGGACTTACGAGAGACTTTTGGCCTTGGGGAGTAGAAGCTAGAGGCCACATGGGATATCCTAGGACATCTACAGTATTGCTAGATATCTCTGTAGTTGTCTGAATTATTCTGTTGACATAGGAAGATTTTGGGGGGGAATGGGACTAAATAATGTCCTTTGGCTTTTTAATTTCAAAACTGAGCAGCTCTCTAATGCTGCTGACAGGTAGAAAAGTTTATTTATAAAGCACTACATCTTTCTGCTTAGAAAGGCTGATTAAAATTGTTTGTAGTACAGCTCTTTTCTGTCAGTTTAGCTGACAAAACAGTGTCATCATGCCATCCAGAGGAGGATCAATTTTATATTTTGTTTATATGCTCAATGTTATCAAGGTGAGGTGGCTTCCTCCCACCACCAGGGAAAAAAACCCAACCTTAAAAAGATGTCAAGAAAATCAGCCAGAGGTAAAGAAAAATGTTTGTGACTGGAAATTATCCCATTTCTAAGCTCAAGGCACACTGCATGGCATTTTTAGGTAAATTAGATCTCTAAGTTTATTGGGTTAGTGCAGAGAACACAGATACTCTGAACTAAGCCATTATGTCCTTTTTTGATTAACTTGTAAAACTATAGTAGTGTGATTGTCATACCCTTTGAGAGAAGTAATTTTTTTTCTACTTTCTAACATATAGGGGAATATATTCAGTTCAGAATGAATGACATTCTGGTTGCAACTGCTAACTTTTAATGTAAATAAAAATGTAGATCCAAAAGCTCAGACGCATCTGCCTGATTGTTAGTTACCTTTGTAGCAAGACTGCATTTAAATCTGACATATCATAGCTCAAAAAATCACGTGCTTTGTGCAAGCCTACTAATTCTGAATGTCATCCAGTGTTGACAGAACTTTGAAGAAATCTAGGCATAATTTGTGATGAAATTAGAGGTGTGTTTTGAGGGCCCATATGCCTTCCTTTTCTCCAGAAATTGTCATGGGTATGTTGAGCTCTTTTGAATGTATAATTATTGGGGTTATGTGAGTGTCCCCTGCCGGTGGTTGCTTTATGCATTCTAGTAGAGGAGTGCCAATTGCCTCAATATTTTCTGTCTGCTGCTGCACCATTCAAGAACCAGTTTGCTTCTAGCCTTTGTCTTTTTATCCATGTTTACTAAGATTTGTTTACATAGTACTAGATATTTAACTGCAACTTATATGGCAAAAACATGTCTGGACTGAGATTTGGCAATTACTTCAAATGCTTTGCATTTGCTTGTTTGTCTTCCTAGAATTAAATTTACACATGAGCATTTGATGTGGGAAGAGGAAGACTGTGCCCTAGCATAATAAGAGGTATGTGAGCTCTTCTTTTCCATCAAAGTGTAGGACAGATTGTTCCATGGTTATCTCACTAAGGAAGCATCGAACACTGCTGGCTAGGGTTCTTCTGGAGGCGCAGAATGGTGGCTGCTGATATGAAAACCACGCGGGTCAGTATAGGATGGCTTATCCATAGTCTTGGTGTTGACACTAACCAGTATATGGGTTTAAACACACTCTTTGATTGCTTCTCCTCAGGCTGCTACCATGAGATATATTTATGTCCTTTGAGGAAAACTTCATCCTCAGGCTTTTTTATGGTTATCAGGCAGATGAGTGATGTCTCTCTGCTAAAATCTCGATGTGAAAATGAATATTGAATCCTATGGCAAAAACAGTTTTGCATTTGCTAGGTATGAGTGATTATTTGCCGGCATTTTTTTCCGGTGTAATAACATAAAAAAATGAACGCTAGGGGATGCTACACTTCTACCAAAGTTAGCAAACTATGTAAAGAAAAGAACAGCCAAATCTGTGAAATTATTACCACTTCTTTCCACACAAAAAGTAAGGAAAACAGCTTTTGGTCATTTGATGTAATGGAGGTATTTTATTGGAATGTATCCGAGTGAGTAGAAATGGATAATTTTTTTTAATTCTTCACTAAGAGTCTGGGGAAAATGTCCTTATTATGTACGTATAAAGAAGTTTATTTTTAAATACCTATCCTGTAGAAACATCCAAATCAAGATCAGGATCCCATATCAATAGATTACATGCAAAAGCAGGTGAAGAACAGTTCAGATACACTATATACAAAGCTACAGAGATGTTTAGTCCTGGGGTCCAATCTTAAAAAACTGTCCTTTGACAACAAATTTAGAACAGCTTGCAGGTTTGAAATTAGTTACAGGACAAGACTGGTTGTTCTGCACTAGAACTTGTTTTTCCCTTAAATAATTTACATTGTTTTCAAGTGCTTATGAAAACTATACAAAATAGAAATATTTAAATGTTGGTCAATTATGTAAACTTTCATCATATTTTAACATGAAGAACAAAATCATGTAAAAATTTATGTAGATGACTTCCAATTAAAAAAAAAAAACCACTAAGAACAAGCAGGAATGACAACCTTACCTTTCAAAGAAATTGCTATTTAGAAATTGCCTGTTACAGCATTTGCTTTACAAATCTTTGAAATAGAAGCAATGTTAAAGAGAATTTTAAATTATTATACATGAGTTACATAGGACCAGTTTTTTATATTTTTAAATTATGCAGACAGCTGCATTTCAAGTTTTCTGCTGATAGACCTTCCTTATACAGCCATGCTGCTCAGTTCTTAAAAAGAGAGCATAGTATTTGTTCATCATACAGTACCTTTGTTCTTTTCTGGGCTGTCAGAAAAAAATATCAATATCATTTTGGAGGTGCAGTTTGTAATATTGGTGGTATTCTATGCTATCTATCCATCAAAATCTAAGTTTTCCTAAACAATTGCATACACATGTAAACAAACACAAGCATTTGCTGCAAAAATACTGAGGGTTTTGTATTTTATGGTTTTGGTTTGGTTTTAGTATAGATTCTCACAGAGAAAAAAAGAACCATCCAAGTGCTAAAAGTTTCATTTTGCTTTTACCCAAATCTTACCCAGAACACTGTAGATGAGTGAGAAGTATTGAGAAGTCAAAACACAGAAGGTCCAGAGAACCCGTCAATATTTGTATGTAATTTTATTTTTGTAGCAGTGACTTTGGGAAAAAGCGGGATGTGCAGACAGTTTGAACTGATCTAGCTGTTGAAAGGAGTAATATCCCTTCCTCCACTATTTGTGGCTGCAGAGTCTAACCCCACCATTGCATCTAGTTTTCTGCTAGTTGAGAAAATCGGAACTGGCTCGCTGCAGGGTTCTACAAATAATAAATCCAGTGCAATGGAAGGAGTGGGAATATGTAGCTGGGAATGGGATTGGTAATAATAGTACCCCTTTCAGTGGCAATAAAGTTTTATAAATGTCATGGTTTAACCCCATCCAGCAACTAAGAACCACACAGCTGCTTGCTCCCTTCCCCTCCACCCAGTGGGACAGAATCAGAAAAAAAATTTAAAACTCGTGGTTTGAGATAAGAACAATTTAATAGAACAGAAAGGATGAAAATAATAATAGCAATATAATAATAACAACAACAACAATAATAGGAATATACAAAACAAGTGATGCACAATGCAATTGTTCACCACTTGCCAAACAATGCTCAGTTAGTCCCTGAGCAGCAATCCATGCCTCCCAGGCCAAATCCACCCCACCAGCTTTCTTGCTGGCTGGGCATGAGAAGCTGAAAAATCCTTCACTTAGTATACTTAGCAACGACTGAAAACTTCAGTGTTATCAACATTATTCTCATACTAAATCCAAAACATAACACTATACCAGCTACTAGAAAGAAAATTAACTCTATCCCAGTTGAAACCAGGACAATATAAAACTTAACTGTCTCATTTAATTAAATTCTAAGGCCTTATTTAGGTGCTGAACCCAAAACATATGGGCAGTGTCTCTGGATTGAAAAATTTGCACTTCAGAAAGCATATTCTTCATCTTTCTGAATTAGTGTTTATGTCAGGTTTACAAGCATGATACTGCAATAGTGGTCAAGGAGTTGATAATCTGTATCCACATTAGATTATTTTGGTGGGGTGAGTTGCAAGCATCTCTTTTGTCAGGCTTTATTTGGCTCATAAAAATTTTATTGATTTGCATCCTAAAGTTAGAATTGTGGTATAGTTTTTCCTTTTGTATTTTAAGTATTTTTCTGCCATCATATAAAGATGAAGAAAAATGCTCTGTAAATCAGAATTACAACAACTAGGAAATATTTTTTTTTTTCCTGAATCATGTTTTTCTGCTGTGTTAAAATATTTGTATAGTGCTAATGACCAGGATTGGTTGTTTTCCCAAAACTTTCTCATATCCCTTGAAAGAACAAGCAGTTATCTAAATGCACAGAAGAGATTAAAAATGTGCAAATTGCAGGACTGGAATCTGAATGATTTTAAGAGAAATACTGCTGAGAGATTGAAAAACAGTAAAATAAGGGTTGCAGTACTAATTTTATCCTCCACCTGTGAATGGATGTTGCATAGAGTTGCTTAAGAAATATTTGCAGAATTCTTTTTCCTCTTCTGCAAAATACCTTGGTATTTCCTGAATTACTAATGACACTCTAAAATGCAGAGTAACATCACAGCTTGTTTTCAGTATGTATTCTAGTGCCTGGAATGTTACATTCCAACATATCTTTAAAAGCCAGGATTAAGAAAGAGCATTATACAAGAAGTCAGAATAATGCTTTATAAAAGGGTAGATTGACAATTGTGCTTGAGTTCTTTTTGGACCTATAGTAGCTTCAACGCAGAAATGTATTTATTTCCCCTATACTTCTGTTGCTCCTTATGTTGTTGAAATGTTGCATACATCTTCACTTTTGAATCCCCTAAACTCTGACATCTGTCCACTCCAATGTCAGACAGGTTATTGTGGCTTTAAAAAAAAGTATTGAAGTTCATTTAATAAAAGAGCTTGCAGACTAGTCACATAATTAAGACTTATTTGTGTACCTAATTAACACACACTTGGATTTTATTATGTTATTGGCAAGTAGATTAAATACAGCATGACTTCTTCTGCCCTTTCAGAATTATGGGTTTTGATGCAGGTATAGATTTCTTTAAAGTAAGCCTCCTCCCTTTTGGAAAAAACTTTGCAGTGACATTAGGTCAGGAGTGTCCTCATTTCTGTGACCTGATTAGGAGGGCTTAGTAAACATGATCTGTAAGGCCAATAGTGCATTAAAAAATAATAATCTGTAAAGATGCTAAAATGAATTCAACAGTTTATGCAGATGTTAATGAGAGTGAAATGTGTGCTAATTATGGGCAAGTCTTTCACCTGGCTTCAGAAGACAAAGACACAGCTGGAAAACGTGTTTCTTCTTTTCAGAGACATGATTATATTTCAAAGGCTTTCTTTATCCTGCCCTTTCATAAGGTTGAAGAGACCAGGACAGATCTACAGTGTCATTTGGGCATGAAGAAAACATAGTTAATAACACAAATTCTGGTGGAAATATGGATGCAGTGCTTGATCACATGGTTTCAGAAAAAATTCTTTTAGTAGTGGTAGTGATTGTTTAAATTATCTCGAGCTGCTCACTGTTGCTTTCTCAGTCATGCCACTACAATTGTTACAGCAGCAGTGTTGTGAACTATTGTGAATTGGTGCTTTTCCCAGGTTAAAGTTAACGCAGTAAATATTTGATTCACTGATCCTTTCTCCATGTAACCACACAGACAGTTCTGCTAGAAGTGTGACTGAGCTGACTGCTATGGCTGGAAGGAATGGTGAGATGCTTAACCTAGTATGCCTCATCAAAAAAAAAAGAAAATTAAAAAAAAAAAAAAAGAGTTGGTGAAACTATGGGTTAAGCCTTCATGAAAGTGATTGTACTGCACATTTGTGGTGGAAAAAGAAAGAAGGACTTTTTGCTGGTGAGAGGCAAATCACAAAAATGAGGTGAATATAGCAATTGGAATAGAAGATAGGAAGGAGAAAGGTGTGAATATGCAGAGCCTTAAAACTGAAGCCAAGCTGCAAATTTAGTGTGTTAAGGTGCAGGAAAGAGATTAAAAGTGAGAGTGATATAGTCTAAATCTTCTATGGGTTGTGATAAGATATAAGCCTAGGAGACAGGAAAAAATCACTGTAATAACTGTATTTTTGTAAATCCATCACTTTACATATTTGGTATGAGCTTTAGCTGGTGGAGCCTTCTGTGAGATAATCAGCTTTTATCAGAAAAAAAATCCCAAAACAACAAAAAAAGTCATATCATTACTGCTAACCAAGTGATTCCTGAATGTGAAAAAAATCTGAAGAGAAAAAGAAACTATAATAATATGACTAGAGATTATCCAGACCTGGTCCTAAATAATTCTTCCCCAAGAGTAGTGAATTTCTTCTATTTTTTTGGGAAGGACCTTGATGTCAGAATAAGTGCTATATGCAGGATGTCTCTCGCTTAAGCATTAGAATCCTTTGGTGAAACACAGACTTCTTTCAGGATTTTGTACTAGTTTTCATACAGGGTGTCTACATTCCCATAGACACAGATCTTGCATGTGCAGTGAGTTGAACTAATTACCATGTTATCACAGTGTAGGCATGATAAATCCACTTGCTACACATGCAGTTCAACTGCATGGTGGACATGCTTCCAAGTCTGACGTGCAGTATATTTGCATATGTCTCACAGCTGCTTTCCAGGTAACTGAAAAAATATTGGGCTGCATATGAAATATGAAAAAATTATATCTGTTAGGCTTTTAATATAGAGCATATAGTTTAAATATATAATAATGGAAATTCTGTTTTATACAGGATATCCAACAGCTCAGCTCTCAGCTGTTAAATTTTGGAGAGACTGGTTCAAACTGGGCATCAAAGGGATGAAATATATGGGCTTATGCCTTTGGATAACATAGGCTATAGCACCTCTTTTAAAAAGCTACAGCTGCTAAAGGAACGGTCTCAAGGGTGCTTTTTTTTCCTTTTTTTTTCCCCCAGGTATTTTTGGCAGATGATTGAACAGGAATGGAGATTTCCTTTAGAAGGAAATGTACATGAGGCAGTTGCACAGCATACTAAAAATGGCTGTCAACAGAAACTTTCATAATGCACCAGATATTCAGTATATATTACAAACAAAATCAGCTTTTTAATCTGCAAACAATGAGTGACCATTGTGATCCAGAACAAGTAACGTAAACAAAAAGTATTAAAAAATATTACCCAGGACAAATGCATGCATGCATCTGGCCACAAGGCCTTTTAAGCTTATGGGCAAATCAGCTACCTGTTTGGCAAAAACATATTCTCCAGTAGTTTCTGATAATTTACAAAATTACCAACCTTCTTAGGCAGGTCACTAATTTTAGCATCCAGGCTACTTTTAAAAATTTGGGAACTGCCCTTATAGACATTATTGGTGCCTTCTGTATCAGATGGCAGTCTTATCTTCTGGTCTTTAAGCAGTTACTGATGCTTTGGCAGATTCAGGGTAAAGGGGAAAAGGTGGAAAAACCTCTTAAAAGGAAAGACACTGAATTACAATGGTTCATGTTGTTATTCTAGAAATTAGGGTTCTCAGTCAATGACTTGGAAATCCAGGACCAAGCTACAAGCCCTTAATGCAACTTCTTTCCCCTTTTTTTTTGTTTGTTTGGGGGTTTGGGTTTTATTATTATTATTATCATCATCATTATCATTATCATCCTCCTCCTTGGAAAATATGACATTCCCCCTTTCCTTTTGTGTACCTGTTCAAAATGTTATTTTTAAAGCTCCATCTTTTGTCCATCACCTACTGTTTCCTCTCTGTCAGTGAGGATTCATCCACATATCAACCCCCTTTTCTGTCAGACAGACAAATCTCTTCCTTACTGGTATTTTTTTAATTTTGAGGCTTTCAGTATATATTAAGTAGTATAGTCCCTTACAACACTGTGGGGCTTGATATGCACGCTTTCTGGAGATCCTGCACAGTGGGCAGAGTTCTTTGCAAAGAACTCTAAATATAGTCTGTTGCACTTCTAACACTGCTGTCTTTTAATTTCCTTTTGACTGAATTTGTGCTTTCCATCTTTCCTTTGGTTTCTCTCTTTAGCCTTTTTTTTTCCTCACAGCTCTGTTTTCCCTTTAATACCTGCAAAGCACTGAAAAGGACAAACATTAGCTAATCTCATCTCCCCGCCCTGCTTCTGCTTTAACAAAGCTTTTAGCTTCCTCTGTCTCTCTTCTTTGTTTTCTTTACCTTTCTTTCCCTTCCCCCTCCAATAAATTCACCACTCCTATTTAAAAGAATTGGTCAAGCTGCAGTAGGACATGCAATCATGGTGACTTAACAGACAAAATCTGAATTTTCCAGATGTACCTGTGTGTCGTTACATGAGACTTGTACCTCCTGTTGCAAAATATGTGTATGGACAAGGAAATAAGGAGAAAGATATTTCAAGCTTTCCCTTTCTGATTCCTGACAGAATTCTTTTGTCTATTTTAGCAGAGTAGCCTAGTGGCTGAACACAGATGCTGTATTCTGTCTGATATAGTTTCTAGGTTTTTGTTCTTGCTAGTGACTGAAGGTTTGTAAATTTTTCTATTGCATTTGGGCCACCATTTCCTTGAATCAAAAAGATAGGACCTTAGGCCTTTTCTAAGGCTGCTTCTGTTTCTGTCTATCTGCTGCATGCTGATCCTCTCTGATAGGTCCAAGTGTGTCAGTCTGGCAGTGTTCCCAGTCACCATCAGCATTACTGCATTCGCAGAGTCGGGTCTTGGTTTGCACAAAGCATTGACATATTCAGTGTATTTAGTTTTGCTCCCTTGCTGTACTTCATAGGGATTAGGATATTTTTTTTTAATAGACTAATATTAGAGTAGAGCAGTCAATGAATGAGCATAAATGTTAATGGCTGACAATCCTCACGTTTACTGCTTGGAGGAATCAAAATTTGGATGTTTCTGTGGTGATATCTCTGAGTGGCACAGGCCTTTAGGTATGCAATTAAAAAGAAACCTATATTGAATAGTTTGAACTGTTAAAACTGATGCAAGTATGCACTTGAATGTCATGCATTTCCAGGGTGTTCTTGCTGCCGTAGTGGGCTGTATGATTCCCTTTATAGCAGCACTCTCTCTAGTTTCTGCTACATTCCTAAAACAGAACAAACTGCCAGTGTAATCCACGAGCCTTCCTGCTCCCTGCCCTGAAAAACATTGCCAAAGCTAAAAAGGGAAAATGCTTCCAGCAGGGACTCCAGAATTACTTATGAGATGAGAATTTATACTCTGGGCTGTTAATCCGCTGTTGCAGCCTAACACGCAAGAACAGAAAAAATGTAAGCACAGTGATAGGATGGTTTGGCAGTTTTCCTGTGAGAATGATATCTCAAGAAATACCTGAATGCAGTATGGGACAATGCAGAGTAGGATTATTAATTTTACTGAGTTACATAGTTATGTGTCATGTCGGCTCTCAAGCAAAGAGGTTTGTGTGGTAAAGTAGTTGTATCATGAAAGCTGCTGGTTGGAGCTAAGGGAGGGCATTAGTTTTATTTGTGGTGATTGCTTCTGAGACTGTTAGCACTTGAGTAAATGTAGAGCAAAATGCATATTCTGTTTGCAGCTGGCCTTGATTTATGGGAGAGGGTTTTTTATAATCTGTTTTGCACAATCCTAGATCTTGCATGCTGTATTGGAAGAGTGTTTATTTTGCTTCAGTTATTTTAGCTCATTATTTAATAATTATCGTTTTAATCTTAAACCTCTCCCTCTACAACTCCTTTTTTTTTTTTTTTTTGATAAATAATCCTTCGATAATATGCAATATCCTTCAGAATCACCTTTTCATCTAATTTGTTGATGGCTATAGAATGATAATGTCATGCTACCTAATACGGATGCAAAATCTTGAACCAAAATGTAAAAGCTTGTTGGGGCCTTTCTAAAGATTTGACCTTTAAAATCCTCATCTGGAGTTAAGACTTTCTTCCTTCCTGGCATAGCGATAAATCCTCCCACTTTCACTGCATTAGGAAAGGGAACTGAATCACATTTTTGAATCAAATGCTTAGGAATTGGCCCAAGACCAAACTGGTTGGTTACATGCCGTTTTCTCATTTTGTTTCATTTGCAGAATTTTAGTGGAAGATAAGGGGTAAAGCAAAAGCGTCTGGAAAGCTATGTTAATGTTTTTGTGAAAGCAGACAGATAACTTGCCACGTAGAGAAATCTACATCATTTTAGGGCCTGTATTGTAGCTTAAAAAGTACCAAGTCCTACAGGGTTAATAGACAGGAAACTGCAGCTGCAGCCGACTAATACGGAAGTCAGATTTTTGTGTAACAGACAGCCTGGGCAGGCCGAAAGGTGGGGGCCGGGGGGAGAGGGGGGGTGGAGAGTTCAGTATCTGGTGTGGTACTGATATTTTTGGTTGTGCTCTGCAGCGTTTTTATAAACAGGGAGGGCATGCACTGAATGGCAGCAACCCTCTGTGATAATGCAATTTCAATTGTATGATGTTTTTTGTGGAAATGAGACATTAAGTTTTTCCTATGTAAGGCTCGGCTTATCATAGCACCTAAAGAAATCACACTGTCGGTATATGGTTGCTACGGTAGGTGTTAATATATTTAAATTCTGGAATAGGAGAATTCTCTCTGAATTTTCAGTTACTAATTTCAGTCCCTCCTGTGCATGCTCACTTTTGGTATGTTTTGCTCTCTTTCCGTGGCCTTGCTCTCTCCGTGCAACACGTTGCAGAACACCAGCAAAGTGAATTTAGCTTTTTGTTTATAAACAACAGCTTTTGTGACCCGGGTGAACTCTTCCTCCTTCAGGTTTAAAATAGCCAAATGCCTTCAGTAATGGCATGTTGAGATACTTTTGCTCAGGCAGGCTGTTTGCAAACACTTCCCTCTGCTTGAAAATCTGTGTATTTTATACGGGGAGTGCACATTTGGGGTTTCTTTTCAAGTTTCTTTTGCTGAAACGGGCCTAGCTTAGCCTGTCTTCTCTATGCACAGGATGGCTCCTGCTTGCCAGAGCTGCACAAAGATAATCGCTCAGGAAGTGTTTCAGCCAATCCCCTGAAGCTTTACATTCAGATTTACCGAAGTAGCCAATCCGGGATTAGCTTTTATTAGGAAGACAGATCATCAAGCTGAAGTGCCAAGCCCTTTCTGCCTGAGTACTGAGAGCCTGTCCTCCATGTTTTATAAGTATTGACATAACACTGTGTTAACAATGCATCCACAGAGGTAAGCCTTACTTTTTACATTTTTTTTTCTCTAAGACCTATGAGTTGTGGGTTGAGAGTGTGATTCTCTGTGATTTGTTGTGCAAAACTCACACCACAGCACTTTATTAAGTTGGAACTGTTTAAATTTGCTTTCTTGGGTCACATGGTTAGTAGCCATTAGCCACAGCTTTATTTTGCAGACTGGCAAAACCTTGGCATACCTACTTCTTCACAGGAGGATGGTGGTTTTAGAGTTTATCAAGATCCTGGTATTCCAAAGAAGCTTTCTCTCTCTGAGCAGTTTGCCAGCACTATTGTCTGTTGTGTCACATGCCTGCTGAAGAGAAAATGGAAGCTAGGGAGCAGATGCATTTAACTGCCCTACAGGGAGTCAAGCAGGGATAATGGCAGACAGAAGAACAGGCAAGTTTACCTTTCTAAACAGTGAATGGAATAGCTAAGATAAGTTATCTCTGAGAAAATATGGGATTTTTAAAAACCTGGACATCAGCAAAAAGTGCTAATGGCAGATTGTAGATATTGGGCCTAGGTGGTGGTGTGCTGTTGCATCATGTTTTTTATGCAGCTTATCTTAATTTAAAATGATTATTGAACCTTTTTTCTTGCAGGAGTAATTAATACAACGTGTTTGTCTTTCTGAGGGACAATGTATGGTTAATATTTTGCTCCTTTAAAAGGGAGTTTTTATGCTGCAGATTTTGGAAATGGGTTGCTGCTCAATAAAATGCAGCAGTACATCTGTTTACAAATCTTATTCTTTATGGAAAATGTTTTTGAACTGTTAGCTTTCTCCTTTTACATAGTTCAAATAAATTAATGTACCTTATATCTATGCCTTTTTGTTTTACACTGTATCAGCCACAGTTCTGTGTTGTGGACTCCAGAGGATATAAAATCATGTGTGGTTCATGACAGTAGTACATGTTGTTCGTTCTTGGTTTTTTTTCCTTTTTTTTTTTTTTAAAAAAAAACCAAACAACTTTTGGTTTAATGCTACGTAATTATTTCAAGAAATTCCTTTTTGATCAATTCCCAAATCTGCCAGCCTGTTGTATCTTCTTAACTGGAAAAATGAGATGGGTGCTTGAACAGTTGGTAAGTAAGCAGCATGCTACTCTCTGAACATTTTTAATAGTTTTCCAAACATTTTGTTTTTACTGGGTCAGTTAGTCCAGCAGATGAAGTAATGTTAGTGGTTAGTCATATAAAAAATCAGGTTTGCTTAGCATCCATTTTAAGGGACTTGTACATGTAAACTGTTACAATTTGAATGCACTATTTTTTTGATAATTTGCCTCTAAAGCTTGAAGCTTATACTTGCTTTTTACCTCAGGCCAGTGAAAAATATTCTACTTGCTGTTTGTTCGTAGATCATTAATTACCATGTTTGTACGGTAAAGCACATTTTCGTTGTTCCTTAGGCTTTCGAGGTGTGATGAAAGTGCTAGTACTCAGCAATGAAGTGACCTTATGAAGTAAAGTAAATAATGCTTAATGAGCATATGTTTCTGATACTATACAAAGTATAATCTCAGACAAACTTGCTTGATTTATAACTAATTTAGAACATTTTGTGCCCTTTAGTAAGATTTTAATTGTAGAACTTGCATGCTTGTTTTAACAAGCTGTTTTTCAGTGATCACTAGTATTGTTACAAAAGCAGAAGGATGCTCTTTTGTGCTTTTAATATAATTTTTGCACTTGTTTTAACAGTCCACACACATTGATGACTTTAGGAAAGAACTTAGAGCTAAGCTAGCTTTGCAAATAACTGCACCGAGGCACAGTTACATGCTAACTTTTGTAGATGGTTGCCATGTATTTGATAACATTCTATAACAGCAATTTACCTCTGGTTACTTGTTTGCCAGTATGAGTATCTTTCTTTGAATATCTCACTTTGCTTAACAGCTCCCCCCCCCCCCCCCCCCCCCCCCCCCCCAAGGATTAGATTGTAAGAATGTCTAGTTCAGTTTGCAACCTGAAACACTGCTGGGTTGTACCACTGAGTTTCATGTGAGAGCATTTTTGTATGCAATTTTAATGCATTTTTCAGCATACATAGAAGTGCTAACGCAGCTAAGAAGTTATTCTGGTTTCTGTTCTTCAGCTCCTAAAAACAGAAATTACATTTGGACGTAATTTTCCTAGTAGTAGTTTATACACATTAGCAGTTTACTTTCAGTCTTAAATAGTACACAACATAATATTTGTTTAATATGAGGAAGCAGGAGTAAGTGATCTGCAATCAGAAAGCTTGTATTAAAATGGCTCCCACAGGTTTTGTTAAACTAGGATCTGTTTCAAATCTGCACCTCCAGACACACTGCTGACAGTGAGGCATATTTGTATAAGCTGCCCTTGTGCATGTAATGAAACATAGCATCGTGAGTCTGTTAAAGTTCACTATTTTTAATCATTCAAATGTAATTCTTTTATAGTTCACAAAAAATAAATGTCTGCATTGCAGCAAGATGTCTGAGGCAAGGTAGAGACAGCAGTGTTGTTTTACAGATCAGCCCAATCACGCTGCTCCATGGAGTACTTGAGCCAATAGAAACAGAGAGTAGGTTAAAGATTGACAATTGCAGTGGCAAGACTGAGAAAGGCCTTCTGGAAATTTCTACCATCTTTGTTCCATCTAAGTAAAGCAAATTCAGCCAAGCTGAAGAATTTCATATATTTTTGGTGCTTTGTCAAGGTATGATGTTATCACTCGCTTTCATAGATTGCATAATAAGAAGCACTCTGTGCCGTTTTTTCTACTGTTCAGGACAGATGGAATGTGGGGTTTTGTTTAAGTGATAGACGTGGGGAAGAAGCATGTATTCTTTCTACCCAAGATTTTACAGGACTGGATCTTGTTAATATCACAATTAGACAGGACATGTATGAAGCAATGTAGCTGAGATTTATTCAGCTTGTAGCAAATGGCCATTATTCTAATGTAAATAGCAGTTAATCGTATAATTGCACTTTAAGATTTCTGGCTACTAAAGAGTAATTGGAATTGCCCAGGATGAATATGATTAGCCATTATTATTTAGTGCCAACATCCAGTTACTTTTGTAATTAGCTGGGCAAAGAATGCAGTGGGGGAAAAACAAAGGAGTGATCTGGATTATAAATTATGTTGAAAACAGTAGCTTTTTAAAAGCTACATGCCTTTTTCATTCTTTGCAGGCAAACTGTTTTAGTTGGAAGCTAAATAGTGCTAGGGAAAAACTGAGTGATTTCTTTAAACAAATGACACTACTTAACATACTGAGAATGAAAAAAATGCAGAGTATAAACCACTTCAAATGTGATGTTTCCCCCCTCACATCAGGCAGGAGTATTGAAATTGTAGGGGAAAACCTACATTGCTACTAAGGAAGCATGTAATAAAAAGAACTTCATGCTCAAAAATCATAAATGGGAAGACTACGTTACAAATTTAGCCCTTTATATCAGTATCCACAAACTTCGATTGGCTTGTCTTCCTGAGCTGTCTTCCATTTTGTGATATCACTTTTGCTTGGGGTTTTTTGTTTGGTTTGGCGGGGGGGGGTTGCTTTGTTTTCAAGTGTATTGGCCATGTAGATCCAGTAGCTGAAAAGTGATAGGTCATGGTCAGTCTTCCGTAGGAATGGTGCCACTACAGCATAATTGGTTAAAGGGTGATAAATCTCAGTAGAAGTGCTCTTCTTCTTTGTCTGGAATTCAGGGTATTAATTTGAATATCCTAAATATCTTGGAAGTTGAACATAATCTTTTCCTGGGTAGAATGTAGCAGACAACAGTTTTCAAGTTTTGTTACTTGTGGATCCTGAATATTTTTCCCATGGGCACGTGAATCCCTATAGTGAATTTAAACCTGTTGGACTAGGTTTGATTTACTTAGTTATTATCTGCAAACCCCTTAGTAGTAGTACCCTGGCTTTGAGGAGTCTGCAAACCAGAGACTGAAAACCATCATAGTAGGCCATCAAGCTTGGCCCTTTAAATAGTATTTTAAAAGTATTTTAAATATATTTATTAATAAACATGTCTTGTATTCATGGGTTAAAGTCTAATTTAGAAATAGCTACATAGGAACTGAGTTTTATTTATTTGATAGCAGTTGTCTGTCATTCTTATGTTAACCCTTTATTACCAATTGTCATAGCATCTGTGTTTCATACTGTGAGATTAAAACCATGCTGTAGCAGGATGTTAACATCCCTAATTTAGCCAGTATAAAGCTTTACTTTCAAACATGATTGTTCTCAAAGTATGTTTTTAGCATCTGAAATCTGTAGCTATTCTGGTTGCCTTGCTTGGGCCTCAGCTCTATAGTTTATAGTCTTAAAGAAGACAGTATGACATGAAGGATCGCCCTCCCTACCCTGATTTTCTCTTTTGTGGAGCTATTTTGAAAGCACACTGAATAAGAATAAGGTTTTAAAAAGAACCTAAATGTTCTTTAAATTAAATATGTATATATTTACTTTGCTTGTTATCAGAGGTAACTAGCTTAAACATTGCTGTATGTAGATATCTGAACAAGCATTTTGTGTATGTTAATTCCTTAAGACATATTGAGCATTTTGCAGGGAGTTCTGCAAAAGGAAACATAAAATATGAGGTGCTCAAACTGGAGAGTGAATCTAAAATTGAGTGATTTCCTTAGTAACCTGTGACTTCACAAAACCCCCTATCTTGTGCCTTTTTAGTTAAACATTTGTATGTCAGGTGTTCTTTTATCATACTTTACCATTTATGATATTTAGATGCTTGCTTCGAATATAGCACTGCTGTTTAAACAGGAGATACTGTTATTGAATAAACTGCTACCATTTTAGCTACAGTACAGGAATGAGGCAGTGCAGTGCTGTCAGACGCCATTTTAAGAATCCTGCATAAATAGCATAGCTACCGATGAGTAAGAGACTGTTATAGGTGAGTGCTTATACAAAGCTGCTATTTATTCAGCGATGGCATGCAAATATTTTTTTCAAATTTTTATTGAATGCAGTTTTTTGAAATCATTATTTAGAATTGCTACTCACAGATGTGATATAGGAGAGGCAGGAATTATCTTAAGGATGAAATTCAGTTTTAGTGCTTATAGTCTTAAATCAGGTTTTTTTGTTTTGTTTTCTGTTAATTAAAAGGAAAAATGAATTCCATAAATGTATAGTTCTTGATTTTAAATTAATGTTTTTATTCCCTAATGTAGATCTGGATTGTGTATGTGGGCATTAGCTGTTTTGAGTGGTTTTCCATATCTGTCAGTTTTTCTTGGTTAAATGTCAAGGTGCAGTAGTTCATCTGCAACTTTTAATTGCTCTTTGTAGTTAATATAGGTTAGAGGAACTTTAAATATTTTTGTATATGTTCATTTTTTGAGGTAAGTACTACTACTAGTACAGGAATGATTTTCCTAAACAGAAAAGTCAGTATTTTATTTACTGGTCTGAAATTTGAAAAACTGAATTTCATATAAAAAACTCCACCCTCTCTTCAGTTTGACAGAGAACATATTTAAAAATCAGGCAGCTAAGTTCTTTTTGCATTTTTACCTAAGTATCAATAAATCTTGTATGTTTGCAATCCTTTTCTTTTTTTCTTTCTGTCCCCAACTATCCCTAAAGGAATAACTTTCATCCTTTCTCCCCTTATTCAAACATGTTAAAACAATTTGTATGAAACAAATTGATTTAACATTTTAGAAAACAGTTTCTTTTCTTTTCTTTTTTTTTTTTTTTTTTTTTTAAGTTTGGCCAATATGAGTAGGGAAGTTTAAATGATTAGTTTGTGTTCTAGTCAATTGACAGTGAAACTAGCAAAGCTTAAATTTCAGTTGTGTTCTTAAAATATGTTCCTCTGTTCATTCTTCTTAATGAGGAAACAAGAGTAGCTTTCAGAATGACATAAGGTATTTATTGTATTCATTCAGGTACCTAATCAAGTATATACCAGTATCACTTCTGATCCGCAACCTCAGAGCACCACATTTGTAGTACACATGCATGATAGTAATGCATGCTATCTGAAATAACAGCTTTAAGCCCTGCAAAAATGAATTCTCAAAATAAAACTCTCTAGAATAGTCTACTTGATCACACAGTTATTGTTTCCATAGAACTAGACGCTTGTTTATTTTGCTGCTGGTTTTAATTTTCTTTTTATTTTGTTGTGGGTAATAGTAAGGTACCTATCATTAAGAACCTGTTTTTCTTGAATTATTTAATTTTAAATCCTTTGCTAATGAAATTTCTGTGTTTGGAAGTCTGTGCTTCATAAAGCATTTTCAGACTATTGCTTATGTTGATGGAAGGTACAAAGGTGAAAAGATCTGTCAGCTTTAGAAAAGTTACTGTAAACTTGCTGTGAATTGCTAGCATGTGTTTACAAACTTGAGTCTTAAAGATTACCACTACAGTCATCATTGCCACCATTCAAACAATGTCATGTTGTACAAATCGTAATACATTACAGCAAATAAAACAATGGGAGATGCTTCTGAAGAGCTGTGAATTTTAAGTATCTTTTATAGCTGTGTCTAATACACTTATTTAACTGTTCCCTCCCAACATTTTGATTTTTTTCAGAACAATCTCAGTGATTTTCCTTACATACTTAAGTGTTTGTGCCCTTAAAAGATTGAGTGAGATTAATTATAGTAGCGAATATGGAAATGCAATCTGTTCCTCTAAGGCTCAGTTTTCATAATATAGTAGATAATTGCTGAATTTTGTTTTAGTTTTGGGTGATACACAGTGTGCATATGTGTGTATAGGATATATACACCTCCATTGCTAAGAAAATTGAACCTTTGTTTCAAGTGGTGAATGCATTTTTGACTGTTCATTTACACTTCAAATCTTTGGGAAAGCTGTCTTCAGGCATCTTTTATGTGATGTATCAGAGATGTGTCAAGTCAAGATACTTTGTTCATCTTGGAACTGCTTATGAAGAATGTTTTTCTTGTCTCTATAGTTGTATTGAAAGAACACTCAAAAAAGTAATGGAGGAAACTGGCTGAATTTCCTAAATTAAGCTCATTAGAATGGGAGAGACAGATTTAGAGCTGAAGAAACCTTATGCTGAAACTCATATGTAGGAATCCTTCCCTGTAACACCCCTGCAGTGCTAGATATTGGCCCACAGGTGCAGAGTATCTTCAGTCAGCTCTCTTCAACTTCCCCTGCTACTTGGGTCAGGATGTAGGAACAGTTCTTGCTGCTGTGTTGCTGTACTGGTGTGTCACACCCATTTCTCAGCCAAGATTCATGCACAACTCTGTGTTTTTTAATAGTGACTTGTAGCAACTACTGTATCTTTCTTGTTGTCTCATGTTCCCCTGAGGTTGTGCTTTGAACAAAATACACCTGATAGATTTGGATGAGTCTGGAATGTTATGGTAGCTTTACTGTAACTTAAACATGAACTGCTGCTTAAAGGATATTACCTCCTTCCCCCTTTCCACACATGTGTTACACTCCCATTTCCTCTTTTTTTGCACATCCAGCTGCACAGGGAGCTAGATCACAGAACTGATTCAGTTGATATGAACATGATTTCTGGAACATGAAGTTAGGGATTGGGGAAACCATTCCTTTTAGTAGCAACCTGTGTAAAATGATCTCAGGACTTCAACCTGAGTCTCTTAAAGACTTGTATGTCCTAGTCTGTGGCTGAAACTGGATCTATATTTTAAAACCAGGTAATGCGTATGACCAAATTGCTTCACTCTTGACAGAATTAGTGTGTATTATTACATATTTACATGTGTGCATGATTAATCATATATCCATGATGTTTTAAAAATACGGGTTTTGTTACAGTTTGGTGATATTGAAATAGGATTTTATAAGGGGGGAGGGGAAGAACAAAACAATGCAACATTGGAAGAGAACAATGAACCCATCCCATGAGCCCATCCCTTTCCATTGCTTACGAAAGAGAATGGGCAGAGACAAGTGGTGCATGAAATGTTTTGGTGTCTGCAACACACTGCCAGCTCTTCTTTGCTGGAGGCCCTCAGGTGTAACAAATGTGCAGTATAATTGATCTGCCCATGCATAGTAAATGGGTGAGCATTGTAGTACGGTCAACTATGTTATGCATTTAATCTGCCCATGCAAAATAAATCTGAAAAGGGTTGTGCTACGGTCAACTGTGCTACACATTTACCATAAGTCTGGTGACATGTATGCCTTTCCTTGCTACTGAAATTAACAGTGTAGTCTGCGAGCTGGGAGATTGGATGCTGGCAGAATAGGACTTCTCTTAAGTTTTATGACTTTAAAGAGCTTAATCTGTAAATTATTGCTATATACAAATGACAAGTAAAGCAAATGATTTTTGGAGTTCATGGATCTTCTCAGCTTTGGGTCTTCCATACACTGAGCTCAGTTAATCTGTATTTAAAATTTTGCTGACATAACTGTCCTGTTCAGAAGTGTGAAAGGAATTGCAACCCAACCCCGTGGTAGCTGATAGTTGATTAAAGTAGTTTTGGCAAATACCAGACTAAAAAGTCTTTCTGCTGGTAAGGCTTACTTTGTTTATGAAGCTGTTTTAACCAGTAACAAAACTCCTGCTAATATAAACTGTTTGTCAGGCTGAAGTTTCTCTGATATAAATGTAACCAAGTCTTCAGTATTGTTTCCGAGCTCTGATTAGCTTCTCAGGCAGATTTAACTACAGTGGCTAAAGCAAAGACCTCTAGCTGTCCTCTTGGCTTCTGTGGTAGAAACAGCTGTCTCTAGAGCTGGGATGGCTGAATGAACTCTCAGTCCACTCCATAGCAGCAGTAGTTCACAGTCTGCCACCATATCAATGTAAACTGGTGTCAGCAACAACTTAAATTAACAGACTAGACAGTAAATTTTCACTACAGAAGAAAAGATCGACATCCCGCTTGGCTGTTGTGCTCTGGTGGTTTTAACAGACAACTGTGATACCTGCTTCAGGCACCATAACCTCATTCGTCTATCATTTTGAATTTAGGCTTGCTTCAACATCATATGTTTTCTTTTATCTTTCATCTACGATAGTCAGATCTCCAGAACTGGTGTGTAACTCAATATTCATTATAGTTCTTTCTTCCTCTTTGTTGCACCTTCTTTGCCCAAACTGACTTAACTAGCCATATTCATTGAGTTATTTTCTTGAATGGCATCACTATAAGAAAGTCGAATATCAGCAAGTCAGATAGAGTTTGTCATCTACTTAATCATTTAATCCTGCCTGGAGTAAATTAAAACTGTCTACATAAGATTGAATGGTTGAATAATAGTAACAACTCTATTCTGTTTACTCTTTATTATAGTTAATGATTGGTGGAATTGTATTGCCAGTAAATTATAATTATTCAGTTTGCTGTTATATAGTCTAGTTTCAAAATCCTTGAAATTATTTATTTAATAGTTTTTAAAATTGCATTTTACCTTCTAATTTTGCAAGCTGTTCTGTGTTGCTAAATACGTTACTTCAGCTAATTTGTTCACTGATGCTGGTGAGTGTTTAAATGTTAGCAGGCATCTGTCCACACAGTTTATAGAGGCCTTAGATTAGGAGCTACAGGGAACAGAATTCCTCTTTGTCTGTCACATACAATTTATATGTACGGTGACATAATCTTCAATACGTGTTACAAGAGTGTCATTAGTATGAAAATGTTACCTTTTTAATTGGTAACATGCAGCATACATGTGTACCTGGATTGTTTCTCTCCATGTTTTGGTCAATGCATACTCTGGCAAACAGCAGACCTTTAATTTAATCAGAAATTTTGATATAGTTGTATTTGACAGTGTTATGTTGAACTTCTATACATGAAGTTACACATGGGAATAATACAATCAATAACTATTCTAATTCACCTTTTTGAATCCTGCAGCTTGGCTGAAGAGGAAATAAAGGCAGAGCAGGAGGTGGTGGAGGGGATGGATATCTCCACTCGATCCAAAGGTAAGAAGGAATATTTCATCTGTGTTCTACAACATATTTGTAAACCAGGATAGTGACACTGTGTAATCTACCATGAAGCTACTCTTGAGTGAAGACTCATTGTATTTTTTACAATGGCTATTGTATGTTAGAGAGTGTTTTAATTTTTGCTTGGTTTCATTAGATGTCAAACCTCACCCCCCCCCACTCCATTGTTATTTCTGCATTATGAATGACTACCTCAGGTTTAATTATGAAAAAACATCAGCCTCTTGTATTATTTTGCTTATCATGACTTACTTTAAAGTATTTTTAGATTTGCAGTGTAGGATAAAATAGTAGTAGTAGTAATAATAAGGTAATATTTCCTACAGTAATAAATCCTAATTTTCATAAGAATAAAGAAGAACAGTGACATTTCTATTTTCATAAAAACTGGTTCCCTGAGCAGTATGTATTTCATGGACGTTTACATATCCATTCCTGACATGAGTTAAACTTGGTGGTGGAATTGCAGGTGACTGAAAATTTCTGTCGTCCTTGTTTCTGGAGTGTTCCCTATGAATGAGTTACTACAGGCAAATGATGTTATCTCTCAGTATAAAGAAAGCCAGATATGTAACCGTCTATATCAGTGTACATATTCCCACTGTTATTTGGAGCGGGGGGACAGAAATGCCCTTCAGTCAGAATACTTGCATGTAATTGTTTACTCCAGTTCATTGTAATTGACGGCCAGCTGTCTGTCCATCTCTTTTTGTAATTGCAGCTGACTTTGCATCTCAGTTTACTTGAAAGCCATTTCTGTAAAAGAACAGCAATGGGTACTACCATCCTTTTTAAATTCTGGCACATACCCACTTCTCTTCACATTTCTACTACAGGAGTCATAAGTCTAGTTAAGTCTGAATGTGCAGGTGTAATTGTCTTGAAAGCATGGCACAGATCATCTGCATTCCTTTGTTTTTTAATGAGGTAGCTTGGGTAGATAACATGGTTATAAATTTGCATTTAGGTCTTATTTGTACTAACAGACAGTAAATTTCTTGTTTCAGTTCTCATGGTGTGGTTAGATGGAGTAGTACATATGATCTCACAGCTCAGAAGAGATTCACTTGCTCCTTTTGCTCCTTTTCCCTGTCCTTTTTCTCCCTTCTCTGCTTCTGATCTTGCATGTCAGTCTCCATCACTGGACTGCTTTCAATGTTTACTTATCTCTGTATTTCAGTTTTCTAAGCCAGCAGAAAGTAAAGTATTTTTTGTTGCTTTAATGATTGGTGCTGAGTGGGATAAGCTCTCAGCTTTGTACTCCCACTGCTTACATCCTTTGTGGTGCTGGTCAGATCCCAGCCACTTGAACTTTCTAACCAACTTAAAAACTGAAACATTTTTCTGCTGATTGAGTTACCAGTTTGTTTGTGAAAGTTTGGTGAGTATGAGAACTCGATATAAGAGACAGTGGGGGTTATTAGATACACCTTCATTTCTCCTTAGAAAGACTTTGGCACACATACTAATACTAATAAGAATTTCACATGCATCAAGTGAGGTAAACTGTTACATATGTCACTGTGACATAATCAATGTCTAAAAGTAATTTATGAGTCTGATACCTATTTATGTAGATGTCTGCATTTTAGTTCTGTTGCTTTACTCAGCCCAGAAACAGGTGTATGGTCCATAAAAAAAGTTGCAATTCCCTTACATTAGTTCTAGTGTTGGTCTCAGGTGTACTGTTTCAATGAATTAAGCCCGCAGGAAAGTTTTAACTTTTTTTGTAGGGTTAAGATGAAGTTTCCCAGGACAGTGAGCTGATTTAATACCTCGTGGTTATTGAAAGGGTCAGTCTTCAATTTCCCAACCATCTCAGCCACATGATCTTGCAGCTCCCCTTGCTTTGTGGGTTTTGGTCAATTCCGAGGGACTTAACCTGGCAGAAAAAGACATTTTTATACTGAGTGAATTTACTGTTGATACAACTCCTTGAACCAGCTCATAGGCAAGCTCTGGTAGTGATTGAAAGGAGAGTGGCTAGGAAGACAAAGACAGGATCATCACAGTGCTAGTTTAGATTGGCCCAAGCTGTCATTGCGTGGAAGTCACCAACTGGTTTGTACACAGTAGGACTCTTAGTGTTTTAAACACCACTGAGAGTGATCTGAATGGCTTTTGTACATCACAATAGTAAAGATAAAACTTAAGAGAGGTTGAATTAATTGAATAACAATAGAATTGATATTTATTTAACTAGATACTGATTTGCTTTAATTGGTTTGTTAAATTTGACATGTATGTTGACAAAACCCATGCCATCACCATTCTAAGGGCAAGAATAACAACCACCTACCCCAAGCCCCTACAGGTATATGTTTTTTTCAGTGAAGAAGTTATGTGGTTTGTAAAGAAATCTTGAGTCTTGCCTGTAAGCCATCTTGCTTTGTTGTATTCCCAACCTAATCTATGAATTAGTGGTAGAACTTTGTAATAGTTGAATATGTAGTTTTGCATAGAACGTAAAATGGTCATAAATATCATCTGCCAAGAGCTGGCCGTATTATAGTCCTGCTAAAATGAATCTTTCTGGAATTCTGTTATTTGTATTGAGACAAGTTTCTCTGTTAGTTGTGTAGTGTTTCTACAGCAGAGAAGTCACAAACTGGAGTTTTAAAACGGTTATACTCTTGTGTAGGGCAAAAGTGCAGCAAGGTTCTAAACTGGTAGGATAGTGGCAACAATGTTTCCTCTTGTAACATTAATCTTGTTCAGAATTTTGCTTTGTGTGTTTTAGAAAGGATGTAGATGAGGAAGCTGACCCTATATAGACAAACCCTTAAGGGAAGTATACAGCTGCTCTTGGTTTGTTTGGGTTTTTTGATGGTCTGAGAAGCCTGTGCAGATCAATCAATGGTATTGTATAACTTCACACTTGTCCTGGAGAAGCTGATATGCTGCAAGTTTGTAACCTGGCTTGCTCTGCTACAGTTTGTACAGCTCCTGTGAGGCCATGTTTAAAGAAAGTTGTAGGAAAATAAATCACGTTGCATTAAAACCAATTAGCCTGATGGAGACCTCTTCATGAACATTATTGTTTTGGCATAAGCAGTTTAATTTTAATTGTTATAAATCAATTCCAGTTCAGTTTAAGCTAATCTGAAACATGCATTGTTTAATCTGTTACAAGGGTGTTAACATAGCCTTTGAATAGCCTGGTTTAAGTAAGGTGGTGGTTTCAAAGCAGCCTAAGCTGGTCAAACTGCTCGCTGTAGCAGTTTTATCCACTTCCTTCCATACCTAAGCTGGCAGGAAACTAACTGAACCATAAAACATGAATAGATTTCTACTAGCTTAGTGTGCTGAAATGGCTTGGTAGACTGCCAGAACTGGTGTAAGAGAGAGGGCACAAATATACCAGTTGGGTGCAGGAAGTATAGAGCTTTGTTAGCAAGCATTTAGATAGGGTTAGGCTGTAATGAAGCTAGAGCTTAAAACCGTAGCTGACACTTCTTTCTTATGCTTTATAATGTGATATGTAAGAGTGAGTCTATAGCTGTGGTCAGAGCTATGCAGCCCTACATGCTCATCTTCAGCTGCATTTTTCTATCCTTCTCCTTAGGCTGGCACTGATGCTTCTGCTGTTGCATAGTAAGCTATATCAAGCAGCTGATGTAGCAGAAAATTGATCATTTTTTGTAGTATTAGTTTTTGCCTAGATCATGAACTGATTAACCCTACTATTACACACAGGTGCCTGTCTGTAAAAAGTTGTGGGGACAGGCATCTGGTGAGGTGGGAAAGGGGAGTAGAGTTACTGTAGCAGTTATAATTTAGATCTGTTTATAAGCTGTGCTTGTGCAGCTTTGCTAAAGGTTTTATAATACACCACTCTCTTGATCATAACAAGAAGGCATAAGGCATCTGAGAACTGGAAATGGGAAATGACAGCTTAAAGAGAATACAAAAACATGAGAGAGTCTAAAAACATAAAATAGAGTCAACAGAGGATTGCTGTTTAGCAAAGGAGAAAGGCCATGGATTAGATTATTATAGTATTTTGTCCTCTGCATATGATACATTAACATGTCTGACACAAACATCTTGTTATATTTCTGTTCCAGCCCTATGGCCTACTTCTTAACCTTGTTTATTAAATATTTCAAGATGGGGCTTGCAAGGCTTTCTGGAGCGTTTTCTGAGTATTTCCAGGTTGTGGTTCCAGAGGAGCATAACAAACTTATTTGTTTAATGCAGTTCTGTCTTCACTTGTGCTTGTTCTCTTTGGACAGCAGTGAACTCTCCACTGGGCTTTTTTATCTTATTAACCTGGAAGAATTTTATTTTTTTTTAATTCTCAGGTTAGTTTTCTGCTAGTTTATCTCACTTACCTGCCAACAGTAGTTAGCTGTGGTGGTGGATGGACTTCCATGTATGTTTCAGCTAGTACTGTAACCATTGACTGTTGAGTGACTAGTCAAAAGGAGCTCTTTAACTCTCTCCTTCCCATCATCAGTCATATATCTCTATATTGCCTTTACATCTATGCTGGCTCTTAGCCAGCCCTCTTCTGAGTCAGTTAAGGTCTTGGGTATAGAATTAGTTTTCTACCTGCTTATCTCCCTGAACCAGATTATTAGGGAGTTGGACAGATGTCATTGCTAGGAGCACACTTGCTCCCATCAGTGACAGCTCTTAGCTTGTCATAAAATAATATACTGAGACACTACTGCTTAATGGTGAGAATTCTGACTTTTACAGCTTTTGCATAGCTGCAGGTTTGTGTTGAAGGCTTTGGCCTTAGGGGCTTCTCTCTGGTAACACGTTCAGTTATTATGAATATAAATGCAAAGTGACTAGTAAAATGGGATTTCCAGAATACATTATATATTTTGTAAAAGTTTCATAATAGTATATTGTGTATCAACTTTCATTGCAGTGATACCAAGTATTTAATCACAGAGATGAGATTCTCACTCCAATGTGAAACGTAATTTGAGAATCCTCCACTGAATAGTAGTGCAGCCCGAGGCTTTTCTCTCTAGTGCAGAAATCAACAGGAGGTCTTCAGGACTGCCTTGGGGCAGCAAGTCCCCCTACAGCCAGGCTCTAGTTTATGATCAGCTTACACATTGCAAGTTGTTGGGAAGTGTTTCTTTTTCTCTACCTTCCAAAGTCCTACAATGAAGAAACAAGCAACACTGTCTTTTTGTACTTGTGTAAAATTGTAATGTAGTAGGAGTTCATCAGGATTTACATAACCATGGCTAACCTTTGTTATTTATTACATTAAGCAACTGGATTGGATTAATTGCATCAGTTGAAGTTTCTGGAATGTAAACAGGGCTTTAGTGGTTGATTGCAACTGCATCATATTTCAAAATTCTGTCATAAGATTAAAATGCCTCAGAGTTGAGTATAAGTTCTAACAGATTTATCCATGATTTTGTTAAGTGTTTTGAAGATAATTAAGCTTGCTATAGTACTATAGGTATTGGATTTGAAGAATTTTAAATCTATTAGCATCCATTTAAGGTAATAAATATAATTGGGAGACTTCACAGTTCTCGAATCAATATAAATTATTAATTGAAGCCTGTTCTATCAAATCAGACTGTAATGATGCTGACAATGGAGTTAGTGTTGCTCCTTTTTCTCTCAGAATTCTTCATTGATTTCCCTCAACACCATGTAAAGTAAATGCATTTAGAGCTTTTGAGGAGGAGGAAAGAAGAGAGAAATGACAGCCTAGGTGGAAGTCAGTTTTCTGTTTTTGTTCTTGTTCCTTCTAAAGGCATAGTTACAAATTTCTGTGGGGTAGTGGCAGCTTAAGCAGTCTTCAGTCACCTTTGTATTTTTGTACCTTCTCTCTCGCTGCCTTCTTTCTTAAGCTAGCCTAGCTGTTTCTTACAGCCATAAAATGGATTCTTTATGAAACTGCTTTCATGAAATTTTTGTTCTTTTGTTCTGTTACATTTAATCTAATTTAATTCCTTGATATGGTTCACCAAATGTTGGCAGAACTTTTTGTGTCATAATAAAAGGGATAGCATGGGATTGGGAATTAATGTTAACAGAAGCAGCCTTGGGCTGGCTCGGTTTAAGTGACACTTCTGGCGAGTGTCTAACTTGCATAGAACAATTGACTAGGTTTCTAATTGGAAACCTTATTCAGAATTTTGCATATTGGCCCACTTACATTGAGATATCAAAAACCTACTTACCTCACAGGAAACTTATTGGTGTAATTAAGTCTCAGTGTACTGATATCTAATACTGTTCCTGGAAGACTAAAATAATGCTTTCACTGAAAAAATACATTGCTGTTTCTGGCTCCTGGAAAACCAAAATGACTGCTAATTTTACCATCTTTATCACAACTCATGTTGAAAAGGTTGTTTTTCTGTTTTGTTGGGTTTTTTTTACTGTTTAAACAAACATGGTTCTGACTTCCCCTCTTCTCACTTTGTGAAAATTTCCAGAACAGAAGAGTTCTGTTCTACAAGCAGTAGATACAGCCACTCTATAACAGCTCATTTTTCATAGAACATGCATTTAAAAGATAAGAAAATTAGGTACAGAACTTGAATAATTAATACTCTCATGAAAGTATAGTAAACTTGATGTAGTTAAGATAAAGATAACTTTTTTGATTGTCTGAGCTTTATTTTGAAATGCAGAACTTTTCTTCCCTTCCACACCAGCTCAAAAGAAAGGGTAATTCTTTGCTTATAGTAAAAAAGCTTTTATACTGCAGTTTCCATATTTATTGCGAAAGGTTTTTTTTTTTTTGTTTGCCTAACCTTTTTGCAAGGTTGAATTTGAAAATCATGACGTATAGTAAGACTGATCTACTCAGGCTTTTCTTAATTGGCTTGCTACCCATTGCACTGAGGATGTAACACTAAGGCAATATATGCTAATCTAAGTCAGACCTGCCATGCACGCTCCTTTGTCAGCCACATTTCCACCCTTTTTCTTTATACTGGCACTGTCAACTTTGGGACTTGTTGGTATGTCAATCAGATGAAATGAATTTTTGAGGTTTTTGTTTGTTTCGGCCATATCGGTTATTTAAACTATCTTGCTTTCTGGGTGAACAAATAAAAGTGCTAGAGAAAGGAAAAGGGAAGAAAGTGTCTCTGTGGAAGGGTACTGTGAAGCCTTAACTTAGATCTGTGTAACTTGCTGTGGATTTCAGCTCTCATTAGGCCCTTACTGGTAGAGAAACTAATGCAAGTGTAATAGATGCTTAGAAATACATATGTAGACACCATTTCATTTTGGTTTTAGTCTGGAATTCCTTTGATTGCATTTAATTTAAGCAAGTTTTTAAATTAAAAATAAAAAAGGTATATGGAAAGGAGGGCATAAGGGGATGTAAGATGTCACTGCAGTAAGTCTTTGGTACTAAGCAGTTTATGCTGTGTTCTTACTGTAAGGCATGTTGATGTTACTTGTTTTCAGGAAGAATTACATCTGGGTATCATGGGAAAAGCAAGGAAAACATTTTACTTTCACACATTTTCTGACTTGGCACCTGCTTCCGTTGAGAAAAATGAGACTTCTCAATTAGTTGTCAGGGATCATTGCTATTGAATGCTCACAGTACAGCACTTGGCAATGTGTAGAACATAGAAGGTATGGTTGTGGTCTATGCCCCATATGCTGCAGCAAGACAAGATCCCTGATATACAATAACATACTTTTGGTTGTTTTTTATAGTTTTTTCTAAGCTAAACATACTAAGTCACGATCATAGTTTATCTGCTTAAAAACTGCATTACCATCACATAAAATTGACTTCTAAAATAGTTATAAACTATGACATTAAGTTGCTTTAGGTTTTAAGTATGCTTTTTTAGTCTGTCTCCTGGGAGCAGTAGTTACTCATCCTGTAGTCACATGATGGAATACTGAAAGAAAGATTTTAAACTTTAGGTGAAGCTCAGGTTAGCGTGTTGTTCCCCAATGGATGGTTTGTGAGAGCACTCATAGGTGCTTATGTCAACCTTGGCAACATAACAGAGCAATTAATAATGACCTAGTGATGTAAAAACTGGTAACTTTTAATGAGAATTTTAAAAGTTACTTCAGGTGTCTGTTTTCATTTGCACTGGAAACACAATTTTGACATAATGCTAAGAAAGCAAAATCACACACTTAAAAATCAAGAAATAAGTGGAGTAAGGTTGCTTGACAAGTTAATTCATTAGTACGATTGTTTTATCAATAAAATGTTTGTTTATTAATGTACTGTAATGCCCTTCATTTAGTACACAGAGCATTGCATTTCTTATGAACCTTCTGAGTGCTGAGTAACTGCAAGTGATCTCAGTCTTTTCAGTTAGAAAGGGTGGGTGCACAAATTGATGCCTATCTGAAAAGTTTGATTCAGGTTCACTTGCTCAGTATATGATAGGAGTTTTGTAGAAGAAGCAGGGAGATTGCAGGGGTATGTGCTAACTGGTGACAAACTGGCATGGTGAGATGCTCTCCAAAATGAGACCATTCTTGCTCATTAAACACCTTTTTAAAAATATTTGCTTGACATAGAAGAGATCACACAAATTCTTGCTGTTCCTTTTTGGAGCAGAAACTTGACTCCACCTCCTAAGTAATCGTTCTAGTCACCAAGTTATTGCATAGTTTAAATTCGGTCTTTTTTGTTCTTTCTTTTTGGATTTGTTTCACTTTGTTCAAGTAATACATACTAAGTTAAACTACACTGGGGAAGTGATCCAGGTTAAAAATTAGCTTTCCTCCTAACTGGTTATTTTAACAGGGATCAATTTCTTGATCCGGTTCACAGCTCAGCTACACAAACTCTGCTAACACAGCTGGAACCAAGGAGGAAGAAGCAGCAATGTGGGCTAAAAGGGGCACTGCTGTTGAAAGAAATTCACACAAAATGCGACTTGAGCATTTTTTATCTTAATTAGAATTGGAAACTATAACTCAATTTAAGTAGGTGCTACCATTCTTATTTTACGTGAACTAAATTAAAAGATTGTTCTATTACTAGGTCTCTCACAGATTCATAAGTTGACAACATTTAGTAGTAGTTAAAGACGTTAGCCTATTCCACTAGCACAGCTAAATCTGAAAGAAAATGCCTATGCATTGCTGTTTTCCTGCTTATTCCTTAATTTTTCCATTTATGTCTTACATTGCCTCAAGAAAATTTCTGTACATTTCAATAACTTGCAAGCTGAAAAAAAAAAAGGTGTTTCTCAGGTCAGTTTTTGTATGTTGTCTGTGAGTCACCACTAGTTTATTTGAAAATCCCTAGTATGCTCAGGTGTGAACCACAGAAGAAAATTACACTAGTTTAAGTATTTTTTTGAAGTCACTTCACCGAGCATATATGTCTGTGTGATCATTTGGTTTAATCTGTATTGAATCAGTACCTTTTCTGTTGAAGTATAGTTTGGATTTGGCTGTGACTGAATTGTAATTCAGTTCTGGTTTAGATAAAAACAGTTTAACCCTTTTCCTGACCCTTAATCAGTTAGTTTAGGAAAAAACAACATTTAAAAGTGAGAAGCACCACATTATGGGGGCAGGCCACTGATGAGGAACTTTACAGCTGATTTTCTTTTTTCATGCTTAGAGCCAAGGCACAACGTGTGGTGTCATGGGCACCTTCTTTGTAGTCCTCACAGTCTGAGGCTGAAGAGCTGAAAGGAAACTGGTATGTTCCACCGGTGGCAGCTTTGTGCCTGGGATTAAGAAACGGAAGCCAAAGGACAGAAAACTATACTCTCCTATTACTCCCCTTGTTTAAGCTGTGTCTGCCTGTGTACAGTCTGGAAATAAAAGTCTAAGTCTTTTCAGTGAGTTACGGTGAGGGCTTTATTTGCTGGAGAGAAACTCGGGCTCAGAGGTCCTTGTGAGTACTTTGAGGAAGTTGTTTGCTGTAGAGAGAGACAATTCTGCAGAGCTCTCTGCATTGGGAAAACAAGGATTAAGGCATGGTCAGCACTTCAGAGTAAGAGTAGTTTATTTATGACTGCCTTTAGGTATATATGGAAAGTCTCTGTTGAGAACTGCAAATTATAATAAAGAAACAAAGTGTTATATTGTACTTGCTGTTCTGAGCCATGTGGTGATGGAAAGATGAGAAAATACGTGATACGATGGTGGTTTTGCTGATCACTCTGAAAGCAAAGAGTTCCCATGCTGAATAAGCTCCATTCTACTTCAGCGAAAAAAAAACCCATAGAATTCAGAGCTTGTTTTGGTTTTAGGTTTGATTGCTTTGGTGAAGTTGTGGGCTTTGGTTTAGCTGACACTTGATGCTGCAGTGTTCTTTCCAGGATGGCTGTACAGGCTCAGCTCTCTTGGGATGTATGAAGTGTATGCCAGCCAAAGGAGTTCTTCTGCCACCTTCTGTGCATAATTAGCTAAACTGAAAACAAACCCCTAGTCTTCTGTCAGCATGGTTGTACCTGTATTAGGATTTTTATTGTCATAATTGCTTAAGGATTGGAGGAGGCAGACATTACATTTTCCACACTTTTAGGTGACGTACCTTACGTGCCAATTCTTTGTATTGTTGTATCAATCTAAATTTTGGCCTAAATGGAGTGGGAGGCAGATTTGCTTGAATTGACACAAGTAACAATAATGGTCTCCAACACATTGTATTAGTTTAGTTCAGCCTAGGCATGTAAGAATACAACTAGTCCTAAATGCTGCTTACAAGTATAAAAGGGGAGGGGTGGAAAGGAAAAATATCACATTCCTTGGTGTCAAAGAAAACTCAAAACATGAAAAGTTTTTGTTTATTTAAACCAACTTAACTACATTTTGCCAAAATTTTACAACTTATGTCAACAGAAAAGTTTGTCTGAGAGCCAACACTACGTTTCTGCTAGGCAGCACTGCTGAAATAGCTGTGCCTACATAACTCTAGTGGCAGACACTTTTCCTAGGATTGTTGAAATTACATGTGGTGTTAGCCTGGTACAGCTATTCTAGATGAATAAAACTCAGGATGGGCAAATGCTTCTACATCTCTCTTCCCTCCTTCAGTTATATCTTCTTCCATCTATCTTTTCATATGTTTTTCATATTTTTTTATAGTTTTCTTTATCGTTATCTTGACACACGTTACCAAGCTTTTGGTCAATCAGAAGTCACCATATAGCACCACGTTTTCCGTAGAATTGTGTAGAAAGAAGTCAAAACCACTGCTTTTTACTGTGTGGTTATATATTTGGGGAAGAAAAAATTTCAGAGCTTTCAGGAACAGAAAAAAAAATGGTATCTTTATAGCTGATTAGGTAACAACTGCATCTTTAATATTTCTGGACCCATCTGAAAAAAGTGTGATGCTGATGATAGTAGGTAAGATTGGCATTTTCACAAATTTATGTAGACCAGTGCAACTTTTCTTGCATAGGAGAAGTTCTTCCACTATACCATTTCCATCTTTCTTTATATTTTATTCCACACATGTAAGTAGAATATTGTTCTTGAAGTTCTTGAAATGCAATTTAGTCTGGAAGTATCTTTTCGGAATACTTCTTGAGCTTGCATCGTGAGTAAGTTTTTGTGGGATCATAGGGTTTTTGCGGATATTTTTTCAAAATGTTTTGCTATGTTACTAAGTGTGTGGCTGCTTGACATTGTTCTACTCTTTTCACTAAATAATATATTATTTTCAATAAACTTAAACATATATGCAAGTGTTCCAAGGTTAACATCAAGATTACATCATATGTATCACTCCTATTTTTACATCAGTATTGTTTGGCCTTTTTCACAATAATTTCTTCCATAGTCAGTTCATGCTCAACTATTGTTCCAAATATTTTTTCCTATTTAAAGTGCATAGGTTGTTAATCTTATCTCCATTTGCGCAAATCATTATTGCAGCCAATTTTATTTTTCCTTATTGACTGTTTCCCCTCCACATTTGCACAAAATGCAGAAATCATGTAGAAATCTAATCTAGTTTCTTTATTGTGCTGTAGACCCTCTAAGATTTGTGCCATGTGACAAATTATCTTACTTTTGAATGTAATCCAGTGTAACTTTTCAATTTGACAGGGTATTATTCCGAATACAGTTTTAAGCTAAACTGTGTTTTACTAGCTCACTTGTTAGACTGTCTAATGAGAAAGTGTCAGTGGCTACATTGTGTGCAAGACTCCTTAAATGTGTTAAAATCATTCCTTGAGAGGAATGTTGTAGCTCAACAAAACTGTCTCGTTCAATAAATAGTTAAAAGTCAGATTGGGAGGTGTTTGTGGGAGAAAGGTGTTTGTCCACTGCCTATGTGAAATAGTCTAGTGCTGTGGTTTTCAGTATTTATCTATTTGGTGAACTTTCAGTATTTTTTGGTGGACCTTTTTATAGTTAATTTAAATCTGTTGAGTATAGACATGCTCTGATAAGTTGATCCAGTTACTTCTTGTTGTTCTTGCACCTCTGATGTTCATTGGAGACTTCAGGTGAAGTGTTTCAGTGAGGTTTTGGTGACTTCGCAACTTGAGACAGCTCAGTCCATCACCCAGTGAGTCCTGGAAGGCAAGAATATGGATCCAGGAGGTAAAGGATGTAGGATCATGGCAACCAGCAGTTTGATTGCCTCTGGCTTCTGTCAAATAGCTGCCAAAAACTGTTTGACAGAAAAAACTTTAAGGCAGCATTAATACCAAAAGCAGCATTTCCCCTTCTCGCTACATGTTCCCATCCAGTATAACTGCTTTGCTGAATGCATTATAAGCGTTTGTGTGGCTGTGTAGTGAATGGGGTTATTGAAAAAATTACTCAGAAAAAAGTTATTTTTTTAGGCAGGTTTTATTGTTTAGTGTGCAGCCACAAAACATTTGCACTAGCATGTGTGAGTAGGGGATTGAAAATATGGGAATGACTTTGGGGAGAGTTCAGTTGTTTCTCTCTGATATTGATGACTTCTGATCCCTATGGTTTTATCTGTCATTTTGTTTTGTTGCATGCGTTAAAAGCTTAAGGAAAAATTAAACATGTAAAACCAACTCTGAACTTTCACTTGTATTTTGTCAAGATCATTTCACTGTTCTATGATTATCTATTATAGCTGATGGCACACTTATTTCTTTTGAAAATTGACAGTAAGTTCTTTGTAATTGAGCTGAGCATTCCATATTCATTAGGAATCATTTAAATTTTGTTCTGAGAAAATGAAGTTGCAAATGCTCTTATTTTTACCTCAGGCATTTCTGATGAGCTTGTCAGTGATTTTTTTTTTTAAAGTGTATTGATTTTTTAAGGCTGTAAATAATTCCTTCTGAATACTCTAATGAACACAAAACAGTGACCAAGTAAAGAAAGACGAATTAAAAATCTTTGAAGAATTAAAATAATTTAGCATAATTGGAGGAGTGAAGCAGACATGAAGATCATCATAATAGGTATTCATTTGGTAGATCTGTGTCTCAATTTCCTTCTAATTTTTTAAAGAATTTTGTGTGTGTTTTCATAAAATGCAGTTCAGAGCCACCAGGGCTACTTGTTGCTCGTGTGATGAGTTTAGACTAAGATGACAATCCGTGACTTGGAGCAACTGAGACACAGGCACACGCTCCCTTCTGCCAGCTTTGTTACTTGGGATAGTAACTTCAGGCATAGATGGAAGCTGTGACTTATTATTTGTAATTTGCTTGGTTGAATGTGAGAGCTCTGACTGTGGGAGACACTGAAAAGTTAGGTCACTTTCTGTTTGTTGCTCTATCTTGCTGTCAAAGGTTACTGCTTGACTGGGAGTCTTGTCTTAATTTTATGTTTATACTATCCAAATTAGCGGGTACTACAGATGACTTAAGTATTTGAGGTAGCATTTATTTCCAGGCTATACGACAATTTAATTTTTTCTATTTCTACTTCAATAAGTTTATTTAAGTATGAGAAATAAATGATGAGGACTGACTTTCCTCTTGCCAGATTTTAACTTCTGTTGCTTATGTTCCTAAATTACCTGAATGAATCTGTCAGGAACTGTTAATGTTGTTTCTCTGCTTTTAAAGTGTATGACATAAATTAGCATAGCACTTTGCTAAGCTACAGACATAATTGTTGTTATACTTTATAAGATACCAGAATTTGAGATGAGGTGAATGGCCAGAATGCTGTGGGAAAAGGAAAAAAAAAATTTAATGTTAGTCTAAATTACTGAATTGAGTTGAGAATTGAGAATTCACTTAACAGTGGCATTGCTTAGCAAGTCTGTACTTCCAGTTTTGTGAGTGACTAGGTGAAAGGCAATTGAGAATTTTTATTCTGTTCAGTGAAGGAGTGTGAATGACAAACCATAACCTTGTTTGAATGTTTTTCATTGAAATGCACTCTTCAACCATATTGTTTGCATCTGTTATAGATCCTGGCTCTGCTGAACGCACAGCACAAAAAAGGAAATTTCCCAGCCCTCCACATTCCTCTAATGGTCACTCGCCACAAGATGCATCAACAAGTCCTATAAAAAAGAAAAAGAAACCTGGTCTATTGAACAGTAATAATAAAGAGCAGGTAAGAGAAGTCATGGTCTTGTCATGCTAGAATATGAAACAGTGAGGGACGTAGAGACAGCTGCTGGAGCTCTCTCCTCTTTAGGAAGCTCCATTTTTGTACTCTCAGAAGTGGATATTCATTTTTGAATGCAGTGGGTGTAGGAGTTGTCATTATAAGTTGCATTTGGATATTCTTTTATTTTTATTTTACATCTGTATGAGAAAGACCACCTGTGTCCTGCTGTTTGATTTCATAAAGCTAATACAATGTATAACCAATAAATGCAATTTTTAACAAAAGGATTATGAAGGATTATAATCACAACAACAACAGTAATAGCTGTTATTAATTAAAACCATTAAAAGGAAATGTTCAGTGATGTAATATCCTAAATTAAGAAGGATCTCATAATGTCAGTGGAAGTCCCTCATCTGCTTTCAGTCCTACTGCTAATTATTAAGTCCAGCTCCTTCCTTGGTACTCTTCAGATTCCCTCCCCTTCCTTTAAATTGCTGGGCAGTGTACACTCCTACCAAATGAGTTAAATCAAAGGGTCACATTGACAGTACTTTTCAGTCTTCATGCTTGAAACCTTATTTTCAGTGTCTTCTGAATACTGAATTTATAGCATTTGTTGCAGTTCTTAAAAGAATTTGACTCCAGAAGACTTCGACAATTTCTGATTCATTGTATGATGCAAGTGAAAGAATTATATTAAGTGTATTGAATAACAAATACTGTAAAGCATCTGCATCATCTTGGAGGAGATTACATGAAAGCAGTCTTTAGCCTTACTGAAATTGTTTTTCCTTTAATTTAATAATGACATGTCTGTGTATTTTTCAATGTTTTTTGCCAGGATCATATAAATCTAGGATTAAGTTCTGAGAGTTTAAAGCACTTTTTGCTGGTCTAACAGCATCCACATTAAATATTATCCTGGTACAATTGCACTGGTTAAGAAAGAAAATGAAAATCCTAATCACTGCAGTTGTCCTGAAACAAAGACTTTGAATAAATCAGGCCTTAATAGAGAACAGTCTTACAGTGTCAAACGCATTTTATTTAAGGATAATTGGGAGGTCTAGTAATAGCATGTGTAGGCATGCTTGCAATAGTTTAATGTGGTCAGTTTGGCTTTTACTGAGCTTCACTGCAGGCTGTATAAATTCCTCTACATCCTGGACATTTACTGCGGAGATGTTGCCCCACTGAAGTCTGAGCTTCTAACTGTGCAGTGTAGAGATAATTTTACAAACAGTGGAATTGAATCTTAGGGTACTAATTTCCACTTTTTATTCATGCATTTAAAAACATATGTGAAAACACAACTGCAGTTGTTGAACCTGATACATTCCCCTTGGTAAATCCTTTTCTGTTTTCCAGGTATCTCAGACCTGAAATATTACAGGATAGAATAAAGTTGTATCTCTAATGAAGAAAAGCAATCATACTTGCTTATTTTGCTCTATTTGTTACAAGTTAGCAAGAAAATACCATCTGTTTAGTTTTGTTTAGCTTTTGCAAGTTGTTTTTAATTTAATATTTTCTTGCAAATTTGAAATGGGCATGCCTGAAGATTGTTGTTTCTAAAGTAGGTGCAAAATTCTGCTCTATATGATAGCAGAAGTCATTGAAGATTATTTTACTGCTGAACAGATGTGAGCTAAGCACAGTTACTTGTTTTGCTTTCAGGTTAAGTTTCAAGTTTAATGTAGTATAATGTAGCTGATAGTTGTGGTTCTGATTGGCTGATAAATCCATTTTGAGGTATGACAACATCACTGGAAACCTAACTTAATATTCTACATTATGAAGTGTTTTAATATTTGAGTATTTCAAGATACCATTACTAAAGTTATAGTTGCATGAAGCTTCGTATTACATGTTGTGGATGCAGTAGCAGATCTTCAGAATGGTGCCAACAGGTATTTAAAATGTTGAAATACCAGGAAGGAATTATGGAATTGTAGAATGTAGCTAAGACAGGTTAAAAATCAGGAACTTCCGACACTTAATTGGTCAGTAATAGTGTAATTGTAGTTGTCAGCTTGTTTTAATGCTAGCTTCAATATTAATTTAAACAATAGATATAGTGATCTTTTTCTCCCCAAAAGAGCATTACAATACTTTCCTTTTTTCTTCAGTTTTCTGTGTCATTCTACAAGTCTTAACTTTTTAATAACGACTTTAAAACAAGCTACCACCTGTTTGAGCTTGAATTGCCTAGTTGTGAAACAGTTGAGAAAAAGCTTTTCTTTCAAAACTGTTAAAATTTAAACTCTTAAAATATTTTACTCTGATTAGAACAAGTGAAAAAGGTCCTTTGATGCAGTTGGATCATTCATTTTCAGTCCTTTAGTTTTGTTGTTTGGGTCTTTGAGTCTCAGAACCTTTTTTACAGAAAATAAATTCCTCTCATGCTCTAGCAAGAACAGATTTCTCTTTGGTTTGGATGTTATGAGCTGATTTCTGTGGAATATTTTCACAGGTTTTATATTTGTCTTAAAGCAGTATCTTTGATTCTTAGGAAGTTAGTGTGGATATACTGCTTATACCACTTCAAAGTCAGAATATGTATTAAATTCTTCTGGTAATTTCCTTTATCTGCAGTTGAGGAAATGCCCCATAGCTGCATCTCCACGTAAACGCTATTGAGATTTTGGTCTCACAGCTGTGTTGCATATAGCTGCAAATAAAACATGTTTCTGCTATGTAAATTGCAACTTTCCCTTCTTCACTTTGGATTTCCATATGCCTTTGTATCTGTTTGAATGATGGTAGTAGTAATGCATTCGAAATGTAGTTAAAGCCTTATGCTGTCCCTCTTACTCCACAGGATGTCATAGAACCTTCCTTCTGAAAGTCTTGTCATGTTATATGATTAAATATATATATAAAGAAAGTACAGAAAATAACACTTCGCCCATTTCTGTGGTGGGAACAAAGTATCTATTTAGTAGCCATATCATCTGTAGAATAGAAAATGAAAAACGCCAAAACTGATAGAATTTCAAGTAACGTTTTAGGTAGCAGAATGCTTTGGGAATGTTTGTGGGTAACATCCTTCCTTTGCCTAAAATATACAGTGTTAGATAATTGCAGATGATATCTCTTCTGGTGTATCTTTTGAGATACAATATCTTCAGCTGGGTTGTCACTTCTGTGTCATCTAATTTGACTTTGAAGGTCCTCTATTCATGCAAATAATTAGACCTTGTCCTTCGTAACTTTAAAAATCTAGAAATATCATGGTCCAAGCTGGCATGCTGGTGGTTTCTTGTGACATTAATTTATGCCCTGTGTGACTAATTTTGTACAGGATGCTGCAAAGGTATGGAACATGCATATGGTTGCACTGTTCTATGAGTCATGTGGGCATGTGACAGCTCACAGGTCTAAGAACTGGAAGATGTGTAAATGGTGTAGGATGCATGCAAAATTACCTGAGAACCAAACAAAATGGTTCTGTAAACTACAGGCATTTGGATAGTTACAAGTAATGTCATGAGGAAATGGTTTTACATCAAACAAAAAAATGACAGTAAATAAACTGCCTGAAACTCAAATTGTTTCCCTCCATGCCTTCCTCAGCAAACTACCCCTATAATTAATACCAAACAGAAAACTTAAGTTCCCTTGTCATTAATAAATAGAATGTAGTTTTCCAATAAATGTTAGCAGCTCTTCAAGGCCGATCTAACAAACTTAAGGTATCTGGGCACCCATTTTAGCCAACCTAGGCTCTTCACTTCTTGAGTTTTGGCATCAGCTGTGTCATCTTTGAGCTGTCTGGGGCTCAAGTGGAAGACTAGTTGATCCAGTTCACAAAGTTAACACGGTTTTCTAATGCAGGCAAACCAATGGAGATTGTGAGTCTTAAATTCTGATAAGTATATAAATGGGGGATTAAATCTTTCCCAGTGTTCCTGGTCCTGTAGCAGAGGTGGCTTGTTCAGTATGTGAATTTACTCCTTTGTCATCCTACACCACGTTTTGCCTTATTAATCAAAATCAGGACTGGCTTGCTTTGTTGTACAAAGTTGTGAACTACTGCAACTTAGGACAGATTTGCATGGTGTTCAGCTTCTTGTTTCAGGACTAATTTCTTCAGTTGTTCCAGGTTTAGCCACCACTAAATATCTTAGTTTTTAGCTTACACAGCCCCATGAAATTCTGAATTTAGAGGACCTAATACCTTCTATAGCAATAGTTCTTTCTTGAAGATAAAAATGTTTACTTACTTTTGTTGGATTGCATGTCTTGCACTCAATGCCCTCACTTGCCACAAAAATTTATTTTCAATCTTGAGTTCAAACTGGCGTTGGACATCTGAATAAGAAGTAAACTCCTTTACGAATGATTTTGTGCAATTAGTAAGATGAGCTTGCATGAATGTTAAATCAAACTCTGTAAACTGCTGTTTGCTTATATATTATGAATATTATTATTTGAAAAATGCAAATTTGTTTTGAAACCAAACCTGTTTTTCTTGCCTACATTTCAGTCAGAACTAAGACATGGTCCGTTTTACTATATGAAGCAGCCACTCACCACAGACCCTGTTGATGTTGTACCACAGGATGGACGGAATGATTTCTATTGCTGGGTTTGTCATCGGGAAGGCCAAGTCCTCTGCTGTGAACTCTGTCCTCGGGTTTATCATGCTAAGTGTCTGAAACTGACAGCGGAACCAGAGGGGGATTGGTTTTGCCCAGAATGTGAGGTTAGTTTGATATAAGGAGTGGATTTCTTTCTTGTTTGTGAGATATAAGCAGAGATATTTTGCATTCTGAAATGTTTCTCGTTTATTTCTATATTGCCTCTTGGGAAAGGTACCAGAAAAATTTTTACAGAAGAGGAGGCATTCATTGCTGTGTCACCACTTTTTCTGTGTGTGTACCTGCATGGTGTTTGCCTTCTTACCACAAGTCTTCAACTTCCTTTGTTTCCATCTCTAGAGAAGGCACCATTGCAAAGAGTGATCTCTTCATCAGGCACCTCTAATTCTGAAAACATTCTGCAGTTTTGACTAGTTTAACTTGTGCTTCTTCTAGTGGGCTGATCAGCTCTGCAGCAGTGCAGAAAAAATTTGTACTGTAAGGGCCTACATAAACAAGTGACTATTTTATTACTTTTTTTTTTTCTGCAGGGCTGAGGAAGAATTTAATCATTCCTCTCCAGTGATTCCTGGGGATGGAATACTTAGCATTGAAGTATCTTTAATGAAAGCAAATGGGTTTTTCTTTGATCAGATATTATATTGGAGCCCAGGTGACCTCACTCGTTCATATTGCTGTGAACCTGCATTATATTTGGGAATCTTATGTATTCACACATTCACTTTGCGTGATCTTGAATACAATGGAGAATTTTCTGGTATTTCCCGCCCCCCTTTCTTTTTTCCCTTTGTTTTTTTTTATTAACATACCCAGAACAAAAAACAAGTAAAACAAGCACCTGAAGTACTTATATACAGCATCATCAGAAATTTTTTGTTTCTTATAAGATAGTTATTATCTTCCATTTGAATGCTAGAATGTTTCAGTAGAGAAGAATTTGCCTAGAAATGTTTGCTGACGAAATATTTTTTTTAATCTTAACTTTTAGAAAATCACAGTCGCAGAATGCATAGAAACACAGAGTAAAGCTATGACAATGCTCACCATTGAACAGCTATCATATTTACTGAAGTTTGCACTACAGAAAATGAAACAGCCAGGGGTAAGGAAGATTTTTTTTTCTCATGTTTGTCATAATCCTGGGTTTTACTTCCTTTTGTGGATTATGAACGTTGTTTATTTTATCAGATCGTATGTGACCGCTTCTGTGCTGTCTACCACCTGTCTAGTACAGACAGATTAGTTTAGGCTATATAGACTGTTGTGGAGTGCATTTAAAATGTAGTTTCTGGATGTAACTTCTGGATGTAGTTTCAGTGGGTGTAGTGAAAATATAACGTGGCTTTCCAGTGGGACATCGTGGTTTCTCACTCTCTGAAAGTGGACAATGCTTGCTCTGAGATACAAGGGGAATGAGGAGACATGATCTCTTACTAGTATAGTTATATGGGCAGGAACCCTAGGCACAGAGACTCATATTATTGGTTATACCTGTGAAAACCTATCTTCTATCTGTTAGTAGAAATTGTTCTTACCACAAAAGTTATTTGTATCATATACTTCTAAAATGTTGCAGAAATTTTCCTCCATGTGGTGAAGACCTGTGGCATTAAATTTTATGCCATATGAGGCTGCTGTTCTATGAATTTTTATCATGGAGGTAGAATTGGTTTTCCTCCAATTTGTACCTATCCTCTGTGTGTCTGTCTTAGACTGACTTCTCAAAAACCATGCCACAAAGTTTCAGCTATTCCCGTCACTCATTCTTTCTTCTAAGTTTCAACAATTCTGGTCACTTGTTCTTCACTATGCAAGCTTTGCCTAGTTTTCATGTGTGTGAAGATAACAGTAAATCAAAATACAATGTGATGAATTAGCAAGGGTTGTCTTAACTTGTGCTGCCTTCTTGTTCTCTTACGTAAGTTAGAGGAGCAGGGAGGGTGTCCCTGTGCCTGCAGTGTTGTACTGAAATATGTTGGGAAAACCAGATGTGCAGAATCATGGGCTCTCTGCAACTCTGATCTCTCTATGATAAGTATTTTAGCAGAACAATCATGGCAATTTCTGGGAAGGTTACTCTTAAATACTGACAGATTTTGGCTTTTGGAATCCTTTTACTCTGGGGTGGTAAATACTGTCCTATTAGATGAAGCCATTAGAAGCTTTAAGTGCTGCTTTTCAGTAGCATAGTCAGTGTTTGTTTATATTGAATTCAAAAAGTGTTTTGAAAATGTGGTTAGAAAGCTAATGAATGCTATTGAGATATTTTGTTCTTTAGGCATTTTTACTAATAACGTGTTGTTTTGGTACCTGAGTACTTTAATTGGTTGTGTTCCAAGAACATCAGTCCCTCCACATTAGCAGATACAATGTGGAGTCCCACTGATAAAAGTTTGAAGGTGTTTGAATTACCAAGCCACCATTGTTTTGAAAGTTAAGAGTCTAACGAGAGTCTGTAAAAGAAGTATTTGTGAGTCTAGTGAATCAGAAACAGTGTCTTTATACTGCTAAAAACTATGTGTTGAACCTCATCTGATACTCCCCACAAAAACCCCTACTGTAAGTAATAGCAGTACCTTTTACAAACCCCCTAACTTCTGCAATTCATTACTTCCAGCATTTGAAAAATAAGTTAAATGAGACCTTTTTGTTCCTCTTGTTCTGCCAATACCTTATTACTTCACAAAATTTTGTAATTACCTTTAAAGAATTTTCTCTGACATCACAGTTGCAAGTACTATTAGAAAATGTGAGTGTAGTATCATTGATGAAACTGTTCAGTATTAATAAGCAGTGTGATTTTTTCTGGGTTTTTTTTTCCCTAACAGACAGAGCCATTTCAAAAGCCAGTTTCACTGGATCAACACCCAGATTATGCAGAATATATCTTTCATCCAATGGACCTTTGTACATTAGAGAAGGTTTGTATGAAGCTAAGGGAGGAAGATTCCTTGAGTTTGGTTGCTATCAGTAAGATTTCTGGAGTGCTTGATGGGAGGGGGAGAGGGGTTGCTTGAAAATATTTTTATGTCTTGTTGTTGTTGTTGTTGTTGTTGTTGTTGTTATAAATGCCAGTTCAGTTACAGCTTAAAAACGATCACATGCCAACTGAACAAGTCCACTATTTTGTCTGAACCAGCAACAAATGTTCAGGAAAAACAGTATGAAGAAGATAAGCTTACACTGATGAATTCCTCCCGTATAAATTCATCTAATTCCGGGAAGAATCCTGTGGGGAGACTTCATTAACCAGAGTTTGCATTTTATCATCATGTTGGTTAGCTATTAATGGGTCACTGGTCCAATAATTTGGGACTGTTTGAGTGTATATCCAGGGGTCATTCCAGACTCATTTTACTGATCATTCAACAAGTACTATAATCCCCACTGCACCTGAGGTGTAAAAGAAAAAAGAAAGTCAAGAGGTGGATAATGGGAATTTAATTTTCAGTTTAATAATAATTTAAAAGTTTCAAATCATGAAGAAGTTCTCTATTCTCTACTGCTTATGAAGAGTGAAACAGTGCAGAGCTTTGTTCTGCTAGGACCTGGTGAAGAGACAACAGGTTTTCATTCTCCATGTCCTTACAGTGGAGGTCGATGTCTTTATGGTATAAAAGTGTAACAAAACCATGTGACTGATTTTATCTAATTGAATTACTTTACCCGGGGGTAGACTGGAATATCAAATATACTGTCTTAAGTACCATGACCAATAATTTTTCTGTGTCTTGTAAAAATTAAAAAATAAAAAATAAAAATGCTGTGGAGCAATAATATATCAGTAGAATAAATGAAAGACTCAGTTTTCTGCAGAGACGTCGAGTGGAACACTGTTTCAGGAAATTAACAATTTTTTTTGAAATGTTGAAGATGCTGGTCTAAATAATTCATTATTTAGAGTTAATTTAGGTAGTTCATACATTTTCAGGGCAGTCAAAAGACACCCTGAATTTGACAGATTCTTAAGTATTTAGAATCATAAGTCTTACAGTAAATAAGTAGTCAATTTTATTAATTGTATGACTGATAGGAAACAATATTCAGGAAGAATCTGTCACTTTTTACTCATTTCTGTTTCCTGATACATTCTTAATTTTTTCTTTACAGAATGTTAAAAGGAAAATGTACGGTTGCACTGAAGCATTTTTGGCTGATGCCAAATGGATTTTGCACAACTGCATTATTTACAATGGGGGTAAGTATTAATATGTACTTATGTCCTCAGATATGAAGCTCTGAAATAGTTGAAGTCATAGAGCAAGTTGTAGACTCCTCTAGTTGGCAAATGCTGAAAGTGTCTTCCTGTTAATGATTGTAGTGCCTAAACACAACAGATTATTTTTCTTTGTAGCAACTGGCACACATAAAACTGTAGGACCAAATGCAGCCCATGCTGTCACTTGCTCATTCCACCTTAAAAAAAAATTCAAATAAGTTAGAATCATAGAATGGTTTGTGTTGGAAGGGTCCTTAAAGATCGTCTGGTTCCAGCCCCCAAGTTGCTTTAGTGTTTTGCATTGTGCAGCACTTTATAGGAGACCTAAATGAGGAGATCATACAGTGTGTCCCTCACTGAAAGACTCATTATCAGTGGTGAGCAGGCTGGAATAGGCCTCAAAAAGGAACATATAAAGATTGTTACGATGTTATGTTGAGAAGAAAAGTGCCTACCTTCTGCTTTTGCAAGCTTATAGTTCATACGTACATGTTTTATATCATCTCTTTAGATGTTCTCTTTTGTCTTTAATGTTAACTTAAATCTAAACCCGGTTGATTTTATAATTCTAGCATGACAATTTTCTTGGTTAAAGCATTTTATTGTTTCCTCAGGAAATCACAAATTGACACAAACAGCAAAAGTCATCATCAAAATCTGTGAGCATGAGGTATGAGTGCCCCAGATTGTTCCGTATTTTTAAAGTGTTCCATTTCATGTACTTGTGAATGAAATAATATGTGTTTTCTAATGTTTGTATTGCATAACCATAATTTTTGTAGGCTTTCTTATGTTTAAATATGCATATGCATGGCCTACAGAATGATTTTTGGCAATGGCATTGCTAATGTGTCTTCTATCAGGATATTCACTATTTATAGTTAGAGATTTGCAGTGTGGGGAGGGAAGAGAAGAAAAAAAAGTGGACATGGATTCTGCACAAAGACACCTATTGCCTAAATGAATATTTGGAGTTGGAAAAAGAGATCCACACCTTCTGATTCATAGATACATTTTTTTGATGGTTCTTTTGCTGTAACAATATGAAATTCCTCTGAATAAATGCAAAAATGCATGCATTCTTAGCATTTGCACTTTTTATTTCAGTGGCAATCCATAATGTTTAGTATTATAAAAACTTGCTATTCTAAATGTAATATATTTGAACAATATTTCATTTTTTATAAATTATCTGATGATCTGACCTCTTATATTTATGGAAGTGCTTTCTCCATCCCCAGGTTCACACAGCAATATCCATGATTCACATAAATTCTGAGAATTTGTCAGTTCCTAATAGAACAAATTACATGTATAACCTGAGCCTGATACCTTAACTAGTTTATATAATATGAGCATAAGGAGTAAAATACTTTATTTTTGGTTTTGCGTAAATTATGAAATTAAATACCCAACTGAGATTATATTTGTTGCCACTGGAAGTAATTATTTATCACTGGAATAAAAACAACATCAAACAAAGGATGTATTTTTTTGACTGGAGTAAACAACAGTAGCATACAATCTGAAGAGGGATGTAAAAACGTGACTAATTTATTAACTGGAATGCATACGTTACAGGGGTAGAAAAAGATGGGTGTCTGTCAAAACAGTGTTGGTTTCACAGCAAGTAAATCATAGAATCATTTAGGTTGGAAAGGACATTTAAGATCATTGAGTCCGACTGTAAACCTAACACTGCCAAGTCCACCACTAAACCATGTCCCTAAGTGCCGCATCTACATGTCTTTTAAATACCTCCAGGGATGGTGACTAAACAAACTACTTCCCTGGGCAGCCTGCTCCAACACTTGACAACCCTTTTGGTGAAGAAATTTTTCCTCATATCCAATCTAAACCTCCCCTGGCACAACTTGAGGCCGTTTCCTCTTATCCTATCACTTGTTACTTGGTAGAAGAGACCAACCCCCACCTCGCTACAGCCTCCTTTCAGGTGGTTGTAGAGAGCAATAAGGTCTCCCCTGAGACTGTTTTTCTCCAGACTGAACAACCCCAGTTCCCTCAGCCACTCCTCATAAGACTTGTTCTCTAGACCCTTCACCAGCTTTGTTGCTCTTCTTTGGACATGCTCTAGCACCTCAATGTCTTTCTTGTAGTGAGGGACCCAAAACTGAACACAGTATTGGAGGTGCAGCCTCACCAGTGCTGAGTACAGGGGAACGATCGCTTCCCTAGTCCTGCTGGCCACACTATTTCTGATAGAAGCCAGGATGCTATTGGCCTTCTTGGCCACCTGGGAAATGCTGATTTATGACCACAAATTTGTGGAAAATTGATGCTAGCAAACTAGACAGGCTAACATAATAATACTGATCACACTTCGGACTCTGTTGAAGCTCTCCAATAACTGTTTGCTTTTTCTTTTCAGATGAATGAAATTGAAGTATGTCCGGAATGTTATTTAGCTGCTTGCCAAAAACGAGAAAATTGGTTTTGTGAGCCTTGTGTAAGTTAAGGATTATGGTATTCTAGTTAATACAATAAACTAGCAGTTCTCCTTTGACTGTTGCTTGTTATCTCCCCATTGTTTTAAACCTATGGTGGTTACTGAGTTGAGGAAAGCTGTGGTAGTTTTCCAAGTAGCTTGTTCTTGTGCATCGTGCTCTTTGTGGAGTCAGATCATCTCAAGATGTTTAGCTGTAAGATTGCATCTTTTCACAAACAGATTGGTTCAGTCAGAAATAACTGTAAAGAGTGTCAGCAACCAGATTGCAAGTTCTCTATCCTCAAATATAAGATATCTGCTCCTGGGTCATCTGTGCTTGCATGTGGTACTTGCACTCGGGGTAAGATTTCTGAAATATGAATGTCTCTTTCTGCAGGTATGGATCTAAGAATTTAGACTTGATTTTTCTTTCTCGACCTATTAATAGGTTGTCTCTTTTCTGTTTTTCTTTAATACTGCATGGAACTTGAGAAGACTCCTTAAGATTCTTAAGTAGAAGTGTATATTTCATCAAGTTTTCTCTTGGACTTAAGTGAAAATTGGAGAGTTTGAAAGATTGGCCATACCCTAACTTATGTTATGCTACATATTTGGAGGGGACTAATAAAAAATAAATAAATAACAGAGTGCAATTGCGATGTGTTTAATTGAGATACTTATGGTTTTATGTTTGGGATTTTTTTATAATTTTATTATTTTGTCGTCTCAGGATTTATTCTGTATGTATCAAGTATATGGTAAAATGGAATTTTTTGTGTGGCAAGTGCCTTGTGCATGCGGGATCTTTATTGAATCTAAGTAATACATACAATTTAAAAAAAGTGTTTATCAGATTTGAAGGTAATACTGCTTGTATTTTCTTACTGTGTATTTTACCTCTTCCTCTAGAGCAATCCCCACCCTTTGGTCTGGGCTAAACTCAAAGGCTTTCCATTCTGGCCTGCTAAAGCACTGAGGGATAAAGATGGGCAAGTTGATGCCCGTTTCTTTGGCCAACATGACAGGTGGGAATTTAACCAAAGAATGTCTTTGGCTGTACTTAGAAAATTCTTGTAATTTTGTGCTCTTAGAGTTTTTGGATCCTTTTGAACCTTAACCCTAATAAACTGTATATGCTACAGTATTATATAGTTTTAGTTTCTTACATGAAGTCTGTAGCATGTAAGTCATGTTTGTAAGATTAGTACATGTATAATCTCAGTGAGTATGCAAGTTAATTCCTGTGTCTGGTTTTGTGCTGCAGAGAACTGTGGTTCTTAAAGGTGGAAGAGGTCAATGAAGTTGATAATATTGTCTAAACACTATGGGAATCAACACACAACTGTAGATTTAAAAAATACAGAAAATATAATCCATGTTGAAAATGCCAGTTTTGCTCTGAAAGGAGTTAAGTTTTCTGTGCTTGTGAACCCTCTGCTTTAGATGGGGAAAGCCATGATGAATACAAGTTGATTTGTCATGAACTGAAAATATAAATCTATACAGTTATAAAAACATGTACTGTAAAAAAATCCAAAAACTATAGCGCCATGAAATAAGTAAGTTAAAGTTCCTGATATTTTAGAATCTTGGAAGGCATTCTTTTAGAATCTGTGTCATTTAATGATAAATATAGTCTACCCAATACTTGTTGGTAGAACTTTTGTGGGCATTGAGGAGTTTGATCACCCTGACATGGGGTGTAAAATGTTTTTAAGAATGTGCTTGTGAAGCCTTTTTTTTCCTGACCTGCTTTTTATGTTTTTCTGCTAACTATGACAGATGGAAAAACTATTTAGCAATGGTTGTCTTACAGTTACATAGACTATTCTAATTAGGAATATTTTGTCTTATTTGACCAGTGTCTATTCACATTTTATATGTTACTTGGGTAAAGTAAGCTAGTGATAATCTAAGACATACAATTTACTTAGTTAACAAAACTAAGCACTGAACTATTAAAAGAAGAAGGTAGAGATGGTTCTTTGACATGGTCTGAGGTGTTCCTATCTTTATGATTAGGCTGAAATAAATCAGTATGTGCACAAAAGTTGCCAATGTCAATCCACAGTGTGAAACGTAGTTATACTATCTTTTATTTTTCTGTTTTATATATAGGGCCTGGGTTCCAATAAATAATTGCTACCTCATGTCTAAAGAAATTCCTTTTTCTGTGAAAAAGACTAAAAGCATCTTCAATAGTGCAATGCAAGAAATGGAAGTTTATGTTGATAACATTCGTAGAAAATTTGGAGTATTTAATTACGCACCTTTCCGGACACCATATACTCCCAACAATCAATACCAAATGTTATTAGACCCTGCAAACCCAACTGCTGGAACTGCAAAGACAGACAAACAAGAGAAAATCAAACTGAACTTTGATATGACAGCATCGCCCAAGATTCTAATGAGCAAGTCTATGCTGAGCAGTAGTACTGGTCGTAGGATTTCATTGACAGATATGCCACGGTCACCAATGAGTACAAACTCATCAGTTCACACTGGATCTGATGTTGAACAGGACGCAGAGAAAAAAGCAACTTCCAGTCATTTTAGTGCCAGTGAAGAATCCATGGATTTTATTGAGAAAAATACAGGTAAAAAAAAAAAAAAAAAAAGGGGGTACAGGACTTTGCATTTGCTTAATGCACTAGTTTTATTCCATGTACTTTTTAAAGACAGACTGTACTATGACTCGTTTTATGAAGAAATTTTAGAAAAAAAGATGGGTTTAATTTTCAGTATCACAGATAAGAAATAATAGTCCTTTCTGTCACATTGAGAAGGAATAAATAATCTTGAACAGTGACCAAACCCCTTCAGTTTAAATAGCAGGAAGTAGTTGTAGCTATCAGAATGAATGGAGAGTGGAAGTTAAATACAGAAGGAGTTAGAATTGTCATGATTAGGAGGTATTCTATTTAAAATGAGCTTAATTTATAGTGTTCCCAACTGAGTAGCTAAAATATGATAAAACCACAGTTCCATAGGGAGAGTGGGTAAAGAAAATAAGGAGTGTAGAATACAGAATTTGGATTTCTTAGACTTATAATGTAGTCAAATGCTAGCTAATTTTGTGGCACTCAGGCACTTTATCTTAGTTTTTTTCATCCACAAAGTTCATTGCTATGTGAAAAAAATCATGTAGTATATTAATTAATGTGAGTGTTTTGAAACTTTGCGTTTGCTGAAAGGATGTCTGTGTAGAAAACTAAATATGTTCCGTTGCAGTTTTTAGATAATATGCCATTTATTTATTATAATCTTATGCATTCTAGCCAACAAAGGCTAAGCTGCAAAACTACCACTGGGTACAGAAGTCTCTTGTGATATGATCCTGTCCATCTTAAGAAAGTGATGACAAAGTAACTGTATGAATTTAAATATATGAAAATACTTGGATTTTTCAGTAGAGTAACATGTCAAAAGGAATAATTCATTTTATACTTAAATTGTCATGTATATATGTATGTACTGCTTTTATACATAAGGTGTAGCTAACAGGTACTGTTTTGTATCTTAAAATATGGAGCTTTTATTATACCACATTATTATTTCTTTATAGTAGTGGAGATAATCGAGGAAAGTCATATTAAAGCTATTTTGTCAGATAAAGATAAAAGATGATGACAGATGTTATCCTGTTACTCTGGATTCTTGATTATCATAGCAATTCTGGGGAATTTTTCTTACTTTTCCTCAGGCCTTACTATCCTCTATCCTAGTGCATAGAAATGCTGGATTGGACTTAGCAGTTAAACTAGAATATTCAGTTTCCCACCTGGCATTTCTACCTGTATATTGTTACAAATGCTAACTTTTGTAATACTTACTTTATGTATAAACATAGCTGTCCTATTACTGGAATCTGTGTGTTTCTATTAAAATGTAACTGAAATTACTTGTTTGCTGTGAAAAATAACTCAAGTAGTATGACTGCACTATCCTTAGACAAGAATGTTTTTATTTGGATGCCTCTGTTGTGTATTTTGAGTGATACATAGAAAACAACTTGGAAACAGTTACTGAAACAGCAGATATTGCTACCATTTAGGAATCTGAAAATATATAGACAATCCTGGATGTACTGGGGAAGGAAAATATGTCCAGTAGTGAGTTTACGGTGACATTTCCAGAGCATTAAGCAGAGATTTAACAGACAGAAATTAGTCTCTTGCTGACAAAAATTAGTCCTTTTTTTTAGGTAATGGTCTGCAGATGCTTTCCTTTCTAGACTGGCTGTTTCCAGAAGTTTGTTTCTGAAACATTATTTCATGGAGATTTTAAAGGCTCAGAGCATAGGATTTTGCTTAAACTCGGTATAAATTAGAATATTCTGTTACCTTATCACAGACATTTGGTCACTGGTCTCCAGCTATACTGAATAAACTTACTATGATTTGTACTTTTAATTCTCTGTTAAAGTAGCTAGAAAATGGGGTAGGTGGGATTTTCTATGTTTACTTACGTACATGAATTAAAATAGGTAGCAATTCAGAGTGTCAGAATTTGTTAACATCTAAAATAACCAAATCTTGAAAGCCAGAAACTTTCTGTCACTGCAAACAGAGTGGTTTTGAGGGTAAGCATGCATTTTGCCCAACTATGTAGCTGCAATAAAATTATTTTCCTTACAATTTCTTTTGTTCTTAAACTAAAATTAAAGGGATAGTTGTAACTTACAGTGAAGGTATAACACAGTGTTGAAATTATTAAACAAAAATCCTTTCCCTGCTCTTGTAGGTTTAAAATCTGTTTTGTCCCAGTGAATATGGCTTTATTGTGATCATTTTTAAATCTGTCTTTATTAATTTTGTACTTTTTCAGCTTCTCCAGCACCAACAAGAACGGGTCAAGCAGGGAGCTTGTCAGGCAGCCCCAAACCTTTCTCTCCTCAAGCATCAACACCAATTTCTGCTAAGCAAGAAAGAACTTCCACTCCAGGAAGCATTCTGAATCTTAATCTTGGTTAGTCTTGACCTTTGAAAACCTCATACTGTTATAGCTGAATAAATCATAGTGCTGTCAATGCAACATAATCTGAACAAACTTGCTCGTATGTGGCTTTAAATGAACCAAGGGCTTTAAATGAGGTACCTGTGTAATTATTGTTTCATCAAATACTGTGTTCTTTTTTGTTTTATAAATGAGAGTTCCTGTTATTGTTTCTTCATGTTGATAAGAGTAAGTAGTTAAAGGATGATTTTTTTTCTAGCTGAACTGTACAAATGAATGTTTCTAAACAGTAAGTAAGTTTCTACAGGTCATAATTTACATGAACATTGCTGTTCCTCACCCCTCAGTTGCTCAAGTGAATTGCTGGCAAGGTTTTCTTGTGGCCTTTAGGATTTAGGATTTACTAGGGCTTCTTTTCTCTTCCTGCCTTCATATAACCTTCTCACTGACCATCCCTCTCTAGGGAGATAGATGGATGAAAGGAATTAGCAGATGTCTTGAAACTCCCTAGAAGTAAATTTTGGGATTGTGGAATTTTGAAAGATGGAGTAGGTAAGTACTAAGTTGGTAAAATAGTTTTGAAAGCCAAACGGATGTAAAAGTTTCCTCAGCCATGCTTTGTTCCTGTGAGTATTCTGATTCAGTTCTGGCTACTTTTTACCTCCACATGATATTACAGGGAGATACAGGATTCTGCCACTTGGTGTTAGCCAAATACTTCAGGAGGGCTTAGCCTCAAATGCTGAATTCATGTTTTCCATGAGTTACAGATGTTCTGATTCTGGATACAAGCTCGTTTTCATTTTTCAGTGTGTTAATCTATCTGTGTGGACATAACCATAGAATTAATTTCTTCTGCTGCACTGCAGCTGTTTGTCATCTTATCTGAGGTGACAATGCATTTGGAAAAATGTTAATAAATATGTAGTGCTGCAGTTATTTGAGCCAGCGATGGGAGACAGCAGCTGGAGCATAGAATATTTTGAATAAATAGTGTGTATTGGAAAATCTGATGTTAGGATCCACGAGCAGTACATAAAAGAACACCTAGTATGCTTTTGAGTAGAATATGCAGTTATTTTTTCAACTTTAGGGAAGTTTCCTTTGCTAAATACACTCTTTAGTGATAGAAATGAAAATGGCAACCCTTCTTCATTTAATAGTGTCAGCTGTGCCAGACATAGATTCATCATTAGGTATGACAATGAGACACAATAATGATGAATGGGTTTTCTCTCTGAAAAAACAAAAGTGAAAGTCCAAAAACCAAAGATACTTACATACCTTGAGCAGAGTACTAGGAGGACTCAATGATCGTCCTCCAATTCAGCAATAAGGAAAAATAATGGAAATTACCCATCTGTTGTTACTGGCAGGGTGGATAAATTGAAAACTGGAGGTGTGAATGACCAAGATATACACAGATTGCTTGGAAAAAATACATCCTCCTGATAGTATAGCACCTGTCATTGTGTAACAGAGGCAGAAAAGATAGAAGAAGTTTAACAAGTAAGCAGTGAAAATTTTCAGATCAGTAATGAGAAAAAGTAAAGACTTTGGACATCAGAACTTGAAGATTTCTCCACAATGGGCTTGTCTGCCCTTTGGCTCTGTTTTCTTTTTACTAATACTTTGACATTAATGAGGCAGATTGGAAATCCAGATCAGTGAGACTTCCTTGTAGGTTAGAGAGAGAAATTTGGATTGCAAGACTTCTTTCGTATATTAGGATGTAGGGTTCCTTAGGGAGGTATTATAGTGTCTTGTCTTCATCTTCCTTCATTTTCCATTTTTTTCTTCTGTTTGTATCCTGCCATGTAGTTAACTAAGGCTATAAAGGCCTTGAATCAAATTCTGTACAAAAGGTGATATAACCATTACTGCTGTGGAATTAGTGTGGATTGGGTAACATAGTTAGCACAGGAAGAATAAACCTAACGTAGTAAACATTTCCAGTATAAGGAACAAATTTTTCAAAAGTACTTAAGTGACTTAATACCTTCATTTTTATTTTCACAATTTACACTGCACTGAAAGTGATGGAGTTTGTATGATGTTTAGTCTCTTCCATAATGGGTATGTGACATGAGGAGTGCGAAATTCAGTATTACTTTGATGACCATTTCGCTGGGACTAGAAAGGGGGGTTATATGTTATTTAGACTGAATTTGTGTGTGTTATAATTCGTATATACTACAAGCCAGGATGATCCAAATTATAGCCTGTATATTTGCCTTGCGGGATTGCACCACATAAGTTGCTGCCTCTCTCTAGTGGAGCTCCTGTTTTAGCAGTAAACAAATACTGCATGAATACTTGAATGGTTCCTTCTGTACCTGCTCTATCTGTAATATAGATTCTGTTTGCAGCCAGGTAGGAGATAAGAGTAGCCAAGTGTGACTGAGACAACTGTACTGCTCAGTTGAGTCATTATGTACTATGGCTCGTAAATGTTGTGTGGAATGTGCCTTGATATTAAGTTCAAACTTGTAAAGAATGTCCAGTCAGAGGAATCATTGTCTCAGCACTTTGTATTTATTTCACTTTCCTCTGAGTTGTGCATCACAAATCTTGAAAATATACGTTGTTTGGTTTTTTGGTGTTGTTTTGTAAGTAAAATACGCCAATACTGTGACATCTTTAATTGCTGTGGAATGAAACTCTAAATGAAGCACAAATGCACATTGTGTCAGTGTTGCCTTTTGTCTTCTCCAAGGCCTCTGTCCTTTTCCAGTATATGGCATTGGCTCTTTTGATCCTACCATGAGCCAGTTCAAGCAGCTAATCTGGCCAAACCTAATTCTTCTCTCCATTCCTTCCCCCTTCTTCATGTCTTCTTCCTCCTCACCCAAACAAGCAACTAACTCCAGACTGGTTTAGTGCCCTTAGCACTAATGGAGTATCAGCCCTGTTGGCAAAGAGTAAAGGATAGGACTGTGCTACAGAAATATAACCTCTGAAATTGAAAAATTGAAGCCAAAATGTGAAACTTGGTTGCTAAGACAGTTTTAGCTTTAGCGCTGTAGTCTGTACTCTTTGCAGACAGATCTGTATGTTCCAGAGTGAAAATTCACTGTGTATAGGAGAACTCAAGAGAAGGTTTTGCTGACATACATTGAAAAAGTTATTATTTTATCTTAAATTCACTAACCTATCTAGTGTAGTGTAAGAATCCATATTTTTATTTCTATTCTCATGATGTACCTTTTAAATGGTGAGGATTTTTATTCCTATTTAATTTTCTCTGTGAACGTATTACTACTAGTAGTAAATAACAGCAGTAGCTTACTAGAAGTGCTATCAGACAGCTTACAGACCTTAATGATGATTTCTTGCTTAATTTCACATTGACAGAGAAAACATCCACAAAATTGATGCATGCGTTTTGTATGTGAAATAGGTAGTATCACAGAGGAAGAATCCATTGTTTGTAGTAAAGTAATTTTAGAATTAGTATTTAGCTTGTAATTATAAAGGAAGTGAAATATATTTGAGATTGTCTGCATTGTTACTCAGTAAAATTTGTCTTATCTGGATAGTGATCTCTTTTCTTGTTGTAAAATATTTTTCTTTGTTCCTTTTTCTAGATCGTAGCAAAGCTGAGATGGATCTGAAAGAGTTGAGTGAGTCAGTCCAACAGCAGACCACTCCTGTGCAACTCATTTCACCAAAACGACAGATACGTAGTAGGTTCCAGCTTAATCTTGACAAGACAATAGAGAGTTGTAAAGCACAACTTGGTAAGTATATCTCAAGAATACAGTGGACATCTGAAGGATATACTTGAGGAAATTCTGAATTGGAGTTTAAAAGAAGTTTTTTCAACAGTAAAACCTTAAATACTTTATGCATTAAAACAAGAGTAGAGGATATTTGAACTCTTTGAGGCAAGTAGAATGCACTGAACTAGCTTAATTTAAAATACAGTGAGACATGATGTTTCAAAATTTTGTCCAAAAGCTTTCATCTTTTATTCTGCTTTTGTACCATTCTGATGTAGATAGTATAACAGAATTAAAGTCTTAATATTTGCTTTGTAAATTGAAAAATTCAAGAATTGTACCTAACTTATATCAGTTGCACAAATTAGTATATCCAGTCACGCAGGAGCTGAATGCTGTTAGAACCCTTAGTGTTGTCTAGCGCTTAATTGAAGATGTTCTAGACACTAAATAAATTAGAGATTCTCCTTGCAAAAGTTACGCAGTCTAAAATTGATTTTGCAAACATGCATGTAAGTAACTTTAATCAGGTGAATAGTGTTACTGATTTTAAGGTGGTTTCATGTGGATAAAAATAATTCCTCTTTGCATTGCCAGCATTGGGTCGTGAGTTGAGCAAAGCAGCTTGCAGGTAGTGGAAAAAAGCAGTCAAAGGAGGGCCACTGAATGAAATAAAAATATGAATTGGAATATATGGAAGGTAATCCTTATATGTTCTGGTATTGTAAGGTAGGGCACTAAGGGAAGTGTTTATAGCTTAAGGACTGATAATTAAGATAATGGTATGTATACACCTTGTTTCAGTATATAGAATATTTTTTTTCATGTCAGTCAGTCTGATGTCAGCATGGAATGTATTTTCCTCCCCACAATTAGGAATAAATGAAATATCTGAAGCTGTTTATACTGCAGTAGAACACAGTGACTCTGAAGATTCTGAAAAATCTGACACCAGTGACAGTGAATATAGTGATGAGGATCAGAAATCAAAGAATGATCAAGAAGATGGAGAGGACAAAGAAGGTACAAGAAGTGACAAAGAATCATTGAGCTTGAAAAAAAAACCTAAGCCCACAGCACAGAATGAAGACAAGGAGGAACTTAAAAGCACAAGTCCAGAAGTGGAGAAAACAGATGACCTGGTCAAAGAGAAGGCAATTACAGACACTGAAAAAGAATTTTCTGAAAAGGGAAAAAGTTTACAGCATCCTGCGAAAGAAAAACTGAAAGGTAAAGATGAAACAGACTCTCCAACTGTGCATCTAGGACTGGACTCTGATTCTGAGAGTGAACTTGTCATCGATCTGGGAGATGATCATTGTGGCCGTGAAGGAAGGAAAACCAAGAAAGAATCTAAAGAACCTCCTCCTAAACAAGATGGTAGGATTAAATTATTTCCTTCCTTTTTTTCTTCTGTTCTGTAGGGCTGTTATCGAAGCCAGAGTTGTTACCTTTATTTTTGCGTTAAGGTAAAAATTTCTGTACTAAAACAATTCTAGGAATAATTTTTCATTCTTTGGGACTATGAAAAATTTTTCAGTCCCTGTTATAGTTTCTGGTTTAAATAAAATATGTTTCATTGAGTTTCCTTTCAGCAGTGTAGAACTAGGAATATCTGTGATATTTGTTCTGTGACAAATGTAGAATTTATTCAGCAATTTTTATGACTTTCAGTTGAATCTTTACATTTCCATAGCCCTCCCAAAATGGCAGGTATAGAAGAAGTTGGAACTTTCAAACATACAAATTGCATAAGGTCCCATTGAAATCAATGTAAGTGCTCTCAGTAATAATCAAAAGAACAGCTAAATTACATGTATTGTCCCTGAGATATTGTCCCTTGTTTCTATGTGTTGCTAAAAGAGGAAAGCCATCTCAGTTAATGAGTAAAGTGCTTTTGCTAAGCTTGTTCTGTATGTTAGCCTTTTGACAAAACAAAATAGAAAACCAGATTTAAATAGGTTGGATTGAAAAGTATTTTATTCTTCATATAACTTTCTCTTCTTGTCTCTATTTTATAGCATGTTGGCTCAATCATTTTATTTAAAACTTTTCAATCAGTTGACTAAGAATACTTTAGAAGACAACTTAATGCTTCTGAATTTTGAATCATAAAATAAGAATTTAATGGAAAATTTTATTACAAGATAATCAAGAAAATAGGCTTATAAACTAAAAACAGAATTGTAATTTTGGGGGGTCTATATTGACTGATTCTAGTTTTATTTAAAAATTTATGAAGCAAGGCAGCTTTATGAATTTCAGAACCACTGATTCATGTATTACTAGTCGCCTAAACCAGTGATGGTTGAAATAATAAGTGATCCTAAAATTTTACTTTGATATAGAGGCAAAAGAATAATAAATATTCTGAGTGAAATAAAAAATGGATGTAAGTATTTATATATATATAGAGAGAGACCTGTATGAATATATTCTAGACATAATTTGTGTCCTGTCCATGACTCCAAGGCCTCTACCTTTACTTGTGGCTATGAGATACTAAAATGCCTTGGTCCAGAAAAGAGATCCAATGCATGCAAATCTGAAGGTCTTCACTCCCTTTCCAGAAATGTGTCAGTGCAACAGCCTGCTCTTTCAGACATGTTTTTCCTGTCCATAGCTTTGGAAGAATCATCCAGTTTCTAAATTGATCTGATATGTGGAACAGTCAACTATCAACTCTGCAAGATTTTTGAGTAAACATAGATATCTTAAATACACTGTATATTTGGTTGTCAGTGCCAGTTCACCTTTGTTCAGAAAATTTTTAGTATGCTATTCCTTCAGTTATTGTTCAGTCATTGTGCCTTTTGAATGTATTTTTCTTCTGAGAAATTGGGATGACAGGTGTAAGTAGTAACCCAGAAACATCCTAACAAATGCTATACTTTTCACATATCTTCCGAAGGAGGTCAGGCTGGTTTTTCTGGGTTTTGTACTTTTTGTTTTGTTTTCCTTAATGACTGACACTTTTAAATTGCCACCAACTTCAGCTAGACTGAAATGAGTTTACTTGTAGAATATCAATTACCTTTTGAGGAAAATAATTCAAAGTAGACTGGAGGGTGCATATGGCTCTTCCAAAAATCAGATGGAAAATTATGGAAGGAATGTGTTGGTGAAAAGCTGGCATTACATTTTATGGTTGTTTAGTTGTAGGTAAAACTCCACCTTCCTCCAGTGCAAGCACCCAGCCTCTGCCAGAAACTCCAGTACTTACCCGCTCTGCAGCCCAGACTCCACCAGCTGGTGTGACAGCAACTACTAGTGCTTCTTCTACTGTTAGTGCTCCATCTGCAGCCACTGGAAGCCCTGTGAAAAAGCAGAGGCCTCTGCTGCCTAAGGAAACTGCCCCTGCTGTGCAGCGGGTAGTGTGGAATTCTTCAAATAAATTTCAGACATCGTCTCAGAAATGGCACATGCAGAAGGTGCAGAGACAGCAGCAACAGCAGCAGAGCCAGCAGTCTCAGTCACAGCAACCTCAGTCCTCTCAAGGGACAAGATATCAGACAAGACAAGCAGTTAAAGGTATACACTTTCTAACTCAATGTGCCTGTGATGCCATAATTGCCCAGTAGTGATCTCAGTGCTTCAAGGCTGCCCAACCAGGAGTTCTTCCATATAAACAAATTCTCAAAGTGTGGTTCTGCTCTGATAACTAACTTTAAAATACAACTTACTCACCATACCTGCTCCTTCTGGTGTGTATTTATTTTAATGCCAAAAAGTGTGTGTGTGTATCTGTATAAATATTTTTGCCATTCTTAGCCATCATAGATTTAGGAGAGTGAACTGAATTATTTTTCTGCATTATATGATAAAACCATTAACTATTCCACTTGCATGATGACCACTATCACCTCAATATATACAAACTGGATCCAGTTTTATCTGACAAGAAGCTGATCTGCACAGGTTTTCATAGAGTATAATTTGACAACAATGAAATTACGCAGGCTACGTTTGTCTTTGAAATCCCCGTTTCTTAACTCTTAACAAGACTTTGATGCTAGTTTACTGACCAAACAGCTGTGGCATTTTAGAATGTTTTCACAACTGTTTTCTTACCATCCCTTTGCCGGAGGTTTTGCTAGTAGTAGGCACATGGTAATATCAGCCATGTTTCTGTTGCTTCACTTCACAGAACAGCAACTTGATGTAAATCTAGCTTCATTTGTCAAGTTAATAAACTGAACTGTTTACTGGTGTGCCTGAAGAAGAGAGATTCTCCATTCTGCTAACATTGCTGGCAAGCCAGTAATTTCATACAGAAGAGAGGTTTAGGTAATGGGTCATGTACAAACGTTTACCAGAGGCACATTTCTCAGGTACCAAACTGCTTCTGTGACTGTCACTTAAGAAGTGTTGAAGAAGCGGTATCTTTCTACTTGTAGACTGCACAGATTTGATACAGAAAGATTCAGTGAGAAAAACTTGGTGAAGTCTTATTTTTAATAGAATCATACCTTAATATAAGAGCTTAATAATATGGGCTGAACTTTAAATGTTCAGCCTATGAGTTTGTTTTATCAATATGTTTGCTATTGAGTGCATCATAGCAATGTTCCATCTTAAATATTATATTCTAGAAATATATTAAATGAAAACTATAAAATTTATAGATTTCTTATATACTGAGTTGGCATAAACAAAAATATAGTACGTAGAGATAAATATGAGTAACTTTTTTATTTCAGTAATTCCTGTTTTGAGTATATTGGCAATGAAGACATCTTTTGTAATATGAATCATTAAAAACAGATTGAAAATTATTGTCCTAAAACTACATATCTTTTTTTAAAAAATATTTAAGGCAGATAAGTTATTAGGGATGAAAAGCTGAGGGTCTTTGCACTTTGATTTGTACTCTCACTTTTTAATTACTCACCGATTAAGATTATTTGAAATACTGACCAAAGATGAGAAAACTTTTTTTATCCTGTTTAACAGGATGAATAACTTCCTTGCTTTAATGAGTTAATCTAATGTTGCATTCCTTGCTTTGCAGCCAACCAAAGCTAATGTTGATCTGAATATATGTATATTAAACATGTTGCAACACTAATAATAATTAGTAGCATTAATACCAAAAGAATGGGAATAACACCAGGAAGTATTGCTAAAGTAGGCTTTCTTCAACAGTGGCTCACTTCAAAGCAAAAAGAAAAGAAATTAAATAATATGTTTCAAAATTATGGCAAGTGAAAATGTCAAAGTCTAACTTAAGCTCATACATATGATATTATTTGGGACTTCTCCAAACTGAGAGGTTAGGAAGTGAATTCCTAGGAAGTGGGATGGAAAAGTCCCAAAACAGGAGGAATACAGACCTGAGGGAGACTTTTACATTGGCCAGTCTATAATAGTAATTTTCAAAGATGTATTTGCTTCATTACCTTTAAGCCTTACAATTATGTACAAGTTCAGTGGCTGGGCACTGTACAATTAATTGATTAAATGGCACTGTTGTATAAATAAAGTAAATCTTTGAAAAGGTTAGGTGCGCACATTTAAGTTAGACATTCAAGTTAGAAGTTTGCCTATTTATTTTCATAATTGTTTATGTGATTGATCCGCTCTATGTTCTCTTTCCTTAGCTGTGCAGCAAAAAGAGATCACCCAGAGCACTTCCACATCCACTATAACCTTGGTTACAAGTACTCAACCTATTTCTATGGTTACCAGTTCTGGATCTGCAAGTACACTTTCTTCCTCAGTTAATACAGACTTGCCAATTGCAACAGCTTCAGCTGATGTGGCTGCAGATATTGCTAAATACACTAGCAAAGTAAGTTCTTAAGCAAGGTTTTCTTGAAATTTTATTTCGAACATTTTTGACATTTCAGATTCTGAAATAGCTTTATTTTCCAGTTGTCATATGTTGCAAATTCATTCTACTAGGTAGGAACAGCTAGATTTTGACGAGAGTGCTGAACCATCTTTTTGGAGCTGGCTGAATGCTGCCATTCCAAATCAGAGTGTGTATATGATAGGCTTCAGCTGCTCAGACACTTCAGAACCTTTCCTTCTCAAGTTCTTTCATTACTGCTTCTTATTTATGTTGCATTGTGTTTTGGACCATTTTCTCTGTTTTCTCCTGAAGTTGTAGATATGTCTTACCATCATATTTACAGTAAACATTAATATTTCTTCATCTGTGTCCAGTAATACGTACACAGAAATATACTTTTGTTTTAAAACACCGTATAGCTTCATCAGATGGTAACTTGTCATAAGTGTGTATTCATGTATTAAAACAGAAGCTAAGTTGTCAAAGGGAAAATGTGGTGTAATACTTATAATAGTGACAGTGGGGCATGGGACATTAGCTTTTTATATATTCTCTTAGATGTCTAACTTTAAAAAATCAACGTGAATGCTGTATAAGGAAATAAAGTTGAGTACCCAGGCATTAAAAACACCAGAATTAATCTTAACTGTCAACTTTCAGTGTTCTCATTCAACCATACAACCTTGGTGGAATTGTCACTGGTCAGCAATGTCAGTAAATGTCCTTTTTTATTTTTTTGCATTGAGTTTCTTCCCCACATTCATGGTATTTTTATTGTTTGTTTGCAAATTATATCAATGGCAATTTCTTGGAAAAGTAAGAGGTCAAGCAGTTCACCAGTTCAGGACATTTAAAAATCAGAGTCCTGATCAAAAGTGTTGTGTTCTACCTTCTAAATAGTCCTCTAAAGGTAGACCCAGATAAATATATAGAGAGATATGGGCCATTGTTGATAGTAATATAAGTTCACATTAGAGTGGTTGAAAGGAAGTGAAAGTGGGTATTTGTTAAAAATATATACCAAAGAATTATTTTTTTTTTTTGTTGTGTGTGTTTCAGATGATGGATGCCATTAAAGGAACAATGACTGAAATATATAATGACCTTTCAAAAAATACTACTGGAAGTACAATAGCAGAGGTTAGTGTAATATAGAAAAAAAAATACTGCTTGTATTTTAACTTTGAAAGTTGCAAAATAGTATTTTTATATATAAAAGTACCATATAACTGTACCTACAAATTATTATATATTGAGACTGTCTAGAGATCCTAATTTCTATGCTGTTTTAGAAGTAACAATTAGATAATATTGGATGGGCTCTAAGATAAGCAGTAAGCCATCAAGCCCAGATCCTTAAAGCTTCTGTTGAGGATTTAATTTTGTGTCACCTTGTTTAAAATCAGAAATTATGTCATTTTTTTTTAAAGTATCTTTTTCTAAACCATGTATTTGTCCACCAGAGGAAGAAGATTTTAATTTACTTCTAGTGCAGCTGCTTATTCCAGTTATGTGATTGTGACCATAGTTTTTTAAAATACTTTAATACTTTTTGCCTTTTTTATGAAGTGCTATGTATTCCTTTTAATTGTCTCCAAATTTAGTACATAGTATCTTCTAAGTGTTTTCTCTAAACTTGGAAAAAGCAGATTAAGCAGTGTAAACTAAGTACAAATGTGAACAAATAAAGCTCAGAGTTAAACGTGTGATGTTTTGTTTGCTTGTTTTAACCAAAATAAGGCAGTCACAATTTTGAGCAATTATATTTGTATTCCCAATCCACCGTGGATTAAAAACTTGCTTTCCTAATCCTCATCTAGTTAAAAAGAAAATAAAATAAATGAAATGTCATACTAGTAAATGCAAACAAAACTGAGGAATAGGTTTTTGATTCCAGTCAGAGAAGTTTGAGACTTAACTAATTTCAGAGGAAGCAGGAGCAAGTTTAATAGAAGTGCTTTTTGTTTTCAAACAATCCTGTACTTTTTATGGTATGCAAATCTAGCAAACAAATGTTTAGAATACTTCAGACTTTGGTTCAGGGTTTACTATGGTCTTGTCCTCCTGTTAATATGGAGGAGCCTTGATGTAAGTGATGATCAGGCTCTTTGCTTTGGGCATGTTTTTCTGTATAATAATTGTGTATTATAGACTGCACCCTGTTTATTATTACTAACTATTGAATTTTCAATATCTAGATTCGGCGTTTGAGGATTGAGATAGAAAAACTTCAATGGTTACATCAACAGGAACTCTCAGAAATGAAGCATAATCTAGGTATGAAAATGACAGTCCAAAACAGTGTGTCAGGCGTTGTCCTAAATCGAAAATCCAAATGTTTATAGTATGTATTACCTTCATCATATGATACTACAACTTGTCAAAGAGAACGACAGAAAACCTTAGATAATGTGCTGTGCTGATGTTAGCAGACACCTTTTGAGTATGTACACAAAGTTACTTTATCTGTGCATATCAAACAACAGGTGTTCAGCCCTCTGAGCCAAATTTAGGCTAAAGAGAGCATTTGATAGGACAGAATAACTCTTTATTTTATGCATCGCGGGATAATCCCTCTTCATGAGATATTTTATGCTGATTATTTTGTACTAATTCTCATATGAACCAAGTTCTGTTAATATAGCCACTGGGGGAACCTGCTTCCTCTGGTATCTTTGTAGATTGTAGCTGACATTTTGGTTCAGATCAGCTGTCGGTGTATATACTTCTTTATTTATTTAAAGTGAATAGATAACCTTGACTCAATCTTGGTGCCAGACAGTCAGTGAAATAAAGTAAAAAAACCTACCTTAAACAGATAAAAGAATGTTCTTCCTGGGGGGGTGGATTTTCATCTCTGCATTCACTCAACCATATGTGCAGGAAACGAAACCATGGTCAAAATGTGATTCCTGTTAAATTACCTTTTCTAATGCACTGATGGGGAAGAAGGTTGCAATGGCATGATCCAGTCTCCTTTAAGCTACGTGCAGTCCGAACAGCCTTAGGACTGTGTAATACAGCGTCCTCATCCAGTTTTTTACTCTCTTTTTGCAAAGCACATCTGGAATCAAAGTGAATTAAGGGCTCAGTAACTCCATATTCAGACTCATGTCTTTGGTTTATTAGTAACATTTTGCTCTTTCAAATCAGGGTACACCAGTTTTTCCACTGCTGCAGTCCAGTTATAGCATTCTTCGGAATTCCTTGGGTATGGCAACAATTCATCTGCAGCTCGCAGAACTGAATGTCTAGGTGTGCTCAGAAACAAAAGAAAAATCCTTTAAACCCTTTGTTACCAGTCTTAAGCTGCTGATTTAAATAAACACCTTTATCGGTGTTTTGAAAGTATGTTCAACTTCGGAGTTTTTCAGATGACTGAAAGATCCATCCTGAGTCAAGATGGCTAGAATTGGAATGCTTTATTTGTATTTGCCCGATTCCTTGAAGATTCTGTCAAGCCCTCTTTCACTCATAGTCACTCATAGTGACTGAGGTGTATCAATTTATAACTGCATTAATAGTGGGTGGCTCTCAGAGCAATCCTGAAGAAAGACTCAAATGTACAGCTTGAATCACATAGTGATGAGTTTTTACAACTTTGTCAGTGTCCCTCTTGGAACTTCCACATTGTTCTTTGTAAAGAAACCAAGACATAATGAACAAATTATTTGCTTTTACTTATTTGAGACGAGAAGAAATATAATTCTCTGTATTTTTGGAATATTGGAGCAGAACAAAAGTTTGGGCTTGTAAAGACAAAGTATGATAGCAGCAGCTGCATACATCCTTGTTGTGTTTACGCTGTGCCCAGTACACCTGGATTCTGATCCTTTCTGGGACATCGAGAACTAAAGTGTTAAGCAAATGGAAGGTAACGGTTAAGGGTAAAGACCATGGTGCCAGAATAAGAAAAGAAGATGGAAGACTTTCATTTGCTGAGTAGGTATGAAAGAGAGATGCCCAAACTCAGGGAGTATTTTGATTGTTAGTTTTAATTTCATATTGTCTTTAAACTCATGAAAACAATTGTTTTGCACCTTGCTGTTGGGGGGGGTGGAAAATGCAAAACTCATCTTTCTTTGCATTTTGAGTAGAACTGACAATGGCTGAAATGCGTCAGAGTCTAGAACAAGAACGAGATCGTTTGATTGCTGAGGTGAAGAAGCAGCTGGAATTGGAAAAGCAGCAAGCAGTGGATGAAACTAAAAAGAAGCAGTGGTGTGCTAATTGCAAGAAAGAGGCCATTTTTTATTGCTGTTGGAATACTAGCTACTGTGACTATCCCTGCCAACAAGCTCACTGGCCTGAGCATATGAAATCTTGCACACAGTCAGGTAATCTTGCTCTGGGTTGCCTGTTTCACAGCTGAGGGGGTTAGGGTGCGTGGATTACACAGTGACTGAATATTCTTCATTTGTATGGGTGCAGATGTGCCTGTGAAAAGTGACTGTGGACTGGTACACCTGAGTAGTGGCTACTTTCTCTTTTTTCCTTTATTTTAGCTACTGCAACACAGCAAGAAACAGATACTGAAATTAGCACAGAAACATTAAATAAATCATCTCAGCCCAGTTCAAGTGTGCAGCCTACACCCACAGAAGCAGCCAGCACCCCTAAGGAAAAGGAAGGTTCAGCTGATAAAAGCAAAGAGAGTGTTACAGTGAGTATCATTGTGGTCACTTCAAACAAAAATAATATGTAAGATTTCTCTGAAACCTACCCCTAAAGGCTTCCCTGGATCAGCCAGGAATTTATGACCATTTGCATATTTCAAAGAGTGTGATTTGGGGAGTGAGATAGGGAGTTGTGGTTTTTTTTCTTCATCTTGGCAAAAAAATCTCCTTCTGTCCTCTGGGAACACCCTTTCCCCTTCACTCATTCCCACTAAAACCTTGTGTTGGCTTGACTCATCCTTCCAGCCAAAGGGGACTGGACCTCTTTCTCTCTCTCTCTCCAGGACCCATCAGTGTAGCTTCTGGTCTGGATCTTTCGATACAAGTTGCCTTCTGATAAGCAATACTGACTGCAGCACTTCCAAGCCCTTCTTGCCTGGGGGTTCAGAGGCCAAGCTCAAGACCTGCATTCAAATCAACTTACTTTATCACAACAGACTGCCACTAGGGTACCACAATGTTCCATAACACTGATACAACAATTCACCTGGATCTACAGTTAACGGAGCAATGTGCAGTTACGAAATCCTCCATAGCATCTACTCTGATAGTATTCAGTAGGCAAGGATGAGCAAATGCTCTAATAAAAGGGACTTAACATTGCATATATAGAAAATGTTTATAGAGAAGATTCTGCTTTATAGGTAGGGCTTGACTATTAGCAATTTCAGCATCGTTTTTCTTCTGCCCATGCAAGATTTATTAAATGAAAAAGTTTATGGGGGTCTGATTCTTCAAACCCTTACACATGATCCCCCACATCAGTAGGAGCCTTGTTGTATTTTAAAATATTAAAAGCAAACTAATTTTGTAGTATTGTGATTCCAGCATGATGTCTCATTGAGATAGTCCTATAGAATTGGGAAGCATAGTAAGCTAGAGAGCTGTGTTCATTTCTTGACACATTTGCTACTGTCTGGTGTTAGATCTCTGGACTTGACATGTCATCTAAGGGAGTAACTTGGGAGACAGATTTGGAGAGGGAAGAAGGATGTGCTGTTCCACCTGAATGCTTTGGTGAAGTTAGTTAAACTCTGACTCAGTTGATGTTCATATGCATTGTTTGTGGCAGCACAACCTTTGTATTACTGGGGAAATAGGGGATGGAAGAAAATCAATTACTGAAAAACTTTTGCCAGGGAGTATTCCAGTTATAAAAATCTGGAATTGCTTTCACATAGATGTTCTACCTGAAACATCATGCTGTATACATTGATCATGTTCATAATTTGAATTTTGTTTTATTAACAAAGAAGTAACCTGTGAATTCATTAAGATGCAAATTTTTAACACAAACAAAACATCCAACATAAATTTCATATTATAATAATAACAACAACTAGGTGGAATTTATGTAAAAGCTGAGACTTCTACTGAGGTTGCCTGTGCTGTCTCTGCAGATAGCAACAGGTGTGACAAGCAACCAGCCTATAAAACTGGTCCAGGTACCGCAGACCACCACCTATATTCCAACTACTCAACCCACAATTGTAAGTACAATATCATCATTTAAAGTCTGCAGTAGTACTGTTCCTGGCATTAAAATTGCTCAGTATTTCTGGGGGGTTGTCTCCATCTGCTGTTCTATCAAGATATGAATTCACTGGTATAGTTTCAACTTGCAGTGCAAAATGTCTTATTTTGCTGTGCAACATTCCACCTTTCATTTCATCATTCACTATTATAGTGATTCAGAAATTGTCATTAAGTATAGCACAGGCACTGAGGACAGTCAGACTTCCATTTTACATTATTATGTTAGTTATTTGTCTGTTTCATGTATATATTTGACCGCAACATCAATGTAAATATATAGAATTCATTTTAAATATCTTTTAAATATCTTTTTGTCTATGGTATCCTAAAGAGATTTAATTAATTCTCAGCTATGCTTGATATTCCTGCAACATCTCAGTAACTATGAAAGAAAATATGCATTCATCAGTAGTGTATCTCCCATGCAGTCTTGCACATTAGTGTTATGAAATTACGAGAAATAGCATTTGAATCAGACCTGGTTTTTTCCATCAAAAACATAATCAAGGACACTTGAATTCCGTAGTGTCAGTCACAGGAGATGGGACAGAAGTGAGTTCAGTTTTGTATTTTGTGCACCATAATATCCCATTCTTTCAACTGGTCATGCTCTGCAGTTCTCACTTCAGAGTCAGCATGGCATTTGGGCTGACATTCTTCTTACCAAAAGGAAATATGCTGATACTGCACTGGTAACTGAACGGCATGCTCAGTCTCAGTGGTGGGTTCAACAGAGAAGCCCATGTGTGGATAAATAACTTCAGTTAATTTTCTGACTGCAGTTAGATAATTTATAATAGTAACTATGTATTAATTTAACAGTGTACCTTAATCACACTGTGATTGTGAGGCCTAACTTGCTATAGCAGTTACTCTGTCATTCTCTCTCCTTCTGTACACACACCCATGCGTGTGTGCGCACACCCCCCCTCCAACACACTCCCATCAGCTGCAGGATACATGCCTCTGTGTGTGTATGTCTATGAATACATGCACATGCACACATACATACAGTATTTTATGGCCATTATATTCCACACAAATGTTATTGCGCTTAGTGGGCAACATGACTTCTCACATTCCTAGCAGCATTTTAACTCGACTCATTTTGTCTCAACTGAGAGCACTGTGCACCTTTGCAGCATTGGCCCTAAGTTGTTTGAACTGAATTACCGTAAGAACAAGGTTTATATGTGTTATAAAATCAAACAGCAAACATCAAAGACATTAGGCTCTTTTGTGAATAGCTGAGAGGTTGTAAGATCATAAGGTGGTTTTGTGTAATATTCAGAAAAATGGCAGTTACCTTCATTGGTTTTCTGTAATACAAAGTGTATTGAGTTCTGTAAAGCATAATTGGAACATCTGAAAGGTTCAACCTTTATTTGTGCATGTTTAAAACTTTGTACACATTTGCATTAGTCTTGCACAGCTACAGACACCTCTGTATTCTAATGACTGCACGTGCAATTTAAATAATTTTAAACCTTAGTGCATGTTTAATATGTATGCAAAATGTACATATGTGTAAAACTGGCAGAGGTGGAAAATTTACCTCTCAGGGAATGATCTTAACACATTTAAGGAGTCTCACACATTCCATATCCTGATCGCTGTAAGAACTGAAACTTAATTTTTTCATTTGTGTGTGTATATTTGAAAGGGGACTGTGGCAACCTTAATTTCCCCACCTGTAGTACTAACAGTGATTTACATAATGGCTTCTTTAGGGTTCAATTTGCACTTGGTGTCCAACTAGGAATTTCTTCCTCTGAGCAACTAACAGTTTATCTTCTGGGTACCATTTCCATTGAACCCTCTATACACATCTGAAATCAAAATGGCAGTAATCTTGAATTTATTTAGCAAATTGGTTCCATGTTTGGTTTTTATTCTTTCTGCAGTTAAAATAATGTAAAAATATGAATTCATCGTCTTTGCATTCCAGGGAATGGAATGAGTAGGCTTCTGGAAGGCATAGACTTTGTCACAAAGGAGCTGATAAACACTCTAGGCTGTGATCCATCTCAGCAGGGATACTTGCAATCTTTGTTGAATACCATTAAGACACTAATGTGGTTTCTTAAAACAGTGTGGGGAAACATTGGGCTTCAGTGAACTTGTATTTCTTCTTCCGTGTTCTCTTTGGAATGTCACACTACCATCAGGGGGAAGATCTGTGCATCCCTTTCAGATTCCTCAAAATCTCACTTCCTGTTTCTTCCACAAAATATTGTGAACTGAAATGGATGCATTTGTTTGATCACCAGTTGTGCATCACTGGAATTGTATCAAAACATACTTGCAGTTTGTATGGTGTAGACATTTCTAGACTTTCTCACATTTTTGGAGGAAGGTTAAGATACAGACTTAAGATTCAATAAATCCTTTTCCAGATCTTCCAGAGTGATGTGATCTTGACCAGATTGTTTAACATTCTTGTGCCTTTGTCTCTGCATCTGTAGAATCAATTACCACCTATAGAGATGTCCTGAAACATCATTTGTCAAGATCTATAAATCATGATCTGTATGATGGAAGTGAAAAGTTTATTATATATTAATATTTTTACAGGGTGTATAAGACAGTTCCCAATAATGCTGATGTTTTTGTTATTGATTTGTGCAAAAGTTAACTTAAGTACTTTTTTGTTCACATGGATGTTCTTTGTTCTCTTCTGTGTACACTGAATGCATGGGGAAGTTCCTTTTGGGGAAAAAGATTTAAGTAATGTGTAACAAGAACATACTTATAAACAAGGGTATTTTTGTACTCCAGTTTGATTTGTCAAAACTTTTTCAAACGACAAAGGATTTTCTTAGCCCTTTTTCCTCTTCCCATGTATTAGTTTAGGGAAGATACATAACTGGATGTAACTATGAAAACCTAACTCTCCAAGCACAGACAGAGTTGTGTACAGTACCTGTAGGACCACCTGTCCCTGTAGATATATAGTAGTAGTAATAATACAGAACCACTCCTGGCTATAGGAAGTAATACACTACTTTCTACCCTGGAATGAGGTACTATTGTGGGAATAAAGGTATTAATTCTTGCAGAAAACTTTGAAACTCATTCTGGGTTTCCCCTGGAAAATAGATCTTTCTGTGGTCATGTTTATGTGACCTTTAACATAACGATATGTTTCTCTTGGTTTTAATCCACAGACCATTCCTGTAGTGGTAAGTCCTTCTGCTGGGACAGTGGCAATGAGAACTGGAGTTCAATATGTTCAGACCACAATGCCAGTCCAAGTACGAAGAGTCTAACTGCTAACAAGAAGTCCATACAATTGTTGGAATAAATAAATCTAATAGAAATGTGAAAAATAAACACAGTTCTTTGGATTAACCTCAAAGGTTCAGACTTTAGCTTTGTATATGTGTACAAAGCATTAACTACACTACATTAATGTAAAGCATTAGCGCTGGCTTAGAAAAGCTGAGGACAGGTAAGATCCATATTAAATCTATGCTTCTTTTGTAAATAATGTACAATTTGTGGATGTCATTAAAGTTAGAGTACCATCTCCTTTTTATATTTGTATTGACTTTAACTTATAAAGAGCGTTTGAAGTTGGAAAAGGAAGGTTTGAAACAGCCTTATCACAAGCTAACACTGAAAACTGGTCTTGGGAAACTGCAGTTACGCATCAAATAATACAATCATGAGAATCCGAACAACTTGATTTGCATTTGGATTGAAAAAAATTTCTGCACTTTGAAACTCTTGTAGAATTTCTTTGAGCAACCAAGTGATGAAGGGTATCTTTATTCAGTTAATTGCATTAGGCAAATTACGACATTTCCAATCTGTGGACCTGAAATACACAAAGTTCTACATTATTTTTTACAACGACCAGACCATTAAAATTTGTTGTTTACAGGTTAAAAATAAGTTAAAATTTCATTCAGCCTAATATTAGAAAAGTTGGAAAGTGTAATACAGTTGATTGTAGCATGATTTCTGATCATTGATATCAAAGATTGAGAAAAGTTTTTCCTATGCTTCACAGTTTGGTTTGTTGTTTTTTTTTTTTTTAAATCCTCCAAAAGGACTTGGAACAAGAACTAGGTGTGGAGAAAAACATGGATCGGGAAACATGGGCAAATGACTTTGATGCTGGGCCAGAGCATGTATTATTTATATGATGGAATTTATGTTTTTATGTAAGCATGAAACAGTACAGTATGAGAGAAAGTAACCCATGAAAATGCTGTCTGTTACAACTTATACTGTAGTACCATTTTGTATGTTGTGTAAAACGAAAGCATTGAACAAAGCAAAGGTGATGTATGTATATGAGAAAATTAATTGTATGATATCATTCCAGTACATTCTGTTGTACATTTTAGTCATGTTGATTTCTCCCATTGTTTATAAAAGAATGCGGTTTGTACAGTCTCCAGCTAGTACCCATATTAGAGGGAAAAAAGTATTAGAAGAAAAAAGCGAGAACAGAATATTCGTGAATTGCAGTTGTGTCAAAAATAGCCTAGCTGGCCTTATTTGTGAAGCATAATTGCTTTTAGCATATGGAAGTATTTTTTCACATTTTCTTTGTATAAAATTTGTATTAAACTTAAATATCTTTTTTGACAATTGTGTTTCTTTGTGACTAAGGTGACACACACGATATGCTTTGGGTTTCTCCAATTTTTCAAGAAACTTCACAATTTTTTTATTAAACTGTTTTAGAAGGATGTTCTGTGTTCCTGGATTTCCAGTTTCGTTTCAGTCTGGATGAATGTCCATTTCTGCACAGTCTCCAGATCACAGATAATTTCACTTACGTTGGGATCTTCTCTTAGACGTGTGGGACCTTTGAATCCAAGCCTGTCAAATCTGAGAAAAAACAAAGCAGCATTGGCAGTCTTTAAATAAGAAGCCATTTATGTATAAAACTCGGTAGCATCCATTTTCTCTCAGTTTTAACAGCAGCAAAGGTCCATTGCTTGTTGTGTAACATTTATTCATTGGTTGGATTGGGGTTAGACCGATATGCGTGGTTTTGTTAGGTGTATTTGTGGATTACAACTGGGGACTTTTATGATGAGTATGGTTGTAGCCCCCTAAGAGGGCATGAATTGGGCAAGACTGCTGTGTGTGTCTTAATTATCTGTTAGAAGAAACAGAGAGCTAATGAAATAGCTCACTATAAAACCTTACTATGAATATTGTCTTAAAGTTCCTAGTCCTGTAGTTACCTTGTTACATGCATTTGTAAAACAACTAAAGTTAATGTTCCCAGTGCTACTGTTTAAAGGAAAGCACAAATCTTGAAAGCTTAAAATGATGTTTTGGCCTTCCCCATGTAATTTGAATGCTGGTATCACTAAAACAAGCTCTTGTGTCAGCAAAAAAAGGAAAGAGATGAACATGTCAAAAACTGTTATAAGGAAACCACACAGCTTTCTGAAGCCTGTTTCAACCTGTGTTTTTTTCTTTTAACGGGCATTGTTTTTTCTATAAAAGAGTTGTTTTCTTTCTTTGTGTCCAAATTCTAGTAAAGGTTTATATAAGTATAAAATAGTAACTCCCAACAAGAGTTACCAGGTCAAGATCCAAGGTATCATCTTGGATATTCTGTTGACTATGTGTTTTCCACATTTTAGCTGGTTATGGTATGAAGTTCGTTGTTTTTCTGAAGATTGTTTTGCATTAACTAAAGTGAAGGAGAAACATCGCTGGCTTGGACGTTATGGGAGGAGATGGCACTGATGTGATATGAATTTAAAAGATAGGCTGCAACTTTGTTTTATATATGATTGAATCCCAGGACTAGGGATAATCTGCATCCATCACTTGTGCCTAGAGTATCCCTCTACCCTATGTAGCATACCCCTTGTTTATTTTGAAACCAAGTTTGGGAATTACTCTGCTGGTTCTGGAATTTTTACCTCTTTCTGACGGTGAAGGTTCATCAGTTGCGGCACCTGACTCAGTCCTGGATTGAAGTCCGAGTCTGGATGGATGTTCTTTCATTGTCTAGCTGCAAAGGGTGATGCCAATGATGAGGTGTTGAGTTGATGGGGGCTGGGGGCTATTAAATTGTAAATAATGAAAAGCCTCTTTGGCCATATACCATCCTGGGAAAACTTGTTTTCACCCTTCAGCTACAGGCACTGGGTGTCCCTCGCGTTTGCCATCTTCTGTTACAACCCACTGAAAGGCATGTGGGCATATTACTGCTGATTTCTCTGGTTTGGGGGACAAAACTAACTTGTCTTGGAGTTTGAGCTTAGAAATCTCTGTATTATTATTATCTTCCATTATCACGTGGGCCTTCAGTTAGGAAGAAGGAGGGGAGACTGACACTGGTGTTCCTTATCTGGGCCAGTCAACTCCGAAGCTTTACCCAGTGATGGCAGTGTTTTCCTAGCTTTAGTGTTACTTCAGGAAGGTAGGAGGTAGGACCGCATTCCAGGTGCTCTGGGTTTTTGTTTTAGCCCCCAAAATGGTATGATCTGGATGGAGTTTACCATAGCAAGGTTTCATCACAGAAGCCTGATGTTGGCATATGGATGCAAGGAGCAGACATAGATAGGTGGGTCAGCGCCACACAGCTGGAAGCGTGGCAGTAGCCACAGCCTGGCTGGCAGTTCTGGCTGCAGAGAGGCCATTATGTTCAAACTGGAACTGTGTGGGCTGGCTGTGAATGCAGGGGTTAAGAATTTGCCATCAGTTGTGCGGTCAGCTTCTTGTACTGGTTCTTGCTGAATTAGTTTTTCAGTGCTTAAATCGTAGAAATTCAAGTGGTTAAATTGCAGAGGAACATGGAGCCGCCAAGAGGATCATAGTCTGTCCAGAGCCATAGGCTCCTGAGTCTTTCATCCTCCTCAGTACAGATGTGTCAGTTCAGAGGGGGTGCTGTAGGTTCTGCTATCTGTGCTCAGTCGAGCTAATCTACAGCCCGTTGAATGCTGGTGTTTCATCCTTTCCACAGCTGTAGAACCGTGGGACCAAAGTCCCTCTGAATAGTTGTCTTTGCCATGTGAATCATAGAGGCTAGTTTTTAAAACGATTGTACAGCTGCATCTTAACTGAAGGCATTTTAGAAACAATGAGATTTCTATTCTTCTACCCTTTAAAAAATCATTTTTATACAAAATACCACTCTTGAGTCCTTGCCCAGCATTAGGTCTGCTACGCTTGCCTTATCTGCCCAGCTGTGTACCTCAGAGGAAAATGGCTAAATGCTGAGAATTTGGTTTTGTTTTCCTAACGCTCCTCAGGTAAGACAGCTGTGACTGCAGAATTTCGAAACGGGACTTCACACACCAAAGTTTTGCGAGGCAGCTGTCTGGGGGAGGTGGCTGGCATTCCTGCGTTGTGGGGCTTACTGTGAAGCCCGGCTGCCCTCGGGCGGTCAGACGGGAGAACGCATGAAAAACTCAGTAGAAGAAATGGGTTAAAGTAGCGCAATTGCATCGCGTCCTTCTATCCCCAACGATGACGTGTATTTTTGCAACTATTTTCTTTGCAGTTTTCTGGTTATTGAACAAAATGCTATATTCTGTTGCTACATCTGAACTATTCAAAGCTGGGCAAGGCCCAAGTCAGATTTTTGTCAAAGCCGTTTTCAGAAGTGGTTCAGGTTGATGTTCTGGTTTATCGGAACAACTGTAAGTTTGAAGGCAGAGACCTAAAAAGATATTCTGTTTTGGTGCGTGTCATCTCAATGGCTTTTGTGGTTGTTAAGAGCTATACTTACTTTGTGTTCCACTCCACGACTTACCAGAAGAGGCAGTTGAGAGCAGATGGCTGGAGAGACCCTAAGGATAAGGTTAATGGCGGGGGGGAGTAATATTTTGTTTCAGTCCTTCACCTGAAGAGGATGTGGGGAAGAGCAGGTGTGTGGTATGGATCAGTCCCTGCAAAACTCATCAGGCTTTTGCAAAAGGAGTGTGTTATGTGGGTGCAGCGTGGCAAGTCATGCTGCATGGGCTCAAAGGATGTGTATACGAATACTGCTTATCAGATAAGGTGCACTGAGCTAGGAAACATAGCTGAGCTTTAAGCCAGACCAAAGCGTAGGCAGAACTGAAAGTTGACGTGCTGAGCAAAAGGCAGCCTTAGAAAAAGGAGCAACAATAGCAACTCCATTAAATTCCTCTCTGCGGCAGTGCTTGTAGGGCCTAGAGGTGATAGGAAAAGCAACCATGCCCAGAAAGGCTATTTCTGATCCCTGTCTACTGGCAGAATTCCTTGACTTCCGATTCCTAGTGACAGCATGGGTCATGAATCCATCTGTCGTCTTAATTTCTGAATGATCTTTGTTGTGGTTGCATGTTTTCCAGTAAGTGTGTTGCTTCTTTTGTTACTTCTCCTTTTTAGCATTCAGTAAGTTCCCTGCTCTCAGGATAAAAGGCCTTCACAACTGAATTTGCCATTGTTCTTTGCTCATTTTCCAGCAACGGAGGTAGCTGAAACTCAGGAAAAGGTATAGAATCTCCAGGTTTTGTTCCACAAACATTTTACATCTTGAAATAAATGGTATGTTTGTTATCAAATTTTGTCTGTTAAAAATAAACTATTATCATCTTATTTAGAATCCTGGCATGCAAGAAAACCTTATGGTGAAAAGCGGAAGAGAAAGGATACTGTGAATGATAAATTTTTGCACAGTACCTTGCAAGTCTGTTGAGTATTATTAGATACAAAGCTCTGGTCCTGCTGAAGCTAATTAAAACTTCAGGGATAAAACCTTGGCTCTGAGGAAACCTACAGTATATTCCTTAAGAACAAGTACAGTAAGTGAGGAAAGTCCTTACCTGACAGAGGACAGATGGCAGAAAAACACTAGAAGAGAAGGAAAAGGTAACACAGCAACATTAAACACTTCTAGGAAAAGTGAGAACAATTTCTCTGGCCCTTAGAACACCCTTCTTGGGATGACAGGCCACAGCATGTATGTATAAATGCAGACCATCAGCACTTGTGGTGCTCTTACAGCAAGAAATCTGGCTGCATAGTTAGAGAAATTGGCATTTAAAACTCCATCCTTTCTAAAAGCATGTAACAAGTGAATTACTGCCCTTAATTTCATAATAATAATAATAATGCAAGGGTGGACTTCATCAGATTTTTCTCCTGTCTGAGAAATTTCTGGCCCGAATAAGGCAACCTGCATTATCCAAATTTTTCATTCATTTTTCTAGGAAATTATTGAAAATGCAAACACTAAACATGTTATGAGTCTGCAATAGCCTAGGAATTACCTGTAAAGTGCTTAACATATTTTAAAAACAGTTTGCGGTGTCTGCCTTTGCTGTTAACTTAAATTCAATTTCTATTATAAAAGACAAAATACTTAGTCTGCCTTGCACTGTTGGAAGAAAAAAAAACCTCAAACAACCCCAAATCAGCAGCTGTTCCTGAGGAAAAACCAGAATCTGGTTTCTATCTTTGATCGCAGCCTTGCCAAATCAATGGGGGAGGCTTTTTGCAGTTCCTGAAGGGCTTTTTTAGCATTTAGCACATGTACATTGTGCTTATCTGGACAGACTGAAACGGAGGCAGCGCAGACGGCTGTGGTAGCTTGGCACAAGGCCGCTGCTCTGATCAGCAGCTGTTACTTTAGTCTGAACCGCCTTGGTGATACTGTCCCAGGCTGGTGCTTAGAGCTGAAGGCTTACGTACTCCCCAATAACCCTTAGCTTTGCTCTGTTTTGTAACAGTTGCTGGCTGCTTGAAAAGTACTTGATTTTTCACCCTTCTGGAACAGGGTCGGACCTGGCGCTTCTGCTCTGCTACAGCTGAACAGGCATGAACATTTTTAAGGGGTCTGCAGGACATGTGAGGTGCAGATTGTTACCACTTCTAGTGTTAGCATTTTAAGTAAGTCCTGGATTTTTCAGAAATAAAATATGTATGTCTGGGGCCCAAGTGGTGGCAGAGGCTCACACTAGCAATGAAGTGTTCACCCTGGCTGCCAGTCAAGACTCTGCTTCCTTAACAAAACCTGTTAAGATTATGGCGTAGAAAGGATCTGAACATGAAATTATGGGAACATTAGCAATCAGTAATCGCTAGTTTTTAAAAGCTGATTTCTTTTACTCTGCGGCATTGTATTCATATTAGTTATCTATAAGGAAATAATGGCACAAATGATACTCTTGGAAATGTGATGAATATGTCATGTCAGTACAGGTGGTGGGGATTTTTTTCTTGTTTGGGAAAGTATTTTGGTCCTTGAAGAATCAGAAAGGAGCTGTGATAGCAGCTACTGCACCCTCATGCTTACAAGTCCCATTCAGGACTTCAACCCATATTATCTCAGCAGGTACATCTTTCACATCCCCTTTTGTATTTAAGATATAAAAGGTCTGTATTAGAGCTTCAGACATGTACTAACATACCAAATATTTTTTGACAGAACAGATCTTGGTATCAGCTATACATTCTAATAATGGTACTAGCGTGACTTGCTTGGTTTGTTCACCTCAAATTCAGCTATACTGCAACTTATTTGGGAACCTTGTCACATCATAGTTGTACACCTGTCTGGTTAGTGATGTGACTAAGAAAGGATTTTATGCTGTAACAATGTAGAAATGCATAAAAACACAGGTGAAAGAGCTAAGCAAGGCCTGTACATGTGCGTGCACGTGTTCTCAGGCCTTTTGTATGTTCATGAGTAAAAAGTTATTACAGATCCCGTCTTCCAGCCATCACAGATCGCAGAGAACACTAAATCTTGATACTCTTGCTGTAGTGAGAGATGAACATGTGCCACAAGGACTGGAAGGAACTGGTATGCCTGTCTGACAAACAAGTGTTCCTAATGCTGGTGTGCATCACCCTCATCAGCTGTGTTATTTGTGGGTAAGTAAAAATCATTTGCTGGGAGGAATATGGAGAAATCACTGGTAGCAATGGTACGTGGAGGCACAAGCAGGCACTAAACAGAGAACAGGCCTCTGCCAAGAACTTTGGTGACAAAAACAAGAGAGCTTGAGAATCTTTAAATACATTCAGAAAGCAAAATCTTCTAAGAAGCTTTAGGAAAAAAAAAAATCAGTACTCAGATAATTGACTCAATTAAGGCAGGTGTTAAATTTGAAATTTCAAGGAAGAGCAATTAGCTGATTGACAGGGTGTTAAAAGCTGAGGTTGTGCTTTCTTAGGAGCCTGCCATCCCTGGCATTTGTTCCTCTTTCAAAGGTTTTATTTACAGGTGTGCTTATCTTGGAAGCATCAGTCAATTCTCCATCGAGTTTGATTTCCTTGACTTGTGAAAAACTTCCCATTTGTGATAGCCTTACGGCTGGAAAACCTTGAGGGAAAAACTCTGCCAGTCTTGCTTCTCAGCAGGCCCCGAGGCAAGCAAAACCTCTGCTAGAAAAATCACCTTTTATTTTGTTTTGTGTTGTACTCAACCCAGAGAGCAGTTCTTTGCAAATGCCTCCGAAGCATGTACTTAAAGGATGTTTTGTTCATGCCTGCTGTTGACAAGTATAGCTAACATGTTTTACAGCTGCTGCATGGCTGCTACCTTTTGAGCCAAAGACTGAGATCAGATTATTTTGAGATCAGATTTTCTGTTTTAGTCTGGCAGAAAATCCCCTCTCAGATCTAGCAGTGAATCTGTCTTGAGGTAAATGTTTTTAGATGTTAACAGTATCGTGCAGGCTTGCGTAGCACTTACGTCGCACTTGTAACTTGCGTAACCCTTACTTACTTGATTTTGATTCACACATGATAGATAAGGGGATTGTATTACTTGCTGCATCTCTCTAACACCTTGTTCCAGTGAGGCTCTGAGCCTTCTGAGGTTATTTGGTGCCACAGCAAGCAAGAATGAGCAGTTTTGAAAGTAAATTAGAGATTCATGCAGGCCCAGAGAACTGAAATGTTTTGACAGCAAGAATTAACAGGCCAGCTTAGCCGAAATTCTAATGTTGAAACTTACTTGTAGATGCATTTATTTACATAAAAATAAATATGCACAACTGCAGTATTTGCTTGCCCTTTATCTTCCTTTGCAGGACAATTTAGATTTGCTGAGTGCCCACGTTCTCTCCCGGTGGACACAGTCGCTGTCTTCAGTCTTTGTCCCACCAACAGACAGAATAGCCGGCTACAGACTCCATTTTGCACCCAAGGAGCTCTGTTCAGAGTCCTTCTAGTCTAACCCCACCTTGAAACAGGGAGTATGTATTCTACATGTACCTCTAGATCCAAGAGGGGCTGGAGAGAAGAGAAGGCAGGTAATCTAGTCCCCCAAAATGTAAACATGTTTTTATTTAATGCCTTTCACTCATCACAAGGTACTTTTCCCCCACCCCCAACCCCCAAAACCAAGATGGCAGCATAAGGCACCGTGTAGACACATGCACAGTCCACATACCATCTATGTAAGATTTAAAAACACAGCTATAAGTTCTTACCAACAGTACCATGTGTCATTATTAATGTACACAATATGATTTTCCCAAGAGTTTGTTCTGGAGAAATGAACTATTAATTTAGAATGGTAAGACTTTACCCACCCACCCACCCACCACAAAAAGCCAGATTAAAAACACAGGTACAGAGCTTAATACCAGAATAATGAGATTAGTTCATAAATTAAAAAAAATACAAAAAAAATCAACAGTTTCACTCTTATTTTCAGAAGGTCCCATGTGATGTCATGTACTGTGCAGAGACTCCTTACTATGTCCTCTTCCCCTTTCGAAAGCAAGAAAACTGACAAGTAGACCCAAGACTTCTAGTGTTTGCCATTGATGGCAAAAAGGCAGTTACAGCTCTACGCATCCGGCTTAATCACATAACTGCAGGATCCCCAGCAAGTTATCTGAAGGCTTTTCCTCTGTCCAAAGGAAGAAGGACTTGACACAATGTTCTTTGGCTGCAAGTTCTTAAAGGCTTCCACTGAAAGGGTTCTCCTTCAAAAAAAAGAAAAACTGCAGTTGCTGGGGGATTTTTTTTTTTTTACTAAGAAAATGTTGAGGAATAGGTGGAACCGATGTAATAGTTTGAGTGAAGCCCTCACAGTGCTAAGATGTTGGGGTCTGCTACAAATATTCAAGTTCCAAGGCGTGCCGAAGAGCTTCCAGGTCAGCGTGACAAGAGATTCTCCAGAATGGCATGTTGTGCTAGAGTGAAACCAAAAGAGGGTATTTTTTGGTTTTTGGTTAATACTGAGATCAAAACAACTTTCTTAGTTTGCACCCTTGGGAACAGAGCTTTTTACTTGGGCCACCAGGTTGTCATGGTGTCACAGGCATCTTAGAGAGGAAGGGAGTGGGAAGTGTCTATTTGCGGATACCTTTGTTTCTCCTATGCAGAGAGGAAGGCAGATCCTCCACAACTTAGGAGTGTCCTGCTTCAGAGATGATGAAGGACATGGGTGGGCTGACTTTCTGAATGTACTAGCTACTAAACTTTACTCCCCTATTTTTTTTCATGGATTAATTAGGAATGTTTCTAGAATTGCAGTATTTCTAGAAACAATTTTAGGTGAACATCACTGTAGAAAGCTGTTGTCAGTGCTTCACAGACAAGTAAACAATATATATCATGAAAGAAAGTTATTAAAATTTATAACAACCTAAACAAAAGAATAAAATACCACACAGAGTCAAAATGCTTCCTAACAATTCCCCTTCCCAGTTACCTGGAACAGTATGCTATACTCCATTTTCTGGAAATGTAGGAACCGGTATCATTGCTCAGATCAGTTATTCAGAATTTTAGTGTAACTGCTGCTTCAGCAAAAGGTGCGATAGGCTCATAAGACAGGCAGTCCCCAAAAAACTTTCCTAATTCCTGTTTTTGAGAGACTATCTTATATTCTTCTCCTGCCTCCCTGTTTTTTCAATTTATAGTTACGGTGATAAATCTGAAGTCATGTATACAAATGTCCGAGTTCTAACCAGCCAGTTCCACTTGAAATCTTAGCACCTGGACAAAATCTGGAAAGGTCAACTACCTGTGACTTAGTATATCTTCTTTATAATATCCTGATTAATCTCTTTAAAATTGTGAATATACTCCAGGAACACAAGACTTGCATCTGAAAGAGGATGAATTATCAACTTTTTAAAGTGCTGTGAAACAAGTGCAGTTCAATAGGCAGGGGACCAGGGATGGAAACTGTGATCTGGTAAGGTACAAACAGTACTGTGAAAGCATCATTGTAACAACACAGTTCTGCAATCATCAGCAACTGCTAGGACCCCGCGGTTGCTTGCAAAGAGCTAACATCAAAGTAATTAGAACATGCTTTTAAATGTGAAATACAACTTTTCTTGGTATGTTCTGGTGAGCCTGGGGTTTGAGCTGGATTTGTTTCTTCTCCAAAACAGTTAAAGTGGTTTTACTTTAGATCACACAGCTCATTTCTGCACTTAGATTTTTATAGCAACATTTTGGATTGTGATTTTCTTAGCTTCCTCCCAAAATACCGGTCTCTGTAGTCAGTGGTATGTTGTGATATGTATTACAACACACAGTATGTGATATGCAGTTACAAACATATAGAAAGCCTTAACTGACAGAGCCTACACCCTTTCCAGTACGTGAATAAAATTTTTGAGTATTTTATCACTGTAAATAATTCAACCGTAAACATACCGCTTCTGGATAAACAGCTTAGACAAAGCTTTAGAGAATATGTACTTCCTAGATAGATGATTCTGATGAAGGGAGATGTTCCTTTTCCAAGAGTATGTACCTGTGTAAAAAAACCTGCAGTGGTTCCAGATGTTTACTTTACAGAGTGTCTATTTACACTCCTCTGATGTTTAAATACAACTAAAGTTTCCCTCTGGTATGTTGCCCATCAGTAAACAAATGGTTCCTTCAAGCTATTTATCAGTGTGTGTAGAGACAGCAAGCAAACACAGACATCTGAAGCAGTTGGAATCCATTGCTCTGCAATTTCACTTTAAGGGGAAAAGTTATTTCCTTCTCCCTCCCCCCTCCCGTGGTTGTTATTAAACCCCTTCCATTAAATTATCTATTTTTCTTTCTTAAATGAGAAGAAAACTTGGCCTCCCAGCCACTCCTGTTGTTCAGCATTTACAGATTTATCATTCATCAGACAGGTGAAGAAAAATGACCCACTAAAACAGAGATATTATCAGTGCTGTCGGCAAAACAGTGAAAGGCTCTCTGCCTGCTCCCCCCCCCCCCCCCTCTTTTTTTTTTATAAAGCTCAGGTGTGTAGAAGCCTTGACTAATGATTGTCATCAATCAAAGGAGGCAACAGCCCAGCAAAGAATGTGCTTTACTAATGGGAGAGCTGCTGAGGCCAGGAGACACAAGCAAGAGGGCTCTTGAAATCCTGGCACAGAAGATTGTTGAACCTTCCCACTTCTTCATACAGCCAGAGAGCCCCCGCAGCCTTTGATGCAGTCATGTTCACTGACCCACTGCCTTTGAAGTATGGCACTGGGCTGTCAAAAGCAGCAGGCTATTATCACTTCATTCCCAGTCATGCATTTTGGACTTTTCTCTGACAATTCCTTAACCCTTCATGAACTGTAGAACAATTTGCAGATTTAGCTAGTTTTCCAAGGTGGATGCAGGTATTGTTGCTTCCATTGGCCAGGGGAAATAAATACACTGTAAAAAAAGAGGGTTTCTGCTGCTTTGAAGATGACTTGAGATACAATTCTGGGGACAGAACATGTGTCCATCACCTTATCAGCTGGGATCCCTTTGTTCCTGGGCTTGTGCACCCAATGAGCTCAGATTTGCTTGGAAAGCCTTTATAGGATCTTCATTCGGAATGAGGTGACAGGTCCTCCAGCACAAGGTTCAGCTGTATAGCTGAGTTCCTGTGATGTAATATTTTGTACATCACCTGAGCTACACCAGTCATCTGTGTGCCTATTAAAACTTAACCGGTTTGCTGAAGATGGAACTTAGGCAGTCAGTTCCTGCAGCTCAACTCATGTGCAATGCCCCTGAAGCAAATGCAGCTCAATCATATTTCTGCAGGCACATCAGGAGCACAAGAGCCAGGATGTGCAAAGACATCTTGCAAATAGTGCTTGCTGTTAACAAATTGTCCCTGTAAAACCAAATAAATGGAGATTCCAGGCAGGTTTCTGTTCTAAAGTTTATAATGAAAACTTTGGCTGTTCAATTGTCATGTTGTACAATTCAGTTGATATACCCGACTGCTTTCCTTCAGATCTTTAGTTGTTGCTCTCCATGTTTCTAACACTCCTGCACTGATATCCCGTGTGTATGGCAGAAGGTATTCCTTGCTCTATTTCTAGCTGCCTGCCTCTATCCCCCCAGTCACTGTAAGCAGAACGCGAGCTTTGGTCTTTTCAAATTTTGCTTTTTTCTCTTCCAAGCTCTGGGGTTCCAGCTCCTGTCCTCTTACAGTCTACCCAAAGCAAAGAAGCTTCAACTGGTCCCTAAAACTCCAGCTCTCATATCCCAGTGAGTGGACTGTGGATACTAACGACTGGAGGACTCAACTGGATGTACAAGTTAGTCCATTTAATTCTTTCTAAGGCTACCAATGTCAGTGGGCCACATCTATGCAATAAGCATGGAATATTACCAAGGGCTTGTTATTCCTGACCATACTGCTTTCGCAGTTTATGTCCTACTTTGTGTTCAGTACATCTTCCCAATTTCATTTTGCTTGTGAAATCAATCACATTGATCCATGTATCTTTGGTAAAGGCAGCAACTCAGTACTAGTCCCTTTTGATATTCACTCTAATGATGTTACACCCTATGATCTCAATGAGTCATAAATAAATGTATGTATATATGCATATTCTAATAAGTAATTCAAAACTAATTCCAATAATTTGGAATTTACAAAAGGAACATGTGTAGCTCAAATTCACCCTGCTTGCTCATCTGAGATCACACACTGGAGTTTTCCTTTTCATGTGTTTAAAGCCAACTTTATTAAGCAAGAATGATTCCTGGAACATGTGACACAGCCACTGCCTGAAAAATTGCACTAGCTGCCAAGGTGGGTGGGTTTTACAGTACGAAGTTTCTCACAAGGTTGTTGAGTATTTTGCATGTTAAGAAATGAGACCAATTGTAAACTGTTTCAAATGGAGGGAGCTTCATTAAATGCCTAAGTAAAGAAAGGGTAATTGAAATGAAAACTTGGGAGAAGCCAGCATGGCATCCACAAACTGTACCTTTTTTGCTCCCTGTTCCTCTTCAACACCATCTCCTATTACAATGTACACGGCTTTCCTTCCAAACCTTTGCATTATTCTTTCAAAACAGCTCTCTTTTCCTAAGCAACAGAAGAGAAGACACATTTTTTATCTGGACACATACAGCAGGTGGGGCTAACATTCAGGTACTGGAACTGGAGCTGGGACCTAACTGAACTTGCTGCTACATTCCTCATTTTCTTTTGAAATTAGAACCTAACTGAATCTTCATCTGAGATGGATTCTCTCCATCTCGTGACAGTTACTAGCATTTTCTTTATCAACCAAGGACATCCAAGTGCTGCCAGTTTTCCGTAAGCTTTGTGACTGATGCACTGCTTAGAGCAGCAGTTGGTAGACTGATACAACACTCATGGTATTCAGTTTCAAGAGCCCTCTTCTGTTCATTCTGGTTGCAGGAAAAACATGAAAATACAAAACTTAGATGTTCAAACACATACCAGAAAGAACAGAACACAAAAAAAGCCCCAAGCCAACCCTACCAGTATTTATTACTCACACAGCTTCATAAAGCTCATTCAGCACACTTGATCCCTCTGCAAGAATAAGAGGATCCAAACAGTGTTTCTGTATGTAACAGATCCAATCAGTCTGTCTTCCTCCTAGCTGGGTGCAGTTGAACATCCCACATACAGTAGATGCTCCATAGGGTGGGTATTTTTCAGGCTCACTCCCCCATGGAAATACTTGGGAAGACTGTTTTTTGGGTTTTTGGGTTTGTGTTTGGGTTTTATTTCAGTCTGTACTAGTTTAAGTGTGGGCAGTCAGGATGCGAATTAGAATATGTAAACATGGAGCTCAAAATAAAGCTCACATTGTTTGTTGCGATCAGGTTGGATGGATGTGCCTGACTTAGGGACAAAACTTCAGTCTACCTTTGAGGATGCCTAAGTTAGTTTGCTCCTACCTGTTTTTGTTGCACTGTAAATGTTTTCAATGGGGAAGACAGTACCCAGTCCATAGAGAAGCACTTTAGCAAGAGCTGGTATAAGCTGAGTTGTGGTGACCAACACATTCACACAGTTAGGCCTGGAAAACAAAAGTTAGTAGAAGTGGCAATCTGTGTTTCTCTCTTTTACTCTAGACTGAAAGATGGTAGGAAGCACACCTTTCTTGCAACTGGAAGTTCCCAAGCCATTGGGACATTATGCAGCTAGAGGCAGATAATGCGAGTACTAGTAATGTCTTTTTATCAACTCAGTAGAATGAAAAAAACATAAAACAAACTAGCAGTAGTGATGCAGCCTTACTGCATGCATGCCAGGATCTATTTTGTGGGAATTTAAACACCATGTAGTAATGTCCATGCTGGGTTCTTCGAGTGAACATGTTCAGGGATAGAAGGGCCCTTTTCTCCCTTTCCTACTCTTTTGTACATCTGTTCACATGAAAAGTGTGCCACAGATGAGGTAGCCAAAGAAAGGCAAGGAAAAAGACTTTTTGCCTAGTTCATCATCTCAAGCTCACCCCAACCCTTCATAATTCAAGTCTGGCAAACATGTGCAGACTGGCCTCCCATAGGTTTGGCCAGCAAAGTCCTATGAATGTGTCTCGATTTGTTTAGAGGCGGGGGGGGGAAGGGAAGCAAAGGAGATCCTGGATCAAGCCTGTAGGCAATTCTTTAAGCTGTTCTTACCGGGAATGTATCAAATTCAGTGCCTTCAGAGCATGTGTAAGCCAGAGATCAGTCAGCGCTTCGAGTTCTGCTCTTAACTGCAGCCAGGTTTCTCTCTTAGGAGCTCCTATTAAACCTGTAAGCAGGGAAAACATCTTTGCAGAAGCACAGAAAGGGAGCTCCATGGCTTTGTATGTAGAATGCCAAAGGGCTCCTGTCTGTGTTCTGAATACTATCTCTCTCACTGTCCTTCTCTTGGCCCTGGTGCAGGCTGCTTCCTTTTGCCCACTGCCATATCACTGTAAGGCTCTACCTTGAGGTACATGAGGCCCAACTGCACACTCCTACATTACCGCAGCTCAGCTTCCTTCCTCTCCAGCGGAATGGTATCAGTAACCTGCATGCTGCAGGACCTCCTTAAAACACCTTTCTTGGAGTTAGCATAAAGTTTGCATGGGAAGGGAGCAAGAGGACGAAAGAGCTGTTTATAGCTGGTAGTGAGTGGCCTGAGCTGAGAGACTTCTGAAGCCAGGATGGTTTTGGTTCTCCTGAAAAGCTATGCACCATTTCCAGTACATGCAGGTAGGCTATTCCTCCAACCAAAAAAAGGTTGTGGTGATGCTCTGAGTTTTGCTTCTTCCTCTTTCTAGTCAGAGACCTGGCACTGATGTTCTAAAAGAGAAGCCAAGCAGCCTATTGGAAGAACGCAGGGCATCCTGGTATCTGGTGGTATTGTTTTGGGGGAGTTAAAAACAAGTAGTTATGGTATAAGAATGCCTTCAGACAGAGATCAGCCGTTTGTTCTGTGGAAAAAAAAGCATATTTAGTTTTGAACTGTTTGCTTGCTTACTAAACATTTTGGAAAATTGGAGAAGGTTGCTTTCCTGCCAAAGAAATTACAAAATAAAGCCCCACACTCGGACTGGAGTCATTGTCATACCACTCAACCAGGTATTTTAGTGTATCTCCTGCAAACCCTGTACAGAACGTTATTTAAGGATGACTGCTGAAACACTTGCTCAGCTCACTGTGAAGTATTCTTATCACAATGCTCCCTACGCCTCCTCCATACATGTCCCTAGCAGGGTCAGAAGTATTTGGGAAGATGAAAGGCACACTTGTTGCTTGGCCATAGACACTTACCCCCTACATTGTTTTTGTAGGTGTTGTACATCTCTTTCACCCGACGGTAGCGGAATGCTAATTTCCTCATCCAGTCAACTCCCCCATGAACACCTGAGCCCAGACACAGATTTGCACTGGCAGTTGAACTGTGAAAGCCATCTGCAGAGAAGTTGTATGTGCTGGGGAAGGAGGACAGAAGGGGAGAGGTCAGTATAATTACAGTCTATACAGTGCCAGCAGGGAGTGGAAACAATTGAAAAGAAATGTGGAGACAAGTGGCAGCAGAGATATACACAGGACACGCTGTACAGAACTGGAGTTCATCTCTAGCAGTTACTAGCATAGATGTTAAAAATGTTCTTACTGTAAACACAACACAGGTTACTTAGCACTACCTGCCAATTCTGAGGCTCTCTGGACTACAGAATGTCTGACTGTCCTGAGGTCACTGAAATTCCTCACCTGCCTCTCATCCAGGCTGCTAAGGTAACTGCAGAAATTTCAAAGCAACTCTAGAGTAATTACCACAATTAATTGGGAGCAAGTGACAGTTCCACAAACACCTTAAACAGGCAGTTCCTTTGAAGAAAGCAATCCTGCCTTCTACCAGGCATTTGTTCCTGTCTTCAGCCCTCCTCGATGTCCCTTTCTTTGTACCAGCACAAACATTTCTTCAGCACTGAGATGAATCAGATGAGGGAACTGTTCCCATTAAAAGAGAATACAGCTTTTAAAAAAAAAGAGTTGCTTTTTGGATGGATCAGTTCTCTGGTTTGGGGGAGGGGGGGCATGCAGAGGGAGTACTAGCTCATGTCTTCTTAAAATGTCTGCCAGATGACAGCAGGAGGATGGGTTTCATGGCTTGAGCAGATCTCTGAGCTGCAATGGAAGAGGGCAGCCACAGCTCGTGGGGCACAGTTGTCAGGATCAGGTGACAAACCCAGTGAATTTGGACAAACTTGGTTTATACAAGAGCAAGAGAAGGGACAGAAAGGCTCAGCAACACAGACCTACCCTTCTCAGCTGCAGCTTGAAGTTAGCTCAGCTTATAATGTTTCTGACACCTGACTGGAGAAGTAGCCAGTGCTTGTATATTCACATCCTGATTTACTGCACAGTAATTTCCCCTTCTCAAAAGGCCTGATGCCACTTTATTTCTGTATTAGAGCATCCAGATAGGAGTTCAACATGCTTAACATACTTCAGTCAGCTCAGCTCCATTTCCCATGTAGGCAAGCCATGAGCAGCTGAGAAGTACTTTTGAAACAACTGAAACGACTCGGGCAGGGGCTTTTCACAGGATTCAAGATATGCTGTTAGCATATGGACTTTTTTGTTCACTCAAAGTAAGTGCACTGATTGAGATAAAACTCGAATTAATGTTTTAATCAATGCCTGAAGAAGTATCCAGACTCACCCGCTTACAGGCCACAGGAGCCAAAGGACCTAAATGTAAATGTGCCATTTCAGTGCTTTGCAAAGCACAAACCAGCATATCATTTAGGGCAAAAATCTTTCAAGTGTTCCCTGAAGAAGGAAAAGTGTCTTCCCTCAAACACTTCATTGTTTTCTGTGCTGTTTTGGCACCAAGTCCTCATAAGAACCAGCCATAAAACCACAAATTATAAAGCTGTGTTATGACCTCTGCACATTTCATTCTTATGCCAATTACCATGACTCTGCAGGCAACACTTCGGGAAAAGTAGAGGTAACTGCACAGAAGTAGTTTTTATGTACATGATGATCTAACTTATACAGGTAATAGTGATGTTTGGTGCAGTTTCGGTACAAGTTTCTACCAGTGACAAGGCTCTGGCATGGCAAGGTCTCCGCAATCTTCACTACTAAGCCCATACATTACAGATTGGGCAGCAGGAAACCTTTCAATCTGGTTTAGAAGCATTTTAGCCACACCTGTGCCAGCTGGCTGGCCAAATCACATCAGGAACTAGTGTAGTCTGACAGGAGTTCAACCTAATTTTAGATATATTTCCCAGAATGGTTCGAAGTTCAGTATAGTCAGGGCTCGACAGTAGGCACAGGCATATTAATGTGATAAAGGGGACTCTGCTTCTGTGTGCTTAATAAATGCAGACAGCATGGAGCCAGGGAGGGGAGAGGACGCATGTCTGAGAATGTTACTTTACATCACTGACCAGCCCCCTGCTATTTTCAAACAGCTGCGGACTACCTGACCTGCAGCTTCCAGCCTGGAGAAACCGTACCTTAGATCTTGACCATTGTCATCTGATGATACATCATCTATGTGGATCTGGTCACAGTCCTGAGAAGCATATGAAAGAAAATACAGCAGTTAAGTAAATGCTTTGAAAAAAATTTTGAAAGAATGTAATGAAAAATTACTTTAAGGGTAATATTAAGGAGATAAATTCATAAATATTGCTAGTATTGTGTGGCATAGTCTAGCTAGTTAATTGTTAGGAAAAAGTATCACATCACACTTGCACAAAATATGAATTGTGTATGTGTGTGTCTGTGTGTATCAGAGACAGAGATCTGCTGTTATCTAAGGGCAAAATAGCTCATGAATATACAGTAAGTGAAAATCCTTCCTATCCAGACAGGAGGGAGAGAGATGCTTGTGTTTTAGCCAGGAAAACTGTGTTTTTTAAACTTTTTAGGCATGATAAGGCAGAGATTTGGCAGCATTTCTTCCTGTGAGAACACTGCTTTGGACAGGAGGTGGATGCCCACATAATTACAAGGGGAGAAGATCTGTCCCAAAGAAATTTCTAGAGATGCCTGTCTGTTTTCCCAGTTTGTTCTGAGGGGGCTGAGCTTCCTTTGATGTGCAGGGAAGCTGGGCTGAAGCACTGAAGGCCACAGACAGAGTTAAAGAATAATATGTGTCAGTAATGAGGAAATCTATGCACAGGAAATTTAACCAGAATATATACTTGGAACTCAGCCTGCATGAAGTATGTACTTTAGATCTTATCTTCCAAAATTCTTCATTATTTGAATGGTGGAGGCCCTGCCTCAAAAATTTGAGAAATGTTATTTCTTTGGTTTCTTTCCTAGTCTTAGCAGTAAGATTAGAAATAGAAAAATCAGGATTTTTATCCCACCACCTTAAATCTCCTTTCTCCATGACCCTTGCAGGCAAGAACAAAACAGAAAGCCTTCAGGCTGATGAATGCTATCATTTGTTCCGGCTAATTTTTTCAACAGAGGTAAAAGCACTTGGTACAACAGGACTCCAAAGTCAGAACTTAACCAAGGTACAGTTATTCTTCACCACTTCAGTATTCTGTAAACCACAGAATTTGTCTTACCTTCTCTCCTGGTTTTGGCTGGGATAGAGTTAATTTTCTTTCTAGTAGCTGGTGTAGTGTTACATTTTGGATTTAGCATGAGAATAATGTTGATAAGACACTGATGTTTTCAGTTGTTGCTAAGCAGTGTTTATACTAAGTCAAGGATTTTTCAGCTTCTCATGCCCAGCCAGCAAGAAAGCTGGTGGGGCACAAGAAGCTGGGAGGGGACACAACCAGGGCAGCTGACCCAAACCAGCCAAAGGGATATTCCATACCATGTGACATCATGCCCAGTAAATAAACTTGGGGGAGTTGGCCGGGGCAGGGCAGATCACTGCTCAGGAACCAACTGGGTATCAGTTGGCTAGTGGTGAGCATTTGCATTGTGCATCACTTGCTTTGTATATTCTAATTCTTTTGTTATTATTATTGTAATTTTATTATTGTTAATATTATCATTATTATGTTCTTCCTTTCTGTCCTATGAAACTGTTCTATCTCAACCCATGAGTTTTAATCCGTTGTGTCCCCTCGCAATTCTCTCCCCCATCCCACTTGGTGGGGTGGAGTGAGTGAGCAGCTGCGTGGTGCTTAGTTGCTGGCTAGGGTTAAACCACGACACCTTCCTTACACAACTGAGAGTTTTATGAATTACTTTAAACCATCCCCCTTCAAAAAAAGAAAAAAATCCCCAAACAAGTAACCAAACTTGCTATCAATGGCAAACTGTCACAGATAGATGGTTCTTGTCCATAATCATGAGATTTTCTGCAGGATTTATTTTAGATAATTCTCAAAAAGACACATGATTTTATCTTGTTCTCATCTCATCAGCTGTCTTATCAACCTATCACTGGGGTGTATATTTCTGTATATAATTGAAGCCAAGCAGCTGAATAGCAGATCTCTGCCAGCACCTCTCTCTCTCTCTCTTCTCTACCCCCATAATTTTTTAAGCCCCCCTCCCAATAGCTGTTGTGAGCCATGCTGGGATAATATTGATGCAGCCCACTCCACTTCAGTTGTGTGATGCAGGGCATTAAGTCAGGGGAAAGGTATTTGTGGAGGGATCTGTTTTTCTCATTTGTGAATGAATTGTTCTGTACACTGAAGTGTGACAACAGTAGCTATCACATTTCTAACTTAATAAAATACCATGACACTTGGTGAGACGCTACCTCATAGTCCGCCGGCTGAGCCTATCATGTTACCGGGTGAAACAGGGAAGCTGGTTAAAGCAAGAATGCGGACCATGTTTTACTACTTGGTTACGAGACTAATCTTTCATTCTTGCAGAATTTCCTTGAAATCTTAGTGAGTGGGAAATCAAGGCAGGATATTTGGGCTGCTGAAAAGAAGGTCCAGATTGTTCAAATGGAAGTCTGCAGTGGGGACATATCCTAGTCTTCACATCTGCTGACTTTTTAAAATGCTACTCTAGGATCTCAGAGGTACATGATGTGTTGCACGTACAGCCTGTAACTGAGTCAAACGTGTAAGACCTCAGTCAACCCTCGCAACTCTGGGAAATGAACTGTTTTTACTGTTGTGATATCTCTAGGGCAGTCTGTGCTACACAACCTTCTTCCAGGTGGAACCAGACCCTTGCCACCCATATGTAAAGGAAACTGAGCTAAATGCAGCTTTGAAATGGTACTGCAGGCTTGGAGAAAGCCTCTGCTGCCTCCTTGTGAAATACAAGCTGTTCCTGAGGATGCATGGAGAAGCTCTTTCTGTTATCACTTACACTCCCTCCAAATACTCTCAAGGTATGTCTCATGCACATATGAAAACAACTTATGAATGCACAGGTTGTCTATTTGTGCATCAGGACTGTGTTAGAGATTTTTAAACATCTTGTGGATTCATGGATTCATTGATCAGTCGAGCTAGTATCCCTTATTAGGCAGGGGGTTAATGGTTCCCAGAACACAAAACCTCCAGGGATGGCTCTGAAAGGCAGTAACTTGTAAACACACTAATCTCTTTGTTTGTTAATTCCTCATCTCCTTGTCAGTCCTCCTGTCCTTAATACCTGTTTGCCAGAGTGCCAGACTATAATGTCTCCAGAGGGACTGGGGGTGGAAGGTACTATTCTCTAGCCAGCATTGCACTGCAAACAAAAGTCATCTGGGAGAAAAAGCACAACTCTGGAAAGCCCAGAATTCATATTTTAACTTCACTGTGATCTATAACCTTGGGCAACTCCTTTTCTCCCTGATTTCCCAAAAGAGGACCAGAGAGTGAGAATACCTCCTTTCAAATGATATATTGCCGATACATTCTGCAGTCTGATCAGAGCCCTTTGCACACAACACCTTGTATGGCCTATACTTGCAGACTGTAGGGATTTAATCTGCCTGTACTGTTGCAACTGCAAACAGATGATGTGGTCGACAGGCATGTGCCACATGAGTGGATGAATTAGTGTGGCAAAACCATGTTTGTATGATTTCAACATGGGGCTCAGCAAACACAGGCCTTGCTTGCCTGGGTTATGTTGCTAACATCCTCCAGAATGGGGCAATGCTTGTTTCACTGCATGCCCTAGAAGTGCCACACACTGGCTGTCCTTGTCAAGGTTTGGTGCCTTGATTCTTTGCTACGGGGCAGGCAGACCACTAAACTCTGCTTCAACAAGCATTGACTCCCCCTGGCCCTGAATCAGCTGGAAAAAAAGTCCAGCTTCCAAAGTTGTTATCACTTTTAAGAGTTAACCTGCTGACAGAGTATCCCTTTCTGTAAAAAGAGTGAACATGTTTGGTAGGAGTCTAGGTCTAAGGCTTCTCCAGTCACCCACCTGCCTCCTTCCATACAACTAGCCTGAGGTTTGGGGTGAATTGAATGGGAAATTGGCCTCTCTACTAGGCTGCAGCACTAAGAGAGGATGGGTTGAAGCGGGTTATCTGCAGGATCTGCTGGTTCGCCTTTTCACACATCCACAATTCCCACTCCCAAGCATAGCAGGAAAAATGCATCCAGGAAACAGTTGCCTGAATCCCTTCTGGGTAAACACTAAAAAAAGATAAAGCCCTGGCTAACAACAGAGTCTCAGAATCATTTTTTGATAGAAAAAAAGGGAGTACTCCAGTTCAGCCTCCTCACTCAGACTTTGAAGCCAGTTTTTTTGCTATGACATGAAATCACATCCTCACCAGACTGAGAAGGATCACACAAATGCTACTAAGGGCTGTGCAAACCTTGCTGTATCTATGGACAAATGTTTCATCCTCATCAGGCACTTTCTGGCAATGCTTCAAAAAGGCTTTACATCCTGGCAGCACCTTCTGCTCTGCACAGCACTGAAAACTGCAGCCAGCAAAATAAACCATTCCCCTGTACTAAAGCAAGGTAATAACTGATTTCCTTGTCCAGCCTGCCTCTCTGGCAAGGATGGGCAACATTTCCTCCAATTCCTGCCCCCCCCTGCCTTCCACTGTCAGGACTGAGCCCAGCTGTTGGTTCAGTCTGCTGGGCCCCCGAAAATGCCTGAACTTGGCTATGGATGTGTGCCAGAGAAAAGGTTTGCTATGTTTAGCATTATCTAGTAAAAGTACTCTTACTTTGGTCTTGAATGGGGCAACTACCCTACTGCTTTCTCAGTTACATTTGTTTCACCCTGCCCCAACACAGAAGATGGTCAGAAATGGTTTCAGCCCTGTGCAGTTTTAGCTTATTTTGTCTTGTACAGGCCAGTGTTATACCACATGATGGTGCTAATGTATACTGTAATGTTTGTGGGTTTAGAACTGAATCAGCTTCTGTGCTTGTTTTTTACTGATTTCTTTTTTCTTTTTTAAAAATACAATTCACTGCATTTTTTTAAGCCTAGCACTCAGTGATGTATGATCTTTAAATACCACTTTATGAATAGTCAAACCTGACTTCTTTTTATCGTTGCAAATGAAGGAGTAGGGTGGTTAACAGAGATGGATGACTGTGTTGTTGCAAATTCTTCCAAAGTGAAATGGCTTTTTTTTGAAAATGAAATTTTGTAAAGAACATTTACTTCTCTTGAATAATCCCCCTTCCCTCTTTTTTTTCATTGAAAAGGTTCACCTAAAACCTTGGTTTTGTTTTGGTTTGAAAAAAACCTTTAGTTTGTTCCACTTATCAAGAATGTGTGAAAAGGGAAAACAAATTTTTCAGTAGAAAATGCTCTTCTCTGTCCAGCTACCTGGGCCATGCATTATCATTTAGAATGCTTAGCATTTTTGTCTTAATGCTGGACCTAAAATAAAATTGTCTCACAATGCTATCTCTTTGCTTGTTTCTGCTCTGGCTAGCTGCAACACTATTTGTTTTCAAAAGTTTTTTAATGTTTTTCATGGTTTTGAGCCATGTAGGTTCCAGCAGCAAGTTGTTCTCACCTTTAGGTGCCTATGCCCCATTACACCCTCTGGCAAGCCCATTAAGGCTATATTGACTCACTCATTCAGCTGCAAACTTTGTTTTTCTCAATTTTTTAGTAAAAGCAGGTAAGCTGATAAGAGCCTAGGAAATCAGCAAAAATTGCTTCTCTTTTCTCATGCAGCAACAAAATAGCAGTAGTAACGTAGATGGTTTTATTTATCATCTTTGTAGCCCAAACTACTTAGAGACAACCTCCCTTAATATTTTGCTGAACAGATGTGCCCTGTAGCACCTGGCTCTTTTCCTGTGTTGGAGATGGAGACCAGGTATTTTGCAGAAGGTTTTTATTTCTGTTTGGAGACAGGATGCTAACTTTAGCTCTTCACTGGACTAATTGTTACATACTCCTCCTGGAATGAGAAAGTCCCATATCTGAGGGATTTTTGTTTAGCTTTTGCTTCCTTAATATCTAGAAACCACAAAAGAAAAGAAACACAACATACTAACTTTTTATAATTAAAAACTTTGCTCTACGGTAGTGGCTGAAGAACTTGAGAGGCCATGTGAGACAAAACTGACCTAAGGACTCTGCTTCTACTTCTGTTACTGACTGATAAATGTGCAGAAGTTGACTCAGGCCAGACAATTTACTACTTCGTTCACGTTTTAGAGCAGCAAGTGAAGCAAGGAGAAAATCTGTTTTAAAATTATTTGCCAACTTACGTTCTTGCAAAAGTCTAGATAGACAGAGGGTTTCTGGAGGGTGGCTTTGTGCAAGATGTGAAGCTTTTTTGCATCACATATTGAGATCTATGGGTGGAAAGTGCTGGTTGTGTATTAAATATTATCACTACTTATATAGTGCCCTGGACTCCCAAAGAGCAGCTCTTCCCCCCCCCCCCCCCCCCCCCGCCCCAACAAGAGAGGGATTTTTTCACTTTGCACTTTCTGTACCCTCATGACCAACTCCCGCTTTGAAAAAAGCTGAAAGAGGAAAAGTCTGTCAGTTCAGTGTCAGTGTAAGACACTACTTGTCTTACGAAAGGAAATGAAAATTCTCAGCAAGTGAAACCTCAGATTGTAAGACGACAGGTGGCAGGGAAGGTTATACCTCCTGTAATGCAGAGGACCACAGTGCAATTAAGCAGTGAAGGAACCAGAAGTTCTCACTGAACTCATCAGGCACAGAAAAAGTTCTCTCATTTTATCTGGCACAGAAACAAACTCTTTGTTTTTCAAGTGAAGAAAAAGACCATAGAAGTCTGCCCAGGGAGGTCAAATTTTTTTCCTCCAAATACCTCCAAGCAGTATTCTGACTTCAAGGTGCCCACAGCACAAACCCCATCTTACTCACTTTGTATGTGACTCATTCAGACTATTTCTACTGATTGCAAATGCAAACAAATTGTCATCAGTGCTGTACAGCTGTTCCTCAGCTGGCAACAGAATTCTGCTAGCATCACTTTGTTTGAATTTTACTGTATATTCAAAAGGACTTTCATTTTGTGTAAGGCATAGTCAGATCTAACCATGCCACAAGCAGGAAGGATTCTTCCCCTTGGTCTTATGTTGAAACTCCCATAGTTTCATCCTGCAGTGTGCCTGAGCTTGAGCAGACCTCCTGCTCTGTCTGTGTGTACAAACAGAGCTTCCTCAAGAACGGAGACCATTTTTAAAACCTCTGCATTGGCTCATAGCTAATTGCTACCTGCCCCATAGGATCTATGCTAATTTAGCTTAATAAAATTATTAAATAGCAAATTTCAGGAGAAGCAGCAGCAATGTCCTCATTATTAGATTTAGTAAAACTGCCAAAAGCCATCATTGTTACTATGTATTTAGAAAAAAATTCCTTAACAGAATGAAGATGTCAAAGGGACACAGTAAAGTATGCTTCCAATAAGCCATCTAAGGCCCATTTCTTTGGGGTCAAAAATGAAAGTTTCTTGGCCAGAAAAACAAGTTTGTAGACCAGATGCAAATGATTAGACAGAGAGATGTTAAATAAAATAAGCTGCTACATACCTCCAGGTCATTGAAGAACAGATGTGTATCTGCAAGGTTGAAGATCATTTCTTCCATCATAAGACCTATCCGCACAGATGTTGTAGTGTCCTGTTTGGGGAAAATCAGTTTTTTTCCATTCACTTTGATGTTCTTTTTTTTTGTTTTGTTTTTTGGTTTTTGTTTGTTTTTTGTTTGTTTGTTTTTTGGGGGGGAACACGACATCTTAGACCAAACATAGGATCTATGCATTCCTGTTTCTGAAGATATGTTCATTAAAGTAATTTTATTTCCCAAGTGTATCTTAACATGATTTTCCCATCCTTTTGCTCTCCTAGATAATCCAATTCTGTTCTTTGAAGGATGTCTATGGCTTGCCTTGACCAAGAATACCCCACACACTTCAGATGATATAACAAGAACCTTTAAACACCTGAGACCATATAAGAATTGCTTCAGTAGGTTAGACCAAGAATTGATTTCCAATAGCATCATTAGTGAATGGTTAGGGGATAGTTAGGAGCAACAGAGCACACAGAGGGTGATCCTTTCCTGACTTTGCTCTTCAAACCAGCCGTAGGTCAGCATTATTCTCTTTTAATGTCAAACAGCAACTTGGTGAGCAAAATCTGAAAACAGAACCCAGAAGCTCAGACATAAATTGAGTCTCTTTCTCTGAAGGGTGCAATCCATGTGTCTCAGCACACTTGGCTTAGGTCTTCACTGCCGTGCTAACTCAGGTGATCAGCACAGAACAGGACAGAAAGGCAGATGTGTCATTCCCATAGCAGAGCCCAGCGTGTAATACAGTATCTACTGTCCTTGGCAGCACTTGTGCACCTGGGCAGGGGATGCAAGACCAGCCACACTACTGCAATTCTCTTCCATCCCCACTGAAGCTGCCTACTTAGTTAACAGTATCAACAGAGTTACAACAATCCTATCCTACCATGCAAACCCAATTATAGCACAATAAAATGCTCGTCCAAGTATGACTATTCCTGCTTAGGACAGAGTGTGCTCTGCAGTGGTATAAAGCATGCTTGCAGAGCCAGAACTGTAGCTGTAATGGCAGTTACACCCAAATAACTACATCGATTGAAAAAAAAAAAAGACAAAACAAGACAAGACACAGCACATTAAAGTGCTGGATGGGTTCATCTGTCATTCTAGCTAGTGTCAGAAATAGCGACATGCACCCTCTGCTCCCATCTGCATGGGCTGGCTGACTGTGATGGTTTGCTCATTCTGCCATTTTTTTGTATCAGCAGCCCCCTGCCTAGCTAGGTGTGGGTCTAACTTGGCCTTTCCCTGATAGGGTCCCAAACTGCTTCCTAAAAGGGAAGGACATGATGCAGAAGCTCTGGCTGCCTGCAGCATTTTTAAGAACACACTTTTTTAACCATTATGAGAATGTGAACATGCACGCGCCAGCAGCTCTAAAATGGCTTCTACAGATTCTTAAGCACATATTAACTTTCTCACATCCAGATCCTGCTCCTACCAACATGAGCGGCAAAACGTTAAGTAAATTCCTCTGGAAAAGGACTACACTACCTGCAGCTCTACTTTAGTGCATTTAGTGGATTCATTTTAGAAAATTAATGTTTTTCCCTGGCCCTTGCTACCCAGGCGAGACACCACAACTGCCCGTGAGAGCGCTGTCACTTCATTTCCTCACCAAGTCAGCAAGTGCAAGCTTAAACCAGCCCAAGCTGAGAGGGGTGACTCTGCTTGGCCAGAGAAGCCACCCATAGATAATCCTGCATGGCAAAAGCAACTGACACTTTTGGCTGGGCCGTTTCCCTTTCTTCTGGCTTGAAGGACTACATTAACAGCTAACTGCCTGTGCACAGCAGATCTTCTCGGTCCTTCAAGCTCCCACTTGGATTGGGGGTAGCAGCCGCATGGCTCCTACAGCTCTTGGCTTACTGCTTCAAAGCTGCCCAACGGGCACTGGATACAGCATCTGAGGCTGAAACACAATCAAGTGACCTGCTGTACCCGCCTGGTGTCCTGCAGTATTAAATGAGTCTCAAGTCACTTTTCCATGTCTCTCATGCATAAAGTCAACCACCCATCCCACCCTCAAACAACTGACCTTGTTCCTAAACCCACCGCAAAAGCACAGAAATGCACCGATGCAAACAAGTTTGCTAGCAGAACATTTTCTTATTCATAAAATACTTCAAAAACACAAGCAAAATAATCTGTGGTTAATTTGATAAACACTCATAGCTCAAAAGCATTGTGCCTGTTCAAACTAAACAACAACAGATAACAAAAACAAAACAAAAAAAAAGGCATTTCCACAACAGGCTGTTTTTGTAATTCATCTTCATTAGGACAGGGATCTCTCATCTTTATGTTTATGTGGGTGGTTTTCCTCCACTAAAGTTACAAGCCATGCTAAACCAGGGCAGATTTATATGTAGTCTTTGCTCTAATTTTCTGCAGATTTCTGTGGAGTCATGTTATTGTATGACAGGACAATAATGAATTAGTTGAGGAGCTCTAACAGGGAGCACAATGTTTGGAGGATGAGTACATTTCAATCAACCTTTGCAGCAGATGCTGTTGACATGGATGGTGTATTACACACTAACCTAATTATTACGCATTCTTGGTGTAGTTCTCTTTAATTAGAGCAGAATGGCTGTGGTTTCAGCCATGTGTGTGACTCACAAGCATTGTGCCCATTTAAAGAAAAGCTCTGTCACTCATGTTTAAACATGCTTGTTGCTGTCCCAGAAAGAAGGGCACTTTCTCCTCTGGGCAAAAAGTAAACTCTAACAGACTTGCCTTGAACATGTCTCTAATTTTAAGCCCCAAACCTGCTCCCTTGATGAGGCACAGGGACACAGACGTAATCAGGGCATCTGACTGTGGCCCCATGTGAACAGCACTGAATCAGATTTTACTACCCAGGTGTAGTTACACGGGGGAACTGTTTTGAAGAAAATATGCTGCTAGGAAGAAATTATTTTGTAAAATAGTTTTTAATGAAGCAATTTATTTTTATACATTTCAAGGATCATTAGCCTTTAAAACTCTTTCAGGAAATCTCATTGGTTGGTATCTGTCATTTATCCTCTAAGTTTTGTCTTTAGCTTTGTTGGTATTAATCACTAATGGGGAGTAGGAAACATTTCCACAGTGTATGAAGTTACCTTCTCTTAAGCTGAATATGGAAATTAAACTGTAGATGAGAGGAAAAAAAAAAAAATCTTTCTCTTGAGATAAAGTATATGATGGAATGAAAATAAAACAGAAAAATGCACTTTACCACCCAGAGGGGAAGTCGTTTGGGGAAATGATTTGGCATCACTGCTTTCACAGTATGGACATTTCCTCTATAGCAAGGCATGCTTCCAAGTCTTAAAGAGGCTGATAAAGTTAAAAGGCAAATCAGCACTCCCAGTATAATATAGGTGTCTAGAGGCACTAGGCCAGGGTTCCACTGGCAGTTATTTATTTGCATTACTGTAGCATCTAGAAGCACTAGTCCCAGATTTGAACCCCACTGTGCTAGAGGCTGTACCCACACAGAGGACAGACAAAGCCGCTACAGCTTTCAATTCAAGTATGAATAAACAGGAAAATCAGATTGACAGGAAAGCACCAAAATGAGACAGGTATATCAATCAATGTGTTGTACAAATTCTCTGTACAGTGTGTAAATAATCTGAAAGAGAATTATGAAATTTAACCAAAGATGTTGATGAAAAGCTCTTCCTAGGCACAGAAATCCCATACCACTAAAGGATATCTCTGTGCTGCAGGGGATGCCCTGGTAGACTGCTAATACCTAGATTAGTGTGAGTTTAGCAGAGCAATGTGAAGTCACTGCATTCATACTGATGATCCCTGCTAACACGTCCTTCCATAGGAAGAGTGCACCCTGAAGCCCTGGGAACAAGCTTCCTGGGTAACAGATCTAGCCAATGTTTTCTGATGCATATAAAGCCCAAGGAAGAATGGACCACAGAACAGCTTGAAATCAAATCTCCTCCAGGAACCACTTTTTACAGCGAAAACAGATTAATCTAAAAACTCAACCCTGAGTGCTTGTTCAGTAACTTTAGAAGAGCGAGGTCCTACCCCTCTGCTAATCTACGAGTCATGCTTTCACAAACAAGGACAATGAGAGGCAGGGATAGAAAACAGGCAATAAACTCCTTTTGTAAATAAAACCTCCAGCACCACAGTGTATCCCTATATGCCTCACCTCTGCCATGCACCATTGTTGGAGCTTCCTTCAGGGGTGAAATTAAACAGTCCCACAAATTACTTATAGTGCTAACCTCTGGTGCTTGGACATAACAGACCAGGCACTCCTGACCCTCCAACACACAGCTTTAACAGGCTTCTTCCCATCGGCTGGGGGAAACAAGCATCAGGGGACGAGTGGTCATTCAGAAGTATTCACTCTCAAAGAGACTGGTATTCCCCCTCCTCAATACACCCTTCACTCCCACTTTTAATGAACAGGAATAGTAGTTGCACAGCTGCTCATTTCTGCTTAGTGCACAACTTGTGGGAACTGAGACAAAAAGCCCCCATTCCCTACTAAACAATAAAGGATCAAAACACACAAAGAGTAAGATAAGCCCCTTTTTAACATTTTGGATCAAAAGTGTTTGCCCAGAAGAGCATCCTTGGACATGTCTCTCCTGTTTCTGTCACAGCTGTGACTTTCAGCTAAGGACTGATGGGCTATTGCCTACTACTGACAATGGCCACACCTTCTGAGCAAGATAATTTCCATCACAAGTGAAGCACTACCAACTCCCAGCTCCAAATCTGCTTGTTTTGGGGTTATTTTGCTGCCTGTTCAGCAGATAGTCCTGCTAGAGGAAAACATGGGCAAGAGAAGCCTGTGGAACATGCTGCAGAGGAAGACAAAAGTGTCCACTCATCAAGGGGAACATTTTCTTTCATATCCCAATGGCATGAGCTGACACTTTTGCTCTGAATGTTGCTTTTATGTTGGCTAGTTGCATGCACTGTTCCTAATCCTTGAACTAGTTCTGTACATTTGAAGTGAATTGCATTTTAAAATTACAATTTGAATTCAATTTTGTCCTCCAAGCTAATAACACCTTGCCTAAAATTAATTTCTGTTTCTGTTTTCATTTTGTCCTCTCATTTTGAGTAAAAGGATGACAGAAGATGGCTAAATGAGCTTGTTGAACACCCTTCAGTCTGTCATTGCTTAAAGATGATTTCCACAAAAACTGGAGGTGAGCAAAGAACAAATATTTCACTATTACAGCAGTGGGTTAAAGTGGGAAGTTAGGTCTGCTCACTCCACGTGAAACTCTGAATATTTTAGCTCCTGTATTTTAGCAAAGCAAAGGGAATGCAGAATGTGTAGGCACACCCAAATTAGTTTTAAGCTACTGAATGTGGGCACAAATAGCTGCAAGTATGTTGCAGCATGCAGTATATAGGTCCCTAGACCCTTTTTCAGGAGCTAACCTACACAGAAGCCTGCATTGCAATATCTTCACTACTAAAGGTACTGGCATTATCTACACAAAAGACAATGTGCATTGCAGCCACACTTCAAACTGCACCATCAGCATCCTCCCAAATGGCTCTGTATTAAAACCTTCTTACCACTGCTCTCCTGAAACACTGAGACTGATTTTTTTCATAAACTGTTTATACTTGCCCTAGAGTATGCATTAAAAAGACATGTATTTGTTAACACCTGCAGCTACTACTAATCCAGTTGGCTGGATGTCCACAGCCAGCTCTCCCCTCTTGTACACTGTAATTTTGAAAGGAAGAGAGAAGCAGACTTATCTCTGGCAATCTCTCAAGTGCAAGTCGCTCTCGCCTCCAATCCTGGCTCAAAAGCCCATTCCAAGCCTCTGCCTTACAGGTACCCTGTTCAGACTTGCAGGCCATTAGCAAAGGGGCAAAGCTGGCTCCTTTGAGACGGATAACAAATCAGCTTGTTGTCTGACTCTCCTTCTATTTAGCAATGTGCCAATTAACCCAACATTCAAAATGTTACGACAAAGTCATTCTGAGCATAGATCTTGGATTCAGACCTCCCCCAACCCCCGCCTTTAAAAAACACAAAATAAAGCCCTAGTATTTAAAACTAATCAGTCTCTTTAAATCTGTGCCAAATACCTGTTTATGCCGTGAGCAAATAATTACTTTTCTACAAGGAAGAAAGTATTAATTAAGAGTATTCATCAGACCCCTATTCTATAGGGTTTATCTACTGCAGGTGTCAGCCAGAGGTGAGAGACGGATTAGTATACAATCAAGGGCTTTCTAAGTTAAATCTCCTCCTTGTGGTTAGCTGTTAATAATAAAGTTGTCACCAAAAGAAAGAATTTAATAGTTTTACTTGCGTTTAATTACTTGGAAACTCCTGGAAAATGGACCAGCTTGGTTGTAGTATAATAATAATAATAATAATAATATAAAAGCAAAGATACAAATGCCTGGGCCACATGTTTGAACAAAAAGAGTCTGTAAGAATAATCATTCTTTGCTTATAACATTTTATACCTTGATCAGAATTTGAGACATGAACAAGGCTTTTTCATAATAATGGGAAATTAACCATGTGCACCAGTTCTAGTTCAAGTAAGTCCCCATCTTTTTGAGGAAGAGAACACATTTAGATCTTTTACTACACTTAAATAGCTTAGCTTGCAATTTTACCTTTTTAATAGACACAGACTACAGCTAGACCTAGCTTCTCAGAGCTTTTCAAACAACAGAGTGGGTATATTTGTGAGAAAAGTTGTTTTAAGTAACCAAAGTAGCTCAGGAGCTGAAACCCATTTTCAGAAGTGACTTACATAAGTGACTACACTTCAGACTTTTTAAAAAAGGACTGTCCTTCTTCAAATAGAATCACTCAGCTTTTCAGGCTCTAAACTTTTTTTCCCCCAAAATGAAGACATACTGTTTTACCTAAACATTGATATATCCAGGTTTATTAGACAATCTACCAAATTTAAATGAATAATGTCTACAGTCATCACAGTGTGACCTTGTGAAAAGTCCATGCTGGGCAGAAAGCAAATATAATTTAATCCCTTTTCTTCAGATACGTTTTCATATTCATTCTTACTGTGACTTGAGAGGTACTTCCAAGTTATTGCTTATTATTTACTGAAGGACTCTCTTTTCTACTGGCATGTATCTGTTCAGAAATGATTGGGGACTACACCTTGGAAATTATTCCAATAAGCAGATGGGCATGTCAGTCACTAAATCCTTATGTTCAAGAGCACATGGAGGTTGAAAAGGTTCTCCTCCCTCTCTAAATGAACTATGCTTAGGGACAAGCAGTAATGACTACACTAATTTATCCAGTGTCTGAACCCATGAGTTCTGAAATGGATTCCAGTCCTGTGAGAATACTGTACTTAAATACAAGTTAAAAGCTGGGCCATGATGCTTGAGAACAAACAGGAATTATTTTTATTTAGTAATACAAAAGGTTCATGACCAAAAATCTACAAATAATTTCTTTTTATTATACATGGCATAAAAGTCAGAAGAGGGAGTGGAATTTAAACCAAATACGTCTTCGTTCCCTTCCCCTCAACACAGAAAAGTCACTGTATTTCTATACATAAGCCCTTGATAGCTCTGTGAAAAACACAAAACTCCTGGAGAGCTTGGTGGAAACATATCATGGTGTGAAATCCTCAGCACAACTGCATTATTTTGCACATGCAACTTCCTAACGCAAGTTATGTCCCTTTGGATTTTTGAAACTATTTTTCCCTTAAAATCAAGTCACAATTCAGCAATACTGGAAAGCAGGTTCCCTTTACTCATGCTTGTTTGACAACCCAGCATTGTTTCTGATATATATTTTATGTCAGAAATAATCCTTTAATACTTCCAAATGCCACATGTGCACTTTGCTTAGAAAACCCTCTGCTCACCTAAGCTCTAGTACAAGAGGTTACATCTACACAAGCTCAGAGCATCTCCCATGCCCACCACCTAAGCTGTTGTGGATCTGGTTTTGCTGTTTCTGCTGCTGCTTCTCATCAACCAGTACAGATGATAAACACAGATGTTTGCTCCTGAAATACACATTTGAAATAGTCAAATGGCTGGAATTATTTACTCCCTTCTCTCCAATAATGAACTAATAATTGATATAGCAGCATGTCTAAAGTAACAGACTGTTTTATTACCTGCAGTGATTGAATGCTTTTTTAATTTAACTTAAAAAGGCATTAAACACAAGGTTTAGCCTCCAGTGGGTAAAAAAATCTCCAACTTCCTCAGAAAATCCTTTCCAAATTGTATTCATCTTGACTTAATCCATGATCTACTGAGTGAATTAGGCTCTATTTGTTTTGAAAATCTATTTTATGGAGTTCCAAGGACTGTGTTTTCCTTAGGAAGGGCTTATTCTGCCTTTCTGACCAGGATGCCTGCTAGCAGCCCTCAGCATAGGCCTCTGCAGGTTTTTAACGTCCCAAGGTGCCCCACACATATGACTAACAAAATGTAAATAAACACAGCTGAGCCAGTAAGAAATTGGAAGGTTTTCTCATTAAAGAAATAAAATAAACAGATGTCCTTAAGCACTTTGGCTCATGTTTGTCAAAGGAATGGAAAACTCTCAGATGTTTGAACAGCAGTAGTGATATAACGCCACATCTCAAGCAAGAGAAGAAAAAAAGCGACGCCATGGCACTTAGAATTAACTAATAGTTCTCAAGGGAGGGCGCTTTTGATTTGAACCTTAGCAACTTCTACAAATAGTTTTTAACAGCCGAGCAATAAAATAGGGTTTTATTCCTTCTCAGTTTGTAAAGTAGTAAAGGACAGATTCGGCCATTAGAAACATGAATCACCATCACATTTGATTAAATCCCTATGGTGTTTCAATCAGGTCCTGGCTTTAGGGTCCTGCAAGAGAACAAAGCAGGGAAAAGCACAAGCTACTTGAAGCATTCAATGAAAGAAAGAAAAAAAAAGAAAGAAAGAAAAAAAAATCAACCCTAGGGTTTTACAAGCATCTCTAGTAGAGCCAAGCAGGAACTTTTCAATGACTTTTTTTTAATTGGAAATTATAATTCACTTAAAGGAAAACTTTTTGGAAGAACATAAAACTGCCAGTGAAACTTTTGAGGAATAAGGTTTCTTAGATCCACAACATCACTTCTGGTGACAACAAGACAGTCCAGTTCACAGCCAGCCAACTTACAGCATCTATGACATTTGCTTGAAATGCCAGAAAATCGTATTTAGTCCTGTCCCCAACTGGGCCAAGCAGCAACTTTAGCTACTCTGTCCAAAAGGTCTTGAGGCCCCGCTATCATTGGAGGACCCTCTCTTAGTCCCTCACATACCTGTGCCACTGCAAGTCCCTCATCAGAGAGGCAGAGCCCATGTTCGCACAGGCTGGAAACTTGAGTGCATGCCCTGTCTCTATCTCACTGATAGCTGTCTGCTTACAACTTGGATAAATCTCATGTCGCCACTTCTGAAATGCAAAAGCAATAAAAAGATATGGCTATCATTGAAAAACAGCCTCTACATCAGCCAAGCCACTACGAGGCAAACTGCAAGTCCCCACTGAAAGCAGCCAGAGTGGCCACTCCAGGCAAAAACGACCATGTAGTCCAGGCTCGCAGGGACACAGTATAATACAGGCAATCTAAACACCTTTTAGTTAAGGTTAACTAAAACCTAGAACATGACTTTGCATGACTCTGATTTAAAACTGTGACATAATCTGCTGTATTATTTTTTGCAGTATGTTTTTCTTAATTTGAGCCAATTCAAGATGCCAAACAATCTCAGAAATTGCTATGCATCTTACAGGGAATTTTGTAGATTGTAACACCCTGGTATCAGCAGACATCATCAAAGTACTGATAAAGATCCAACACAATTCAAGAATTTAGACTGTCCTATGTATTCAGTTCTTTAAGTTAGTGCTAAAATAAAATCCTTTCCATTTTGTTCCAGGATTTCAGAGTAACTTGCACATAAAGATGAATTTTAACTCCAGATTTCACTTTACTCACAATTCTTTTGGACCCTAAAATCCCAAGGAGTGTACCAACACAGAACAAGAATACACATTCTGGGAACAATACAAAATACTGAGAAAAGGTATTAGCTTCATGCATACTCCTCAGCTAGGGAAAAAAATGCACCCAGTGCCCTCTTTTTTCTTGGTGCTAGTCCTTCGAAAAGCATGAGAATGAACCTGCAACATAATACTTAAAATTTCTCAGACTGAAAGAGATGCAGGGTTTGTTGGTTGGTTTTTTTTTTTGGATGCTTTGACAACACAGATTACAGTACAAGCTTGCAAATATCTCTGTCAGGGAAAGGGGAATAGACTCATGATTTTTTTGGCACAGGAGCACATGCAATCTCTTTTTATTGTGTCTGAATTAATACTACCAAGAGTCTTCCTGTATTGCACCTAGCTGCTTCAAGCAAATGGGCAAAGCCCCTTGACTTTTACCCATCTCATGTGAAACCCCAGCAGCACTGTTACGGACTTTGACCCGTTTTTCCCATTATGTTTAGTCAGCGATTTGGCGGGCAGATCTATGCAGACATAGTAAAGACTGCAGCCATCTTCCTGTTGAATGGGAGCTCTATTATACATGCCTGAAGGGATTAAAAGGGCTGGGTGGACAGTACATTAAGCTATAATGATGGTCTACATCTGTCGTGGTCTCTAGGCGCATGGTAAATATTCTGCACCCATACAGTGATCAGAAACCTGCAGAACAGGTTTCTAGAGTCTCCTGAACATAATATCCAGGGTTAACTGCCTATGGAACTATTGGGATTTTTTTTGCCTTTTCTTCTCAGAGGGCCTCCTGCTGAGAAACGAAAGAGTGGAGAGGTTTCTTCCGGTTTGACAGCTTTGCTGCCCTGATCACTTAGACCGTGACTCCATATGTTTGTGCAGGTATGCATCCATTCAACCATGGGCAAGAAAGCAAAAGGAGATGTGAATTTGCAGGCCACTGACTGCCACTGTAAAGGTTATACTGCAGCAACCGTATGGGAAAGACATTAAGACTAAATGCCTGATGACTGTGTAATCCATGGGATAAAGCAAAGAGTTTGGGAAGAGGGGACAAAAAAGGAGCAACCTAGGCTGGGTTATACATGCTTCAACCTTGAGTAAATTTTGTGTTTTAACTTCTATTAATGCTGTGAGCCACCTGAGATGAACCGTCCATGCTCTGAGGAGCCCATATGGCAAGGATCATAGAGCTTTCCTTCAGAAACCAAACAAAGAGAATTTTCACATGATATCAGGTCACAAAACATATATTGAAGCATTAATGGTTAATAATACGACTACAACTGATAATCCTTTTTGTGAATTCTTCCTTCCTTCCCCCCTCCCAATCAAATTTATTTTTGGACAGCTCCCTATTGCTGCCATCACCAAGGAAAGGGCAACACGCAGAACCATTTGAGATTTTGTAGCTAACGAACACAGGAGTTTAGACCCAAATCTCTGAAGCTATGGCTGATGTTCCTCACCCTCTCTTCCCAGAAAAATCACCCCAGAAAGAGGTGTTATTCTGAAGCTTGATCAACATTATAGACTAATTCTTTGAGTGGCTGCACATCAGCTCTATCAGTGCAACAGACAGCATAATACCAGGACATTAATATTGGTCAGGGGAATGGTGATGATCATATAAATTGACACTTTTTCTGGAGGAAGACATACAGAACCAAGACCTCCATGTGTGAGATTTAATTCAAAGCATATGAATGTCCAATTACAGGTACATGAATCTTTTATGATCAATTATGGACAAAAATAAGAATTTTAGGCCTTGATACTTAATTTACTTTGAGATTAACACTTCCTACATTATTCAAGTAAGAGATTCTGAAACTCTATTAACCTCTGGCTCACTGCTTCACTTGTATTTGATAGTTCAGCTCACTTAAACATTTTTGAATTGTGTGACTATTTAACGGCTCCCAGGACAGCCTGTCTGAGTGTGCTGTATTTCCCTCTTGGTTTAAGGCTTGTTCCAAAGCCCACCAAAGCCTCTGGTTGTCTTTGGATCAAGCCGTTAGCCTATAATACTTTTATAACATAACCATTTCCCTTATAGGAAAGCCCTGAGGAATTTAATACTGATGAAACAAATGAAGAACTACAAAAAAAATCCTTCTAGAGAAGTTTCTCAAAGAGCCTGTTGTAATTTAATAGAAAAGGTGATTCATTCATTAAAAAAAAAAAAAAAGTCCTGTTTGTATCATTCCTTACATTTGTATAAAGCAAATAGCCAACAGAAGTTTGTAATTTTGTACCTTTAAAGGCCTTCCAAAGCAGACAAACCCCCGAGTTTCCATTTTCCTGTTTTCCTATCTCCCTAGTCCCTTTTGCAGGCTGCTGCTCAGGAGTGCCCTGTCTTGGCCTAACTCTGCTCTCACAGCTGATGGGAACAGCTCAGCCACTGGTGAGTGCTTTTGATAAACCCTTTCTGGCTCCACTCCCTGATCCCACTTCATCCCCACACCAGCTGCTCTAGAGATGGCAGCTTCTGCCTTTGTGGCAGCCCATCAGCAAGAGCTCACAGGTACTGTGGTGGCAGGGCTTCTCACCTCCATAGGTCCATCACATGTCTTGGTACATCACCATCTACCCCCATGCAGCAGATCCCAACCCCACACTCTCTAAACTTGTGCACGAGGCAGCAAGTGAAGGCATCTGCTTCAGAAGTTTTACGCTAGGACAAAGTCAGCCTATTAAGGGCTCTATAGGCATACTGCAGTCCCTACCCAATGCTAAGCATGACCACATAGCAGATCTACACAGTGTAAGTTTATGTTTCCTGATCCTGCCTAATTCTTTATATTTTTTTGCAGGCAGTAGGTTGGAGCTTACACATGTATACCTCAGACTGCCTCGTTCATTACGTTCCCTGGGAAAAGTAACCGCTTCAATTACCTTGTACAACATGGGTCTGAATAAAGACCTGCTTGGAAACACATGCTTGATTTTCAGAGGGTGCTGTTAGAAGTGTTAGCAGCATTCCAAGCGCTGCAGTAGACTTCCACACCACAAACACCATTTTATATCCTTTACAACTGTGCACATCTAACAGCGAACAATAAATCTATCTTACTAATTACACATTCAGCTTGTTATAACCATCGTAAAACAAGTACAGCTGGTAAAGCCATGAAATGATGTCAAATCATATTTCTGCTTTCTAGAGAGAAGCAGGGTTATTTTCCAGTCTCCTGATGAAGCTGACTGTTCAAAGCCATGTGTGGAAACAGCTGCCAACTAGGTCATCCACCTTTAATTAGGTAATGATATTGTCTTTTTTCCTACCCATTTAAAAGTGTTTGACATTCTGTAATTCAAAGTGACTTAAGTGTTTATCATAAAAAGCTGCCTTAGGAAGAAATTGAAGCACATGGTACTAAATCCAAGAGCCAGCATTTTCTCCTTAGCAGCCAAGTTCAGTCTGTTCAGCCACAGAGAGAGTTACCTAAAAAATGGAATTGCCTGCATTTCAAAGGGGGTATATCTAAAGTATGGATAGCTAAATATATGGTTACTAAAACCCCTTAAAAACGTGAGCTTCAGCAGCCACATGGGAAGAAAAGCCAGTGTTCTTCATGGCAACCTAGACTGACCAACACAAAATCTCTCCTACCAACTTGCCCAAGATTCATAAGAAAACACTGGTCTAACAAAAAAATGTGTTACCTCATTCAGGCTAGAGTTAATGCTGTCTGGCTGCTTGATAGGCTCGCTCTTGCAGCAGACAAACGTTGAAAGAATATCCTAATGTTCTATCCAGTAGCAGCTGAACAATACAAGCTTTTGAAAAACAAGGGGCTACTTGCAACATGAAAGGGAGGTAAATTAAATTTTCACATGTTAGAAGCAAATACCACAGGACATATTTATACAAATGTGTCTGAATAAAATCGGCAGCATCTGTTTGAAAAGCTGTCTCATTATCTGCCCCCACAGTTCCCGACGCAATTTGGCTGGACAAGCAGTAATGCTAAAAAAATTAAATTTTACCTTCCCATATCTGGATGCAAAGGTTCCCGTGAGTAAGGAGTGAAAAATAATTATCGTCTCATCCAAATCCCACACGAACACACGCTGTGATGACAGACAGGGTGGAAAAAAGAAATACAGTTACATATTAAGCAATTGCAAGAATTTCTTCAGTCAGGAAATATATCCTCTTGGACTAGAGCTTTTTAAGATCTCAAATCCATTTCGAGCACTGACTGAAGATGATTTGTGAAAGCAGGCAAAATGAAACATCAGGAATTTTGGAACTATGTGCGTGCTGGTAATTCTGAGACTCTGTTCTCCTAACAACCACAGAAATCCCCTGTTGCACGTCAAGACAGGGGAACAAAACAGCAGACTTGTAAGAAGCCCAAAGGAAAATAAATGTACATATCAAAAATAGTTTGATACTGATTATATAGAAATTGAGCAATTATTTTGACTACCCATGTCTGTAGGCTCCAGTTGTATTACTGATTTTATTCTGGCTCTTGCTACTCACTAGTCTGATGGTGGGATTCGCTAGTAGATGTAACTGTTTATCTTTGCCGGATTTACTAAAGGAATATAAATTAAAGTTATTACCTCAATCTCACTGTCAGCAGTAGGGGAAGGATCGTTGCTTCTTTTTGACCGGGCTCGTACCTTGCCGTCTGACCCTCTGTGGTGTCTGTCTGTTTCTGTATCTTTTGCTGGTGTTGTTGAATATTCCCCTATTATGAAAAAAAGAAATTCCACTGTAAACTTAAATTTTGCACTGTATCATTATAATTAAAGTATGAAACTTTTTAACAGAGAGCAGCAGAAACATTGTGAAAACACCATCAGAAAATCTTACTCTTTTCATGTCAATAGCTGACATAGTTAGAGAAATAACTTTTACCTTCTAAGACTTATTAAAACAATTTTAAAAAATCACCAAGACTCCCTATATAACATTTTAAAATAGCCATGTCACTTCAAAAACCTTACCAGATTTTTCATTGAAAAAAAATAGCTTTTTGAATTTTACTCCCCCCCCTGCTTTTCAAGAGAGAAATTAGAAAGGCAGTGCAAAAGGAAAACAAGACCAATTCAACTTCTGAAAAAATTTTTTTAAAAAAATTTGATGAATGCTCATGATTAACACTATACTTGCAACATCAACTTTTATTTAAAAATACAAAACTAGCCTGTTTAGCCATATTCCATTTCACAGGGTATAGTATTTTAGAAATAACTGAGAAGAGACAGTCAAAGGTGAACTTCCTTTGTATAAAGTATCTGTTTTGATCGGCTTGAGTTTCATAAACCTGTCCTGATTTCACTTACCTTGCATTACAAATCCTTTTCAAACACATTTTTCTTTTCACCTTGCTAAGTTGTGGCCTCTCCAGCTTCCTAGAGTAACCATGTTCTTCTTCAGAAAAGCTTGGATTGTGCCTAACAAGCCTTTTTGAAATCACCCCTTCTCAAAAAGGCTGAGATAAGATCTAAGGAACAGAAAATCCTCCAACTGCTTTTAGAGCAATCTGTGATCACTTCTTTTAAAAAACCAATATTAGTTTATTTTTCTTTTAGAGCAACCACAGATGGTCAGATTTGTTTCATAAGTCAGAAGAGCTACAATGGGCGTATACTGTGATCATCCATGAATTATGTGGCGTTTTATATAAACGTTATTGCATGCCAACGAAAACGTTAGTAGGGAATTGATATCTGAAGATTGTACTTGAAGAGTACCTTGGAGGATCATAATCCATCAGTAATTCCATAAGCCATTTAAGCTTTGAGACTTTAAAAATTAAGCACTCAAAGAGAGGCCACAAATTTTGAAGCCTTTTTGCATGGAATTCATCTTGAAGTTTCAACTTAGACAAACAGTTTGTGTTGATTTTTTTAAAGAGGGACTTTCTCTTGATGTACTTATTTTTGAATGCATATATTACATGTTGTTGTAAGTGGTGAATAGAAACCATGGGCTAAAAAGTCATCAGACAATCAGTAAACTCTGGGGCTTTTTCAGAGCATGGCTGTTTTGAACTCATTGCTACCCACGTCAGCCCTCAGTACTGATCTGGGGTTTGTATGTAATTGTTTTATCTTTCTGTACTACCTTTGGAGGAGCTAAAACCTTGCATACTCATGAAAATAACACAGGACAGTTTTAGAGAGCTTGGATGTTCTAATCTCTTCCCAAAACCCTGTGTTGCACCACGTAAGCAGAGCTGTTAAATACTAGGAAATCTGATTTAATCGTGTAAATAGATGTATTCTAAAAAACTCCAACAACAAGGTTATAGTGTTTATGTCTACAGGTAGCTGAGACTGCCAAACTGAAAACAGAAGAGATGCACCTACCAGACAGCGATTCTGTGCTCTGACTGGTGATATTGTGAGAAGACTCCTGCAGAGAGTAAGCGGAGGTTGGGATGGCTGAGGGGCTGATGCTGTTTGCAGACACATACGGAGAGTTGTAGGAGGAGCTGTAATACTGTGAGTACTGGCTTTGAGGAAAGCTTGGATATGACGAATATTCCTTTGAGGAAAAAAAAACCATCTAACTTCTGTATATCTGGTTTTATCTTATAAATGAGTAAGATACCACAAAGGCAGTGTTATCTACGCATGCAGCAAATCATGGTTCAGGAATATTTCACTAAAGAACCATGTGTCATTCACTTATGAAATTACATTTCTGCTTCTCCCAAATATACTCCTATTTTATTACGATTAACTAATGAACAAGAGGTCAGAAATCAGGCAAGTTCTGCTTTTTCTATAGCATTTTAGTTATCAGCACTAACACATTTTGTATTACAAAGTTCAACAATTGTATATAGGAGTGAACTAGGGTGGCTTTTTGAAAAGGGCCGTGATGGAACATAGTCTCTGTAAACAACAAAATACCTAAGAAATGAGAAGAACAGAATGAATAATTGGATGCGGGAAGGAGCAAAACAGGCTGCATTTTCCTATGATCAGCAACATTTTCTCATCACCTGTTGAACTACGTTACAAAAATGAAGAAAAAAAAGTAGTAATTGTTTTGCAGAAATGTTCACAGTTGAGTGTGTCCAACTATCTCAGCAGTAACTAAATGCCTGAGTGTTCTTCCTTACCTACAGAAAAATGAATTAAAAATACAAGGTGCAAATGACCTTGGGGAGCTAAGGTATCACAAAACCCTTTGTCTTGATTTTAAGGCTCCCAAACAAACTTAATACCATTATCCTCGTATGTTCTTTTTTTGTTAGAAGCAGGACACTGGAATAGGTTAGAAAACTTCTCTCTGGACAACTAAAACATAAAAGGTTTAGTTTGTTTCTTTTCATTTTAATTGCAACCCCTGCTCTTGTCCACCTATTTGCTTTTTCAGATAGAGAACTGTATTCATGCTCTGGGGATTGTCTTTCAGCAAAAGGCTTTTATTTCCTCAGAAATGCTAATTAGTCTCTGGTATTAAATAAAATTAAATAATAAAGTCTTTAGAAAGACTAAAAGCACTTTCCTCCTTAACAGCTTACATCTTTGTCTGTGACACAGCTATTTCATTAACTTTCAGTCACCAGGGAGCTCTCAAGAACAAAGACTCAAGTTGTCATAATAACAACTAAACTGAAAAAGAAATGAGATAATTTCATTGTTTTCTCTTAAAGAATATCACAAAATAATGAAAACAGCCCAATTAGTTTTCCTCTTTTTAGGTAACCTCCATAATTCAATCATACACACTTCTATCAGCAAGTGCTGTTGTTTTTAGCCAAAACTGAAGTAATAAAGAATTGCCCACTGTTGTCATTAAACATACAAGTCAATAATCACCTTACAAACAAGGAATTGAAATTACTGGCCAATGAAAACACATCTTCTGGGACAGTGTACTCATTTGTTTGGTCCAATCAAGAAAAGCCATTTGTTACTGAAAAACATCTGTCTTGTCTATATATGCACGCTGTTTATTTATACACACACATTTATCAAGGTATCTGAACCATGAAGCCCACAGACAGGTGTATTCTCAAAGAAGGAAGTGCACAGACAGCTCATATGGCTCAATATTCATCAGGGCCTGCCAACGCCTCTTTCAAATTGTTCATATTTATTACACAGTGCCAAGACAGCAGACGACAGGATCCTGGAAGCAGAGCTCTCTGTAGAGGATGGAAAACATATCTGAAAGTTGTGAGATGGCAAAGGAATGATGAAACTCTTAGCACTACTACAGTAGCACAGCAGAGACTACTACGGCATCCTCCTCCTGCAAGGACTTCACTCTGTGCAAGTGTGTGTATTGATACAGACATCTTAAAATTCATCAAGATACCTAGAAGTCTAGCAAACAGGCCACAGGAGCAGAGCAGAATGGTGTTCAGCAAAACACATGGCAGTACTTTCCTTAAGTATATGTAAACACCAGAATAATCTCTCTGATCTACCAATCTCGCAAGTGTTTAAAATAAGTGACGAGGTTGCCAATAATAAATGCTGAACCATACCTGATGCACAGCACTGAATCCTGCAGAATTTGTCAGGCCATTGGCTCCCTGGTAAATCCCTGTTGTGCCTAAAGGAAAGAATATCACAGTCATAAAACACACCAGCAATCAAAGTAACAGGATATATTAATACAAATAATTTCCAACAGGAAGTAAAGTACCATCTCACTAGGAAAAAGCGTATCACAAATCTTGACAAATATAGGCTGTAAAGACTTAGGGCTATTACTGACGTCTGCTTACTAAACGGCATTCAAAAACAACCATTACATACACTAAAACAAACACTTATGGAGCTGGGAAAAAAAGCTGGAAAACAAGGATTCAACCCAAATTTAAAATTCAGTTACTTCTTTTCCAATCAATAACAGAAGAGTATTTTTTATCATCTTCTCCTGTAAGAAAACCACTCAAATTACATATACAACCACACACACACTCTTTCATGCATAGGGATGTCCTGGAATCTGTCCTTATGGACCTGGTGTTGATATCCCAAACATAAGAACAATATTGCTGAGATTTCTGGGACAGCACGGAGCAAAAACATTGCTTCATCTGGGGATATTAGGAAGAGAAAGGATGGACAGGTAAGTTTTACATGGTTCTGTCCCAAATGAAGCAGCTGATGGCCAGCCAGGCCTCCTTAGCTGGAAGAAACATTACCATGAAAATTTTATGGGTGGACAAGTGAAGTTTCAGAAAAGATCTACAGGAACAGTCCTCCTTTGCCTTCCATCAGGGAAGTGGTAGGAGAGCTGCAAGCTTCCCATCCCCTGGATCCTGCATCCCTGGCAAGTTCTAGCTTTGATTTAACTCCAGTCTATGCTGTTTTCTATTTCAAAGTTTTCCATTTCACATGGGTGGAGAACTTCCTCTTGAGTTTGTGCGGTTCGATGAGAATCTATACTAAAAGCCTTCCTCTGGTGTTTTGCAACAGTCCTTGCTCCAAGGGCTGGCTGTTCATATAGAGGAGGCAGAAGCTGGACTATGCCATATTCCATCCTAACGGGAGGCGACGGATTCCAAAGAGCACTCAGACCTACTACTTCCACAGTGAAAGAGGTATGATTTTGGTGCTACATGGCCACAGTGGGCTCTTGTCTGGGCTTCATTTTGTCACATTGATGTACCATCAGATTGAGCCCTAATCAGGCACTCAGCCTTTTTTTCTTACCTGGTTTCTTACCATGTGAATGACTTTGAGCAGTGCTGTTTTAACCATAGGACTCTCTGCACATCTTCATGTGGCAACCGTTCTCCAAAGATCCACTTGCTTGTTTTTATTTTAAGACATCAGATTAGCTAGGGAATGGACAGCTGAACAAACTCCATTCTGCCAAGTGCAGCTACGCAGCGCATGCACCGAGAAGTAAATCTCAAGCCAAAAAGAAACAAGAGGGAGGACTCTGCCCTTCATAACTAACTTGCTGCCACATGTAGTCTTTAAAAAGAAAAGGGCAGAGAGGAGGAAAAGAGGTGCAGATGACTGCCAGTTACCTGGAGGCTCGAGTCTCCCCAAGCCCCCTGCATATGCTGGCTGGTTTGCTGAGCCAGCGCAGGTGGGTTCAGGTGATGCCTCCTCCTGGCATTCACCTCTTGGAGGCAACTCTGGGTGGATCAGTATCCAATCCTTCCTCCTCCCCACAACCCACATGGGGAAACTGCCCAGAGCAGCATCCAGAAGAGAGCAACGCATTCAGCTATTGGCATTTTCCCACCTCCCGCCCATGATAGGCTTTGCTTCAGAGTTTTTCAAAAAGTCACGAGTATGTAGCAGGATGAATATATTCCTGTGGTAACTAAGCATTTCTCACCACTGTGAAGGGGAGTAATAGAGCCCCAGCGCTTACAGGCAAAAACAACCTTCACAGAACACAAAACAGCTCTTGTACACCAGAGCTCAAAACAATACAGGGGGGAATTTTTGATCTTCCTAAACTGTCATTTAGAAACAATCCATCATCCTTTATTAAAGCTGTCAAGAGGGGGATGAGTTACCTCAAGGGACTCACACTTTATGTGTAAATTGTGATGAGAACATGTTTATTGCTGTGCTACCTGCACATGATACCATAGCTTCCTGGTTTCCAAACAATCAGAGAGAATTATAAAAAGAAGGAGAGATCTGCAGAATTGGAATGAACTTACTCTGAACTTTGTACCAGCTGTGCAAAGCAAGTGTGTCCCTGCACACCCAGGGCGGGTATGTGAGCAGGGAGAAGAGGGTAGAAACATAGGGGTGAGAGGATGGGGAATGAGTCATGCTCCATAGCTTCCCACAGTACCTTGAGATAACCCTATGTGGTGGATTTTACACTGTCATTTTATAGAATACATTTTTGCCATTTTAGCTGAGCTACCGCAGGTCCAAGTTCAGGTGTCCCTTACAGGCTGCTGCAGTCTGGCTCACTCTGCCTGGCGGATCTTCATAGCGAAGGACTGTGGTGCAGAGAGAGAAACTAAACTTCCTGATTTTTTACCTGCATATTTAAATACTTGCGAAAGTGCTTAAGACTGGTATTTCCTATAACCTGAAGTTCAACAGGCCTGGTAACAGATTTTGGCAACACAGGTTCTTCACTTATTCTGGCCCTGTCATTGTATCCTGACCAAGCAGGAGTATCATTTGAGCATAGTTTGTCTACATTGAGATCAAACACAACTTTCTTTTTCTGCCCCTACAGCACCACATTTGGAGAATGCACACACACCCCTCCCCCCCCCGCCCCCCCCCCCCCCCATGGTATGCCCTGAGAGCTGCTAAACTCAGTATATCTTGGCAGCTCAGTATTGTTATAGCAGAATAGTCACAGATAAGGACACTTGAGACAACCAAACAACCAAAGCTAGTAAAAACTTGGAATTTCTTCCCAGCTGAACAAAGTACAAAAAGCTGGGAGAAAAAAAAAATAAAATCCATTATCTGCATGGAAAAGAAAGTTCTTGAAGATTCAGGTTCAGAAGTATTTCATTTCAATATCAACCTTTGTCTTGGGGACTAGAGCTGTCTCATGGGGACCACTATAGCTCAGTCCCTGCTCCACTTTACAGGCTAGACTGGAGAGACTATGTTTTCAGTGATCAGTTCAAATGGAAGGAAGACAAACAAGCACCACAGGCAATGAAGAAAAGGATAAACCTTCTCTCATCATGAGCAGAGAATGAAGCTTGCTAGTTACAGTTTCTGTGAGCAGCCTTGTAGAACTCAGCAGTTCAGAACACATATCAGAACTGGCCCCAAATGTTTGCTTTTCCTCCCTGAGGTGTTGATAAGAAATAAACATTTCCATAATAAAATGAATTCTGCCACGTGCAATTTCAGTTTTGCATCAGTAAATTTTACTCTCAAGAAATTCTGGAAAGTTATCATCAGACCTCGCATACTGGCATTATTAATTTAGCCCTATTCCCCATGTAACCATTTTTTTCAAATACTTTCCCAGGTAATACCACTTCTTGTAATATTCAGAGAGAGACTGGAACAACATTAGAAAACAGTGCTTACGTGGAATGCGGCACACCTAGGAAGCCTCTTGGTAAGCAATGTACATGAATGCCTGGCCCCCTCCCATTTCTGAGTGGATACTGCCCATTTCCACAGGACTTTTGCTTTCACACATATTGGCTTTTTTTCCTGACCTCTGAAGACAGCGCACTATCTCAAACTGCAGCTGATTTTACATTTGCAATACTGTAGGTGTGCGAGCAAGCCATTCGTTTCCATCTTGGTAGCTCAATGTCAAGTAATTGCATTCAGACTCCTACTTGCAAATCAGAAACAAGCCTAGGATCTCTCCCTTTGGATCTTCTCCATATGGAATATGGTTCACATCTGTGTTCAATCAAACCAGTTGCTAAATGTCACAATGCCCTCATTCACAGGTAGCTTAAAGACCAGTTAGCTGGTAATAAAACAATCTAGACTCTAGAGTAGAATAGCTCTTCAGATATATGGTACTGTAAAAGTTCCTGTAAAGTATGTACATCACAAACACACTTGCACAAAAAGACACCGCGTTAAAGGTGTGCATATGCCATACATATTCAGTGCCATGACTTTTCCTTGATAAGTAGATGTGGCCCTTCTCTATATGAGCGTCCAAGGGCAACGTGTACAGAGAAACTCTTTGTGAGTTGATTGATGGTATATTCCTGTTCTCATACAGATGGATTTCATTTGCTATTTTCCCCTCATTCCCTTTTTAATTCAGGTATTTTAAAATCTATGCCATGGTCAATGATAATTTCACTAGTGCGTAACCTGGACTGTGCTCCTGCAAAAACTTTCATGCCAGCTTCTCCTTCCTCTCAGTTTTTCCCTTTCTCTCTTTAAGTCACTGCAATAACAGCCTGCATTTCTTCCCCTCCTTTTCCAGGTAAGAGGAAGTAAAGAAAATAAGGGAATATTCATGGTTATTTTCAGTATCTTCAGAACTAAGCTCTGGCATTGCTAAACAAAGTTTTCTTTCATTTTATGAATACACAGCAAGACATAGGAATATTGGTGTCTTAGGGAGTTGTGATTAGAGACAGGATGGGCCTGTGGTATAGTTCAGATCAATACCACAGCAAACTTTAAAAATCAGGTTTGTGTCCTTGCATTTCACAGGTCAGAGGGGCCCTGACATCAGGGAGGTATTCTCCAACTCTCCTGTACTGCTCCAAAGAGAACAGGCTGCTACATTTAGAAGAACAGATGGTTTGCACTTCCAGTATTAAATGACTCAACAATCAGAGGAGGAGATAGCCAGGTTCAACACAGGTGGACAGAAGGGCATTTATCACAGCACTCTGGGTAGCCAGCTGCAATTGTGAGTCCATGAACACTCAAAAGATGGAACACTGGACTGAGATGAGGGTGTTCAGAGGGTGATTACCATGGGCACTTCTGAATGTGCATGAAATAGAACAACGAAGCTTAGATCCAAGTGTTTCCTCTAACTTGCAGAGGAATTGCACAGTGGTTCCAGGGAGAGTTCTCTCAAAGGATTATTTGATCACTTAGCACTAATAAAATAAATGCCTACAGGGTTCAGCTGAATTGCATGGTATTTTACAAGCTTGCATATAATGGCTTGTGTATTCTTACATCAGCAAGCTGTTTTCCTACAGGAAACAAAGTTGACTGTCAGTGATGCAAGGAAAGGCCTTAGTCTAACTCCCAGCAGTGTGCATTACTCTATTATATGAAGAACATCTGGCTGAAGACTTGCATGGTCATTCAGAAAGGTTCTCTGCAGTGCTTTAGCTCTCTGACAAGCTAATGTTTCCTGCAGTAAATATTGCCTTCTCCAAGCTGCTACTTTTTTAGTGAGAGGTTAAGCACTCATCAAAATTACCTCCCACCAGCTATACTCCAGTGCCTTGTAAGATTCCAAATCCTACAACATCTGCCTGCATTTATTGGGCAAGAAAACTCATAAAATGTTGCATGGCTGTCAGCTGTGGAGGTATTTCAAGACTATCTGACCTGTTAAAGGAGAAGAAAAACTCAACCCATATGTACTTTGCAGCATATTGCTCAACTGTTTGCCATTAGGCATAATGAACTGTTCCCCAAAACCAGTCTTGTATTTCTGTCTGGAAGAGCTCAGACAGTATAGGGAAGAGCACACTATATTAACCTAGATGAAAAGCATGATTCTACAATGTACAGCACTTGACATCAGCAGTGTCTATTAAAGGACATTGCTCCCAGAAGCATATGAACACCTCCTGCAGATAATACTCTGATACGCAACCCATTTAAAATACGCCCATTTGTCTGCCACTACAATCCCATTCAGTCCTGCTAGCCTGACCAGGTGTCTGAGGGCACTCTGAATGGTGATATAAAACACATTTCATGGTACAGTTTTTCTGAGTCAATGCTCTTCCCCTGCTGCCTGCTTCTGGGAGTACTCAACCCACAGAGCCTCAAAGAGCTTTAATAAGTGATGACCAGAGCAGTTTTAAGGGCCTGGCTTTTACTATCCTTTTGAGCCTGGTCACCTGTACAGCTCAATCCAGCTCAACAATGGTGTTGAAAGTGCTGGGATGGTTTATATTTACTCTTAGGATTTGAACCATGGGAAAGCAATTAAATTTTATTATATTTTGAGAAAGTGTTCCTTTTAACCACTCCTATGAAATGATGCTGCAGCTATAGAAGGAAATCACACTGGATTGCCTTTAAAAACAAATCACAAGGAAATGTTTTGGGCCAAAAAGTGAACATCCTTACAATTACTTTATTTGGGTGCCTCCACGGACACCAAAGATTAAAGATTCCTCCAGCTGCGGTTTCATCCCGGACACAATCCTCCACTGACAGATAACAAGACATGATAAAGGAAAGCTGGATTTGCCACCTCCTGTGCTATTTAGTGGCTATGAGATTCCAGTCCCCAGGTCAGCATTAAATCTAACTAGCCCTATAACATCTGCTGTCATGCACTTGGGGATAAAAATCTAGCCGGTGAGCATAGCCACATATTTAGCAATTCCCTTCCCCTTGAGCAAGGCGGAAAAGAAAAGAGCAAGCTAGGCAGTGTGTCTCCACTCTCTGACCCATTACCTCAGATCATGGTAACTCTCAACTGAATGGTCTAGAGCCAGGCGTTTGCCCCAAGGCTTTTTCAGCCCCTCCATGCACTGCTTTGGTACTGCAGTGCCTCCAGGTAAAAACCCGCAACAGTGGCAGACAGTGGATGCTCGGAGAAAAGTGTAAGAAACAGGACAAACACAGAGTGATCTTTGCCCTGGTATTGCCTTGACAACTTCATTTTATCTGCCAATTACAGACTTTCTAAGCCAAGTTTACATCCTTCTCTTTTTATCTTTGATAACTGTCAATGGGGTCTTCTTCAGACAGTGCACGTATTCTTATAGTTCTAGAGGTCACAGTATTGTAGTGAAGAAGTTTCAGTGTTTAAACCCTGCCAATATAAATAGAAAGTGCATCCAAATTACATATAAAAAGGCCCCTGCAAGAGCATTCTCCAATGCCAGCACAGCAGTTGAGAAACTCCTGAGTTGCACAGCCTGTGCTAACTGAAGCAGGGTCAGACCTTATTTGTCCACTAACACCATCACAGTCTGTGATTGTATGGCTGCATTCTACTTTTTCCACAAGAGCATTACCTCACACAGTGCCTGGAAATGAGATACAACAGAAAGCGGTACCAATACTGCACCAGCATAATGAATCTGATGTTTCCTAACTTTCAAGTGCTTGACTATGCAGGTATGATGTTTCTTGATATAGATTTTTATATGTAATTTTACACTAACTCTTCTATTGCCTTCTAGATATTTTCAAGAAAACATTATTAGGCATACCAAATCAATTATTCAGTGAAGCTTCTATAACATTTTAGCATATTCTATGCCAACTGCACTATAAGCTGAATAATCAAGGCCAAGTTAGTAATTTCCCAAGCTGTTACCTTCCTATGGTTTTGGGGTTTCTTTTTTACATCCTACAAAAATGATGAAAATAAAAGCCACAAACAGGAGCCTCTGTGACATCGACACATCTCTGTGACTGTTTTCTATGCCTATTTTGCTCATTAACCCATGTTTTGAGTATTCTATCTGACCTCCACAAATGCTTCCAAGATAGCCAAGCAGCAGGTTAGGGAAACGTCAGTCCTTTCTCCTCTGTTGGCTCCCACATACCACACACAAACTGTATTTTCTTCATCCAGTCCCTTCACTATTGTCCCCCTACCTTATTGCTTCTCTCTCATTCATGACTGTCATGCCTGCTTCCATCTCCCCGATGCCATCCTCTGCAAACCTGATGACAGTCAGTCAAACAACTTCCTCCCACACTGCTGTTCACACTGAGGAAAGAGTTCCTCCTAAGTATTTGCAAAACTAATGTTTCAAAATACTAATTTTCCACAATTCCTCCAAAACTTCTGACACTGGGTAGGAGGCCCAGATGCTCAAGTTACTGCTTCTAATGCAGATTAGTATTATTATTCTTCCTTTATACTTTTCCTAACTCCTTATCTACCCTCATCCATGACCAAGGCTCATAGTTGCAGCAATAGTGTACAAACAGCATCACCACCACCACTGGGCAACACTCATACATTTTGTTTCAGTGTGAGCACCCAGGTGGCCAGCTAAACTTTATGGATATCAAGTCTGATCTTTTGTACAGAACAACCATAGAATTTTATCCAATGCTTCCTGCAGTGGACCAATGACTTGTCTCACACTCAAATATATACTTCTAAAACTACCTGTAGTAGTTCTAAAGCAGAGATTTGGACAGACACTCTGAAACACAGGAAACAAGCTAGAAGAATGAAGCCTCATGAAGTGCAAGCCAGCTCTTCACAACAGGCAGCTAGGTGTGGGCAGAGCTCTCCTCCACACATCCCTCTGGTGAAACCTCCTCTTGAGCACCTCAGCAGACTCAAGATACCTCAAAGTAAATGCTCTGTCTCAGAGAAGACTCCTGAGTTTGGCTGTATCACCATCATCTCTACAATTAATATCATTTTGCCATTACTTCTGAGTTTCCATGAGTGCTATTCAGCCACGAGAACCTGTGTCCCCACTCAACCTTTAAACCTTACCACAAAGCCTGGTGTTCCTCAGTGATAAAGACATTGCCAATAAACCCCTGATTAGCCCAGACAGAGCAGAAGTTACAGATGATTTGTCAGCCCATTTCTCTCTTACAAACACACACTTGGTCCCTTAGCTTCAGGACCATCCACCCGGGTGTCTACTCCTTCCAACAGCATATCCTCTTCCCAAGTCCCTCCTTGTTTAATAATGACCAAGGAATGAGTTCTGAATGGAACCTCAAAAAAAAGCAGTAAATGGAAAATGAAAAAGTTAGAGCAGGGCTTTCTCCTTGGGTAGCAGTAGCACAGATCCTCGCAGCTTACAGTGCATCACTGTCAACACCTTTGCCTCTCCCTTTGACTTCCGTCTCCTGTAAGATAGCTCATTTTTAAAATGGCTTGTTTTAAACCAAAGTAAATGTAGCATGGTCAGCCCCTGGTGTTTAAAAATCTTTGAAAGGGAGCCTGTGCTGTTATCCTGAAGAACCTTGTATTTACACTGTAAAAAGTGAGGTCTGACCCCTCCTGAAGAGAGGCCTCTCCCTGCTGAACTCGCCATGGAGTGGAGCACAGCTTTACAGCCACAGTTTTAGACTGCAACTAATGCAAACCAGCTGTGAAGCAGAAGCTTTTGAAAGAGACTACTCATTTTCTACTGAGGTTTTAATTTTATGAATCTAAGGCATCTGACTGACAGTTCGCTGAGAACATGCTCTCGCTCTCCTTTATTTTCTGGGACTTCAGATGGATCACTATCTGTATGCTGATCTGTGATCCACATTTCTCAAGTGCAGATTGAAATTTCCTTTTCTCACACATTTCATCACTAAGTACTTAAAGAATCAAGCTTAAAATTAAACATGCCACTTCCTTTGCAAATTCATGCAGGCAGAGCTAACTATTCATGCCAAATAGATATTTATGGCCTCATATTAAATATGTAACACACAAACTGGCACACAATTGCAAGAAATTCAGGCAGCTGTTGGAAAAAAAATTGTCTAGATTATCCAGATATTAAAAAGAGCCAAAATGTTTCCAGCACAAGGAAACATTTCAATTTATTAAATACTCTGATTCATAAGCAATTCATTCCACAAACATAAGCAACACATGTAATTAGTCCACTTGAAATCAGCATTGCACAAAAGAAATGCTGCTTTCTATTCATTCATTATTTGACAGCTGATCAGAGCAGACTCTACAAAGAAAACAAATGCTCAGCAGTAGCAAAGAATTTCACTGCGTAGGTCTTTGGCCCCAAATTTATGTCTGCAACGAAATCAATACTGCTTTGCAATTCCTTGGCAAAGGAAAGTTATCCCAGTTACATAACTGAATTTTCCTTTGTAATGTAAAAAGTATTTTGTGGGTAGATAGATTTGGATATTAAAAAAAAAAAAAAAAAAAAGTGTTCAAATCTTTTCCTGCCCAATGACAGTATCCCCAGTGGTCTTTGGCCACAGTTTTAACTGTTGTGCAATTTCATAGTTTCATACCAGCTGTCATTTTAGCAGTAATAACTGAAGAGCAAGGCATTGTCTAGGAATTAATGACAAGCTGAGAAGAGATGGCCTGATGTGCAATAAAGGGCTAACACATGCTCACGCAACCACAGGAAATGCTCTGTAAGCTGGCTGCTATTGCTCTCTCTGCATAGCTGATGGTTTTCTGTTAGCTAATGTGCTGGCACAGTTTTCTCTTTGTATTTTACATAGCTCATTAAATGATAAGTTTCTTATATTCCAAAGATTTCTCCCCCACCCTCAGCAACAACAAGCAGTTTCCTCAACTGCCAGTTAAGATGGTTAAGCTCTTTGGGGCAGAAGTTAAATATAATCTTTGTGTCTTATGTTCAATTTCTATCATTGAATAATAATTTTACCAAAAGTCTGAAGAAATCACTGAACTGCTAATTGTCAGAAAATGTAAACTTAGAAAAATGTGTGCTAAAAAGCATGATATACTTCTAATATCTTGCCTAGGATATTGTTTGGGGATTTAGTGCTGTAATCGTACACTTACATGAGGATTGATTAAGAAACAGCATAGTCCTTGAAGCAACATTTATTTACCAGCATTACAAATTTATCACTTTAAAGACAAAAATCTAATGCAAGCTGTTACCTCCTCTTCCAATTCATGACTCTAAAACTGACTGGCAACCCCAGATTGGCCACAAGCATATTTCAAATATCTTCGCTTCATTATGAAACAAGTTAATTTTGTAAATACAATAATGACATGAAACAAAAGTGTATACAGCACTGGTTAAAAAGAAAATGTCACTCCTTCAGAGTAAATAAGTGAATACCAGATTTCAGTCTATCTGAATGTTACTCAAAGTCTGATGATATACTATCATAGCCATTGTTACATGGCAATTAAAATAATTATTTCAATCTATGGTACCTTTGTGATATAGTTTCATGTCATTTTTATGAGCTATGGAACTTGCCAATCTCATCTTTTATATCTATATACGTGTGACATATTGCATTAGCCATTTGGCTTATAAACCCTCCCACACTTAATTTATTTTCATGCTAGGGAAGCATGAAAATAGATTTCCCCTTCTGGCTGGCTGTAAAATAGGTTTTTTACTTTACCACTTAATGACCAAAAGAATGTTCTACCCTCATTCTTGCTTTTTAGTGGATTCTGTCCTAGCTCAAGACCAGGATACAGTTGATAATTGGAGTCAAAGATGAAAAGCTGAATGCTACCCCATTACACCTGCATCGTCTGTGTTTGTAGTGACAACAAACAGCCTTAAGAGCGAGCAGACTTTGGCTTCAGAAGTACCATGTTACTGACAACAGCCATCAGGGAGGTGAGGCTGCAACCTGAAACGAGTATCACAGCCAGAGCTAGTGCTGGTAGCAAAGGAACAGGAGAGGAAACAAACCAGCACCAACTATGTTGGCACTTACTGAAGGAGAACATTTGTCCTAGAGCACTGTGAGACAACGTATTTGTCACTTCGGTCATTTATTCCTTGGTGATTGGAGTAACACACCTACAATGGGTACCTATTTGCTGGCTGGACTGTGTAACTCGTAAATGGGGGGACAGTGAGGAGGAATCACATAGGCTGCACAGTCTACTCAAGATTCACAGTCTGACCACCGACACCCTCCTGCAGATGACTTCACTATGTTACTCTGGGAGCTGGTTCTCAATGGAGGCAAACAATACCAAAGTTATTTCACTTAAGTAGCTGAGCTACTACCATCTTACAATACTTGCAGAGATTAGCTTAAGAAAATAATTTTTTCCTCACACTTAAAATACAAAACTGAGCAGCACACACCTTTCCTTGCTGATCCCTGGCATGTCACCCTCTTCAAGATCCCTCTTTCAGCATGGTGCAATAAACATTTTGTCCTTGAAGTGGGGGTTAAGAGCTTGACTCTTAAAGTCCCCCTGAAATTTGATTTTATAAAAATATTTAAATAAAAAATTGTCCTTTTCAGCTGGTTTAGCTCATCACCCAGAGTCCTTGCCTGGGTCAGCAACAGGATGACCAAAAGGAATGAAGTGAACTTGGCAAACGTCTCAATGGTTCTGGAGCTGGGTGGCATGGAGAGTTGCTTACTCGCATTAGGGAGACAGAGCGATCACCTCCCCACCCCCAAGTGCTGTGGCGTGGGAAAGCACTGAGCACACATTCCTCGGTAGCACTCAGCACAGGAAGGCTCCTGGCTTCTCACTCAAACCTTTCACTAGCACTCAGCAAGGTAAATAAACCATAGGGTCAGGGAGCTTCAGACTGTTCCTCTAATGAGCAAGGAGAAGGGTGGAAATATTTGTTTACAACAGGAAGACACATTTACTCCTGCTCCCTTTGCCTTGGAGTAAGCACCTGCCACTTGCAGAAACTGTTTTCCTCTGTTTTCTTTTGCATTAAAGGCGTAGTGAGCTGGCTGAAATGATCTTTCTGGCATAAAAATCTGAAAAGAAGTGATTTCACCTAATACCATAGCATTGCCCTAGGGAACATTACCTCAAAGCACTTTGGGCACATTCATGCTCATACACATATGCATTAAGTTCCTCCCAGCCTGTTTTGGTACAACACATGGTTGTGTCACTATTGTTTGCACGTGTAACATTTTCAAGTGCTGATGCACAAAATTTGCTTGTCTAAATCTCTTCATTGAACAAAGGGGCCATCTCAAAAACTTCAATCTCAAGTAAGTCAAGAGTTTACCTTCTCAAACAGCTCAGCTAACACAAAGCACATGTGGAAGCTGTGTTCTGGGGAAACAAAAAATGACAGAAACCTAGACAGGAATAATACACTGATCTTCCAAGGCAGCAAAAGAAAACGCCAGTAATTTGTCAACAGTGGTGTTAAATCCATCAGTATCTAATCATATAGTAATTAGTCAGGACGCAGCATGATTGCTATTGCTCCAGGAGAGTACAGACCTGGCACTTCAGCCTATCAATGAAGCTGTGATGCTCCAGGTACCTACAACTGCTGGTAACTGCAAGCCACAGTTTTACTAAAAAGAGAGGACTTGCACTGCTGACAGCGTAACACAATCTCAAGACAAGACTGGTATGTTCAAGGAGCAAAATAGAAGCCAAAACCTGAACTCCTGTTAGGAGTAGGAGAGGTGAAACTTGTAGGAGTCGAGGTGACAAAACCCCCAGATTAGGCTACGGGGTTCTTTTTTTTTTTTTTTTTTTTTTTTTTTTTTTTTGTGTCACATTCAACCCAGGTGTCACCAGCATATCCCATGAGGCATTCAAGCCACAAAAACCACCTCAGTGTTAGGGATATGTGCTCTGACAAAACTAGCACATGAAGTCTCAGCAGAGAGTCATCTTTCAGTCTTCAGCTTTCTTAAATAACTTCTACAATAAAATGGATTTTACCTTGTTTCCCATCTTAAGTAACTGTTTAGGATTTTATTTGCTCTTAGACTTAAAATTGAAGTGGATGTGTCTGTCCACCTTTTACACTCAGGGTTGAGCAGAATTGAGAGAATTGACAGAAACAGCTTTGCAAGGGGGATAGCTAAGTGTAATGACACAAAAGGGCATTTTGCCTAGAGGTTTTAAAAAGACCCCCAACAATATCAAAAAGCAAAGTGAGAGACTTGATCTCTCTCCCCTTCTATGGCTTCTACAAAAACTTGGGAAAGCCATGCAATTCCTCTTTGGTTTCCCAACCCTTGGAAGATGTCTGAGGGAAGGACAATGCCAAGGCAGAGCTTTGTCCTCATGTGCATTCCCCTTCCCTTCAGCAAAGTCAGTCCCCTTGGAGTGACTTTTTTCCTCCAGTGAAACAGCCTCTCGGAGAGCTCATGCATCTGTAGTACAAAAGGACTAGCACTGCTGCTGGGAGGGCTGCTGCAGCTGTACCTGAGCTGCTTTTTAAACTAGCAAGTCTGGATATGTATAGCCACAGCAGGAAAGGGTGCAGCACGTTTAGCCTGCATGGCTGATGGGCTTCCTGACTCTTCCCATTCACAAGCACCTAAATTGGACAATTTTAAACTACTTGAGCTACTGTCACATCTTTGACAGTAATTAAGATATTTGCTCAGAAACAGCAAGAATATTTGCATTTTGATCTCTTCAAAATGTTTTTTTAAACGCTTGGCTCAGTTCACATACTCATGGCAATTCATGCTTAATGCAAGGCACTTTCTAATGCAGGTGTGCTGAGGTTTAGCAGAAGACAAAATCTAATCTTTACTTTTTACTAGTCAAGTTCTGTACAAACACCAAAGTGGACTCAGAGCTTGAGGCCTGCAGGTGAGGAATGAAACTGCACTCCCAGGGGACTCAAGGTAAAGGCACAGAGATAAAGTGATATTTTAAGGACATTATCTGTTTCTCAGAATATACTCATTATTCTTATATGTAAAATGACTGATCAAGATGAAATGATTATGTTATGGTCCCTCTCATCTGCTATTGTTTTGTTAGAATTTACCATCATTCTTTGCAGGATTGCCTGGAAAGGTGTTTTTAAATTCAGATTACACAGAGTACATACAAATGTCAGCACTCCTCCTCCAACTCATGCTTAATGACTCAGCAAGTCCCAGGAAAATAAATAAATACGCATCAACATAATTCACAAAGATCAGGAACAGTACACACTGAAGGAAAAAGCATACAGAATACCAGCCAAGTAATGAAAACCTGCCATATGCAGTTCAGGTTTCTGACCAACAGCACCAAAATGCTCAAAGAAATCAAATACCATGCTAGAAATCGGCTAAAGGGAATCACAAATGAAATTCCACCATTTTCATTTAATTTACACTTCTTGGCAATTCAGATTTAAACCCTTTCATAACTTTCTTGGAGTTGGTAAGTCAACATTCAATCTCCTAAGAGTTGGTGTTTCATACAGCTTCTCAAATGGAATGACCAGAAAGGAACTTTAAGTTTTATTTTTAGACATAAAAGTACATTCCTGGTTGTACAATGAAATAAAGTGTTATAAAGCTACAAGCACAACCCACTGTCTTTGAAGCCTTAAGGGAATCCAATTCATTATTTTATAATCAATTATTATTCTGAGAACAATAAAACAGTTATCGTAAACTTACTAAACCCTAGCCCAGTAACCCTGAGGAAAAAACAGCTGGTTTCAGCTCTGCTCTTCTGAACCTTACCTCAGTAGTCTGCAGGTAATTAATGATGTTGGTACTTTGGGATTTAAAACAGGCAGATGTATCTTAGCAGGTGTCAGTTATGTCTTAACAGTAAAAAAAAATTTTTAGTATCAAGGTATCAGCTTTTAAAAAAAAAAAAATAGTGGAGAGAATATACAGCAGTTTAACCTCAGAGCAGTTTGTTCAGGACAGCATAGGGCAGAAACAAAATACTAAGAGTACTGTTTGTACAAAGCGTAAAACCACCTTTGCTTTGCTTCCACTCAGAATCTAGGAATTCACACTAGCACAACCACCCCAGGTACACAGTCACAAAATTAATTAAAAAAAAAAAAAAGAGAAAACAGTTTCTGCAGAAAGGCAAAACTTATATTGATCATATGTGAAGCTTTGCTAGGGTATACTAGTGCTAAATCTAGTACCTCAGCCAGAAATTAATGCCTTGATGAGCAAAACAGATCTACGAAGACTTACCTCTTTCCCTATCCTGACTGCCTATACCTAAGGTTTTCATTGTAATTGAAAAAGAAGAATTGGTCTAATATGAAGGTATAGGATTCTGACCTCTCACAGCACATCCTGCAAGGCACCAAGCTGTACTCACCGTGCATCTGGTACGTGTACGGTGCTTGTCCAGCAGTCGGGGTACTGAAGCTGGATCCATAGCTAAGAAACCCACTCTGTCCTGGGGAATGGCTCAGGCTGTCCTCTGTTTTAATGCCTTTGGGGCATACAGTAGAAATCAAGAGCAGAACATGAGTGTTTGTCATATGAAGGTATTAAAAAAAGCAAGTTTAGGAATTAACAATTTTTCAGGTAGATTTTAACCCAATAAACTCTTTTTTCCCCTATGCTTTTTTTTTTTTTTTTTTTTAAATTATCTGCATTAGCCAACCAGGTCTAATAACCAATAATAGAGTCAAGTAAATTCATTGTAAATAATACTTGAGTCAGTTACAACCTGTATCCATACCCGAATGAACTTTTGCTAAGATGGATAAACAACAATGAATAATACTGTTTTCAAAACAATTTCTGAACAAATAATTTTGGCCTAGAATTCAACGAACTCATTGGCTCATGAACTTTCTGAACAGTTATCAGATGCAAGCAATGATTAACAAAGCAACAGGACCTTCAGCGAGATAACCTCAAGGCTTCTGTTCTCAACAGAGTTATCTTTTACTTGCATTATATTTTCAGCTTTGGAAGCAAAATATTTATTGGCAAGTCATACAGGAGGGTTATCATCTATTCAGTTAGATATAACATACAGTTCAGGAACAACAGGTAAGCCCTGAAGCCACAAAAATCTTTTCATTACTAAAATCAGTCAATTAAACTGACAATTTACAGGGGGAAAAGCAATAGCTGAATTAAACATTGCAAGATGAAACCTTTGCTGGTAGTGAAAGGGGTTGATATTTTATTCTGAGATGCTGCCGAGATCATAGAGCTGTATTATTAAAACAAACAGCTGAAAGGTGCGTCTTATTATGAAGCCTTTGGGCGTGATCCTTCCCCTCCTTTGCATGCCTATTTGCACAAAACAAAAAATGGCCATTGGACACACCCTGAGTGCGGGGACTAAACAAAGACCCTGTTGATGTTCTGGACTTGGATTTTACACAGTTCCCAGGCTGTTGTCATCTTTTAGCGCTTGTAAGCAAACTTGCCAAAAGACAGGTTGAATTCACATGCCTTTCACCAAACACACTGTTTTCTAGCTTAATGACTCTTAAAAGCAACAAGCGTGCATTTGCTCAGGTTGGGAATAAGTTCTCCCAGATAATGTTTTCTCTAATAAAAATCACGTCTTTTAGCTTTAGGTGAGAATAGCTGCAATGCAATTTGAGTACAAGTTAGCAACAAGACGACAATGCTGCATTGTGAAACGCAGGAAGTTTATTTGGACAGTGAATGAACATGTGTTGGTGCAAGCGTCCGGCTCCATTTCTGCTGGGGAAGTGAAGGTATTTGCAAGTGTGTGCAGAGAAGCTGCTTTTCATAACATCCCATGCTTTTCAATTACATCAGCACTCCGCATGTGAGCATTCAACCTACCCCAGCTACAATTAATCTTCAGCGAATGGGCCTTTTTGGAAATCTCAAAATTGTTGTCAGACAGCGAAATAACTTAGCACCAAATTAATTTCCACACAATGTTCTGTTTTGTCTAGAAACTGGCCGAGTTTTATTTTTGTGCCTAAAAACAATACTGCTTCATTGTTCTTGGTTGTCAGCCAGGTGGAGCTTTTCATATGCTGTGCTGAGTATCTTAGAGAGGGTATGTGGGCTGGGGGAGGGAAATCACTACCCAAGGATGCTAAGAGGTCATCCGCAGGATTTATAAGCAGCATATGGGCCTGACACATGTATGCCCTAAAGACTCTAGGCAGTAGCAAATGGCTCTACTTTCACCTGCTCTAACAGGACAACTGTTCAGTTTGCCTTGGAAATCAGCCAGCTGATGCAAACACACAAGTAGCTCCAGGAAAGGGTCTAAAAACATTCCTCTCATCATCCTCATAGAGCTTTGGCTCTGCCAAGCCCATTTCCCTGGCCTTCCAGACCATAGCACTGAATTTCCCTTCAGTCAGTAAAAGCTTTGTCAATAGCTGTATAAAAGCTTCTTGTTGGGAAGAGACACTGTATTTGTCAAGCAAACGAAGGTGTTTAAAAGCACAAGAGAAAACAGGAGCGGAAACAGAACCATGAAACCATTTTAATGCTGCAAGGCTCAGCACTCACAGGATCAGCTGGGAATAAGGAGCCCAAAGCTTTCTGTTAAAGAGCTGTACCTAGGCAAGAGCAATATCTCTTTGGTCTTTAGGAGTGGAAAGAACTTCCCAGCTCCCTCAAGAGCTCAGTATTTCCATGCAGAGCTTGAGGACACTCCTAACACTTGGTTTACCAGGCATTCCTCTGTCAGGAGTGCTGGTTGCCTGAATCTCCCAGCTGCTGCTGCCTAGCACCATCTCCCCACAGCTGCTGGCAAGGCTGTGCAGGAAAGCAGGGAACAAAGCTGACTGGGGTTGCAAAACTGCAGGTTAGCACCTACAGCTAACAACTGTCCATTTAAATACAAACCATCTTCCAAAACCAAAGCAGTCTGTATCATTTCACCCATGCTTTATTCTGCTCTGTATCTTGGTTCTTCTGTAATAATACACAAAAAGTTTTTCTTAAAGTAGCTTGTATCATTGAAACTCCAAGAAAAATCATGGAAAGCAAAATGTAGTTTACCCAAATATCATATTTACAGCAAGAGACTTTGTCTTGGCAGCGAGTCATAGGAACACTCATCAGCTACTACTCCTAAGTGGCACATCCTATTGAATCTGAGTTTCTCATGCTGTCTCATATCCTACTACTGACTGGCTCCAAACTTACCTAGTTTGTAAGATCATAACCCAGGATATCAAGAACTGATAGATAGTTCAAAGTAATCCTAACATTTTTAACCAAGTCAGATTTTCCTCTAAGCCTAGGAAGAGAACATTGCCAAGACAGAAATTACCTTTCATTCTAAAGCGTAAGACTTCAAATGTATTTTTCTAGGAGCAAGAGGACGATGTCCTCAAAGGTAACATGACATCAGAGTACTCACTGTAGGAGGGTATGCCATAGGGCTGCCCCGGAGGAGGATAGGCAGTGTATGCAGCAGCCTGCTGGATTCCCGTGCTGTACTGAGTCTGTCCATATGTTGCCATTGTTGGGAAAGATGGGAATGTCACTATATGGGGATAATGTCTATTCAGAACAAGAAAACAGAAGGTCTAAGGCAATAGTTACTGTACATGATCTTCTAGAGCACATGTAGAACACTTCTACACATTTTGATAAAATAACAAACAAAGTATGATGGTGAATATTTTGGGAACTCAGAATTGACTAGACTGGGACAAAAGTTTGTTTCAGTATACAGCTCCTGATATGAGCTATTAGATTAAGCTACCTAAATGCATAGGAACTTTAAACTGTGCAAAATATGCACAAGTTAAAAAAATAAAATAAAATCAACACTCTGATTTTTCATGTTTCATTTTGAGTTTGCCAAAGAAGCGAGTGTCATGGGAAACCTCTGACATTTCAACATATTCCTCTGTGGTCACTCATAAACACAACAATATTCAAACTGATGGGTTTGCTTTATCCAGGGGTATGAAAGTACAATGCACAGTACCTCAAACCTTCTTTCACTCCATATCTAACAAGATTAAGAACCAGTTACTTCATTAGGCCAGAGATGTGCAGGGGAACAGGTGGATGGGCTTAAGGCGAATGCTTTTTAAGGTGACAGAAGACCGCAAAAAATGGCTGTTCAGCAAAACACAGTTTTTTAAATTTCAGCACTTGGCACGAGCACTCACTTTCTGGAGTACAGATGGAGAGGACACTGTGGTGCTGCTTTGCTGCTGCCTGGAAAACAAAATTGAAGGATCTTAGATTTTCATTATGTTCTGTTCTATGGCCAAGCTGATACCACTGTTTTTACCACTGCTGGGTTGAGAAAAATATACGGGAATCAGAAGACTTTGTTCTTAGCCAATCTCCACAAACTGAAGTAGGTAAGAAAGTTATTCTCCACTTAACAACAAATATAGATTTAGTTTTTAACTGAGGGTAATACTGACTGAGCGAGCTACCAGTTTCCTCTTCTCATGGGACTGATATCAATCATGAAGCTGGGCTCTGGTGGGATGACTCATATGCTAAAGGCTATAAAAGCAACTACTATGATTACTGAAGTGATTTAAGCTCACTGCACTTTTTGCCCTTTTACTTTTTTTGGTACTCTCCTAGACCATGACTCACTTTCTTTAATGTTCATTAAAATATATCAAATCAAAATAAATATTAAAAATACAACATTGTAAATCTCCTTACTATTGAATTTTTTTTAACTATAACCTACCTTATTGACCTGCCAGCAATCAAACTATTAAACCAGTAGAAAATGTATCACACAGGTTACGTGCAGGATGCCTTCCAATGTACCAAACAGTTGTGTCCTGCAACGCTACCAAAGAAATGCGTGCCACCATCTTTATTTAGAGATAAGATTTAGGTTTAATTAATTAAATTTCAAAAACTCCAAAAACCTGCAAGTTGCCTGCAAGTTGTACTGAAAACATCATACCTAAATGCCACCATGAATATTATGCAGGTTGCCTCCATAATGCCATCCAAATTTTGCTTCTCAGTTCCTGGCTGGAGCTGTTAGATATTATTACAGTACTATAAATGCCAAAACACCTTCACAATCATCAATAATGACATTAAGCACAACAGATTCAGCCTCTCTATCTGCTTGCTGCATCAATGAAAACACCAGACTAATTGCACGCAGCTTCTCCATGCAGGGAGAACATCACATTGTCCGCTAATGACAGCACCACCACCCTCCACATTGGCTGCTGGCATCTGTAGTGTAATTTGCTACAGGGGATAGGAAATATCACCCAATCTCATGCAGAAGATGATCTCTCAACTGCAGGTGCACATGCTGGGTGGAAAGGGAGATTCCTGCAGTGTCCCTGATGCCTGCACATTGCTACCGTCAGGCAGGACACATCTGCAGTGCTGTCCCATGCATCAACAGGGATGTACTCGCAATGCTGTGGACGGATTATCTTCAGTATGAAGTTGTCCAAAACAGCACCACTTCATTTATCCAGCTGTTTGTAAGTTGGTGAAGTAAACATTTAAACCATGTTTTATTTAATGAATTATGCAAGTCCATATAAGGTCTAAATACATGCAAATAGTCCTATGGGTTTGAGTAACTTGTTATGCCATAAACATGGAGAGAATGTCCAAAAAGATCTGATATGCTCACATACGAAATGTTCATTCTTCCTGATTTAACTCTTGTTTGAAATTGTTCTTTCCTACACAACCCTTTTTCACAACGTTTTACATGGCTTTATCATTTTACATTATAACATGGAGATTACACCAAAGTATTTTTAAAAACCACAGCCATTTAATCTGATAACTTTTTAAAATAAATTTCATTTAAAAGTGCATTTTTATCTTTGTTCACTTGTTTATGGAAAAAACCCCATGGAGGTGCATGAGTTCTAACTAAAAATATTAATTACTAGATATAATTTTTTTTTAGAATGCTAATTTTTATAATGTTTGCTGTATATAATAATAATAAGAATAATAATGAAATTCTAAAATTCCTAGGAAACGTAATACTGAGCTTAAAAAGACTGAGTTGAATTTCCTAGGAAACAAAAACATTCAATTAAAAGATGGAAACTTCTAAACCACACACTTTCTTCAAAAGGGAAGCCCTTTTTTCACAAACTTGGAAATCTTGAGAGATAACTTTATTCAAGATAAATAAATAAAAATAATAATATCCATAATATCCATGTACTCCTTTCTCTCTTCTCCAGGATAATTGCAGTTGTTTAATAGGAACTACACATGAGGTTAGAATATATTTTAAAAATGTGAAAATAAAGGTGTCTGTTCTTAGGTGTTTACTGAACTCTTTTCTGAATCTGAGAGCAAACAGCCTTTTTTTAGTAATGTTCCCGAGCTTCTTGGCTCTCCCCCCCGAAACCTGCCACCCAGCCGAGTGCCTGCAAGCTGACTGTGACCGCTTTCTTGCCCCATACTTACCTTTAAGAGTCTCCCAACTGTTCCACGTGGAATATCAGAGCAGTGCCACTGCAGCATTGTTGCTTTAGGGAAGGTGGCTCTGGTAACAAAGGCACTGATGACTGGGGGGAACAGGTTTCAGAGCAAGCTGGCCACAACTGCATCGACACTGCTGCTTATTATTAAGAGAAAAACCTGTCTTGGGTACATCTATCTGTGCAGCAACAGACTCCAAGAGCCATCTGTCCACAAGCCTATGCACTGGACTCTAATATCTTTCTTAGCATCATGCTGAACACCTGTTCCACCCCCTTCCTCTCATCGCTGGGTATGAAGAAGAAAACAGAATAAACTCACCCAAATAGAGCCACTGTGATCAAACACGCTTTCATCACCCGCTCTTCATCCTCCAAAGTGCTTTCCTGTGCCATATCCCTCTCATTGCACCCTCCTCCACAACAAATTCAAGGCCTGTGCCCTTTTTGATCCCACCTCTCCTAAGTTTTCCTCCAGTTCTGCCAGAGCTTTCCCTCTGGCTGAGTATACCCCCAAAATACCGCAGAAGGCAAATATCACAGCTACGACCCCCTTGGTCCTCTTCCACGGTCCCCTGCAGACACTAGCTGCTCTGTCCACTGATCAGTTTCCAAAGGACAGCTCAGGCGGGAGGAGAGTGTGCCGGGGAGGGACTGTGAAACCTATACAGCACTAATTGCTAACAGAATCACTCTAATCGCTGACAGGAACAAAACCATAAGGACTCCTTCTTCACCTCTCTTACAACCCTGAAACACCTTAGAAAAGTAAAACCCACCAGCAACCCTACCTTAGTTCTTCTACCTATAAAATGTGGGTAGCAGTATCCTATTTCCTAAGCAACAGGCAGAGAGGTTTAGTTAAAAAAAAAAAAATATTTAAATATTGACAAAGGATAGTGTTATACAAATGTACATATTCATTTACACACATACAGATATAAAGATTGTTTTTAAATCCGAAGCTGGGCTTACCTGACTCACCTTCAAACTCACTATGAAAAATTTGCTTTGACTTACCTGAAAGAAGACAGTTTAGAAAATTAGATTTTTAGATTGTGAAAACAAAAGCCATACCATTTCTATCACACTGTTCCTTATTACCAAACAGAATTGCATTGAAGAAATAATTTTTTTTTTAGTTTTAATTCATTTAATTCATAATGCCTTTACATTTGAAAAACAGCAAAACAGACAGTTCGAGCATAAGCTTAATTTCTTTTCTATTTGAAAAATATTACATCTTCAAATTTTTTATTTTTGAAAGAGGTAAGTACAGAGTAAATACATTTGCCAAGAATGCCAAGTGGGAGTTTACTGTGTGTGACTATGCAATATGCCACTGTCATTGCCAAAAAAAGGCAAGTTACACCTACACGTGTTTCTACCCAAAAGTGTAGGACTACATGCAAAATGTGCAATTATATCAGTATAATTTTCAAGTGTACATCTCATGATAAGCACCCATGAAAATAGCAGGCCAGACATCTACGGGGACATCTACTGAAGTAAGCATTGCAACTAGACTTGCTAAAATTATAACTCTATGTGTAATACAGAGCATACATTTGTGTGCAATTATGGCATTAAAAGCTCTGCCAGTCTGAGACTTGATAAACACACAAGTATTTTCCTGTATCAAATTAACAAGAAGTATTTTCAAGGGAAAGAGCATAATCTTGGTAGCACAGGGGATCATTCTGTAGAAAAATAACCGTAGTATTTCTATAAGAAACACATCAACATGAGCTGTCACTAGCAAACTGGTGTCCGACAGTACAACTGCTATGTTGGCTCTTATTTATATCACATATAACAAATACTTCCTGCACCAAGAAGTTTACAAAATGATTTTTTTTAAAAAAACATTTCTAGCTCTAATCTTTTCTGCAAACACATGTATTTAAAAGGATGTTTCCTCGAGATTGTATTCCTCTTGTAAATAGGCAGTCATGATGTATGTGATTTAATCACGCAATTTCTAATGCCTTAGCAAACATGCAAGCAAAACATCTCCTTAGCTTCTAAGAGCTTATAAATGAAGGGTTAAACATACTACTAAAACATAACAGCCAATGCCTTTTCCTAACTCCCCTCTAACAGGAAGGCTGACAGATCCTGACCGCAGCAAACAATAGCTGGGATTGTACTAGCAAGAACTAGTTCAGCTGCATCACTTGCCAATAATTTTTTTAGCAGATTTAACATTCCTCTGTTTCCTTCACTTGAAGAGTATGATGAGGGGGGAAGGAGGAGGAGAAGAGTAGATAAATTTCCATCAGAGCCTCAACCACTGAAAGAATTTGTCCTTGGTACCTGCCAAATGTGAAACTTCAGACTAGAGGCCAGCAGGGCTAACCATTTGGAGATGATAGCAATGATCTCAGAGAGATGCAAACTGGGGCACAGAGCTTCTTTGGCAAAATGTTTTCTGGCTGCACAATACGTTGTTGGGCCTGGGAGCCCCGACACTCCCCACTCCAACAGCAGCAGCACAGCCACCGAAGCCCAAGGCTCATGTTCACACCACCACTGAGGCTCTAGTGGGGTCCAAACAGAAACTACCAGCTCTACACAAAATATGTTTTATAACTGCAGTTATGCCAGTGGACCAAACATATACATGCATGTGTGCATATGTATGCACCTACTATACACAGACATATATCTACATATAAAACATTTCAATTCCATTTGCATTCAAAACATTGCTGAACTAAAGGATTCAGCCACAACTGGAGTGTCTACAAAAAATACTCCAAAATCTCAGTTGCTCATTATACTGTAGAACTAATTGTCAGAAGCAGAGGCCTTGCAAGTCGCCAGTTCTCTTTGGTTACATATATCTATATATCTATAGATATATATATACACACACATTATGTTAAAGCCAGTAAACAGTAAGCAAAAGAGGCAGCCTACCTTCTATGTCATCTGGAGCTGTTGCATAAATGTTAGAAAGGTTAAGCTTCAGTCTGTCAGGGCACTCTCTATTTACAGTCAGGCTGGGTGATATCACTAGATCTAGCATTTCCTTATACCTGAAGGAAAACAAAGGAAAAATATAATTTATTCATTAATTATGCATGCTTACTAATGATTCAATTTTTTTTCCCTAAGAGTATAAATATTAAAGCTGATTACCTAAACCCAGGCTTCATATAAATTCCACATAATAACATTCACTAAAGTTTTCATCAAAGGGAAATGCTGAATTAAAATGCAGTACTTGCTCCCTTGGAGATTACACCCATCTGATTAATGCCTTCCCTTTCTTCCCAGATTTTGCCACACGAAAACTAAATTTCCTGATCTCTCATATGCCATCAGAGCTGGAATGTACACATCAGTGTCCAGTGAGGCTCCAGAACAGACTACTAAGGGCTGAAAATGAAGTTAAGGACAGTTAACAGCACTATCTAGTCTTACAAGATAATAAGGTTAGTATTGGTGATAGGATCAGTTTTCCAGGGGACACCTAAACCAGACACCTAACTACAATGTCCTGACCATTAGGTGGCAGTGATATAAGGACAGTCCCTTTCACCTAAACAATCTCATCTGATTTAACCAAATATTTCAAATGAACAAAATATAGGACTTGAATCTCCAAAGAAAAAAGTAATTTTGTGTGTGTGCACATGACCTACACTATAACGAAAACTTACAAACTCCACATTACACAAACAGTTTGGAAAAGAGAGTGACTAAATCATTATTTCAGACCCTATGCACAACATGAATAGGTCTATTCATCTAAATACCACCATTTTCAATATACATGTCTAGCTCCAGCTATACACCTTTTCAGAAGCAGGCTCCAAAGACACTTGCTTGAAAAAGAGCTGCTTGCTTCCTGTGGGAGTATTGGATGTTTTGGATGGGTACAAAATATGGCATTAAGTATATAGATTTGAGTACCTATGTTTGCAAGTTTGGGTAAAGACAATGGGGTAAGTATAGTAAGGAAACTGTGTTACATTACATATTTGCACAATGTCTTTTATGCAAGGCAGGTTTCTTGGACAGCTTTACCCCCATGATGTTCTGCCCTCGTGCAACCAATGCCTGCAGCTGGAATTGTGAAGAACCCACTGGACAAAGAATATCTGTCAATTAATTGTATTTATTTTTTTTAAATACACACAATGCCATGGAAACCTATTTGAATTTTCTAACACTACACCAATGTATTTTGCAGCTTTTGGTTCAAGTCCAGAACAAATGTTGAAAAGAGGACTCAAAGATGCTATGCCCTTCTTTGTTTCCTGCAGCCACATAAAAGTACATCCTTACTTCAGTCCCCCAGAGGCTGCTGGGGGGAATTAGGGCTATTAGGGAAAAGCGTAACTGTGCTCTCGGACAGAGCAGGGCCCCGGCAAGAGCAGATAGGATAGAGGGCATATGGTGGTGAGTGGATCCAAGGCACCTGGCTGCAGCCTGCATGGGCTGCCCTTTCCACTTAGCACTGAACATGCTACCTGCAAAGGCAGCTGGCACACCCCTGCTCTCAGGCTGGGACCTATCTGAGCTGGACTGTAAAGGTAGCAGATGGCATGGCAGCAACAGGCTGGTAGCAATCCATAGCACCTAAAACATCACGAAGTTCAAGACAACAGCACATAATCCTGAAATCTTGACACTGGGCTTCTGCAATACTAATCTATGCACTTCTGGGAGAAGCAAAGAGGTTTGTTTTTATTTTCTGTTTAAATACCACTGTATGACTTTACCAGCTTTGAGAAACAGAGAACAATAAACTACATATGTTCTACCTGAACCTCTCCAACCACTTTTACAAAGCCTGCAAGTCCCTGTGAGGAAGGCTGAGCATTGTTATGAACAGGCACAAACCAGATGAAGTATTTTACCTGTAACTGAACAGCAAAGACCAAAGCTGAGTTCACTTTCCCCACCTAACAGCTGGGAAGGCACTCTGCCCAGGCAAAAGAAGCTTCCATCCTCTGTGAATTTGCAGAACTGCCAAAAATGGGTATGAAGAGGCATAACCATGTACAACGTCCACAGCCCTAGTCCTCCTTTCTCCAAATGGGATCTGGGCTCCTCTTGTCTGCCTCCCCTGGAAATCCATGTGGGCATACGCATTTTCACCTCAAAGTCCAGAGGTTGGTACAGGCTTCCTGATTATGTGCCATGAAGGAAACCTTAAGTCAGCAGTGAATGACCAATGGGGGTAGAAATACAGTATTCTGAATCCAACACTTGTGACATCCATGCTCCCTAACTGCTGTGTGTTATAGATTTGCTAAGAAAACAAGACTAGCATAAGAATCAGTGTTGCTTTGCAGCTGGAGGATCTTTGTTGCTAGTGGGCCTCAAAGGGCTTCACCTTCAGATGTGTCTCTGTAAGACGAGCACAACTGCCTCCCCTCCCCTGCCTCAGACACAGACACTAAAGCACAGCAAGACAGAAATAAAAATGCAGGTGCACAGGGGCCACCATTTGTGCCTACAACCAGTGTCCATGCTACCAACTGCATGGAAATGTAACAAGGAGTCAGATTTCTATAAGGATATAATAGTCCCTAGCTGTAAAAATTCCTCCCTAAGTGACTCCGTCTAATGCCAGAGCCAAAATGGCAATCCAGCACTCCTGACCTAACCCTAAACAAAACACAGCCCATGAGAAACTGTACTTAGTCCTAATAGCACTCAAGGAAGCTATGCTCCAAACTGGTACCTGCAGACACAGGCTTTACTGAAGCATATGTGCAGCCTCTTCACAGGCAGTCTCAGGCATGGGGGAGGCAGGCAGATGCCTCGCAGCCACAGACCATCAGACAGTAATGGATGGTCATGGCCCTTCTGCACACTATGCTTATGCCAGAGGAAAAACAGATTCTTCTCCTGAAACAGCTATCTCACTTTTTCACTGGCACAGCCAGGCTGCCACAGAGAAAGGGGTCAGGAAGATTTTTGTGGTGCTTACTTCTCAGTGGGGAGGAACAAAGTCTCTCCTACAAGCAACTATGGCTCCTAAGGCTCTCTTAAAAGCAGCAAGCTGGACAGGGGCTCTTTTCCCAGAGGAATTACTTTACTTGGATCCATGGGCACCCAATTAAATTTTGTTTGCATGGCTAAGAAAGCAGGGCTCAGTTTTATACCAGGTTTTCCTTTCCACTGTAAGCAACATCTGATTTTTTTCCCCTTATTTGCTTGATGCTGTATCTGAATTGAGGAAAAGCACTGCTGTCCCAGATCCTGTCAAGCTGGGGATGTTCTACATTGTTTCTCAGATAACACATGCCCTTCAGCATAATCCAAAACCCCATCATTCATGACACTGCCCAGACTGTTGCCAAGTGAATGGGAACAGATGTTTAAAGGGAAATGATCTTTTATGATGATTAATGCACTTTAATTACATCATTGTTCAGAGATTTCATTAGCTACTCTCTGACTGATGATTTTTCTACTGGTTTTGATCTGTCCACTTTTGTATTCACAAAGTCACATCTCACTTCCCTGTATTTGTTCTATAACATTTTCCTGCTTTTTTTTCAGCTTCCATTTTTCTCTAGAGTATGTATTGGTTGCATGTACAAACAGGTGACTTCACAGAAATGCCTGTCTGGCTGTGCATGTCACGTATGTGTTTGCATTGTTAGTGGCTTCGCCTGTTTTGCACGCACCATTTAGCAATTTGTTCATGTGCATTTCTCACTTATGTACTTCTTCACAGAGTTTCTGAAATTCCAGTTTTAACAATGGCCATCTCCAGAAAATCTTCAGTAAAATAATGGAACTGGGATGGTATTTAACACAGAAAATGACATGCTGGAGGGCAACTGATGAAAATATCAGATCTTTGTTTGCTTGCTTTTTTAGACCAAAAACATTTTCTGGCTTAAGTAATGTACCGTACATCAGTAATAAAGTTTGCTGAATATGAGCTTTTATCAAAACCAGTGATGGAAGCATCTAGCATGTTGGGCTGACAGACATCTGGAAGAGCTTTTGGCTTCTATAATTAAGAAGAAACTTGCGTGAATTTGGTGCTTAGCTTTTCCACTAGAATCTCCTACTCAAACCCCAATATTTTGCCCTGAAAGTTGGCCCACAAAATCTCTGCCAAGAACAGAAACTTTTCTCTTTACTAATGTTTAGGAAGGAAAAAAGAAAAATAAAAATCTTTTTCAGTCATTCTGAAGCTAGGAAGGCTAAATTAAACATTTCAAGGTTTCAAATTTTTGATCGAGGTGTTGGGGTAACCTACAGATCACATTTTCTTTTACAATGATGTCTTGAAGACAGTGATTCTAGACCCCAATGCAAAATACTCAAACGTGTGATGAAGATCAAAGTACTGAGAGATTCCATCTCTCTCCAGCAAAGTACTCAAAGATGGGTGTAAGTGCAATGCCAAAGCAGGTCCCAGTGTGTGGACTGAGTCAGCAAGGTGCTCTGGATACTGATGATAATGATAACTTGATGAATAACATTTTGAGAGGATGAAACAGGAAACCACTATGGCATTGTGGGCAGATGCAACCACGGCACAGCTCTGCTCAGCACAGCTGAAATGCCAGAAGGCACTAGCGAGAGATGAAGGAGACTCCTTCCAAAGCTTGGACCTCTGCTGCTCAGGCATAATTTAAAGCATCTCTCAGTCTGCTCTAACTTGTTTTTAACATCCTCCACAACACACTAAAGGCATCACCTCAGGACCATGGGCATTTCCATCCCCGCTATGGAGGCAGTGGACTTGTTCCTGGTGGTCTGCATATTTCACTTGTCTCTACTCCATTTCTGGGGTGAGAAGATAGTATTCTGGCTTCAGTATGTACAAGTACATCAAGTGGAACAAATGTTCAAAAGAGCACTTCCAGGGCATTTTCAGTAAATAAAACACCTGGGTAATAAGTAATACCAGGTTAAACTCAATGGCCAAGTGATTAAGAGATTTCAGAGGGAATGTGTGCAAGGAACAGCAGAGCATTTGCCCTGTAATGACAGCAGTCTGTAGGAGAGTATTTGAGCAACAGGAGGTTGATGGTACAGTCCAGAAAGGACATACTGGAGTAAAAGACAGCGTGTGTTTGGAGGAAGCTGGTGCAGTTGTGGAAAAAATAAAGAGCATGAGCTCTCCATCTGCCATCAGGGGAGGAACTGATGAGTTAGGAGCCCTGCAGAATGAAGCAGGTGAGAAACCAAAGACAGGACTTCTACCCTTGGGAAAAACCTGCCAGATCCTACAATGGGAAAGACAAAATACTTTAAGGGAGTAAGAAATTGCAAAGAAAGTTTGTACATGAGGGGAGAGGCAAATCAAGAAATGACTCTCCATGTAACAACCCCATGCGATGATCTTCTCAAGAATTTTTACTCATATCTGGCTAGAGGCCAAATACAAGCTTAAATCACTAGATCTTCCTAAACATATGCATATGCCAACACAGAGCCCTAGGCAGGAGTGGTACAAGCCAAGTCCTCTGCTTTTAGCTTTGCTGGGAAGGAGAGGAATAGAGACAGAGATTGCAGCCTAATTGTAAGAGTAACATGTTTCCATGACTTTATCTGGTTTTAATTACTTGATCAATTGCTTTCATCTTTTTTCTCCTCAAAAAATGGTGCAGAATACTAAGTAGAAATCTGCAGCTTTATGACTCCAGTGCTACTTATCATAAAAAAAGAAGACAGTCTGATTCCCTGCTTCATTTCAGAAGTGAATTACTAAAAGGTAATTGCAAAAAAAGTTTAAAGATGGCTTTCTCAATCTCTAATTTGAAGAAAACAAACAAACAAACAAAAAACCCAATCCTAAAAAGTTTGTTGTTCCTTCATTCCTAGAAAATACAAGATCTGTTGTTATTTTTCTCCACATGGGTAAAATTTTCAAAAGCACCTGCTATGTCTCACTGTCATTGGGAATTAAGACTTCTACTGTTTTAACCCCTTGGGAAGCACGGCAGCTTAGCCAGCTTTGCCAGGACTAACTGATTGCAAAATTATGCTCCCCATTTTACTCCGCTCCTGCACAAAAAAAGGAATCATTCATAAGCAGGGAAAATGCTATTATATTGCAGCCACCTTCCAGGTGGTATAATAATAGGGAATCTCCCGTACTGAAGATTTTGGCTACTTCTACCCACACATTTCAATAGCAGAGGAAAATAATTTCATTTCCTCTGTCAGTACATTCCTCCTCACACTGTTAGGACAGTTTATCTCCATCTATAATAGATCCTTTGTTCCTTCTATTTCAAGAACTCAATGCTTCAGCAGGTTAAAACCACAGTGCTATTTTCTCTTTTATAATGAATCTTAGCTCATCCACAAGTACATCTGATAGATGTATGCAGGAAAGGCCTGAACAGGCATAAAGTTAAACCTGAGCTGGCATAAATGCTCATGTACAAGACTGACTGTACAGCCTCGATGACAAGATATCCTTTCAAGGTGACCTGCAGGGCAGCATGCCTCAGGCTGTTTATATTCCTGAGAGCTGCCTTTTGCTGACGTAATCATACAATAAAAGCAGCAGTGCTTGTCTGGATTTATCATTGCCCAGCCCATTCCAGACACAAAAGTAAGAGGACTCATAGTAGTATGGCTTGTAGCACAGCACCTGGGGGTGGGGGTACATAGTTGCATTGTTCTCCAGCACATAATATCTCAGGCTAAGGATTAAACCAAGAGGAACAAGAGAAAAGTTATGCAAAAGATAGGCAAGGGACAAAGCACATCAGACTGAAATCAGATGTAAAATTGAGGTGGTAACGAGGCTGCTCCGGGTAACAGGCACACAGCTAAGCCTTCTTGCAACTGCTGATCAGATTGAGTCAAGTATGAGAGATGAGCAAAAAATAAATAGGTGAGACAAAGAAGGAGCTGGAGGGTGTATTGGCTAAACTCAAGCCCACAGCAAGAAAAGTCTTTCATTTCAACTGAAGCAGGATGCCACTCACTTTCTGAAAGAGCTGGGGAGAAAGCCTCATCTGAGCAGTGCCTCTGTGTGGCTCAAAGAAGGCTGGGCAGAGGCTGCACATGGAGCATGCAGGGACACCCAAGCCCTCCCTGGCCAGAGGACAACAGTCTCAAACTGTGCTTCTTTGCATCCCCTCATCACTCCCCTTGCATACATATTGTCACCCAGTTTTTAAAATCTTACTTTTGGTCTTCCAAAACGTTCATCTTCTGTTCAGTCCAGTACTGGAATAGCTGGTCATAAGGTTATTTTAAAAAACCCTACAACTCTAACAAAGTGAAACAAATACACACATAGTGCTTCAGTTTAAACAAACAAACAAAAAACCAACTCAGAAACAACCACCCCAAAATTTAAAATAAGAGCTCAAGCATCCACGTAAGACCTGGATCACAAATAGGTTTGTTAATTTAGTAGTCAAATCGAAACTTTTCACAAAGAAAAACAGCCCCTCCTTTTCCGTATTAATTTTGTGTACATCTGAAATTATTCACTTCACATAAGAAAAAAACTGGTTTGGGTTTACATTAAGATTTTAAAATTCCTTTTTCTTTTTTAAATGTGTTAATTCTAAACAATTTTAAGAAAAATAACTGAGAAAATAACAAAATAGACCATTTCTGTCACACTTCTGAAACCACTATTGTTTAAAAATACCCGAAGTATTCCAACAGCTTTAAAATCCTTCCCCACATGGTTGTTTTGGTTTGGGTTTTTTAAATGAGAAAGTCTTTTTGATAGAAATTTTTACTTTCACTGGAAGTTTTCTGTCTTTCTCTAACCCATAAACCAGACAGTAAAAAACAGATTAAAAATCCTGTCTCATGAATTTTTTGAGCCAACTTCACTTTTTTGTCGTTTTTTTGAGGAAAGTCTGCCTTAAGATTTTTGAGTGCTTGAGACTGGCAAAAATAATTGCATGCCTTGTTTCCCTGGAAGTCCTGAATTTCCAGAAGCATTGGCTTGATTCACCAGGGTTCATCACCTGCTATTCTAGACTGCTTTTCCATTATTTTTTTTTAAACACGCTGTTTCTTTCTTGTCTCAGACCTGATGATTTTAAAAAAAGCAGGCTGTCTTAATATAAATAAGTGTTCTTCCCACTCCCAGCAAGGCTTCAGCGCTCCCTTCTCCAGGTGCTCTTTCCCCACCCCCCACGCTGCAGACACAGAGCAATACTGAGAAGAAAGAGGGGGGCCGGGCTGGGCTGTGATCCCCCCCTACGCTTCCTGCAATTAACTCGGGAAGAGATTGAAGGAAGATAGACCAGGGGAAGCATCAGGATTTTCTGGTTGAGCAGTCCAAGGTAAAGGGGATTCAGTGCACATAAAAACAAACAAGACCTGCTACCTTCACTGTTTGTTATGAAGGCACAGTCTGAAAGGCAGCTTGAAAACTTGAAGTGAGCTAATGATGGGGTTTGCGCCACAGACTTTCAATCCGGTAGCCCATCCAGGAAATACATTATATAATTGCTTTGAGTCACTGGGTTTTTTAAAATTGATTTCAACACTAGTACTTCACTTGGAGTAAGTCAGAGTGAGAAAGCTGAATTTTCAGAATGCCTTTTTTTGCTCTATTGCACCTGTTTGCTAAATGGAGCAACATTTGCAAACGATCTTCTTAGTCACCAAAGAATAAAATTACTCAGCTGTTTTACTGTGGACAATGAAGTACCACACATAACAGACTAAGTTGGTAAAGAAACTGTATGAGCTTATAGCCTACAGTCTTTTGAAAAATAAAACTGTATGTGTATACGTACATATAAATACATACACACAAATGTACACATATAATCTCTTCCAGTTTCCACATTTCTCTTTGACATTCACAAGCTTTATAATTCCATTACACCTCTTCCTATCCAGATTCCCCAAGCACGCCTGGGCTGCATGCGACTACAGAAAACCACTCTGGCAGCTCCAGCTGCAGAACCATGGCCCAAAACGCAAAACACTCCCTCCAAAGACAGGGCTTCACAAATCAGGCACTGTAGGGTCCAGCTCATGAAACTTATTTGTCACGACTTAGGCACATCTGTCCACTCCGAAGAACTATGCTTTTTATCCCTTCTCCTCAGAATCACAAGAGCTAAAAACTCACTTAAATGTAAGTCGCAAATATATGATTTAAGAAAAATGATGAGATTTGGAATGAGGAAATATTCATGCTGAAAACATCTGGGTTCTGCTACAGGAGTGTGCAAGAATGTGTTTTGTCTTGTAGCCTACTTGTTACTTTTATGTCAAGTCACTGATTTCATCTAGCTTTGAAATTTATAGGAAAAGGAGCTCTGAGAAACCAAATCATCTACAATTCTTGAACAACAATAACCTCCACAGAGAAGAAAACCTAAAGAAAACAAATAAAAATATCTCATTCCACAAATTCTGCAGTACTTGGAATCAGCAGAGTTGTGGGGTTTGTGGGGTGGGACCACAGAAAAGATGGCTGCGGGCAGCAGCGCGCTCCGCCACACACCCCATGCTCCACGCAAGAGGAGATGAAAGCAGTTACTCTGCCTGCTGCTACTGCAGGACCTATCTACATGCAATTGCAGAAAAAAACCCATAGATTTAAACTGCACTAAAAGCAGCACAATTCTGACATGGAATGAGGAAAAACTTAGATGTTCTAACATACGTTTTCACTGGGTAAATATGTATTTTGCAGGGCCTTTAGCAGGCACGTGGCTAATTCACAAGGGGAAGCAAAAGAAAAGGGAAACCTGAATAGGACACAACCAGAATAGTAACTTCTGTCAAATCTGTATGAATATATCAGAATGTTCTCAACAATGCTGGTCAGCAAATGGGAGAAATGCTGGAATTATCATCCTTGTTTCTTCAAATGTCAAACTTTTCCAGCCATGAAGCTGCCTCCTCGTACAGAAATACATGAAAGATTCTTTCCGTTGCCCACAATCCTCCTCTGAGCATGCTCCCCCACGTCCACGCTAGTGGCTCACCTCCACGTTTGCCACCATGGGACCGAGGATAGTACTTTTATACTGTTCCCTCTATTATGTTTTTTAATCATTTCTTGCCAGTAGGGTTTGAACCTGGGTTTTGGTTGGGGTTTTTTTGTTTGGTTGTTGTGTTGTTTTGGTGTGTTGGTTTTGTTGTTTTGTTGGTTTTTTTTTTTTTTTTTTGGGCGGGGGGGGGGGGGGGCCCTTACTCAGTTTTCTGCTTTACACATGCCACGGTGAGGAAGGAGTACCACCTATGTTTGGACATGAAACTCTAGTCTTACCAGCAGAAAAAAGAATCATTCTCAGGAGCGGACACTGGTATGTGTGTTTGCAGAGCTGGGGCATTATTTTGTAAAACATTCATATTAATACATTGTAACGTAAAGCAATTACACAAGCAAAATTAAGCAGCCAGAAACTACTTCAGCTCTACCAGACGAAGATGAAGTAGAGACAATAAAGCACTAAACATCACAGAAGAACATCTGCTTCAGAAAGTAATGAAAAATTGCAAGTGGAAAACAGAGCTTTCCTTTCCCACATTGCAACATGGCATGACAGAATCTATTTTTAGGTAGTAATTTGCGTAAAACTATATATTGAATGCAGCAAGTAATAACTTCTGTAAAACTATGTTCAATACAGCAGGACAAGACAAAGAAGTCATCACTAGTTGCACAGGGCTCAGGAGGGAAAACACCATGCAAACAGCACACAGAAACCATCGCCAGACAGGCCTGAAGCAGCAGAGTGCTGCTATGGAAGCTACGACTGCTGGCTGAATACATCCATGAATTACAGGGCAACATTCTCTCACTGCATACACAACATGTTTCGAGCCATGTGTCCCACTCGTGTCCATTTCACTTTGTTTCAGTTTGAGCTGAACATTAGTAGCAACCTCATTTTCCTTCTGCTACTCAGCAGTCAAGGGAAGGAAGAGAGGAGCTGGATAATTTCTTAAAACCAAGAGAAACGAAGATGGTTTCACGCAGTGAAAGTTGGCCATTAGCTGGAACGAGTGCCAAAGGGAAACATTTTCCAGGAAGTTTAGTGCCGGATGGCTTTACCTTTGGGAGTGCTGGCTGCAGGGAGCGCCGGCAGCTGTCTTTGTCCACAGATGGATGGCTTCACGTTCTTGTGGATTTAAATGTGCATGGTTACCCATAAACATTTATACCAGCCAGATCCTAAAGAACTCCTGATTCAAAGGGTAGTGACGCATCATTCATGAAGTTTCCAGAGAAAAATGAATGTACTAGAAGATACTTGCCCACAATGTTTGAGAGGTAATGCTTTTAATAAAATCCACAGGTAACTGTGCAGGAAAGGGTGTTGCTCACACAAGACCAGTTCTCACAGAGGACACAGTGAGAACAAATTAGTTCTGCTACAGAGAAATAGCAGATCAAGCCCTGGTCTGAGACTCAGAAAACCCGGGGTTTTCTCCCCACTCTGCCCCTGGTAACTCACCTGATCCCTAGGCAAGTCCTCTCTGCCACCACTGTACTTTCTGACCTTTGTGTGCCTTCCCTACACAATCTGCAGGACAAGTGTTCCTCTTCTGTGTATGTGCCTGCCAGGGCAATGGATTTGCCCTGAGGCTCAACACTGTGTGGGTGGGAAGGACTGTCTTGTCCCACTTCTGCAAAACTGGGACAGCACATTTAATACCAAAGTCAATAGGCCCATGTGCTCTTGCTAGGGAAAGCCACCCTTCAACCCTCCTGCTTTGCTCTCCTTATCGATAAAACAGGAATGACGGTGTTAAGCCTATGGGACTTCTGAATAAAACTGCTCTGTTAGTGCTAAGGTTTATGGAAATACCAGATTCACAAAGTTTAGACCATTCTGTGATCAACATTGAATTTCTGGCTGGACCACCTTCAAACATGTTGAGTCAAACCAGTAAAGCCTAATAATGTAAAAAGAGCTCATTCCCTCCTTTTGATCCTGTGTCCTACTCTCAGTAGGACTTCCAGGTACTGTTGTACTAAATAAACAGCAACAACAAAAATTACATATATAAAATTTTCCCTAGGGCTGCAGTTTATCTTGAAGTAACACATGGCAGCTTCTGCTGAGTACCTCCAACACGGCAAGCACTTTGTTTTACTCCCTGTGACCAGACCATGTCAGACTCAGCACTGCTACCACCACTGCATCAACAGCAGGAGATTTTAGAAAAACGTGCTTGGGTGTTTTGAGCACATTAGCATCCACATTGTCCACAGGTGTAATACTGCTAAACACTGTCCTGCAAAAGCATCGTTCTACGGACAGACAGGAGGAGACATGGACCTGCGCTAACCCTGACATGAGCCAAGCATGCATTGACCCACAGTTTGTACTGGCCTGGATATCTTCAGTGGTCATATTTACCTTTGCAGCTATCTCATATGAATGATCCAGGGAAAACAAGATGGATTGAATAATCCAGACTCTCTTAGAAGGTCCTGACCAACCCCTGCCTGAAGGACATCATAGGCAGCCTCAGCTGCGTATATGCACTGGGGCCTTAGATGCTGTAGGGCTGGCAGCTGCCTCTACAAACAGCAGTGTGGTGCAGTATAAAGGTGCATGTTGTCACAAGGCTGAGTCTGACATCAGCTAGGGAAAACTACGTGTAGTTGTTGAAGGAGACAACCGAGAATTGCAATTCTAGTCTTGCTCCCAAGCTCTGTCACTAACAAATTGGGCAAGTTTCTCATGACTACATTAAGGCCTCTGTAAAACTGCAAAATACAGTATAAACTGCCAATTAAGCTCCTTTTAGGGGCTGGGAAATGCTCTGAAATCTTTAGGTGAAATCTGTTACACTGCTGCAGTATCAATATCCATGCTGATGAATAATTACCATCCTGAATACAAGACAGCCAAGAAGGAGGTGAGGCACGAGAGCTGTCCTTCAGGGCATGTTCTCTCACTCATTTTTGGTCCAAAAGCTCTCCATTCCCAGACTATGAGAATTTCTTCACCCTTTTGATTTACTTCCTAAACCTGCCAGAGTCCTGCAATGGCTCCAACAACCCAGTGAGAAAGGTAAGGCTGCCTCTTTATAACAGGCCTGTGTCAGCACCTCCATTCTCAGCCTGTAAAGGAGTAGCATTCAGGGAATAATAATTCAAAAAGAGCTATGGGAAAAGAACTATGAAATGTAAGTTAGTAAAAGGACCTTGGATGTGAGGAAAAAGTCTAGCATAACAGTACAGGTGAGGCTGGAGTGAGAATGACGTACCCTCTCCTTGGTTAAATCCCCCAAGTCAGACTTTCTCTGACCAGAAAAGACAGCAAAGAGGAAGGTCTGTTGTACATGTACGAGACTGAAAGCATCTTTCTTTGATTGGGACTCTCTTTTCCCACCCTTCTGCCCCCAGTGAGGGAAGATTATCTCATCTGTCTGCAGGAATAATCCAAGGAAGATGATTCTCAAGAATTCAGAAGCAACAAATGTTTTATAATCATGTTTTATATCTTTAGTACACTGTTTCATCTAATTATGAAGTATCTTGATGAGAGAAAACACAAATGCCAGCCTCTTTGTCCTAAACACAATTGATGCCCTTAAATACCAGAAGGAAACAGGACAAAGTCTCTGGTGTCTCTAAAACTGAAGACACTTCCTTAAGAAACTGGAAGTATAATACAATTTAACAATGTGTCTGAAAACCCTGTACTGCTTTGGCTTGCTGTCATAGTCTGGAATTTAAGCAGCATCCCAACCATCCCTCAGCTCCTCATATTTAAAAGAAAAAAAGTTTAAAAAAAAAAATCTTTGTGGCAGTCCATTACTACACATGAGGGAGAACAAAAAAATCTAACACCACTCCCCCACCCTCCCAAAGCTGGCTTCCCTAATTGCTTCTCTCTGTCCGATAGATTTTTGGGTTAGGGTTTTCAGGGCGGGGGGGGGGGGGGGGGGGGGGGATGGGTTCTTCTTTTAATATTGAATTTTCCTTGTTGTGGTCTTAACTAAAACATCACTAAATCAGACCTTGTAATTGCTGATTGAGCACGTCTGTGGCAGCAGTGGGACACAAACCCTGCTACCTGGTCTGAGGGCACTTCTGCAAAACTGGGACAGCACATTTAATACCAAAGTCAATAGGCCCGTGTGCTCTTGCTAGGGAAAGCCACCCTTCAACCCTCCTGCTTTGCTCTCCTTATCGATAAAACAGGAATGACGGTGTTAAGCCTATGGGACTTCTGAATAAAACTGCTCTGTTAGTGCTAAGGTTTATGGAAATACCAGATTCACAAAGTTTAGACCATTCTGTGATCAACATTGAATTTCTGGCTGGACCACCTTCAAACATGTTGAGTCAAACCAGTAAAGCCTAATAATGTAAAAAGAGCTCATTCCCTCCTTTTGATCCTGCTTAACACACTCTTCTTCATAAATGCTGTAGGCAAAGCCTGTACAGCACTAATGCAATTGCTATGAAAAGCACTATGAATGCAGGTGCTTGCTCATTACCACTTAACCCTGAAGCTGCTTTCCAAGTGCATGGCCTGAACATATAGCTGATTTGCTCGTGGATTATGAAATCCAACTGTACTCTGATATACCTTCCCTGCTTTAAGTAAATCAGGTTACCAATCTGGATTTAGTAAATATTGTGGTTAAATAAATCAAATTTATAAGCTTCTAATGTTCACTTAGTCACAATCCTTTCTCTTCATTTGGAAAGAGCAGAGAGTGGTCTTGGAGGAGAGGCTATCACTCAGCTGAACTTCAAGAAGTTATCCTTCCCTCCTCTTGTTTACTGATATAATTAAAGCCATCTGTCCCCCCCTCTTTTGACTCTTAATAAAATAAAAATCAAATGTCATTATTAATAATGATTATTGATCTCAAAAAACTTATTTGAAGAAGGAAATGTTTTCTACATGTTACAGCCAAGAATTCAAAGTTTTAATTCCCAGCTCTGACACTAACTCATTGGCCATACACAGCACATCTCCTTTACCCATTCCCTATTACAGTGCTGTTAAAGGCTTATTTAACTTTAGAGCAAGCAGTTCTGCACACCAGTAATTCTTGGTTACTGGACCTTGGGTACCTCCATGTGCAAGGTTTCATCTGTCCATACAAATGCAGAAAGGTTTGTGCTGTCATTACTGGCAATTACATGCACACGAGATAACTCATTTTTACAGCACTGAGCTCATCCTATGCTTTTAAAAACACTAGAAGAAGTTATTGTTTAGGTTAAGGTCTTCAAGAACCTGTGTGAAATATGTAGGAGTTACTCTGCTGGTGAATATTATTTCTGTAGTGAAAGTTGGTTACTTCATCATTAGAAATAACAAACTGTAAATTTTGTTGTTCCTGTACTTAACTGGAAGGTTCAGAAGGGATATTCTGAATCAGAAGACAGGCTGATGATGGTAGTTGATAGATAAAAGTTAAGTGGAGCCAACTTCTCATTTTAAAGAGCTACAGTACAACAGCAGTGAGCAAAGGAACATAACCTAATTGCTGCATACCTTCTGGATGTTAGAAGAACATGACAGCTAATCAAAAGCAATGGTCGAGCAATAACTGCACTGTGATTTGTCACTCATGCCAATTATTAGTGTGGAAGCAGCCAAGGGGAAAAGGAGTTTGCTCAGAGCAAACGTTCACATGGTGTTTTCCTGGTATTTATTCCATTAATAATTTGTTTCTGTGGATATTTGAAAGTCAGGCTAAAATAACAACATAGAAATAATATATGGGACCTCTTGATTCACTTTGTGGGTTCAGGTTGACTGAGGTCTGATTTCCCAAGAGTTTTGGTGTGATAATAGGCTGAAGCTTTTTCTTTAAGTCCCGGTGAAAGCTAATCTGGGCCCAAGATCCCAAAGCTGTTAGCATCAGGTTTATTTTCAAGACAGAGGAACGGGATTTTTACAGGGATGACCAGAGGATATTACCGAACAAGGAAGAGTTACGGAGCACCTTTGCAGACATCCTGCCATCCTGTCACTGATACACCGCAGCACAGCATGGAATTGAAAACCAAATGACAAATGCACCAACCCAATGCCATTCACACAAACATCCTTGTTTCCTTTGCAAAGTCTAATCTGATAAAGAAAAACACTTCCTGAAAGTGCCATTTTGTGATATTAAACAGGCCTCAAATTACTTACCAAGGTACAGAGGGACACTGACATTTGAACTGCAGGAGTTTTGTTTTCAGTATTGTTTTCCCCCCTGTGACTACTGCATTTGAATAACTGGAATTTTTAAAATCCCTTTTCCTCCTCTCACCATGATGTAATGCAACTGTTGCACAAGACTAACAATGTAGAGCTACCGCTGATGGAGCCAAGTTTGGCACCAAGAGAGATTAGGGTTGGCACCAAACACCATGATCTTTAAAATAAATTTGGCAGACATACTGAAAAGGTTTGCCATTGCTGCCATAAACAGCATACAGAGCAGTAAATGGAAAAGTGCTGAAAGAGACCATGGTTTTGTTACTGGAACAAAGACATCAATTAGCTAACCACTTAATCTAGCACTTACTTATATATGAAAACTAAGGAGTTTTACAATGTCATGTCAAAATTAAGGGCAGTAGCAGGGATCAAAGTGTAACATAACCATGCCTTTCATATGTCCATCATACCAAACTGAACCTACAAAAACCACCACCTAGCTACCTATTAGGCAGGAAAATCTCTGTGCGCAACTTCAAGTTCCATTAGATTATTCAAAGAAAAATACTTGATCCATACAGGAACATACCTGTCTCAACAAATTTCTCTTTCCAGTACTTTTCAGTTATGCTTTCCCGAGAAGGAATTTGCTCCTACTCAATGCTGTAGCAGTGCTCTGGGAAGAGATGTGCACATGTATTTTTCTTTTTTAAATGCAGATGGAATGGAGAAGAGAAATGCAAGTTTTCCTCACTGTATCCCTCTCGGCTTGAACTGAAAAAGCGTGGGCTGATTTTCTCTGCTCTATATAAAAGACTGATGATTTGTGATGTGGACATCTGCCTGCAACTGGACAGATGCCACTAGCTTATTTCAGACAGACAACTAGACAGCCATGTAATAGCAGCATTTTTCAATTGCTACTAATTTTTTTTTTAATTCATTACCTAGCTGAAAAACTCCATATTCCATCCCAAATTTCAAAACTCTATAAGCACCAACTCTCAAACAAGAGACCACCTTCACCAGGCAGATAAAATCAGAAGCATGTGTGGTGCCATAACAACTTTTTGCCAATCTGGTTAGCACTAAAACATGTAAGAACATTCAAAGCAGATTTCAAGTGATTTATCTGATCCTCAGTAGTAACCATGCCCTTTCACAAATAGTACTGACAAGCACTCCTAATGGGATATGCAACATGGTGTTTGTGTGTGAAGACATATAAAAGTTACAGCCACCTGTTGCAACTTACTTAGGCATAGATGAAAAGCAAGAATTGGTTTAATGGTGAAAACTTGACTTCCCCCCCACACACACACACAAAATCAAACCAACTGAAAAAAATAGGATCTGATTGCTATGACCTAACTTTTTGCCAGATGGCTTCAAGTTCTTCAAACAAAATGGTCAAATCTGAAAACAGAGGACAACTTTAAATGTCCACAAACCACAGTATCTTTTACTGGAAGAGGTTTACAGCTTCAATGACAAAACTAGGATCTTAAAGACCACTCTGTTTCACTAAAGACCAGTTTCCTCCTATCGTGTTATATATATACACCACTTACCCTTGGGAACGCCAGTCCAACTCTCAAGAAGCTACTCTGCAATACAGCTCGTAACCTCTGAGGCCACCTGTCAACAGTGACTGATCAAGCACAATGCCAAGTCAGGGGACTACTGTAAACATAAGAGTGCTAAGATTCAAAACAGCAACAGAGACGACTGCTTCATTTACAGGATGTCAAGACAGCTCAGGAAAATTTCTTGCAGGTACAGAAAATGGTAGCTACCTAGAGTTCATTCAAATAACCTAAGAGTTTTATCATCTGTACAGATTAGGAAATTCAGCTGCAAGTAAAAGCCAACTTTAGCTTCTTGGATATTTGAGAACAAGCTTACATGTGCCGTTAAGAAGGTGACTGCCTTAGACTTAAAAGTCAGATTTGATCTGCAATATCCCTAGCTCAAAGGCAAATTTCTTTCACACACATGGGACTTCAAAGGCCCTCACCCTTGCACAGCCCAGAAGAGCAGCCCGACAGCCTGGTTCAACAGCTGATGCATTTCCTGACATTGGATTAACTTCAGCTCATTGCCTTCAGCACAGTTTATCTCTGACACTTTTATGGAATAACTTCTACAACAGACAAAAGAATAAAAAATAATTTCCTCCCTCCAGCTACTACAGGATGGCACAGATATGTCCAATTCACTTATAAGCAGCACGCAAAGATGCTCTTGCTGACCCCCACTTTGCAGCAATGAGCTACTGAAAAAAGTAAAAATCAACTGTACAAAATGTCTGAATGCAGTGCTTGGCTTCCAAAGGAAATACAGCAGCTCACCTCTTTTTCTTCTTCCCAGAAAGTAGTCCTGGTACCTCTAGTGAAAAACAAGGACAAAGGAGATTGTGTCTAATTTCAGGGTTTTTTTTACTAGTGCATATACAGGAGTAAAACAAAAATTGGAGTAAAGGGGTTTGAGCTCGGGCAAATTACAGTACTACATTAATTTCCCTGAACTACTAATTAGAGATCCACCATAAAATACTAACACCAATAAAACTGCAATTGGGGAAAAAAAAAATTACTTTTTTTCTCAAGTGGAATTGTCAGAAATGGCAAATTGATGCCATAGTCCAGTGGCTAGGGTTCTTATTAGGGAGACGTGGATTCAGTTCTGTGTCAGCCACAGGTTTCCTGTTACCAGAGTATTTTACAAAGCCAACTCATATTTAATCTGCTTGCCTCTATTTCCCTTCTCTGTAAAGTAGGGATTACTGCATTTTTCCACTTCTGATCACACTGAGCTCAAAACCATGAAGATAATGTCCTGGACTCAGGTAAGTCAGCACAACGGCGCGAGGGACAAAACTATACAAATGCCAGAGACAGAAAAGCAACCCTACATCTACTAAAAATGCCATAAACCCAGCATATTTCTGACTTTTCCTTACTACTTTACAACTTTTCTCTGCTCTTCTGCCAATGCAGAGGGCAGGCATCACCTGCAGTTGTCAATACAGAACAGAAGCTCTCACATTCCTATTTTCTCCTAGACCACATAACATCTCTCCTCCTTCCTACACCCAACTTTTGCATAGCTAAATTCTCTCTTTAATTCACATTTGGCTGTGTAACTCTGCTGTCCCAGTCATTCTATTCCAGTTGGTCTGTTTCTACCCTCAAGCAATAGGTGCTAGGTATGTTGTGCATCTTCTCTTAGCACATGTCCCGCCATGGTTCACATGAAGCATAACCAATCTGCTAACCCCTGGACAGCTGCTGGTTTTACAGGCTGTCATCACAAAGACTGCCTGTGTGCCTGCTTGTGGGATTTTGATTCTTTAGGAGCCCAGTTCAGTTCAGCTGCAAATTTAAGCATGGAATTGAAATGGCACAATTAAGAGAACCAGCTTCACTTAGTTTAGCTTCTCTTTGCAAACTAGCATTGGGGCTCATCTAACATCTTTAAATCCTGCATCTTTCACTTCTAACAGTTCCTGAAGGTTAATAAGGTGCATTTTCAGCAACAGATACTACAGAGTAAATGGATGCAACAAAGATCCTGAACTGCAAGCTTTCGTAAGAGAGGACAGCTTGTACCAGAACCTCTCCCTCTAAAACTGGTCTAGGAACTACTTCCTTACTGTGCATGTGTCAGTAGGATAGAAGCTGAGCAAGACAAAAATCAGTGAGAAAAATAACACAAAATCAGAAGAATGTGTGACATAAAAGTAAAAAAAGCTCCTGGGACATGGGCCTGAGAAAAGCCTTTTGAAATGTTACAGAGTACTACTGAAAACCACAATCCCTGTTCCTCTCTGTGCACTGGATGGAAAAAAAATCCCAACCAAACAAAAAAAAACACCAAAAACTTGCAGTACAATTTATAAACAAAAAACCAAGTTTCCACTAGAATTACACTCCATCTATTTCCCTCTGTCATAGGGCTGTCCACAAGAACTCAAGTTTCTGGCTTGCTGGGGAAAAGGTTAACATCTACGTGAAAAACACAACTTTTTCCTTGTCCTGCCACATACCAGTTTGCCAGTAAATATGTGGGACAAATACTTTGAAAAGCACCTACATACACCTTAAGCAGAAATCCAAGTTTTAAAAAGCAATAGCCTGACACTGAGAGAGCTATAAGAGTTAAAATTTTTCTCAAAGTTAAGCATACATTTTTCCATACAAGCAGCTGAATCATGGATATTTTAAAGAGTAGTTTATTAAGCACAACATAGCATATCTCCTACTCAGCTCTATAAAATGTGTCCAGTGCTGTACAAAGCATTAAAAAGCATTTAAATTGGGAACTTGCTGGCATCCACTGGCACAGCAGAATTGAGAGAACTAATCTAACAGCTGTCTTCAAACACAGCAGATTTATACTGTGAGTTTAGTCAGTAGCTGTAGTTACCTGACTTATACCAGAACACAAAATGAGTAGCGGTGGTCTCTGGACTAATGTAAGGGTGGCAACACCTGAAATACACACTCTCCTGACTCCAGGCTGCTGAAGTTAGTTGCACTGCTTCTTAGTGGAAGCATTCAATTTTGGTTAATACAAAAGTACAGTCAAAGAAAAAAGCCAAATAAAGGCTACATACAAGTCAGTTTATCAAGTATCTAGATACAGAATGGTTCTGTTTGTCTTTTGCATTGCTATAGCACTGAATTTGCAGGCAACACCCAGCAACTGAAAATTGGTGTGATTTAATAGTCCACCACTTTTTTTTGGTGGTATATGTTTATGTTTATTTTTTAAAGGGAAGAAGAGACAACATCAGAGAAGCAGTGGTATAAACATTAACCTTAGCTGTAAGGAAACTTAAATTCAAGTATGCATTCAAAAGTGCAATGCATGGGAATACTGCTAATTGGTTTTAGAATTCAAAATTGAAGCTCAGTGAATTCAAGGGGAAAACAGAGTTACAGGAATACCGCATGAATTTATGAATAACTGAGTAAATGAATTTCTAGAAAGGCTGGCAAAATTACCCTCAGTTACACCAAAACTTTGGGTTCATGCCAACAAAAGCTCTATGGCTTTCAACAGGAGTACTCAGGTGGGCAGAACTTCAGGTTTAGTTCTCACTTCAAAATGGGGTTTTCCTGTGGCCTATAAAAATACTGCACCTCTTACCATCTCTACTCTTCCTTACGTTAGAGCAGCCTGATGACTGTGTACATTCCAGGGCTGGAGGATGCAGAGATGTTACAGACTTGGAAGGCAACAGAGCAAACTTCTGTGGATGCCTCCTGTAAGGATGGAAACTGAAGATGTCAGAACCAGAAATCACTCTTTCCTCATATTCTGCCAATAGCGTAAGTTGAGTTTCTAAGAAGCTGTCCTTTTGTTTAAATATTTTTAAAGACTGCTATCAAGGACAACACTGAGGTAATATGAAAGCTGAGCCTGGCTTCTCCTCTCCACCTCCCATCCTCCAGGCCCCTCTCTCTGCAGTTTATTTGGCAGAAAGGCGTTGCACAGCATCATGGATCCAGCATTGCTACGAGAGTGTTCCTTAACGTAATTAATTTGCCAATGATACAAATCTCCAACTAGCATGTTAGTACTGCTGATGATTTATGAAATGCCAGAGATCATTCCCTCACCAGTGATAAGCTCTTTCAGTCTCATGGTTTTGTATGAAACTTCTTGCAATCGCTAAGACCATTCTCATCTCTGCATTGCTCCCAAACAGTGCAGAGCTAGAGAGCTACAGCAAGGATTTCTTCAATGAATTCCAGGTTATGTATACACACAAATAATATAGAGGGTCAGATTATGAATTCTTGCGTACTTTCATATGCAAAAAGCCCAGAGTTTGCTTTGGAACAGAGACAAGCCTTACTGGGCAAACACTCTGCATGGTTTGTTCTCCTCCCAGGATGCAAGTGCACACCAGCAACTGCAAAATTGGGGAGCATGTTTCCTTTTCTCAGCTGCTCACAATATTGCCCTTGGCACCCCAATGGCCCAAAATACATGAGTAGAGATTCCAAAAATAGCCTCAGAAGCTTCAGTAATTTTTCACATTTCTTGCGCAGATATGCCCTATGCCGTACAATGCATCTGAAACCCATAATATGTCCCCCACAAGGTACCCTAGTCCTAGCATCTTCTTGACCAGAAAACACTAGTGATACCAAACTGCCCTCAGTTATGACTTGATTAATTTGATCAATGACATACACGATACGTTTTTCTTCTTCAGGCAATATTTGCAGTCAGCTTGTGGTTTCCTTGTGTTTATTCAAATTTACACAGACTATCAGTTATTTTTACCTATGTGGAATAATCACAGATAGCTGAAAATATTTAAGATGCGAGATCTTCACTATGACCAGCCAAGAATCCTTATGGCTGCTTTTTACTGTTCAGACAAGTTAGCCCTTGCTTAACAAAATATATTTCAAAATTGGAATAGCAGGGATGTATAGGACAGTTTTGGAACTTTTCCTGAATCATATGGACTGGCAATAGCTACTAATTCCTATAAAAGTAGGCTGCTGCAAGAATGGCAGAATGCCATTTGAGCTTGTTTTTCAGTTGCCACCTTCCCACAAGTGTGCTGTGTTTCTGAAGGCTGTGGTTAGCTCTCTCCCTAGTGCATTATACTCCAATATGGGTGCGCTGAGGCATACTTGGAGCTCTATCCAGTTTCATTGTATATAAAAATAAGGCATTAATTTTTAAGCATTAATAAGCATGCCATCTATCAGTGTGTGCATGCCCAAGGTTAGCCAGGGGGATTTTCCACTAGCAGTGCCTCCAAAGTCAGATGTTTGAACCATCTTGTACGCCACAAACATGGGGTCATTCTGGGCCTGCCCTGCGTGCTTTCCTGGCACGGAAACAAGCCAACCTAGTCAGACTTCTACAGGTAAACAAGTGATTTTTATATTGTTTAAAAAAATGTTGTCAATCCTATCACTATTCCTCTATCCATTCCTCATGCACATTTACTTCACTGAAATATTTCAAAAAAATCCCATTCAGTAATGCCATGTATTTCTCTGCACTGTTACAAGCATGGCTTCTTCTCTAAGGTTCTCCAGATTACAACATTGCACTGAGATCATCTCAAATCACCTCCAAGTTACTATTCCAAGCCCACGAGAAGTACAAAACCTGAATTTAGAACCTTAATACAAAGAGAAGTAACAGGTAGGAGGACACAAGATTTAGGAACTCAGTAAGAAATCCAGCCCTTCCATTCATATCATAACTAAAAATGACAATCCAAAATTGAATTGCATATATACTGTCTAATAATTGTTGTGGCTTTCTTTTTACTTTAGCACAACTGATTAATGTGTATGTATTTACCACTAGGGCACTACCAGTTATAAAACAAGAGTTGTACATTTGACGGAACAGCAGTTTTAAACCTGCAGTTTGTTTTGTAAATCAGTGTAATTCTGGTTGCATTTAATAGGCAGGAGAAAGACAGAACTTTACATATACTTGTTTAAATGTACTTCTGTGCTCAGACAGGCCTCAGAGATTTGGTTGTTTCAACTCTACAGTACTGTCCACAAGCTGGTAAAGCCATTATTGCCACAGAAACCTCACAGGAGCAATAAAAACCCAACAACCCTAAAACCAAAACAACCTATCTTCATCTGCATGCCTACAGCCTTACTGAAAAATACCTATGTAGTCAAGCTACAATCAGCTCTTAACACTTACAGCAGTCTACGAGGCCAGAGATCACCTGTGAGTTAGACCCTGCATTACACTTTTAAAACTACTAAACATTTATTTTAACTCCAAATGGGCTCCACCTTGGTATTCTGCTTCCAGACTGCAATGAATTGTAACTTCAGTCACAGAAGTAAGGCTCTAGGACCAACACTGCTGCACTCCTGGAAGCAGAAATGTTTGAGCAAAGGTGAGGAGGGCAGGCAAGGGCAAAGTCCAAAGTAATTTTAAGCAGTTCAACTAAGTAGGGAAGGCTAATGGGAATCCATTTTAATTTATTACAGTCATCCCTAGTGAATAAAAGGACAACGTTTTTCTTCAGCAGCTTGATTACAAAGCAGTAAATCCCTCTGTGTATATAAAAGACCTATGAAAAGTATAGATCAAATGTCAAAAAAAGGTCTCTACTATATGTTGGATGCAGGAGAAAATATTAGAGTTGGGAACGTTTTTAGGTATTCAATCATTCTCATTTTAAAATATTTCCAACATATATTCACTATATAGGAACAGACACATGTATATAATTCTGCTATTCCCATCTACAAAGACACAAAGTAATGATGGTTTTGCAGCACACTTTTTTGGACCTTCTCTTTCCAAAAAAAAAACCACCTAAGAAACATGCTCTTGAACATAGAAACATGTCGTCTTTCCCTCTCTCCCCACAAGATTTTGACTCATGCTGGCAACATAAAGTTATGATGCTTCAGGTACTAGCGACAATCTCTACTTTATAGACCCTAGGCAGCAGTAAACAAGCAAACAAAGCACAGCTCGAGGTGACAATATACTTCAGCAGCATAAACATCTTAAAGTAAGAATTGTGCCAGAAAAGCATTTTCTCCAATTGCTGGCAGACTTTTTGTTCAGTGTATCAATTTCCTTTTCCCTGAACAGGTGGCAGTTCTGATACATCCATAGGCCCGCGTACAACCAGTAACTCTATTTCATTGCACTGGTCCAAGATAGGATTGAAAAACATTCAAAACAGTGAAAGTTGCAGCTACTCAGCCCCAGATTGATTGAAAAACATTCAAAACAGTGAAAGTTGCAGCTACTCAGCCCCAGATTCTCCTTTTAAAAAAAAAAAATTTTTTTTAGTCAGAAGCAGGATTTCTAGGCTTAGAAATAGAATGTTCAGCCATTAGGAATTATTGAGCTTTCCCAAAGCTGTGTAATTCAGAGGCAAAAAGGAAGTACTTGGTTTACTTTGTAACAAAATAATGACCTGGTCATGGCAATTTGTATCTTGTGTCCATGCTGGTTTTCCACATATTTTTCCCTGGTCATGACAAATAAATATTCTGAGGCAAGAGGCACTTTAGTTACACTACATACATACATACAGAGCGGGGCTGGGACCTCTACCTGCTGCTGGAATACAACAGCCACCAAATACTGTCTGAACCATAAAACACTTTTTTGTAAAGTCATTTCAGTAGTTTTGTTGACTCAAATTTTCAGGCACCTTGTCTTGGGTTGGCCTTTTGATGAGGAACATCAACCAGTCCTATAACTCTGGAAACCCTCAGGGTATAAATCCTAACAGCCCCCAGGGACTACTTAACAGGAGATGTTACAGGATGTCTTAGCACATGCTTGCAATAGCACAAGGGGCCTTTACAGAGGTCTGGGGACACGATCACATTACGAATAGCTCAGCCATAGGGCAGTAATGCTCCTTGTGAGCATTATTCACCTTTTCCAAAGCAAATGACAAAACACTTCTGCTGCTGGCACCTCTACTGAGTCACGCATACTTGCTTCATCAGACACTCACTACACTTTTCTATACAGCAGCAAAGTTGTATGCCACAGGCATAGTGTAATTTTTTAAGATGTTGAGTTTGTAACTTTCAATCCATTTAACATCAATAACGAACTTTATGGCAGTTTAGACAGGTTGATAGCAACTCTTGGCCAAAGTGTTTTCTAATGTTTGTGTTCTGTCTGCCCACAACACTTCCTGTCATTTCTACTGGCTACAATGTTCTTTTCTGCGGTTTTGCAGTGTCCCTCCCTGCTGTGGACTGTACAACAGTTGGGTTTCATATCATATATGGCTCTTTCATGCTCAGGGGGAGCAAGGGGGAGCAAGAACAGGGGATGGGACCCAAAGCTAAATAAATCAATGTTTCTTTGATCCTTTGGGATCAGGATGCTGTAAAAACACATGGTTATTAGAACTGTGAATTTATTGGTAAAGGAGTTGGTTACTGGCACTGTATTTCAGCATGAACTTACATTATGGTACTAAGTACAAAGCATTCATTCTGTTTGTGGCTACAAGAATTAATCTCTACCATGTGCAGAGAGGCTGTGTGATAATCTAACTGGGATTCCCGTTGGTAGTCCGGGCAAGCACTCATCAGCTGCAGGGCTTTCAACAATACACAACAAGCAACAGCTCCAAAAGCAAATGATGTAACTAACATCCCTCCAAACGCTACCAAGCAGGACTAGAGTGGTCTGCTTATTTCAGTGTTTTCATCCAAGTAGGTTGTCAAAAACCCAAAACTAAAAGGTGAGTTTCTCTCAAAACACTTCAAATGCTTAGCTTTGGACAGGATTCAATACCTAATGGACTTTGAATGAAACTGTATGTTTCTAATATCTTGCATTTGCCTCAATAGTAAGAAAAGGTCTGATCCTGATTATTAAAAATGAAAAAGTAATTTGAAATGTTTATGTGGATGGCAGCTTTATATGCAGCATAGAAATGCTCCAACTGCCTTTTCAATCCAGCTGGAACAAAGTTTTCATTTTTTCTTTTTTTCATGAAATTTCATTTATTATGAGCACTATGTCTTAGTGAGGCAGCTGTTGGCAGCAAGCTGTGAAATTAAAGTTGAGCTGGTTAGTATTAAAAGCCAAGATATAATACACTTTTGTCAGAGAGTTTTTCTTGTATATATGTAACCTATATTCAGTAATTAAAATAGCTAGTCAGTCAATCCTACCAACCCTCCTTGAAGGGAGAGTTAATGTTACTTTAAAATACAATTTCCAAATTGTACAAATTGCAACCAAAGAAACTGGGATTGCTATAGGTCATTTCAGTGAGGTCTTTAAGTAGCCAATGCACCAATGACTTCAGAAACCTAGAAACTTAGGATTCCTGATTCTCATGACTGTCCTACTAACATGACGTTAGATTTTGGGCAAGTCACTTCTGACAAGATCCCAAATAGGAATGAAATCAGTGTGTTACTATTATCCACTAAGGATGTCACACACAGCCTGTGCGTGAAGGAAATCATCCTGGGCTTCCTATGACTGTGGCAAGCACTCTTATCATTCAATACACAACCATGATTTTCTTCCAGCTTCTCTGGCTGTCTTAAAAGAAGGCTGCAGTAAACTTCACAACTTGCTCTGAACCTCCTCTGGAATGTGCTTAAGATGCACATTTCAAAAATACCTACCCAAAAGTGCCCTTGGGAACCAGGTGAAGGCACAAGACAGGACTTGGCACATGCTGTTGGAAGTCCAAGGCAGGTAAGGGTTGGTATTTTATGTATTAAATGCACAAATAAAAGAGGGAACATGAAAAAGTACATGAACTAAAGCATCAGGCTGATTAATCCTGAACAACTAAGTTGACTAGACCTTGCAAATTTAATTCTTTCCCAAATTGTTCTCTGGCAGTTCAGTTATCAAGGGCAATAGCAAAACTGTATCATCATCTATGGCAGGATTTGATTATCTTCAAATGATTGTAAAAATTCAAAGACCTTACTGCTGACCAAAGATGCAACCCTGTCCTCTCCCCAGCCCAGCCACAAGCTCCTGCAGACTCCTGCAGTGACACAAGTCTGTTTACAGCCAGACCAACAAACTGATTTTTTTTCTGGTTTTCTCCTCAGCTAGATCAGCAAGTTGATCCAGTTTGTAGCACATCTGATAGCACCAACACAGAGGAGGAGACAGGAACATGCAGCCAGGCTGAGGAGGCCACTTCTTTTGATGTCAACACAGCTCTCACTCAGCTTAATCCAATGTCGAACCCATACCTGCAACCTATCAGCACAACTGCCGTAAGGAGGGTCCTGCTGATCGCAGGGTGACTGTAGTTCTAATGCCAAGTAAGACAGTCTGCCCAAATTACTCCACTGCTTAGGTGACAGCTACCTGTACTTCCCTGTAAACACAGGATTACAATTAAATACTCCAATACAGTTGAAGTTGGCACCACTTTTACTATTTTAATGTTAACTAACAAACAGATTAATTTAACATGGCTTTGAGGACTATGCCCACCCCACTTAATCCATAAACTACACTCATGTGCAGACTTTGAGTCTGCAATTCTTACTTCTACTTTAAGTATTTGCAGCACTGTCCTATTTGCAGGGGTATCAAACTGCTTTGGGGGTTTACTTCATGTCATGCATACACCTTGGCAGCCATCTACTGCAGTTAAAAACAGAGCCAGAAAGCTCTACCAGATAACTAGAAAATTAAATAGCATTTAGGAATTGGTGGGAGATTGCTCACTGGTCTTTAGTATCAGTGAATATAGTGGCTGGCTACAGGGTACTTGTAAGCATTTTCAAGCAGAGGAAAGCTTGGCACGTTCTTTCCTCCATGCAATTCTTTTTCTGAAAAGCTTTTTAATGGATAAGCGTAAGATTTTACTCTTCTGAGATTACACTCATCGTTAAAGACAACTGGATCGTATCTCTTTTGTACAAAAAAAAAAAAATCTGACTTGTCGGTATCTAGAGAGTCAAAATCCTCAGATCAAAAATGCACTTAGTATGTCCATGAAAGATGAGAGCTGATGGCCACCAGTCCACAAGTATTGCCTTGAAATGCAAACTCACAGATTCACAGCAGTATAAAAATACAAAGCTGACAAGAAATTGGAATGACAATTTAAAAAATGTATGAATCATGCATACAACTAATTAAACATGAAAATTACCTTGACAGTCACTTACCTTCACCATTGTAAGTTAACATTCAGCAGAGCAAATGTGAACAGTGTATTTTGGACATTCACAATCTGGGAGAAATATTTCTTTTAAACTCATGTCAGGATAACACAGCTTCCTTTCCAAGGACTGATTATTTCAGACCTTCCTACCTGAAGTGAAAAATGCTTAAGACTGAACACAAGCCATAGCTGACAGCATTTAAATGAGCCTGGAAATCTTCAAATTTACAGTGTGAGGAACTGCTGTGTAACTTCTAGGCTAAGAGTTCACGGCAAAGCATACCTATATTCAGTCAACTCGCAAGTTAAAGTAGTCAGATTTTGGCAACCAAACACTGAGTTCCCTTTTGCATAAGTAATACTCCAACTTCTAAGCACTTCACTGTTCACTGTCAGGGGACCATCTGAAAAAATGCCTCCACAAGTCACATCCCAGGTATTTCTTCTTTACTAACATTTGATTTGTGGATTACAATCCAAACTGCACTTCCAAAGGTCACAAGAGTGTATCAACCATTTGAGGCACTACAAAAAAACCCATGACACAACTCAGGGCTTGATTTTCAGTGACTCTGAAAAAAGCCCAATATGCACTAATCTTTAAGAGTATATGCCAAGAATAATTACAGAATTTTAAGTTTCAGTGACAACAAGATAGCAGGTTCCATACTACTACTTCTGGTAGTGGTATCTGCATCAACACAGAGAGCATCCACTTGAGGAAGGAGAGAGAGCATGTGTTGGCACAACAAAACCCTTCCATTAAAGAGACATCTAGGCCATTAATAGTATGCCTGCTGGGGGAGGCTGCACCTCGCTAGATTGGGTTTCAAACCAAGTTCTGCATGAGGTGTTGAGCACAAGAGAATTGACTGCAAGCAGGACAACACAGGCCTGGTGGGTTTTGTTTACCATATAGTTAAAGGACCACTGAATGATTAATGAAAGACACAGTTTCTTTGCAGAGTGGCAGACAATATTTTGGGGCAAGACTTTGGCTTCTCAGGTTAAGCATAAAAATGGTTACATAGAGCTCTCTCCTGAGCTGACCGCCATTCAGATGACTTTTCTAACTTGCTTCCCAGGATAAAAGCATAGATGTAAGGCTCTCTTGAGAAGAAGGAAGAAGTCCAACAAAATGTTAGTTTGCCAGCAGAGCATCTGGCACATTAGTATCTGCAATAACACTAGCACCATGTAGTCATCTTCTCTTAAGACCTTGTTAGCAGCTACAGGCAAATCTTAGGCAAGATTCCTCCCAAAGTAAACCTACTTCCACTGAGAACAGCCATATCCTTTGCTCTTCTCAAAGTCTCCCCTCCATGCTCCAAGCTCTTCCTAGGCAGAGCTGCCATCACCATCAGGAATGGCAAGTGGCTCATATGGAACAGAACACAGATTTTCCTTTGTAGCATAAATCAGGTAGAAGAACAATGCCATACAAGCTTCAGGTTAACGGCTTGAAAAGCCCTGAAGCCCAACATTTGAAGGAAATTTTGAATGTTATTTAAGCCCTGGGTACATGATTAAAATCAGAGGATGGCCATCATTTGATGGCAAGACCATCTCACCTGTTTCTACACTCTTCATATGAATATTAATAGAACAGACACAAAAAACCCAAACATATAAAAAGACTTGGCCTCTGGAGAGACAGAGAGGAGGACAGGTCCCCTACAGTAGCCTTTCCCATCTTCAGAGCAGTTACAAAATTACAAGCAACTTAAAACCAAAAAAACTCTGAAGAAAACAGATCTAGCAAATATAAGATCTTGAACATGGAAAAACCATGCACCTAGTTCAGGTAGTCATTTAAAAGACTACACATTTCAACAGCCAGCATGTTACTATACAAGTGCTATTAGATTATTTTTTAAAAACTTCAGTCCTTAAACATCAGTAAAGAACAAATTCAATCTTCTGTGCAGATCACTTGTGCCCACAAGATGCCCAAATAGCCTTTTGGCATCAACTCGGAGACTTTTGAAAAGGTGCATCTTATTTTAGCTTTCAGTGACCAAGGACCACTCCTTATTAACAGACTTGTCTCTTACCTCAGGTGGGACACAGGATAAGCAAGGCTGACCTTCTGTGTCACCATTCCCCATCCTTCCCTGTTGTAAAATGCTCTAAAACCAGCAGCGATTCCCACAGGATGGGACGTGGAATCGCTCCAGTCTGATATGAATTGATAAAGTGCTGATTTTGTCATATTGGATCAAGCGTCTGTACCGCGGCGCTGGCGGGGGAGCTGCAGGGGCCCCTGTGAGGAGAGGTGAGGGGCTGCCCTGCGCCGCTTCCAGCCGGCTCCACAACAGGCCCGCAGCAGGACCCGGCTGAGCCCATCGGAGAAGCCAGCGGCGCCTCTGTGAAAGGGCAAAATTCAGCATGGCGGAAAGGACAAATGTGAGAGAAACAGCCCTGTAAGGCCTGCACCAAGGCCTGAGAGAAAGGCAGGAAGGAGGTGCTCCAGGTGCCAGAGCAGATTCTACTGGAGACCCCAGGCTGGAGCCAGTTCTCCTGACAGGAACTGCAGCCCACAGAGAGCTCACACTGGAGTAGGGGAGAAGCGTGAGGAGAAGGAAGGAGTGGTAGAGAGGAAATGTTACCTACTGACTGCAGGCCCCATTCCCCACCCGCCACACCGCTCTGGAGAAGGTAGAAGAACCGGGAATGAAGCAGCGAAGGTGAGCCTGGGAAAGGGGGTGGGCAGAGTTGTTTTAGTACTTGCCTTTGTTTCTCACCATCCAATGCTATTTTAAATGGCAATAAATTAATTTTCTCCAATTCGAGTCTATTTTGCTGTGATGGTAACTGGTAAGCAATCTCCCTGTCTCATCTTGACCCACGAGCTTTTTCATCTTATTTTCTCCTCCCCACCTGTTGAGGATGGGGAGTGGGAGACAAGCTGGCCACTGGCCAAGGTCAACCCACCACACATTAAAAAAAATTTCTAATTCACCTCAGTGCTCTAACTGAAGAATACACGAAAACTGAAAGAAACAGCAAAACCAATAAGTTTCTGATAGAACATAAAATCTTCCTTTTCTCCAACTAACCATAGAATGGTCAAGATTAAATCTTGCTCTCCAGCAAGAAACAGAACTGTGTTAACGTGGCCTAGAGTCTGCAGGACATGCCAGGGATTCGCCTGCTGCATAAACACTTTTAGAAAGAAGTTGTCACACGTGCTGTTTCTAACACGTACATTTCTTTGGTGCAGTACTAACTACTTCTTCCCAAATCTCTAACATCACTGCAGTCCTAACATTGAATCATTTCTTCTGTCAGATATCTACAGCTAACACAATTCCTGAACGACTTTTTGGGTTGTTCTAAAAAGTAGGGGAAGAGCAAACCAGAAATCCCTCAAGAAGCTAGATTGCTGCTGCTGCTGCAGGGCCACGGGATAGTGATACCTGCTCCACCCGAGAGCATCCACTCCTGCAGCAGAAGCCAGACCAGCTGCTGCAATTCTTGCACCAGTAAAGTGGACAACAGAGGCTGTTTGCAGATATTCTGCTGCCACAGGCTGACACTTTGCTGCCATTGCCCATCACCTACTTCACATTTCTGAAGTTGGTTATAAGCCTTCTATCCAATATTCACGTTCACGTTTTACTGTGCCTACTCACATACGACACGAGTGCAGGATCAGTTTCTTACGGGAGGGAGACTGAAATCCTCATTCCACTCCCTCCTGGTATTGTGATGGCTCATGCTCCCCCTTCTTATACTGAGCTGTTGTGAAACCGCAGTACTGGAAGGGCAGGAGCAGAGTCAAAGTTTTGTTACTGCAGCAAAAGGCAAAGTGATGACACTACGCAAGCATCTGGACACTGGAATAGCTCTCTGCTGGGAAAAATGACTTGTCAAGATATTGATGTGGCAGAGACACCATAATCTTTGTTGGCAGGTTTGAGCTGTCAGTAGCTGCAGATATTCTCTAGCAGCATTTTCAACTGAACCATAAGTCTTGGACCCAATTCACTTAACATTGTGATAAAGTACAAAAGCCATCAGTAAGCAGAGTGTGACTTTTTTTCAACAATACAGTTTCTCCTCAAACAATTACCAGGATGCAGTACGTGCAGTTTGGAGGAGAACTGAGCGTCAGCCTGGGTATTACTGCATGTCAGAGCTCCTCCTCTGGAGTCGTATCGAGTGACTTTCCTCCTCGAACATGTCCTAATGAATTCCACTGAAGCCTGCAGGTAAAATCCTTCCCCAACCATTTTGCCCTGATTGATAGCTTCAGAGCCTTCCTTCGCACCGCTTCGGCTGCTTTCCAGACCTTTATTTTTCTCCTTTTTTAAGTGTCTGCAACAGGAAGTTACACTCGGTTTTTTCACTGTACGTTTCTCTTAAAACTGACATCTTTGCATTGTAATGAAGGAACCCTTGGGTATTAGTGACAAATTAGTCACCAGCTAAAGAATATTTTCTTTTCATTTCTATACCAGGTGGAAGATATTAAAATCTCTAGAGGAATTTCCCCTACTCTGCTACAATAAATCATCACACAATTTTCTTTTAAAGTGACTTAATTTTTCTACCTTTAAACTTCACCAGAAATGAAGAATCCCACAACTGTGTTAATGTAAGATTAAAATAGTCTTGTGAACTTGATAAGGGAGACATTATCATAAAGAACATTTATTTAATTTTATTTTGAAAATTAATGTGATTTTACTTTTACATTTTAAATGTTATTTTTTAAATAAGGAATTATTCCCTTCTGAGGCCAAAAAAACTCATGTACCTACCATAGAAGTATCACCTTCAAAAAGTTAGCAAAAAAATCTTTTCCCTTCTTTGTTTAATTGTCTGACTTAATAGGGAACAGAATTTTAAAAATCTACAGAAGATACCACACAGTCTGGAAGAAAAGGTGAAGTCTTGCACTGACTATTCTTTGTTGAAGAATTTGTAAAGTAGCAGCCAAAGTAGAACAAAAAAAAACCACAAAAAAACCCAAAACACTTAGCTAGTTTGCAAAGGCACAGGTCATTGAAATACAGCAAAACATTCTGTGAAGGCAGAGCTTTGCCTTTTTTCTTTTTTTTTTCTATTAAGCGGTCAGTAATATTTCAGTAGTAATACGTTATTAAAAAGTTGATACTCGAAATGTTAACTTCACAACTATGTAGACTGCACATCTTTTCAGTGGGGTTTTCTACTAAGACAGGTAAACTTCTATAGTTTATAATTAATACTAAATACTACACAAGTGGCTTATGGCTTCTGATTAAATGGCTTCACATACAATTATGTGCTCTTAATCACCAATTAAGTCAATTTTCCATGTTTATAATAGGTACATTAAGTAACCGAGGCAGTGAAAGAGTTCATTTTACAACTGAAAGTAACACCAGGACCAAGACAGAAATTTAAGAGTCCTGCCCCACCATCAAAGGGGGGGCAGGGGGGTGTCCATCAATAAATACAGCACATGAAGTCTACATGCAATTGTTTCTTCCTCTATATGCCAAGGAAAAAATGAGGAGCGGAAGATCAATTAAAAAGCAGAAATGTAAAACCAAAGCATTAAACACTACTAGATATTTAAGATCCCACAGTGCTTCTTACAAGCACAGTGCATCACTCCCCCGCTTCTCCCAGGGGAGTTCCAGCTCCGATAATTACTTTCTGTCTGCTCACAAAGTTCAAGTTCAAAACAATATTCATTTTCCACTTCCTGTCCTAAACCAGGGCACAATGCTTCTATGCATCGTTAAGCAATGATCACACTCCACCACAGATACAGTTAAACCGCTGTTTGATTGAATAATCCTGATTTGTGGCAGGGGGGACTGGGGAAGGAGAAGCACTGGGCTTTAAGAAGGAAAGAGCCAGGCTCCCAGTATCAATGCATCTGACTTCTAGCAGCAGCATCCTTTATTACTTTCAATTCCAAATCAAGCATTTGTCTCCACCCCCTCCTACTACTTTGCAGGGGGGCATAAGTGGTGTTTCAAAACTAATCTGGCCCAGAAGTTTTGCTGGATCTCAAATATTCTACAGAAGACTCAGTTTGTTTCTCTAGTCCCCCTCCCCATCTATGTGTCTTCCCTAAATTATATTCATCTGCTGCAGTGAACAGGAAAGATGGTTGCCAAACAAACAAAATTAAATCATATGTAATAGGCAGAATATGCCTTCTTCGAAACCACAACTTAAAATTTTCAGGTGCAGAGATACTGAAGAGGGCAAAGTCATTTTAAGGAGAGACAGCAAAGGTCTGTCAAAATTTTCATACAGAAGATATCTTACATTGCCTTGTACAGGGTCACACACATTTACAGCATTGCTGAACGATTACATATTTTAGGTCAGAGACCTGAGCTTGCTTCTTATTCAGAGAGAATTGAATTTTATTAAAAACAAGATTCCTCTAAGGTAGGTATTTACACAACAGGCTACCAAGGCTTCACAGAATTAGAATCTTGATGATTTTATTTCAATAAATAAAAAGAAAATTGGTGCCTGCCTTATTTTCCTGCTACGCACCTAACTCCGCCAACACACTTAAAGGGTATTAGGTCAGGGGAGACATTATACCAAGTACCAAGTCATATCACTGCAAAGGTCTTTCGTTGCAGGAGGCTACAACCACTGTTACCGCAGGGGCTGTGGTACCTCCCTCTCAGGGACCTGTACTGGCTTCTCACCCGACTCGGATTTCTTAGCTTTTGCTAACTGCTGCTGAAAACCTTTACCAAGTTGCAAATAAGGCCTATGAGCGTGGATAGCACAGAAAGATGGCGATTCCTGTTCCCGTATTGCAAGGCTCAGGCACTGAAGAAGTCAACTGGACTTGCACGGACAGCAGTTATGTTGCGATTTTTATTTTTTAAAACACACTTGTGCAACAAGCACAGAAGATTTAAAACTGCTCCCTCTCAATAAGGGGCCAACCCTTATTCGAGTGAAACGATTGGGAGCTGCAGCGGCAGCAGGACTGGATCTAATACATTTACCCATAGTTAAACACAAGGGAGGAGAAAATGTATCTATTTTGCTACAAGCATTAAGGCTGACTTAATCCTAACTCTGCATCTCAGTGGAGTAGATCAACATACCACTTACCAAGCATAAGCTAGCAAAAAACATGCCTATTAAGAAAAGGGAAAATTTAGACATAGCCAATATAACATTCAAAAGTTTTACTTACAAAAGTGTCAGGTTTCACAAAAATGATGCTTTAGTTTGTTAAAGGGTGGAAAAACAATCTCTCTTTTTCAAATAAAAAGTATTGCTCAATTCTAAACAAGATTTTGAGCTGTTTCAGCCACAGAAATGGGAAAAAATAATAAATGTGCATAGTTCACAAAACTGAATACACATTGTCAACAGTTACTGAAAGTAAAGTATTTTGTAAATACATGTTGACTTGACATGCAATCAAAGAATTGTCAGATAGTTACAATTAAACTCTAAAGATGGTAATTTAGCACAGAGGAGCAGTCGCAAGAGGAATCAAAACTGGTGATACAGATCTATACTCAAAACTGATCAAAGTTATTTCAAAGTAGCTGTAGAACAATTACACAGAAAAAAGCTGAATCAAATGTGTCATCAAAAGACACAATTCGCAATAGATGCAAAACTTGCCTTTAAGACAGCTGATGAGCCTCTCCGCATGGCGCGCAGACTAAGTTGTAAATAACTGGGGCCCCCAGATTGCTTTGCTTACTCAACCTATTTAAAAAAAACAAAAAAATATTCAGATGCCTGCCCCACTTTCCCCTCACTGTTTCTTGTGGGTGCCTGAGTAATCTTAGAGGCATTTCCAGTTTTTAAGGCATTTGCTGAGTTTAAGAAATTTTCCCCACGTCCCCTTGTCTTTGTTTGGAAGTACCAGGCTTTCCTGCTCCAGTTGAGTTTCCCTGTGAAGTCTGCCCTTTCCAGCCTGGAAAGAAGCGTCAACTCTCTGTGGGTTAACTAGTTACTATCTGGGCTGACTAGCATTAAATCGGACTTTTTATTTAGGATTTTTATTTATTTATTTAGCTGGGCTGTTTTCCTTCTCGAAAGCAGAGATGGCAAGTGAGAATTTCTGCACCACGAGACTGAATGCCTAGAGTTAGGCACCAAACACCATAAAATTACCCATCATCTTAAACCTTTCTCCACATCTAAGAAGGGGCAATTAAATCTGGACCTTCTTTAATTACTGCAGCCAAGAAAAGTAGGAGCCCACTGCCAGGAACAGGCAGCAGAGAGAAGCCCTGTGTGCAAAGTGACTTGGCTCTGGCCAGGCTTGCAGTCTGTAGCACTGGTTTATTTAAAAACATTTCCAAAGAAGTCTATTATTGTTGAAATAATTCAAGACTTCCATTTCCCTGAATTATTAAGTGGTGTTCCAGCAAAGGCAAGTTCAGGTTCTACGGTGCATCAATTTCCTCTCCAAAAAGCAGAGGGGAGATGAACGACACCGGCATTTCATGCAGCACTCACGCAAAGACACGGACGTGAAGAAATCTCAGGTTTGTAACCAAATACTTTAAACCTTCATTTCCTTAAGAGGAAACCAGCTGGGAATATGTTAGAAATGGGCTATCATCAAGGAAGTTTCTAACATCTGAAAAACAAACTTCAATCAATTTCTACCAATCTCTGTCCATCAATAACAAACCCTTCACCTGCTTTTCAAATTGGTAAGGCCCAAATCATATCCAGGCTCTCCCGGCCTCAATCCCATTTTCACTCTTTGTATTCAAACCTGGCAGCAACAACAAAAAAAACCCCAGCAGTCTTTCAAACAACAAAATCCCACACCCCAACGAAACGCACACTCTGCTTCTACAAAAAAATGTCAGTCAACAAATAGGCACAAATTTCACAATGGCTGAGGTCATTCCCTTTAAGTCATTAGGGTTTGTGGGCGAGTTTTCCTGGTGGTTTTAACATTGGTTTCTGTGATTGCAGTTATGCTTATTTATGCATTTAAGGCGTATGATCTAATACACTTAGGTTTAACTACTTCATTCTTTTGACATTCTTTCCAAATTATAAAAAGGATTCTTGGTGTTTTCACTGCCTTGGTAAAGAAACAAAATTGCTGTCCACATAATTTCTTAAAAATACAGAACAGAGTAAGTACTTGTTGAAAATAACTCAAAGAAAAAAACCCTATGCCAGACATATCCATCCCCCCTTCCCCCCCCCCCCCCCCCGCAACATAACACTTATTTTTGTTCTCTCACTACCCTTCTGAGGGAACCTACTATTTTTTAGGAATAGATGTTTTGCTGGCTTTTTAAAAACAATATCCAGGCCCTCAGTGTACTTCAGTTACAACTTATAATCAACACAGAAGTTCAGTTTATTTTTTTTAAATCCCTTCTATTTTTACTGTTACACTTTCAAAAAACTGCACATTTGCGGTATGCTTCATTCACATTGCATCTTCCACAGACACTTTGATGTCTACAATAATGTGCATTTTATTCAATGCCTTTTGGTTATTATCTACCAGGGGTCTTTGCTCGATAAAAATCATAGAAGTCAATTTTCTATTATTTTTTTTTTTCCTAACGAAAATTTAAATTATCTTCTCCCTCCAAGGCAAAAAAAGCCCAAACAGCCCCCACCATCCAAATCAGGCTGGAGAAATTCACCAACCTGTCAGAAACGTTAAGAAGCATTTTCAAGAAGCTCAAACAAAAAATGAAATTGCGTATACATGTGTGTGTGCACATCTCTCCCTCAACACCGTGTGCAGTGCATGGCTATTAGCTTGTATACATAAATCATATTAAAACATTTTAAGTAACCTTTTCAAACTTGAGGCCATGGTTACTTCTATACAAGGTATTTCCAGTGTCCCTGATCAAGTTTCATATATCCAAGCACGTTTCTAGTGAACAGGAGAAAGAGCGGACAGCACCCTGCAAGCTTTGTCCAGACAGAAGGGCCCGTTCCTGCTCCGTCCCCTGCAGACGGAGGTGCCACTCTCCTCTCGAGTCTCAGCTCAGCATCACCACCAGATACAGCTGTTTCGAGTCTGACTGTGGCCCAGCCAGACTGACAAAACATTATTCACTGGCACAGAAAATGGGCCGAACTTCCCAAGCCATCGGACCCCCATCTCCCCAGTTCTGTAAAATACCGTGATTTACAGCCACGCACTTTGTGGGCACCACAACATCGCGGGCTCCCCTCTCCGCTGCTGCTCCTCCCTTTCCAAGCCGCTTTTTCTAATCAAACCCCAACTAAAACAATCCTCCACAAATTACAACAAACCTTCCTTAAAATTCCCCATAAACCTTACCGCAACCCTGCAGCAGACTTCTGGCTTTCCACAGAGCCTCTGTACATAAACACAAGGGAAAATACCTTAGCACGGCACTAATGAAGTATTTCCCGGACACAGCAGAGGTGACAAACAGAGTAAGAGCAAAGCCAAGATGCCATCTCGACTTCAGACAAACAACCTCTTCTGACCTCTGGCAGCTCCCACACACTATTAAACAAAAAAAGTATTCTCTCCATGTTAATGAACCATGTACAATCTAACAGATAACACTGATGTTAAATAAACATGTTTATATGTGACTCCTAATGCTAGGACTTAAGCAGCTGCAGACAAATAATTTTAAATGGGAAGGATTACGCCCATGTAATCTTTCTCCTCTCGTTTCACACACCTGTGAAATAATTCAAATACGTAATTAAAGCCCAAGTAGAATGACTGAGTGAAGAGAGGTTTGACTATTTTTAATTAAAAATTCACTGTGTGACACACTCACTGGAACCATCTATGCAGTGACCACTATTTTGGATCCAATTTTCCCCTCACACCTCTTGCAGCTGTAAATCGAGAGCAACTGAACAGCTTGCTGAAGAAAGGAACTGGATTGGGTTCTGTATGCCGTGATCAAAAAAATATTTTGCAAGATGACTGCAAATTCCTAAATCCTTATTCCCGCTATCTTGTCCCTCCTGCTTCAATACTCTGGTAGCACCAAATCTACCTGCAAACAGCAACACCTCCAGGCCCCAAATGACCCAAGATGAGCAATTATTTGCATCCTAATTGAGGGGCTTATCTTCACCTGATTAAAACAAGGTATTTGTTAAACATCATTACTTGAGTTAAAATCTGCAAATAAAGATGAAGTATTGTTTTAAGAATTAGACTGCCACGAACAATTGTTTTCCGATGAGACCTCTTAACAAACAGTCCCAACCAGGACTGTCTTTCTGGCTTTTCAGTAGAAAAGGGAGGGAAAGAAATTTGCCGAGTTCTACCTGTTCATATCAAAGAGGGTATTATGCCAAGAGGTTTGAGTAGTTACACCTTTTTTTCTTTTTCTTTTTTTTTTTTTGTAGTAGATACACACTCAAAAAAAATAAAATCTTGGACATTTTACTAAATTAAGCCACTGAAAAGGAAGATGTATCTAAAACCTGAATGGCTTTACTTTTGTGTATGCCATTGTTTATAACTCTGAACATATTTTTTGTTCCTTCTTGGTAAAACTGTTTTTCTGTCCCATGTAGTACAAGGTGAAATGTAATGAAAAGAACCCGACTGTTAATCCAGGAGACTACACCATGTACTAATCAAGTTTATATTACTATTGCTGTGAATAATGCACATACATACAGTAACTATACATTGGAAATGGCAGTACAAGATTTCCCTACTTGATCTACCAATTGACCCCTCCAATTATGGGATATATTTAAAATCTTCATATTAAAACTGCAGCGTTCCATGGTTTATGAAAAGGACTTGAATTTGCAACTTCATTTAACAGTTCATCCTTAATAAAAGTTACCCCAGCCTGGCAAAATTAATTCAAAAATATTTTCTTAGCATTCTAAGAACTTGTGCTAGTTTTCACAAAATTTTAAAAGCATTTTTCACTGCACAAGTAATCTTAACAATCATTTCCACAGATTAAGTCTAACAACCTGTGAATTTATTGCAGAAGGAATTTACTGCAAGGAATAATTAGTCTTCAGCACTGTTCCTGCTTGTTCTCCAGTCGAAGACACCTTAAAACCATCTGGTTGCTGCACAATTTGGCACAGAAGAAACAAATCTTACTGAAGAGAATTATAGCTGATTTTGAAATAGCTGTTTTACTACTACACATCATAAATAACAGTTGGGAAGACAGCAGAAAATTACTAACTTCTTTAATTGTTTTCTTTGTCAGCAGCGTGTACACATACACACTGACATACAAATACAGCCACGCCGACTTTCAGTACGATGCCTTACAGGCTTGAAGTTAAACACGCAACTAATTTTTGCAGGGTTAATAGTTAAATTATTACATTTTGAGAAAAATCTAGCATATCGACCAGCTAAGCACACCACAGTAACACACAAGATTCTTTAAGTGATATTCTGAGATCGAGTTCTTCGTATGAATACCTAAGTTTAATTCCTTTGTATAATCAGGGCGTATCCGCACACATCACGTAGTTGAATATGGGACTTAGTGTTGGAGGGGGAATTATCAGCAACATTTTTATTTCTCCCTAATGAAGCTTTTCTAATGAAATTTAAGACTGCCAAGTTGTGCGATATTTGAAACAGGAGCCCATTTCAAACATTTCAACCAAATAATGGTGATAAGATTAGTGAGTCATGGGAATCAAGCCACTATATAGTATTTTAAAAGAAAATGAGCTGAGGGGAGCAAGCTAAACAAAGCAAAACAAATCGATGAGCCTAAAACCAAAAAGATTACACTGCTTGTTATTTAGCCAAACGTTTTGACCTGTTGGTGGGGGAGTACAAGAGGCACGAGGACAGCGTGGACAATTTGACTAAATAACTTCACAATTTAATTTTGCACCACACATTAAGATTTACTTTTTTTTAAATAGATGTAAGGTTGAATAATTAAATCAAGTTATCAGCTGCTGTGCCATTTCAAATGAATTTTCAAAACACGCTTAAAAAGTTTCTGGAATGTTTCCAAAGCTGTGAGCACTGATTATTTTCAAGGCATTTGTACTGCAAGTCTTTCCTACTTGCATGTGTAACATCTGAGGCCACATGATGCCTTGAATTTCAAAGCAGAAATAAAAATTCAGCTTTGTTTAAGAAAATAAATGGTTTATTCATGTCAGAAAAGATGAGGAGAAAAAAAGTTATCCTATATGTGGCAACAAGTAACACAAAACAATGCAACACTAAACGTATGAAATTATCTAAGAAACATTAGTTTAGACATAGAACAACTAGTTTAAATATATGCCATCTTTTGGGGACCAGACCGCCCTAATACACACAGATGTAGGCAGGCAGAAAGAATTTAGGCATGCTTTCTCAACGTGTTTGTGTGGGAAACCCTTCTAGGGATGGCATTACAGCGGTAAGAAATTCTTAGTAAATTAGTAAGGTCCACGAGAAAGATTAAACAATAAACCATTCCTGCCATTGCCTTTAACAGCGTTAAGGGATGTGTGAATGTGATACTACACCGAACAAAATTTCTGTTAATAAACTTGATGTAGACCAACCAGCTGTTTATTGGTTAACCGTACGTCTTTTAACAATTACAGCTTTATACAACAGAATATATCATTATTTGAGATGTCTGAAAAACAGTAGTTGCACCCCATGAATAATTTCCTTTAGAGGCCATTCGCTGGGCTCAAGCATAATTTAACACTCAAAAAAGTTTACTTAAACTGCATAAACCACAGTACAAGTTTTCCTCGTACGAGCAACCGCAAAAAAAAAAAAAAACCAACAAACCAACAACAACAAAAAAAAACCCAACAGCATTAAGACATTTTATTTAAACGCACGCTTCAGTTCTTAAAATAATTACTAAACGAAGCTGGTTTTACGGTAAAATCCAGCGCTACGCTGCGCATCGACTCACTACCTCGGCGAAGTCTCGGTCGCAACTCCGCAGGCAGGACCCCAAGGCGCTGCCGCGCTTCCCGCCGCGGAAGGCTCCGCTCCGCGCCCGCGGAGGGCGGCTCACCGCGCTCCCCCCCCCCCCCCCCGACGGGTTTCGGGGCGAGCGCCTCGCTCCGCTCCGCGCACCGCCCGGCGCGCAACACGCGGAGGCGGTTTCACACTTCGGGCTGTGCCGCCGGCACCGCGAGGCCCCCCCTCCGCGGGGAGAAGCTCCCCCTTCCGCGGCCGGACCCCCCACCCCCCCCCCGCCCGCCCATACTCACCAGAGGTGCAGCGCGGAGCCGCAGCGCTGCGGAGTGTGCGCGCCCGCTGCGGGCGCAGTGAGCATGTGCGAGGCAGGCGCGCATGCCCGCGGAAGGGAGCGGAGCGGGGCGGCGGCTCCGCACCCCGCGCTGCGCCCGTAGGCGCGCCCACCCCCCCCCGCCCCCCCAACCACCTACCTCCCCCCCCCCCCACCCCACCCACCCCCTCCCTTCCCTCCCCTCCCCTCCCCGCCGCGCCTCGCCTCCCGCCGGAGCCCGCAGGGTGCGGTGCGGAGCGGTGCGGTGCGCCCCGCCGGCACACGCAGCGCGAAGGACGGCGCGGGGATTTTTTAATCGCTTCATCTGACCTGTTGCTTTCCCCGGTAGCGAGGCCGGAACACCCGGCCCCTCCGCCCACCCCCCTTCCTCCGCCAACCCACGGCAGCCTGTCACCGGGACCGCCGGCCCCTAACGCACCTACCGCAGGCGTGGGGCCGCGGCGTGTCCCAGCGCCCGCACGGCTGGGCTGCCCGCGGCGCGGTGCCGGGGCGGAGGAGGAGCCTCCCGCGGCTCCCGCACGCCGCGGGGCCCGGCCGGAGCGCGGGGACGCCCTGGCAGCCCCTCTGCTTTGTCACAGACCTGCCCCGTGCCACCCTCCGCCGCTGCTTTGCCTTGGGGGGGGGTGGGTGGCGGGGAGAGCCGTCCCGGCCGCTTCCCCCGCGGTTTCTAACAAAAGCCGGCCGGTATTTTCGCCGACAGCAGGTACTCTCCCAAGGCGCTTTTTTTGCTAGGGTTTTACCGTTGTCGGTGCCCTCGGCGTACATTTAGCTGCAAGTTTTTGAAAGAGATTCGTGGTGTGAAACTTGGGACGCTCCGGTACCGCCTTCCGCTTCCGTGAAAATAATCATTCTCGCTGCAGTCCTTGTGTTAGTGATCTCTAGTGACAATTTTTCAATACCGACTTAATGGCTTTTGTGGACGTCTGGTTTTCTTACGCACGCCGTGCCACAGAGCTGTAGGTCCCGCAGACCTGCAGAAATAGCTGCGCTCGCACGAGCCACCCTTCTGCGCTCGCAGACACAGAGCATCACGCAGCTTCTGGCTCCCCAGAGGGTGAAAGCCCCCCGAGCGGTCTTGCTTCTACCTCTGATCTCCTCAAGGGAACCGGAATGGATTTGTGGCCACACAGAGCTGCTGCCCCATCTCCCGCGTCAGCGCAAAAGCAGAGGCTGTCTCCGGCCCGCGCACCTTCAGGGGCACTTCTGCTCCTGCCTGATGTGATGGGCGCCTCTGTCAGCTGCATCCTTCTCCGCACGCCCGAGAGAGGGGCGACAGGCACCTCAGGAGGGCTTATGCTGGGACATGGGGCTGGGGCCTCCCACCGCATGCACCCTCCGCGCGTCCCCTTGCGCTGTACACCCCGCGCACAGCTTCGCCTCGCCCGTGCCGGCCTCGTCCCCGCACACGGCACAGGTACCACACAGCTGCCCCTTCCCACCGGCATACCTGCTCGCTGGGGATGCAGCCCGGCCACAGCAGCATTGGGGCGTTTGGTTTCCGCACGCCCGCTCTTCCTCTTTATTCCCCCCCCTTCTCACCAGTCTGAGGCAGGCTGCCGCTCCCCAGTTCTGTCTCTCCAGCACTGGGGAGGCATCGGAGGAGACCTGCGAGTCCTCACCCCGACGGCTTTTATTACACCTAGCCCTTTCCTCAGGAAGGAGATATCCCATGAACCGCAGTGGAAAAGCCAAAGGAGCACAAAGGGTGTTGAGTTCAGGGTTTGAACAAGCTGCAGCCCACTCATGGATTTAACTCAAAATTTTGACAATGGAACAAAAACATCATTGCAACGAGACAGCTGTTTTTACTATCAAAATCTCTCAGATCAGTTCGACTGCAAAGTGTGTTCCTACGATCCAAAGGAGACAAAGCTCCCAGCATCAGTTCGGAGCTGGCAGGCTTCCTAGCATGAGCTACCTCCCGCCGGCCTAGAAAAAACGAAGCTCTTTCAGTTGTTATTCCCCATCAGTTCTCAGCACTAACCCCCCTGATTTCCCCATGGATTATCTGCAGTTCTGAGTTTACACCGCTCTCACATTAAACTTGGAGAGATTGCTGGTTTGGGGGACTTCCTTGCTGCCTTTCTCACCCATAATCGTGGTTCTGGTGAGGAGTCTCTGAAGTACAAGAAAGCCTTTAGATCTGTCTTGAAAAAAAATCTTTTCCTTTCCCCTGCTGCCCTGCCCAAAAAAATGATTGCCACATTAGCTCCTTCTGAAGCTGGTCTTAACAAGTAAGTTCATATATACTAATCATCTAAAAATGCCTTGCGTGCAAAATTCACTTGACCCCCGATTTCACAACATATTTGAATATATGCTTAGCTTTATGCATGTGAATAGTGCTACAACAATCAATACAATTATTTACTTAAGTGCTTAAAGCCAGGCAGGTATTTAAGAATTAGTATTGTTTTGTGGTAATGCCACAGAAAGCCAGTCAGAGACCAGGACCTCATTGTTTGTACAGCACCCTGCACACAAAAAGACACTCCTTGTCCCTTTCAGTATAAGTAATTTTTGTCAGTTGTGAATTGGTGCCAGAAACACCTTTCTTGAGCTGGTGGGTAAACATTATTTGTCTACTCTAATATCCTTTCTGTTTACTAAAAACATTGTATGCAATATTTAGAAAAGTAGATAAGGGCACAGTGGGAAAAGGGTGCAAAGCGGAAGATAAAGGATATTTTTCAATTAGGAACTTTAAGTATTTTCATCATTGTTAGTATCCAGCGAAATACCTGTGGAACTTAAAAGCTATTTAGAAAGGCAAGGGAACAAAATGGTTTCTGCCCCATAGATGAGACTATGGGTTGGGGTGCGCAGGTCATACAGCTGCATGGGGTACCAGGCTACAAGACAAGAGAGTAGGAGCAAGTCCTAGTAGTTGGCTCAATAAAAGTCTTCATTTCATCAAGCTGGACCGTCGTCAGCCTTATAGTGCCAGGGATTTCTCAGTGGTAGAATTTTTTTTCTTTGGTCAAAGATAAGCCAGGTTTAGAGGGGGCTTTGCTTGACTCGTTACCCTGTGCTTATTCCCATGTACCATAAACTCAAAGAATAAAGGGAAACTCTGCAGAAAGCTTCACATATTCACCAAATGGAAATGCTCCCAGTCACCTGGCTAGGTGACGGTGTCCTGGACAGGCGGAGGAGCTTATGGTCCCCTTCTTCGGGCACCCGGGGGACCTAAGCAGCCAGCCCATACCCTATCCTTAGGGCACATGGGAAGCCACCTTCTGCCGGAGAGCTTATTCCGTAATGTGGGAGAGCCTACAGCTACACCTCAGCTTCTCCGCTGAGGAGGCAAGGAGCTAGATGCCAAAGTTCAGTTACTATGGAAAGTCTATTTCCCTTGAGGAAATATTTCCAGTTTCTGCTGTTCACCTCATTGTCAAAATGAACAGAGTTACATCAGTGCAAACAACGGGTTCCACTTTAAAAACAAGAAATCAGCCAATATTTAACTTTAGCATCCTCTCTGACAATTAAGATGTGATGTCACCCTCTGGTACAAACCAAGGTGAGAAGCCCTCAAAAAGGGTATAGAGGATTTATTGGGGTACTGAATATGGTTAACCTCAAGCATAGAAACACCCTGAGTCAGACCCTAAGCATCATGAAATTGTTTTACAAAGTGTAAGATTTTAAAAGCAATGCATCTCAGGCTCTTACTAATTATTTTCTGGCCCTTGGGTTCATGTTTTCAATTTGTCTTTGCAACCACAATGCTGAGTAACTTACTTGTCTTCTAAAATTAAAACTGAGAATTTCACATTTTCATGTTTTCACATGATGCCAGAGCTCAGGCTTTGTGGGAAAAAAAAAAAAATAAAAAAAAAAAATCCCCAAACACCCCAACCCTCACATTTTAGATGACTTTCAACAAAATTGCGAAAGTTGGCAGCCATAGTATTTCCTAACACAATATTTTGTGGACTGCAGTGAAATTTCATTCTCAAGGCTAATGGTTGCTTCCTCTCTGGTAAATGCCCAGAGTTGCTGCTGCTGTTATTGTTAGAACATCATTAATTTATGCAGTGCTTTAAAAACAGAGGAGAGGTACTCTGTCCTCAAGTAATTAGAGGATAAATAACACAAGCTAGAGACTATTTTGAATTTCTTTGTTGTACAGCTAAACAGAATTACTTTAAAAAGAGCTATTTCATGTATTACTGCTCATTCCTGCAAGGTACTAAGGTTCTGATTCTGGAAAGGCTTTAAACATATATTTAATTTAAATACTGCCAGACTGACCTCAGTGCAATAAAGCACTTAACATGGGACCGGCTATTTAATAGGAGTGCCATCCGAGGGGACTTAACGGTGCTATACTTGGTTGCGCTTTTGATGCCAAAAGGCTCAGCACCTTGTAGGATGGATTTTTCCAGGGATGACGAGCTATCTCACAATCCCAGTGCTAACATCTCACATTCAGTGTTCGGAACCAGAGCCATCAATTTCAAGATTATTCTTATTTCTAAGAACTATCTGTTTGCAAAGTCACAGGCCACAACATTAAATAAATTGTTAGTTGGGTCTTTAGTACTGATGATAAACCAATATGTGTTGTTTAGCCTGTTTCATCAAAATTCAGAACATTTGTAACTGATAAACAAAGTGCATGTTAGTTATTAAAGCTCAAAATTAGGCAGGCAGTAAAAAGTAATCTGAGAGGAGGACTGTAGCTACTGATACTATTGAAGCTGGTCTTAAAACATATGGTTTCCAATCATTGACACAATGCACAAAAATAAAACCCTGCAACTGAGGAGTGCCTGATCTTTTCACCACTAAATGATCAAATATGCCTGTTTGTTTTTTAGTTTTATGTCCCCTTCCTCTTTCTGGTTTTTAAAAGTAGAAGCTTGCGATTTTATATTAACTGAAGATTTGGCCCTTTGTACCGGCTACAGACGGGCTTCATTAATCAATTTCCACTACTGGCTTGAAATGAAAAAAAAAAAAAAACAAACCCAAAACCAAACCCACCATAATTTTTTACTTTTTTTTAAATACCCTCCCACTATTTTGCTTGGAATTTCTCCTGTAGAAACAAAAGATCCCTCTACTCCATCCTTCCTGTTTCCTCACACTTTAACAGAAAAAATGACTTGTACTATGAAGACAATGAAATTTCACAAATAATACATCCATTGAGAAAAAAATTATGATTTGTTGCAGGGTGAGATGCTGCCCCTCTTTATTGCATACAGCCGTTTCTAACCATAGGAATAAAACCAATTTCACCTGTAAGCACAACTGCATAACAATTGGTTTGCATGGAAAGGTGTTAAAATGGAAAATAAGTTTTGTGACCGTTTTGATCTTTTTTTTTTCCATGAGTATTTTTAAAAGCTTTTTTAATAATGTAATGGGAGAGCAAAATTCTTGTGCTGTGCTGCCTTCTTAGCTTGGGCTGGAGCATTATATGCAAATATATGCTTCCTGCTGACTCACTTTGGCACATGCAGTTATGAACCCTGTTCTGGATAGGGGAAATGGCCATGGCTCTGCTGGTGGAGGAAGGATGGTCTGCAGGAAAGATTTGAAAACCTGACCTGAGACAGAGCTCGAGCTATATTTTAAAGTTAAGATTTGATATGTTATTTCAATTACCAGTAATAAAATAAATCACTAGAAAGAATTTGGACACTGATCCATTTGGAGAGGAGGTGCACAACTGTGGGTTTTTTACACTAGAGAAGAGCTGGGAAGTGGCCAGTTTTCAATTCTAATCAATATGTGCATTGTAAGTCAGATTAAGAAAACTTGTATTGATTTTTAATAAAAGAACATTCCCTTTGAAAATAGGATGTATTTGTGGTCTGAAAGGAAGACACATGGTCTGTTCATGTGGCTGTGAAGGAAAATAGAAGGTATTTGTGCATTTGTTTTCTCATGGATCGTTGTTAGCTTTTTTTTCCTTCTTTTTTTTACACTTTAGGTGAAGTATTTTGTAGATACCAACTTCCTCCTCAGGGAAGACTTATGAATTCCATAGACTGGCAAACCTACTCATAAATTATAACTTTTGGCTCTGTTTCTTTATGACTAGAGCAGTGTGCATGAGGCAAAACATAATTCAGGGACATCACTGAAGTTGCTTCTGACCCATATAATGTTGCATCTGCCTTCAGGTAATTGAGGCTATAGTAAGCCAAAAAAAGCCGAATTTTGGGTGGGCTCTATGTTAGGCATCAGTTAGCTTTTGATGCAAGAGCATCAAAGTCCCTCAGCTGTTGCTGCGACAGCAGTTTAGCAGCACTGCTGGTTCAGCGTGGCTGACTAGTCTTCCAGAAATCTTCCATTTAATTTATCTTGTAGAATTGGCAAGTATTTGGAAAGTTCATTCACACATGAATCAACAGCCATCCTTCCAACTTTACATTGGATTTTGACTGCAAGGAGGAGTTTGATTTCAGGAATCTGAATGCAAGCACTCTGGAACTTTTCTTAGCATGCCTGTCCCCGTGGGAATGAAGTCTCATTATTATGTACATTAAAATTGATAATCAAAGACAAATGCTTCAGTGTGTTATTTTAAACTTAGAGAATGTTTACCTAAATTCTATCTACTTTCGTTCAAGAAATCTCATCTGGCTTTCTAAGCTGTATTGTAGCGAACTTTTCTTTAAGTCACATTATACTTGATGGAAAAACTAGGGACAAAGTCAGTTGTACTTTCAATGTAATTTAACTACACCATAGAAACAGGCTTTCAAACCTTTCATCGAACTGATTTATGAGCGGAACTAAGGTTTGCTTAGTACAACATTTTCATAGTAAGAGTTACATTCCCACAAAAGGGAATGCTGTCAGGTAGAATGACCATGAGTCAATTCTGTCAAATTAATTGCTCTGTTCAGATGAGTCAAACTGGCTGCCTCGAAACTTTAATAGGAAAATTTAACACAATATTTTAAGAATTGCTCCAAAACATGGCTGTTAAATATTTCAGAACAAACTGAGAATACAATAGATGCATAAAAGCATTTTGCTATTTTCCCATCATTAGTAGTCATTGGACTTTTAAACGTATTTTACAAACTAATGCAAGGGCAGAATGTTATATGCTGATGAACCGGAAAGTTCCAAGGAGATATGCTTCCAGAGTGCAACTTACACTACATTTAATGAATGCATGTGATTACAAGCTGTAAAGATCCACCCAAAATGAAAAGAATAAATGCTCTTTCCTACCTGCTATGCAAATACAGTGAAATTTAAGAAACTCGGATCTAGTCAGGTAGTGCTAAGAAATCACAAATAGACTATTCTCTTTTTTTTTTTTTTCCAAGAATACAATAATTCCCTTTGTTTATTACGACAGAGAGATCATTTGCACCTTACTAATCCATATTACAGGCAGGAATAAGCCACATCCTCAATCTGTGAGGCTGAGGGCTCTGTGCACCCTTACGATAACTCATTGGTCACCCTTTCGAAGTGTAAAGCAAGTAAATCAATATGATTTATAGTTTTGGGAGCAATTCTCTGCAGATCAATTTACCTAGGATAATTCTTTTAAAAACTGACTTTGGTAAAATATTTCCTTTTCTTTCTGTGCTCAAGAAGATAATTAGACTAAAATGTTCCCTTATGCTCCAAAAATGCAACTTTTCATGATCTAATTTTAACTTTGTTTTTGTTTAAGCCTACATGCACCTTCCACTACTGCGCACTGTTGCAGCGAGTGCTCAGGCAGGAGGCTGCGCTTTGTGTCCTTTCGCAGCGAGAGAGGGGACAGGCAAATATCTGCTCTACATGGCACAGTCCAGCACTGACCCAGGAGATTCACTCATCTGCTATGCTATAAGCAGGATAATTTGGGGCTTTCAAAAAGAAGTTATTCCAAATTGTGGGAGGTAGTATGATAAGATCTCCATCTGGCTTGCAGCAATTTGAGTACTTCTACTGCCTTGTTTATACCATTTGGAATATCTAATGAATACAATATGCTGTCCCCAAAATAATATTGCATAAAAGGCCTGTAAATTTAGAGTAAAAAGTTTCATAAAAGTACGTAGTACATTACCTCTCTATAAACGTTAACTGAGTGTTCCTCATAATGCTTTCCCAAGCTCTATTACACGCAACCAGCAGGCAGGGAAGTACAGGTAGCGGGGGTGCTGAAGCAGCAGTGGAGATCCAATCCAGCGGTCAAGCTTTCTCCTGTTCCATTGTATTTTGTTGCTGTTTTTCCACCCCCAACAACTTTTCACTTAAAGTTTATGTCCTTCAGGGAGCAGCAAATGCCAATAGATTCCTAAGGGAAGGTGATCTGGGAACCGAGGGTGACCCCAGCACAGGCGGGGATGGATGGATGCTGGCAATGGGGCCTGTTGAGAGCTCCAGAGATGGGGAGCAATGAACCAGGTCCAGGGTCCATTCCAGGAGCCCAGTCAGGTACAAAAACATGAGGGGGCAAAAGAAAGACCAGAGGTGAGCCACCTACAGCACAGGGCCAAGGTCCACCCAGGAGCCAAGGCTGGAGACACAAACACCTCCAGACCAGGCAGGGGCTGGGTACCCTGGGGCTGAGCTTAAATAGAGCTCCTGGGCCAGGCAGGGGCTGTGGGTGGAGGTCCTAGGTGAGTCTGGCCAGGGCAATTAAGGCCTCGGTACATTGAGGGCCCTGGCAATATCTGGAAAGAGGTGAGGTCCAAATTAATCAGTTTGTTTGCTTGAGTTTGGTATAGGGTATGAGCAAACAAGTCAGGATAAATGGGAAGCCAACAGACACTTTAGGCTTGAGTCCCGTTTTTCAGAAGAAGGTGGTTGTGCAGCTGCAGCCTCAGTGCGAGCAGATCTGGGCATCAGGTGTGCGGCAGCTGGAGATGGGCTCGGTGCAAACCAAAGTGCTCCGCGGTGACCCATGCGATTGTATGCTGCAGGTACCTGGTATCTGCCAGTCACCAGCGTTTTAACTGTGCTTTGCTGGATTTTATTACTTAGGTGAATCTACCAACTCTTGACGTAGATCAAAGCGGCTCTAAGGGTTGTGCTTGTGGCTGGGGCTGCACCTGAAAGGGGCAGGAGTATGGAAGGCCCAGGTGGAAGAAGTCTTTCCGTGAAGCTTTCGAGACTCTTTCTGCTGCACACAGTGTCTGAGAAGACCCGACACTTATGTTCCTCCAAAACAAGTTGAGGTCCCTTTACAGCAAACTCTTGCACTGAATGAGATGGATCATTTTGCTGATAAAATATTGTGTGGTATCCACATTTCTCTCAGAATATATGGTTATAGAAAATGATATATATTTATATATATTTACAGTCACTTCTTTTTTGCCTTTACAAACTGATGGAAAATAATGTCTTGGTTTGGGAGAAAATGATTTTGCCGTCAGACTTCATGAGCCTCTCTTCATTCATTTCAAATGTTGCCCATTTTAACATTAACTTCCAGAGGCCCTGTATGCCAGTACAATACAGATCAGAAATATTGAGTGCATTACAAGTAGCAGGTTACACTTCAAAACACTTGGTTCACAGTGTTCAAGACCATTAATCATTTTTATTATTCTAAAGGACTGAAAGGCCTTAGAAACTTTGCCTAGGAAGCAGTATAGATTCTGAACAGCTGCACTACGATTCCTGCTCACATTAGGTTTTGGACAGACCATTGATTTTCAGTAAATGTTCTTGGCGGCCAGGAAGTGCTGAAACTGGCAAACTTTCTCTCACAACCTTTTTTTTTTTTTTGCTTCTGAAATGAAAAACATGCTGGTTATTCTGATTTAGATCATCAGTATGGCCCTGATTTACCACTACATCACACCATCATAAAACTGGAGTATCAAGGGAATTTAGTTACAGACCAGACAAAACCAAATTCACTGCAGGGAGCATATATACTATTTTTGTGAGATTTTTTTTTGAGTCTGTGTTAATAGGCACTGTATGTGTAAACTTTTGCTTATGTTTTTTCTTTGTTGTTATGACAATTGCTAGTAAGGAAGATACTCGATAGAATTTGTCTGTATGTGAATTCAGATTTTTATAACAGACTGAAAAACATTGCACTTAGAGAAGTACGCCCACAGACTAACAAACAAAAGTATCGTCATTACCCATGCAATTGTATGTACACTAAAATTACATTCAATGTCTGTATATATTTTTGCATACTTAGTTCAGCAAAGAACTATACCAGCCACTGTATGGAAAGATGACAGGATACTTTATCCCAAGTTTCCTTCCTGGAAGTTACACTTTATTACTTGTAAACTGGAAAATACAGCCTGCATTGTTCCCAAACCTGTGTAACTTTGTAGGAGGAGAGGCATCTATAACTAGGTTACATTTTAAAGAGAAAATAGGGCTGTAGTTTGGACTTGAATGTTGGACTTAAATGCATATGAAAATCTCAACTCTAAAAAAAAAAAAGAAAAAAAAAGAAGAATCCGTATCTGAAAATGGCATTCTAATTAAATCTTTTCAAGAGAGAGGGGGGGTAAATACCATTTACATCCCCTAGGCAAAGCAATATCACTTTTTTTTAACTTTTTCTCTTTCTTTTTTCATGCTCCTTACAAGCCATATTGGTTTTTGTAGAGAGGGAGAAAGTCAAGAAATTGGAAACCCTCCTGCCCTGCCAGCAGAGGTGGAAAACAAAAATGTTCACTTGCCAAAACCTCAAATGATGTTCTGAATGGATGCAGTATAAAGCAGCAATATTTTGGTATTTTTATTTGGAGAATTTAAAATGGCAATAGAATTATATCATATTTGAAAAAAAACATTTCTGGAAAACAGAAAAGTGGCAGTCTTTGTAATTGGATTCTTCCTGAAAAAGGTTTTTGTGAAGGGTACTTATACCAAAAAAAGCAGAAATAGTATAGGTCAGTTAGTGTGAAATACTGCAGTCAGAGAAATAGAAGCACTTTCTGTATCTGACGTTTGCAGTCCTATAGAAATCTTCATGTAACAAAGCATGGGGCACAGGAAATTCAAATGAAGCATTTGATGTGATTTGTCAAATATTCAATATAAAAAAGACCCCTGTTTCCTAGCTCAGTAGAAATAAATTTACTCTTTGTGTTTGTGAGGTTTCGTTTCTTAAAACAGGCAACTGCACAAAAATCTCTCTTCTTTTTTTTTTTTTGGTTTTTTTTTTTGTGATAAAATAAGTTTCTAGTTTTCATTGCTTTCATAGCCTCAAACCCCACTCATGCTGAGTGAAACAAATAAGGTCTCTCAAATGTTGTAACTTTAAAATCTCATGATTGTTAAATTAATATCACTGTTTTGAGTGCGGAGGCCTGCACTGTTATGATTTAGTGCACACGTGGTTGGCACAGCTGCAGAAGGGTATCAGACAGCGAGCCCACTCTGTCTTATTTATAGACCCACACGTTTTTCATCTCTCATTGGTATTTTCATTTCAGTAGCATTTGAGATCCCATTTTCCTGCACTTTCACATGACAGCCTGTCCTGAAGGGCTGTGATTTTAAAAGCAGACGGATGGAAAGGGGGAGAGGGAAGAGAAGGCCTCCCCTGTCCTCTCTGCTCAGCTCCAGGTTCCCAACAGGAAAGTTGGGATACAGAGACCTGCCAATTTCAAACTGTTTGGGTTTTTTTTAAAGACAGTCATGCTTTGGGATCGCACAGAAAAATGATTTGATGCACAGTGCCACTTAGAAAGTAAACTCGTGTCTTGACGATTTTCCACCAAAGCATGTCCAACTTCCCAAACTGCTTTCTTTTGTTGCTTTTGGGATGAACTTGACTTTCATCGCTGAGAGCCCTCTCCTTTGTTTTCAAAGGCTTTTCCTGCCAAGCAAAGTAACTGTATTTCTCAAGCACAGTCCTCTGAAGGCACTGAAGCATGTTGAATACAGAAGAGTAATTTGTTCCCTCAGGCTGTATATGTCTTGTATTAAAAATTACAAGATGAGAATCTACGGCTGTGCTGAGAGCACACACTGGATTTGTTGTATGGTGAGAAGAAAACAGGTTATGGCTAATCTTGTTCATTCGTTGCAGATAAGAGAGGCGCTGCCCTTTCTGCTTTTTTCTTTTCTTGGGTTGGGATCAAATCCCCATCTGTCCGTCAACGTGAACAATTGTGTCTGAGTCAAGAGTGCTTTGATTAAAAATGATATGGTTGGAAACACCCTCTTTGCTGAGAAGAAATGATTAAGGAAATGGCCCTCATGTGAGCTTCTGGGGAGAGACTGTCTGCTCAGCTCACAGGCCAGTCAAAATATGCTTTCTGGCAGGGAAATTAATAAATAGACCAGCTTCAATAGATGGAGATTTAAGGGCAAGAGACTGATGTTGTTCTAAAATTCTTTTGGGTTGGAGCTTAAATCCAATTTTAATGAGGTCATAGTAGAAAATTAATTTATTTTCTATCTTCCAAACAATATCTTCTTTGTTAAACAAGAAGACTGGAGAGGTTTTTTTTTAATAATTATTTTTGGTATATGCTTAAAAATGTGTAAAAGCTTTGGCCCCTTTCATTTCCTGAAGACAATCATGTGATAACCTTAAGTGGACCATGTAAATGTATTGATCTCATATCCTTAAGTGTCACGGAAAATTGCGAAACCTCCATACTTTGGCTTTCCTCTGTATGGGATGTCAAGAATGATATGAAAGGAGTGGTTTTGTAGTGAAAATACAAAACTGCTGAGTAACAGCAACATGAGTATACAGGGACCTGTTATGGAGTAGTCTCCAGTGGAAGTGGTGGAAACTCCATCATTCAAAACATCAAAGTCTTATGACTGTTGAGAGTCTCACAGTACCGGGTGTTTTTCTTAAATCTCCAGCTTCTGGAATCAATGAATTTGTCAGCATTTCCATGTACCTTACATAAGCAAGCACACAGATGAGCTACTGGCTTTCCTACTGGTGGAGAAAAGCTTAGAAGTGAGATTCTTGAAAGATTCAAATCCTAAGAAATACAAAGAAGAATAACAGTTCTTGATTTTGCAGATCTGGTAGATCTTTATATTTTGAACCTGGAAGTTTGCTCATACCTCAACAAATAAAAGCAGTGGCCTATGAAGTGTTCACAATAAAGAAACGTCAGCGGTAGGAGGCGGTGTGGGCGTCCTGGGATACCGACATCCTTCAAACATTCCCCGCTCCTCCTTTGCCCGTAGCTCTTTGCAAATGCACAGGTGTTAGGTGTGTGTTTTACAGAGCTGGTTGTGAGGCAACGAGGAGGTACAATGTGAGTACCTGATGAATACAGAACTGCTGGGATCCATGTCTGGGTCTTGGCTTTGGGTCTGTCATGACCAGGGTATGAATGTCACTATATATCACAGGTTTTATCAGTGCTTTCCATGTTCTTTTTCCCACATGAAGTGTGAAAGCCCTCCTCATCAAAATAAGCATTTATTTAACAACATGGACTTGGCAAAATACCCTCAGATGAGCAGATAGCTTGTCGGTGGCAGGGTCACAGCTGACCCAGGGGAAGAGCGAAGGTAACTGGTGGAAACAGGAGCCTCTTGAAGCAGATGATGTCTGATGGCTCCTCACTGGGTGCAAGCAGGTAACGCTTCATCACGTGTGAGTCTCATCTGGATTTTGGAAGGAAACGAATTGAAGGCAAGGCAGATATTTCAGGTAAGAATGACTTGATGGAAACAATGGTATAATAACGGTTAAATTACTCTACTATGGTCAAGAAACAGTCTCTCTGTTCATCACTTCTGGCTAAATCTCAGTGTGTCTCATTGTCTCATTGCTGCAGACCCTATCGTCACGGATGACTTCCAGCGAAGGCAGAAACACAGCGTAATGCAGCTCTGTTACTACAAGTGCTTTTCAAGTGGCTGCAGAGATGCCTGGAGCTCGTTTATGCACACCCTTCTGCAAAATCCACCCAGGATTTTGTGCCAATGACCGCACAGCCGGGGCACCATTAACTCTCTGGTGACTGTGCAAAGCACCACGTTTGCACTGAAAGTGAAGGGTGGACCCTGCCAGAGCATTTCATGCAAATTAAAGTGCACTTACAAGTAGATTCCTAAAATTTCACCTCCCAAAGGGGCTGAGCTAGTCCTGCTGGGATATGAGGCAGTGGTTCCCAACCATGTTTCAGACTTGCTGCTTAGCTCCTTAAGCCATCACACGGCAACTGATGCCTGCACTAAATGGAAAAGAGTATTCTTTACAGGCAGACGCAGTTTAATGTCTCTGCCAAAGTTTTTTCACCTCCTCTGCTACCCTGGGCCATCACCTGCTAGTGCTTGTGGCGTGCAAATTGGAGAGTTTTCTTTATGAGTTGCACATAAAATCCACACCTCTGGTCATGCATGAGAAACTGCTGAAAGAGCCCGATACAGCCCTGAACGTGTTCCATGTTTTATGGACAAGACCTTAAGGTTGTTTGCTTTTCAGAACTGCACCATGTGTCATGCCTGACCCTGCTGGCACTCACAGATACTAAATGACAGACTCTTGGCAGGGGACCCAGCTGGCTAATTATGCATGCAGTTTACCTACATACTGGCTTTAAAAGGAGCCCAATTAAATGATCCAAGGGGTCAGAAGAAAAATGAAGGCATTACTAGAGGAGTGAAACCTTTTCTACCTCCTGAGGCAAAACCAACTATTTTCACAGTGTTCAGGAAAAAAACAAAACAGAGCAGATGTTTTCCATTTAAAAAGAAGCATACTTTGCTCCTTATTGGTGTTGATCATCATCACCCTTGACACTCATTTTTGTTATTACAAAAAGAGGGATTCTCATGCTATTTTAGTATTATTTTAAAGTGGATCTTTTCCTCGTTCAATAGCTGTCAGCTTCCATGGGGTTATTTTCACAGAAGTGCTAGTTTAGGTGAGCAGAGCTAAGAGAGTCTGTCTCTTCTCTTCCTTGGTTGTTGATAGTTTATCTAGTTGGGCTGGTATAACCCTAGTGTCCTTTATGGAACAGAATGGGCTTCCCAAATTAGTTTGTCTCCTAGTTGAACAGACATTTCCAAATCAAAGTTAGCTAAAAAAATAACAAAACCCCTAAGAATACTTATTACAACTTTTGACAATTATGAAGGACCTTCTTGAGTTTTCAGAAGACTCACCAAGGGGCTTTCCGTGGGCTGCTGCCAGGCACATGAGGCTGAAAGCATTGCCAGGGCCCCACTGCAGTGCTCTACAATTTACAAATGCCCAAGCACAAGCTGTGGTCCCAGCTCTGCAGGCCAATGGTCACCAGGCAGTGCAGGAGCAGTGTGGGGATGTTTCCAACCTTAAAGCATTTGCCCTCTCAGTTTCCACAGCAGTGATGAGTTTGCTCTGGAACTGTGCCCAGCCCTTTTGGGGAATATACCTCTTGCAAAATAGGACATGAACTTGAGTTTCCTTGATCAAATCTTGTGACATACACACTTCGAAAGTTGCCCAGCAAATGCCTTCTGCATTTGACAGTGTGAATCCAAAGACAGCTCATGCTGCTGCTGTCTGGGCAAACTGTTTTTCCTTCTGGTGCTTATAAAATAGCTGGAAAAACTTCTTGGGCAGAAAAATCTCTGGAAACTAAAGTGAGCTGAATTCCCCAAGTCATTACACTTGGTTAGTGTCTTTCACAACACTGCTAAGCTCTAGGTAATGGTATGCATAACCCCGAAAAGCAGAAACAGAAAGACAGGAAATTATGGCTGAACCAGTGTTTTTCTTAGGGCGTTTGTGCTCACTGTCGGAGCAGCCAGTGCCAGGTATTGTGAAACACAGTGAGAAGCCCCTTTTCAGCTAAGTTTCTGTTTAAAATTCAGCCAGATTATAGTGAGATATGAAAATCTCCAGGAGAGGTATCCTGTAAAGGCAGGAAGCTGCTTCAAGAAGTGTCACTTGCCTCTCTGCGAGTCTCGTGTACACCCCGGTTATAGTCCCTGTGAATCTGACAGTGCTGCTAATCCCACGGCTCCAGCATCACAGGGAGGTTCCTTTACTGGTTTAAGAAAAGGTCAGCTGATGCTTAAAACAATCATGATGAGCTCTTTGAGCTTTTAAGGGTTTAGATTGCCCTCATAACTGCGATTTTCAACATACTTCATGTATTTCAAATGAAGTCATATCTCATTACCTAGTAACATACCATTAGGGCTGTTGCTTTGAAGAGAACTTCAAACACTGCAACAGTTGGGCAAAACCTCTGCATATTCTGGCGGGTGCTTCTCTGGTTATCTCTGTCTGTCTTATGAGCCCCTTTTAAAAAAAACGCTTGATGTGCATGGCATTTCACAAAAATGAGAGTCTTATTGACAAACGTCGTTACCGTGAGTATGTAACCCTTCTGTTTCAGGACACCCAGAAGGTCTGATGAGCCCCTTCCTCATGCTGGTACCTGATACATGCAGCGCAGTGTTTAAAACAGCCTGAAGTCAGGCTAAGTCACCTGCCATCAGTTTTCTTGAGGGAGATAAAGTACAGTAGAGCAATATTTCCTGAAAGCTATGTTAAAGGCTTGATGAGTTACTGATCTTTCACTCTTCCCCAGCCTGGTTCCTCCCCACCTGAAGCTTTACAGTCTGTGTGACTGGCCAGCCAAATCCCTGCTTTCAGCAGGTTATTCAGGGCAGGGAACAGCTATTGCTTTGGATAGCAAGGAAGAGGGAGGGAGCAGCAGCAGGAACAGCCCTTAAACCTTCACAAGGGGTGAAAAAATCAAATGCAGTTGTTGGGCAGCCACATGAAAGGATTGGAAGCAAGGACAGCAAATTAGTCCCAAGTACATATTGACAAACACAAGCTTGCAGTCTTAAACACTGCCCAAGTAAAAGTGGCTTCTTCCAAATTTTGACAGAGAAATGGTGGAGTTTCATTGTACCATTGGCTCCAATTGTTTTTTAAGATCTTGATGTAGTAGCCAAATCTTTTTATTACAAAACAGATGAGTCCTCCATGGCCTAAGGTGCTGCGCAGACAAATACCTGACGTACAGTTTAGCAAGCACCATAAGGAACAGATCAAGCCTTGCTCACGTGTGTTGTTCATTTACACCTTGCATCACACACAGGCCAGTGCCTTCATCTCATCTCTGTACTAAATCTAGACAATAAGCCCGATTCACCACTGCATTCCTTTATTTTTACCTCAGGATAATTCCATTTAAATCAGAGTACGGACTGGACTAACCCAGTGGTTTTTGTGCCAAAGAAATCAACGCTACAAGCCTTTGAGCTTCCTGACCTGCTGTTTTGTTTTAGCCTTCACTTTGGGGTTTTTTTATCCTACTTGGGGATCTTGATGTGTTCATATTTGTTGGAGGCTCCTCTGTTGTCTCAAGAGAGCCAGTTAGGTGCTAGAATTAAATACTGAATGACAGATTTTTCATAGCATGGGAAGAGCAAAACAAAACAGCTGTCTGCATAAACCTGAAGGAGCAGGAACTAGACTGTTCTTTAAAAATAAACTCAGCATTGGAGATGGTGACTGAGATAAAGTTATAGCCAAAAAATGGTGGATATTTAGAATGCTCAAAAATATTCTTATGTTAGTGGTTTGCAAATGTGGGAACAATATATTCAAACTTTATTTTCTTTAGCGTGTTCTTTGGCTTAAAGTGAAGTTCAACATTCAAAATGACCATGTAATAATGGAACTGTTTCAGTCGATCTGCTGTTTTTCTGTATTCGGTCAGATCCACTGCCTCTTGTGCCAAAAATAAGTTTTTACTGATTCTTACTTCTGTTAGCCTGAAAGAACCAAAACAATGGAGAATCAGCAAACTGAGAATTCAATTGTACAAATCCAAGTTCACTAAATTCACCTGTTTAAACTCATTAAGGCAGTGGGGTACCATGAATATTGCTGAGATTCTAATTTGACCTACAGAATAATGCGTGAGGAAGGTATAGGACTGAAAGAACTCACACACAAAAAACAGACTTTGATCTTGGTAATTTAACTCTTATTAAACAATATTTACTTGTAATATACACATATTTTTATATGGAAATCAAGGTGAGAATAGGTAAATATTCCATGATGGTCTTTTTACAAAGATGGTCTTCAGAGCCAAACTGTACTTTTGCCTCCACTGCAGCACTGATGGGTTCTCATTCGCACATCCCACCGTAAGTGAAAATTAAGTAAAAAATTCCTCTTCCCCATCAAAGTGCTTCAGCCCTGGCCCAGGCTGAGCTGCTCCATATGTGAAAGCACCTTACAGTCCCTGCGGTGTGTTTGTCCCCAGCTCTGCCATGGGATGGCAGGAGAAGGGACATTGCACCAGGGAGATGCTTTTTCTACTAGAGCCGGGAAAGAATTACAAGAACATTATTTGCCAGTGGTGCTGTGTAAGCATCAGCAAATGATAACTTTAGTCACCACCTTCATTACCTGCTGAGCTGCTCATGTGAAAGGGGCTGTACAGGTAGGTGTCAATGGCCATCTTCATGGATACGTGGAGCAGAAGGAATGAGTGAGAATGAAATTTCTGCAATTGTGACTTGATTTTTGCATGACCATAGCAAAAGGCAAGGCCATTTCAACAGTTTATGGGGTCTGTTTGGAGGGCCACATCCAAAGTACAGTTTGGCAGTCTTTGTGCAGACACAGTTTTGACTGTTTGTACAGTGGGTATGTTAACTCCATATTGGGGAAGTTTGGGAAGACTCCATTTACAACTCTGATATTTCATTTCCCAAGACCTCGCAAAAATGTTTCCCAGTTTGTGTGTGTAAGAGAGTGTCTACTCTGGTTATCACTCAGCTGCAGAGTACAAAGAGGCCCAAATCCAGAGGTTAAGCTTAGCTTAAACTGTCGTAATCAACTCATTTGTGTGTCTAAACCATCTGTTCCTGTCTTTGCTCAGTTTTCAGGGCAACACAAGAATGGGTCACAGGTACACAAATCTTTCAGCAGGGAGGTACTTGGTTTGGAGGCTATGACAGAATGTGAAACCAGATTAGTTTCACATAATATCAAGTTTTCCTACTGGCATTTTCTATGAGTGCGTTTATCAGGGAAGCTGCAAAAAGCTGGAAAGCTGCTCAACAGGAACTTTGAAGCAGAGCTGAGATACAAGGTATTCCTCAATGCCATAGCTGGCACAAGAAATGGCTGCCTGTTTGTATTTCACATGTATGTCTACTTTCTCTCATGTGCAAGACCCAGTTATAATGTAACTTAGAGAAAAGTGTCAGGGATACTATATATTGTCTAGTAATACCTACATGCACTTCCATTGAAATCATTAAGGTGTACACAAAACCTGTTGAAATTGTTAATTCAAGCACTCAAAATCTAGGATAGACAAGAATTAATGTTGTAACTTTAATGCAGCCTTTTCTTTTCTTTTCTTTTTTTTTTTTTTCTTTTTTCCCCTATGCTTGATTCAGTTAAATCATAATTGCATTACCCTGTACTGCTTCATCCACTGGATGCTCACTGGCTATTGAGGATTTTTATATCCCCTTTTAATATGCAGTCCCAGATGTTTTGTACTGCACATTATTCAAATGCTGCTGGAATGTGAATGTTAATTTACTTGTGTACATTTCCATGGTGGTATCACCATCGTATCTGAATGCTTCTCAAAATCACTTACTTCACCTTTGCATCAATGCTGCAATAGTCAATCATATTACTAGCCCTCTTTTGCAGCTAAGTAGAGAAGATAGCTCCTCAGCTTCCATGAGACTCCGATGAGTATTTGCAGCTTAGCATTTCCGAACTGCACAAATTAGTCAGACACAGGCAAAGGTGTAGTCATGCTAGGGAGTGCAAAAGATCCAGACACCAGGCTGACTCCCACAATACCAAATGTCAAGCCTTTACTAAAAAGGAGGGAGGAGGCAAGAACTTCTCAGTGAAATGTGTGAAAGATTGTTATTTTTACAGTATTTCTAAGCTTCAGAGACATCACCCAGGTGGGTCAGGATGTCAGAATCTAAGTAGCAACAGTTTGAGCTGCCTGACATGATGAAAACCTTACACAGACCGTCTGCTCCTCCTCCTGTTTTGCCTCCTTGTATAGTGGGCTTGTGACCAGAAGAGCCTTAATTAGCCCTCGAACATGTCCTGAAACAGCAGGTGGAATTTATTCACATCGTTCTTTTGTGTATTCCTTTTTCCCTAAGCATAAAAGGAAACGTAGTGCTGTCTCAGAGGACTCTCAGCTGGTATTACTTGTGGATGATGCCCCATCTAATTTTGCTGCTGCTGAAAATATGCAGGTCAGTGCTGACAAACACAGCTCGTACTCTGCTTTCTGCAGTCCTAGGGAGGAGCTGCCCTGACTTTCTGGGTGAAATCTCTTTGCACTGCTCTGACTGGAGTATATTGCCACTTGGGTGGCAGCCAGTTACACAGCACACCTATGAAATGTGGGGGCTGCCTGGTTTGAAGCGCTGTTGCTGTTATATCATGTCCAAACTATTTGTGAATGGGAACTGATGGTGATACTTTCAGCAAAGAAATACCTTTTCTGAAGCTATGTGCAATAGCTAGACTTGTAAAAGTCCAGAGGCTATTTAGAATTTCAGTATATGTGCGTGAGTCTCTTAATATCGGAGAGATTTCTGGCTTTTTAAATAATGTTAACACTATATTACAGCATGCAAGTTGCACATAAATTAGCTACAATAAATTACAAAATTTAACATTTTTAGAGGCCTGTTAGATCATCTTTTCTGCCAATGTCTAAATGTTTCATATAATGCTTTCTCCTATGTGATGGCGTACTACCATTCATGAGAACATTAGTACGCTATTAGCATTAATCAAAGAGATATTCAATCCTGAAACATGCATAGATGACAGAGGAGCCAAGATGCTGGTGGATATATAGGCTTTACTTGTAAAAGTATCATTACTTGTAGATCTTACACAGCAATGGGGGAGGAATTATAAGAAAATAATATTAAAATGAATGAAGTTTAATAGACCTGAGCAAAATGGACTGATAACGGTCAAACTGAGCTACGTATGGAGTTTCTGCTTTCTGGCAACTCAGATCACTGTTTTTTTTAAAAAGATCATTTTATATATCCATTTTCCCCTCTTTTGCATTTTTGACTTTGCATGGGTGATACAGAATTTGAGAGAGATTTGAGGCTTGCTGACATTGTGATGCTGGAAATGGAGGCAGTATTTTATCAGATTTCCGTGCAAGCCCCAGACTTACCCTCCTAAATTAGACATTTCTCAGGCACCTACAGCTTGGCCAATAGAAAAGGGACCATATTATTTTTAACTGAACTGCTATGGATATAATAATGTCTGCAGTAACTTAAATGAGAAGGAAGGACACCTGTGTTATCCCCTTACTCGCTACAGGGCAGCAGTCGGAGGTGAGCACAGACACAGGGGAACTTTTACAGTGCTGGAACAAAGACACAGTTGACCCCTGACATCATTTAAAACTACTTGATGCCAAGGACTTCCTCACTTTTTACGGATATTGAAACAAATAAGTCATGGAAATGATGACTGACCCCAGCCATATGGGAGCAGAGAGATTAGCTGCTAATATGGAAAGTTACCTGGCCAGTGTTGAGATCAGTCACGAGGGAAGGGGGAGATCAGAGGGAGGGCTGCCGAAATCATGAGGTAATGTGGCTGCTGGTGAAGAGGAGCTGGAGCTCAGGATGACTGTAGTAGAAGAGGAAAAGGTTTTTTCTCTGCTGAAGCCAAAAGTGTACGTCATAATGTGGCTGCCGGACAGAGCTGTGTTTTCTAGGACGTGCTTGATATTGTGGGAATAACAGGCACAAGGAAGTTACTGCAAAGTGCATGGGAGGAAAAGCAGTAAATCAAGGACCAGCACGAGGCTGGAAAGCCTCTGCCCGGCCCTTAGCAAAATATAAGCAAGAACAAGGAGCTGGGGAACAGGGGAAAGTCTGCAGGAGCTCACTTGCAGGTGGGTTAGCATTAGAGAGAAGAAACACAGAGCAGCATGGTGCAGGGATGCCTCTGCTGACAGCAGTACTGCTCAGGCGCTCTTCTGGGAGAGACCGAGTTAAAGAACAACATTGAGCCAATTAAAAATGGAGAGTATATAAATAATTAAAAAAAAATAATCTTTGTAGCAACTTGATTGCATGTGTTAATTAGGTGATACCAGTCTTTATTTAAATACACATCCCAATGAAACCCAACAGGAAAACTTCACACCGTGCTCTTGCAGCACAGAGGTTGATGATCCAGTCTCAATAAAGATTATTTTGTTCTGGAATTTCCATTTTCCCTGAGCATAAGATTTAAAGACTCACTAAAACTGCTTAAATTGATTACAAAGCTGAGGTGTGTAGAACTTAATAAACAATAAAAAGAGGCCAGGTTTTAAACTAAATTATGGATGTTTTATTTTAAAGACAGTCAGCCCGTCCATATCTGAAATATGTAGACTTCAAATTTAGCAAATGACCATTGATATGAATTGCCTTGGAAAAGACTGAAATACAGTTGCTAGGAGGATCAAAGCTTCAGAGATCTATAGAACTGGAAAGGCGATAAAAATTGAGAGAAAGAGAAAACAAGAAATAAGGCTGAAGTCAAGTTTTTTTACCTTCACACTTTGGATAATCACAATGTAATGCTGCTGAACCTGACCTGAGAAGAATATTCAATGTGAGAAGATGTTTCTTGCCGAAAGGGAGTGAAGGAAATGCGCACATATTGGTGAAGGGTTGTGGCACGCAGACTCAGATCCAGGAAATGAGGAATTAGCGTGGAGCCATTCACATGAAAGATCAGAAAACATATTGTGTGGGATAATATACTGCAAGAGGTCATTCCTATACTTGTTATGAATTATTTTAAGACATAAAAAGGCCATGTCTACATTTCTGTCGTCCGTCTACCTGTAGTGGAACTTCTGGTGAAATCAGATATCAGGCTTTTTATATTCAGATTAAATGGAAGTTGAATTTCCTCTCCAAAATATTGTGAAAAATTATGATTTTTATTAGAATAAGTCTTTACCTTAGGATTGCTTGAAAGACACTGTGTGGATCACTGTGCAGTGAACTATTTATGTCCCATAAATTAGATGCCTAGAGGAAACTGATAAAAGGACAGAAGTGGAACCGAGACATTAAAGCTTTACCTCTCATTTTTTTTCTTGTTTGTTTGCTATTCAGTCCTGATAATTCATGGGGTTTTGGATAATTTTCTTTCTGAACACTGACTTACACAATTAGTATGTCATGTATGCATTATGTTAGCTTAAGGTTTTGGTAATTATGGAAATCTGTCACCCTTAGAGCTGTGCTCTGCTTCCATTCTTGTCTCTGACTTTTGTGGCTGAAATTTCTTTCAGTGTCATAAAATTTAGGGTTGTAAAATTCATATTGTAACTTTAACAGCCACATCTGTTTTAAAGATTTTTGTTTTAAGAACTCAATGTGAATTTAATGACAAGGTAATAAAAGTGAAAGTTGAAGGAAATTATCACAGATTTGTAAAGCCATAAGATATGTTTCTGCACTTCTGTGGGCCATCAAACTACAAAGAAACAACGCAATTGCTTTTACTGTAGTAATTCTGCTCTTAAAGCATTTCATAGTTTAATCTATTAGCAAGAATTAACATTTCATTTACATCAGTATTAATAATGACAATTATACCCAGGTGTAGGATATTGTCATTAGCATGCAGACACCCACACCACGTTCAGAAAAAGAATTATCCTCTACAGTGCTACCACTGTGTTTGACAGTAATAAATGATAAATTATCAACATAATTTGTGTGCAATTAAATCAATCTACAGAATCAAGAATGTAACAAAAATCACTTTTGCCTTCAGCATCTTGCTACATGTCCAACCTTTTGGACAGTGTAAGTCAAGATGATGTGGCTGTTTATTGCTACTCAGACCCGATCTACGCAGCAGAATCACAGAAGTGCTGAGGGTGGAAGGGATCTCTGGAGATCGTCTAGTCCAGTCCCCTGCTCAAAACAGGGTCAGCCAGAGCAGGTCATGTCTGGTTGGGTTTGGAGAACCTCCACAACCCCTCTGGGCAACTGGTCCGGTGTCTGACCACTCTCACCATAACAAAGGTTTTTCATATGTTTAAATGGAATTTTTTGTGTTTGATTTTGTGCCCATTGCATCTTGCCCTGCCACTGGATACCACTGAGCCATCTTCTCATCTGTCTCTGATCAGATATTTGTAGATGTTAATAAGGTCCCCCAGGAGACCCTTCTCTTCTCCAGGCTGAACAGGCCCAGCTCTAAGCCTCTCTTCATATGTCAGATGCTCCAGTCCCTTAATCATCTTTCTCGCCCTTTGCTGGACTCACTCCAGTATGTCCATTTCTCTATTGTACTGGGGACCCCAGGAACCTTCCACAACAGCCCATCAGAAATGATAAACTTAATCTGATGTTTAGTACCTCTGACACCAGATCTCCTGGTCCTTCTCTGCCTCTCCTTCTGGCCCTTTTCTGTCTGATCTCTGTCTCTGCTGATAAGTGGAGACCAAATGGAAAGCTGTAAAAATCTGTCCTACAAATCCCTTAACATTGCATGTAATGTTTATCAAATCAGAGTCACATAAACACTTATGTAAATCAATTAGGAGCGAGCAGCCTGGATTCAGGATTGCTTTCAGTATTACTTTCATACCTAAAACCCTTGTAGGCAGACCTGGTTAACCCAGTCAATACGTTATAATCTGTCTCAGTGCCATCTTTTATATATGTTTGCAAAACTCATTATGGCAGAGGAAAGGAAGGAGTTTTAAAGAAGAAATTCAATGACTAGAAGCATTTCAGCAACCTATCCTGCCAAATATAATTGCTACTGTGGCCTGATTCTTGGCATCTGGTTGTGGCTCAGTTGTTATGGCTGTCAGTTTAGAGAACTGTCAACCTTCCACAGTATTTAATAAAGCCATTATAAAGAACTCTTTCTTAGATAAGATTTTGCAAAGAAACAGGCTCTATCTCACTGACAACTATTTCAGATAAAGTGATTTACTAAGTATTTACAAGCAAGTTGCTGCTCCTGGTGTTCAGAGCTCACCACTAGTGCAATAGTTAGAATGTTGAAAACAGGTCCACTCAGGACAGATTTAAAATTACTTCATACAGTAGATCAAAGATAAGAAAAATATTAGCACTGCAGGTTTAAAACGTAATTTGATTCTTAGACGGGCAACACTGAGCTGAAAGGAGTTTCTGTTACACCAGCAAGTGATGCAGTAAGTTACCATAATACAGGTTTAGCATGCTCAGAGCTGTGGTGTTTTCTTGCTCTATCATTTTGAGATTATCATCTTCAATTCATAGATATGCCACGGAGCAAATGCATAAGGAATGCATATTTCACCAGTTCTTTTTAATTGCTCAACATAACTTACGTATAAACAGGATACAACTTTCCATTGGCAAATTGACATATGTTTGTGCAATTTGTCTGTTTTGTCTGCAAAATTCCATGGATTAAGTTAAAAGCATCTGCTGCAAATTTGATCTTAGTAGCCCTGCTTGGACACAGAAAGGTGCTAATCACTTGCCAAAATTTATGGAGCCTAACACTGTACTCTCTGACAGATTCTCTGAAGTCTTGAGCTGATAAAAAAGCTTTCAAAATTGATTTTTTTATATCGTAGACTTGACTTCTGTATGATAATTCATCTCATCTGTGTAAGTTCACTCATGGCACACAAACCAGGTAATTACTTTTAATGCAACAGTGCACCCAATTTGTCAGCTGTGTGCACAGGTTCCTATTTTGCTTGTGCGGTAATAATTAAGCACATCTCACACAGGAAATTCACATACTCATAATTTACTTTCTCTGTTATTTTTGGAAGATCTGGATTGGTAGACACTAAAAGAGCACAACTTAGAATAGAAAATATTATCCCAATCCAACAATAACCTTAGTCTTTATTTTCTGTGAAATCACAGGTCAAAACTTGCACAATAGGGGGTCAGCTGAATTGCAGGAGAAAAATTTAGGACAATCAACTAAATTTGTGCAAGATACTGTATCTACTCCATTTCTCAAGAAAAGTGTCCTGAGATCACAGTGGAGACAGTAATTTAGTTATATGACTTGTAGATACATAATTTTGTCATTCATAATGCAGCAGTATCGTATTTAATAAAACTGAGAGCACATTAAGTACTTTTGCTTGATTATTATGTTATTCTTCAGTATTTGCCATGAAAAAAACCAAAATATGTATAGAAAACTTTCCCTTTCTATTATTTTTAGTGTTATTTTCTATCCTCAGAAAGCCTGGGATGATACCTGCTGCATTTTAGGGTGAGAAAGTGAAAATGTGAATGCTGCTCTTTGATTTTTAACGAAGTCTGGGGCATTCAAAATCATTATTTTTGATTTATTTGGTTGTAAAAGAAATACCCCAAAGGCCACTCTCTCCTTCACTGGCACTCATATTTATGTCCTGACTTCAATAGGTTTTATTACAGTTTGAAACTGAGATTGAATTTTTTAAATTAAAAAAAAAAAAAAAAGAGTCTGAAATTTGCAGGAAGAAAAACTTTTACATTTTTTCCGTTTTTACCAAAGGCAGTAGGTTTCATGCAGTATTAATGAGAGACGAATTTGGATCTAAAAATGTAATTTGGTTTCTTATTTCTCTTTTCTGTCACTTCCACTGAAGAAACAGACTTACAGTACATCTTCGCTTGCTTAATGCTATTACTAATTGCCCAGATGGGACTCTGAGAGACCATTAAGTGTCTATTGATTGTAATCAGCTTGCCTATGACAGATGAAGTTTTCTCTGGTAGGTTTTTTCCCTTTTTTTTTTTTTTTTTTTTTTCTTTTACCCTGTCTGGTGCTGTAAACTGAGGTCTTTATGCTCTTGCTGACTGTGACTTTCCTGCATTGACTCTCATACTTTTTCCAACTTTGCAGGTTATTTTTTATTATTCAGACAGCCAAGTCTGTCGGATGGCAAGTGCTGTCCTGTGTGATTGGTGCACCTAACCCTGTGACTATTTAACTCCCAAGCCTCTGTGTTCTATGCTTGCTAGTATTTGCTGTTGCTGGGGTTCAACTGTTGAGAAATTGGATGTGTTGAAAATACTGTTTTGTAGGAGTGATGACTGTGTGGGGCTCTGCCCCTGTGCGTACTCACACCACCGTAATGGGAGCTGGGGTCTGTCCCGATGGTCATTGTTTTCCTACATAAAATATGACATTTAATGTTTTCCTCCAGAGCCATTGCCACTTTTGTGGATGAAGGTGTGCCAGTCCAGTTTGGTTGCTAGCTGACAGGAATTTGAAACTGCTTAGTGAGTCATCCACGTTGTGCTTGAAAAGTGTGTTGCATTATCACTACACCCGTGGAAGGGTAAAATGTCTGCTCAGCCTCCCTCTCTATTTGGAAACCTAAGCCTCTGAGCAGTGTTTAGTACATTTTCCAACAGCTAAAGAAATTTCTGTGTTAAAAATAAAAGCTGTCTACAAATAAAGAGTATTAAGGAGTTGGGGTAATGTATGGTTTCAAGAGCATAGGAGCTGGTAGGACTGAGTGGAAAACAAAAATTATAAAAGCTGTGTAGGAAGAGCAGATACAGAGGGAAAAAATGAAGAGAAAATTATCTTCTGGAAATGAAAACAAAGGCTGTCAGAAATAGAAAAGGAAGTCTAGAGTTATAAAATGAGTAAAATTAGGTGTGGTAATGGAGGTGGGGAAAAAGGTACTATTTCCCAGCAGCTGTTGTGCCTCCTTTGGACAGGCTGTACAGGCTTCCTGCAGCTGGCCCTGGTTGGGATGGGACTTTGTGCAAGTGAAGGGAAGGACCGGAGCCCAGTAGCACACGTGAAAACAAGGTTCCCTGGTCTGCAGTGTGATAATTGTGGCATCTGCAGGAAATGCTGCTCTATAATAACAGGTCAATGTAATCGCCATAACCGGCAAATGTGTTGTACTGATCACTCATGCTCTGACCACTGTCAGTCAACTGACTGGCATCAGGTTTTCTTGCTTCCCCCATTCACAATTGTTACTTTTTGTTTCGGTCTGCTTAAATCCTAGTCTGATGATCCCGAACATGTAAACCTCATCCTTTTCCGGCTATTTCCTCAAGAGAGACAACTGCTTGCCTCGTAGCCCCCTTGTTTTCAGTGCATTTGAAAAACTGTTGTAACACATTGAGCTGCAAGATCAGGTTTCATCCCAGTTTGGGGGCCCGCACAGGCTTTTGTGAGATGCCTCATTGATTCAAAGCACTTACAGTGACCTACTGGACTCTGTGTAATATAAGGTCTGTCTGTGTTGAGGAAATGTTCCATCTGTGTGTGCTGTCCTGCAAACGGCTTGTCTGCACCAAGGTCAATGCTGGCAGCTCAGCCTGCAAAGCTGTTGCTCATGGGTCTGGTTGTATGATGCCGTCTCTGGAGTTGTACGTAGAGTGGGCGCAAATAGACACGCGTGGGTCTACGCAGGCAGCGTGAAACACGTGTTAATCTCTAGCAGCCAAAGGGCAGGGAGAACTGGAGGCGTTTTTACAGCTGAGTAATTCAAATTTTGCTCTTAACTCAAGCACCATCCTTATCTTCACAGTGGCACGAACTTAGGGCTGAGTTTGGCCTCAGATGCTTGGTAAAGGAGCACCCAGGATCTTCCTTCAAGTGTGGGGTTGGAAATATGTTATGTAAAAATAATGGCCAACGTTCAGCAAGAATCCAGCATGGCTGGGTGAGCCCCACGTTACGCGTCAGTTAAGTCTGAGCCACGGACCTGCCGACTCCTGACGGAGGACACATTTCCCAGTGCCAGACAGAAGTAGTTCCCTTAGGCTGCTCAGGGACCCAGTGCGAGGCAGGGGCTCTGCCTCCTGCAGCGAGCCAAGCCCGCTGACCCCTCTCCTAAATGCGGCTGCTGGGATACCCACGTTTGGATGCAAACAGAAACTCTGCGCGCTCCTCCTCTGCAATCCCCCAAAGGGAAGCAGCACATTTACCATCTGCACAGCACAGGTGTGGGTCCCCGTGCAAACGCCCCGCACAACCTGGCAGAGCTCGCACACTGCCTCAATTGTTCTGCCAGGCTGCCCCGGTCCAGCGCACAGCTGCGGGGAGATGGCCATCTGCACGAGCAGAGCCGCTGCGGCGGGGTACGGGCAGACCTTCGGCTTAAGTAGCAGCCATTCAAGAGCTGACGTGAACTAATTTATGAGATATTGCTTTTAGCAGGTGCTAACCTGTCTCAACCACGGATAATAGGATAGTTGCTATTGGGAATCAAACCAAAGAGCCATAAAACCTGAATATCATTATGCAGTTTGCTAGAGAGCACAGCTGTTGCACTGTCATCATTTCTCTCCGTTGAAGACGCACCAATTCCTGCTGAATTCTGGCCAACTAAAGGCCAGGAATTAGAGCCACGCAATCACAGAGTAGCAACTGCCACTTCAATATTATTCAGTACTATCTGGGTGTGCGTGCATTTGTCTGGCTGCCGTGTTGCCGCGTGCTCTTGACACCTACTGCAAATCTCTGTTCTTTTCTTACACCCTCACTTCTATTTCTCTTTCAGAGTTAAAACAAGAAGTGAGTATTTTTTCCCCTTCAGTCTCACCATATACGTCACTAATAGGACTTTTCAAAACTTTGTCAGTCACTTTCCGTAACAGCCTGAGGAATACTGTAGGGACATCTCTAGTAGCTGGATACAGGATATTGTATTTCTTAGTTTGTCCAGTTGAGTAATTGCTTGGAGTAGCTTTGTGGACTTGCACAACCGTTACTTGGAAGGAAGAGAAAAGCCAGTTGGGGAATCAAAATATTTCTAGGGTGACTTACAGAAGAATGGGGTTAAAATCAACAGGTCAGGGTTTGATCTGAGATCATAAATTAGGTGCCTGGAGAGAATTTGTTGGGAGGAACAATGTTCAGCATATTGAAATAATTTGAAAAAACACTGTTTATTGATGCATGATTTTCACCATTAAAATAAAATGTTGCTCCTGCTTTTTGCATTTAACGCATTTTAGCTGCAATATAGTGTTGAAAAAAAGGGTAAGAATCAAAACTATTAAACTCTCCCCTTGTTGTCTCTCTTATTCTGGAGAACGCATTCCTGGAGGTGACACTCTTTGATAGTACTGTAGGGCTGGATCAGCGAGCTCAGTTCTCACCCTGGAAATCGCCTGTCTGCATCAGGTAGCAGCAGGGAGCTGAGCCTGGAGAGGAGCTCATTTGGGCAGCAGCCTGCGCGGCGAGCAGTGAACTCTGCTCGTCAGTCTGGCATCTTTCACTAACACCAAATTTTCTTTAAGGATAAAAAAAATGAAGCCAGAATGTGGCTGAGAGTGAACATATGTTGGAAGTTCAGCTTAGGTAATACAATAAGCTCTTCAAGAGTGGATTCTCTTCCTTCTCAATGTAAATAAATACTCATGATGGCCTCAGACATATTAATTTTCTTGCGATTCTCCCCCTTCCTTATCGAAGGTGGTGTCCTGTGCGTTATTGACGTAGGCTCATTTGCGAGACTGTGCTCGTGTCCATATGTGCAAGTCATTTAATAAGAGGAGAAGCAATGTGTAAAATAACAAGAGTGTTGATGTAAAGTTCTCAAATGGCCAGCACTGGGATTAATAGTTAATGGCCTATTGACACAGAATATTTATTGATGAGCAACACACGGTTCCAGTAACACCAATACAGGGTTGTTTTGGAAGGCTGCATCCTTTTTTTTTTAAAAAAAGATCATCATTTAATTAGTAAAATGCTTTTTATTGGTGTCCATTACAGATTCTCTTACTATGGTTGTGGGGAAGTGTTTGTTTTGAAAGAAACAATTTGAGGTAAAGAAAGACCCTCTAAAATCACAGCAGATTTTTTTGAAAGGCCTGATGAAATTGTTATGGCTAACAACTCTTTTAGAAATGCTTGGTAAGATAATTAAGAGGAAAATCAAATTTTGCGCTTTGGGGTATAAATTGATCAAAAAAATCTTTCCCATGCACAGCTGTCTAGTTAAGTATTCAAAATGCAAATGCATGTACATGTGAGTGAGTGTGATTTTTCCCATCCTTGGAAACACTGGTAAGGGGAGCAGCAGAGTGGACCAGCACCATCCCCACCCCATGTCACCAGGGACGGGAGCAGCCCTGATCTAACGGAGGCAGTGGTCAGATGGAGCAGCACTAGGCTATGCTAAGGCTGCGCTGATCGTTCAGAGGAGGAGAAGGGTTTACCTCTGCCCCAGGTTCCTCCTGGTCCGTCGGAGTCTGGTCATTGGGAACATGTGGTGACCCAGTGCCCGTGCTGGGGGTCTCTGTTTTTCTCTTGGAATAGTTGGGAAGTGGTACAAAGTCAGAATTTGACTCTAGTGAAAGGAAGCCAGCACCATGGCTTCTCTGTTCTTCTTTCCGAACTGGCTACTGTAAAGAGCATAATTTTCAAAATGAAAAAGCATACCTGCTGCAGTTGGAGAATCCCTGCCCAAAGTTGTAGGAGACCTTAAAACATTGTGATAAATCCGTGGTGCTTCAGAGTGCCCAAATTCGGGTACAGACTAAGCGTGGCTTTACTCAGGAAAAGAAATCAAAGAACTCTTTACCTTTACAGAACAGCGTCAGTTCATCATCAGATCTGCTCTTCTACTGGCAGTGTCACTGATCTGTGCTCCCAATGCAGGCGCGTAGAGCCAGAGGCTTCACCTGCTCCAGACGTCTCAGCTCTCCCAAGCACCAGTACACCACGATTACCGAGGACACCGCATGAGTTAGAAACAACTGAGCTTGACTCTCCACTCCCAAACTGGAGATTCAACTAATTATGCTTTTGTGGTAACTGAGCAAATTTGACCCAGACACAAGCTGGAGCAAATGGATGGTGCTTTATAATAACTCTTCTAAGGTCAACAATTCTTTGGAGAAACTGTTCTTCTAGACTAGTTTTTAATAGAAGTGTACTTTACACAACTCTTCACAGTAAAAATGCACCCAGGAGAAATAGGCAGTGGAGTTACTGACTCCAGAACTACCTCTGTGTAACTAAGGGAGCTTGTTCTATATGAAGGCTTAGTGCTCTACAGACTGCAGAGGGCTGATGGTGCGTGGGATGGGAAACCTCAGTGAAAAGTCAGCTCCCCTTCCCCAAATTACTCTGTGGGTGATGGTCAGGACTGCAGCAACGTGTACTTGGTAGTCCCTTCCTGATCACTTCTGTAGCTACAAACTCATTATCTTTACAGCTCATGTATAATATTTCCTGAACTGATTCCTAGAGGTTATGCATGCTATTGTTTTAAGGAGAACAAAAATGAAAAAGATAGTGGAATAAGAAAAACTCATTCACTGCAGTCAGAAGAGTGTGCTGGCACACTGACATGGGCAGGAATGCCAGTATTGATATATACCTGCATGGATATATAAGCAAATATAACCTTATAGATAGAGCTGCGCAAGTGCTAACAGAAACACACCTACGCATACACAGATTTTAGATATCCACAAACATATATACATACACCTATGTGACAATCTGTATAAATCTGTGATAAATGCACATTCTTGCTCACAGGCAGAAAGGCAGCTATCCATGCTCTGGTACATGTGTGCAGAGACACGTACACAGGTGCCACCTCTAATTTTAGACCAGCTAACACATGCACACACACATCTGTTAGTGAGCACTGGGCAAAATAGGTATCAACAAACTGACCTCTAAGTTTGGGCAAGTGAACTGAAACCTAGAAGTAGCAAGGCTGAGGCTTTTAATGAAGTGAATGAGAAATGAAAAAAGATAGATTGAAAGTGCCTGGTGCTGTGATACATAATTGATGAGACTCCAAGCAGGGCTTCAGTGTCTAATAAATTATTAAACACTGACTCATTAGGGAAAGATTTCATTATAGGATAATTTAATTAAACGACAGGCAAAAAAAAGGAAAGAGCTTTAAGGGACTGAGTCCTTCTGTTTTTTCCACTGTGACAGTGATGATTTAAAGAGAGAGGAGCCAAGAAATGATCCTGGGGGTGGGAAAGTTGTTTACTGTGCACAAGAGGACTGATCCTCAGTTTCCTCAGCACTTACATTTTCATTTACCTGGTGCAAAGAGGATGTGGGCTTTTGTTGTTCTGCTTTAAAGGCATTTTGCAGATGCTTTTCCCCGGTCTAAAAGACTGCCCTCATTGCAGGGCAGCTAAGAACTGGCCCTGGTGATGCTGTCCCAGCTGGTGACAGAAATTAGATTATTGGTTGTGGTTCCTGAAGAGTGCAGGGCTGGAGCTGTGGCCAAGGTAAGGCTTCGCTCCCAGGGGCTTCAGCGGGCCCAGGACTGGGGTGACCCTGGTCCATAACTCACCAGCCCCTGCCAGCCACCCTGCTCCAGGGGACAGGATGGCACAAGAGGGTGTCCAATCTCAATTTTCCATCTTGATGAGGCCAGAGGCCTTGAGCTGAGCCAGATCTCCGTCCTGAGCAGGGCAGAGCGTCCAGGTGCCTCTGCCCTTGGCTGACCTCTGTACCTGCCCAGGGCACCTACCTGTTGACTTTCAGAGGAATTAAAGTCCCTCTTAATATCACTGTCCAAGCACATATGGAAGGCAGTGTACAAGACAAGGACCACTCGTGGTGTTGCTCACAGGTGGATGGTGTCACCAGCCTGGAGAACAAGAGCAGAAGGAAGAGCCAGGTCAATGCTCCTCAGCGGCTCAGGTGTGTTTGGATCCAAGGGGCTTTTTTTTTTGATCCCCATTAAAAAGAATGAAGATACCATCTAGATCCCTGAAGGCAGGTTGAAGGGACACTGAGTCCTCTGGTGAAAATTTGGCAGCAGCGAGAGGGGTCTCCAAGGCAGGCCCAGGGTGTGCAGCCACAGCTCCCTCGCGTTCCCATGTTGTCTGGCCTGTGCAGAGGGGACAGCTCCCAGAAGTCACCTTACAGGCACTGTGGAAAGCAGGGGCAGGGAAAAGAGATGGAGTGCTTGACATCTTCGCCTCCTTGGAGGGGAGATAGGTTTTCATTTGACATTTTCATCATCAGTACAGAAATTTGTACAAAGAGTGACTTTTTTCTTCTCTTTTCCTGCAGGGTGTTTTTTTTTACCCAGGTGAGTCTATTTCTCCGTCTTGGTTAGGTAAGGACATAGATTGGAAGGGGCAGCTGGGAGGAAGAAGACAGGGTGGTCAGGTCAGAAAGAGCCACGGCACAGCAGTGATAATGAGCTGAGCAACCCAGAGGGATTTCCTTCTGCACCTGTTCTGCTGAAGGTTGGTAAACCTCACCAAGCTCTTTTCTACCCTCGTTTTGCTAAAACAATGTCTGAAACAAACATATCTACAAACTTGTTGGGTTGATTGCTTTGCTCGGGACTGTGAGCAGGACGGTTGCCCAGCTGCTGCCTCTGCACAAGGAGGTTTTCAAGATGGAACAGACAAGGTCAGGTGCATCCAAACTGATAAATAAAACAACAAGAACTCGCAAGATGACAAGCATAGCAGAAGCAGAAAATCCTCATTTCCAAGCAGCTACATTCAGTATCTGTTTTACATCTAAAAGATGCATGCAGCTGTCTAACACTTGCTCAGGCCCTCAGTTTTGGGCCCCATTTCAATTCCTTCAGGCTTCCCTAGAACCAGAGTATATCTGCAAAGTAGGCTAAATTAAGACTGAAATTTTCCAAAAAAAGTGAGCTTACTGCAAAACCAATAGCACCTTATTTTATTAATCTTTTTTTTTGCACAATGCAAAGATAAAGAACACATGAAAATTATCTTTGATTGAAAAAATCTGTTCATCTTCTCACAGGGAAAGCAAGAAGAGGGAAGGAACAATGAATGTATAGGTGATGAAGGCACAGGGGACTGTATTAATAAAAGTGCAGCCAGCAGGCTAGAGAAAATGGTGATTCCCCTCTCCTCCACAGCTGTGTGACCCCTCCTGTAGTGAAATGCTGGTTCTGGGCTCCCCAGTTCAAGATAATAATAAACTGGAGGGAGCCCAGTGAAGGGCCACTAAGATGGTCAGGACGCTGGAGCAAGCAGCTGGGTGAGAGCTATGAAAGGCTAAGAGGGATCTTAATTGCTTCTAATTGCCAGGCTCTTCATAGGGATTGTAACAGGTAATTTTATTCCTCCAAGAATATTTCTGCCTATCAGATTGTAATAAAGTGCTCAGCTAGACATCATTCTTAAGTGTATAGTAAGTAGGAAAAATACCTCTGTCTTTTATCACAAGAAGAGTGTTCTTCATAAACATAAAATTGTACTTAAATGTAGTCATTTGCCAGCAGACTACCCACAGCTCGTCCCTATAAATGCTGATCTTTTGGGGTGCTTGTTTACTAGTTGTGACAGAAAAACAGGAAATGGCTGGGATTTTATGCTGGAATGCAACCCTGTGGTGAGTGTGGTCAGAAATTTGGGAAGTCCCCCAGAAATGCCTACTTTTTTATTATTATTCAGAAAAGAGAGAGCCAATTTAAAAAAAAGCCTGTCAGACAAAGGAGGAATCTGACAACATCTGTCTCTTGAAAATCACCTATAAGTGCCTGAGAGAAAGGAAACCACTCCAAAAAGTACTTACGTGCAGTGAGAAGAGATTATTCTGTCTGAGACTGGCTGTGTCAGCTTTGGTTCAGAGTCTCATTAGATCCTGGCACAAAGCTGTGAATATGTATGAAAGAAAAAGACTTAGCAAAGGTCTTTTCTGCAGAGAAAGCCAAAACTGGGTATTTAATCTAAAAAAATTGCAAGAGATGATAGAAAGTATGAGTTCTTGCCTGTCTGGCCGAGCCTTTTCAGGTTAGCATGGAAACTGCTGCTCTGCTAAAATGGGGAGGCTCTAGAAGACTTCTGGCAGCCAGAAAGACCGTCAGATGTAATTGCTGGCTGGGCAGGATAAATGAAGTTCTGCAATCATACCCAGACCTGTCTCACTGGGCAAAATTAAGGAACCTACTCTGGTAAGTCCCTTTAACTGGTGACCTGGGAAATAGAGCTGGGATGCTCTATTCAAGAGATAAGCAATTAAAAAACAATTAAGCAAAAAGACAGTGGAACAGATAAAGCAGATCACAAAATGAACAGCAATTAACATATTCCCAGTCGTACTCTTGAACTGTTTTGCAGCAGCCTGATGCATGCTCATCGCTTCCATTAGTTGTGAGTGTAGTTCATTTGTGAACTTGCAGAGTTTGGAACTAGGTTGTTGACACAGGACTAGTCTCCTTAGTCTCTGAAGAGCTCAATCTTTAGCATTATATTTTCTTTTTAAGTTCTCCCTAAACGAGTTCAAAGTCCCTTTCTGCAGATATTCTTCGGCAGACTTGGTGTGTGAAGTAGAGAATCATCTTTCCCTTCCCTCATAAAAACTTTCACTTTGAGCGTTTCTTGCTACTGTACACAAAATGTCTGTGATAAGAATGCAGATAGATGCTGTGGTCACATCTTCCTTCCTCTCACAGACAGTGAGTATCAACTGTTCCATTTCAGAAAGGATGGCACATGCTCACATTCCTATTGATGTCAGAAAGATTACTTTTCTGATTACTCCTACTTATTCTCAAAGACAATTTTGTAAAGAAGACAGTTAATGAAGCTGAAGAAAACAGTCTTAATAATGCAAATTAATATTTTTGCATGACTGCCCAAATGCAGTATTTGGTCTGTTCTAAGAAGTCAGTAAGAGCTATGAAGAACTCCTGAAACTTCCTAGTTTTATGCTGTGATTTTTGAACTGCCAAAGATTTAGAAGTTTGGCTTCATTTGCACAGATGCTCAGAAGATGATGCTCTCTTTGGTCTGCAGAGGGAGCAGATAATTTTCTAAGGAAAAGTGTTTCTGAAGAGTTTCAGGAAAATTTGAAATCTTATGTGGATTGCCTGTCAGCTGATAGATCAGGCTTTTCTTCTAGGGTGAGGAAGAAAAGAGGTATGAAATAGTTAAAGGGAGAAAAAGGTGAGGAGAAATACTTCCCGGTGTTACTCACGTTTTGTGTACATTCACTTCTGGCTGTACATGCACAAGACCAAGATTTTCTCTCATTTATCCCAGAATAAGTCTGGAGTGACTCTACCAGTGTTCACAGGTATGTTCTTGCCTCCAAACCTGTCCCTCCTTGCTTTTTCCACCTTCTCCTCAGCAAGGCTATCCTCACAAGGCTTTGCACCACAGCACAATTAGGTCTTTAGATACCATTTCTGCAGCTTCTAGTTACAGAAGATCTAACATTCATCCTGGCACTCCTTCCCAGGGCTCATCACTCCAGTGATGTTGGCATCACATCTTGCAGACTACATTTTTCCTGGCCATGCTGATGATAGGGGATTACTGCAGCAAAGCTAGACTTGGCACAAGCCTCCAGAGCCAGGCTGGCAGGAGCACCATGGTTGCTGGTGGTCCTGGCAAGGTGTCACAGCTTCCAGGTCCACTAACCCCTTCTACTCCGTCACTGAACCGGGACTTGCATGAAGAAGATTGTTTGGGAACCTTGTTCCCTGATGAAACTTGTTTCATGTAAAAATGTCCCTCTCTACTTTCTCTTAGCTGGAGTATTAGGATATTTCTTGATCCTTGATGGAAAAGAAGTAGAAAAGAGATTTATCTAATGGAACAGGTCATTTGAAGAGCTTTGGTTATCTACACCTAGTTCCTGCCACTCCCACAGTTTTGGCTGGTGGCCTTTAGAAACCAGGTAACCTCCTGCCTCAGTTTCTCCAAATACAAAATACAAAAGATTCCTAGACGTGCTGTGAAACCTAGTGGTTGTCTAAAACTTGCCTGGGAATGAAAAGACTGTACTTTGCACCCATGGTGTCTTTTGAGTCAAAGATCTCCAACTGCTTTGCAGACATTACATAGCCCCAAAGCCTGGAAGTCAGGCAAACAGGATTGATTCAAATGGTGTGAGAGTGGGACAGACAGGTGTCCATTTCAGCAGCACCATCATCTGAACTAGACGTTAAGTACTGAGGGCATGTTACTGGGATTAGCGTAGCCCTGGGGAGGGGTGGTGGGCTGCTAGGGCCTATCGGTGTGCTCTGAGAAGAGCCCAGAGCCTCATCCTCCAGCTGGAGCAGTCTCATTCGCAAAGGTCTTCCAACTGCAGTGAGAAATTACCACACCAAGTTGTGGAAGTGCTTGTTGTTGATGTTCTTCCCCAGAGCCAGCTGCCCTGCACTGAGGTTCAACAAACAGATTCTGCAAAGTCTTCAGAAACTTTTTGGGTGGAAGTTGTGGCAGCAGAGTAGCCTTTAACGTTATTATTCTTCTTTGTTATCATAATGATTGTTTTGAAAGATTTGACTTGCTGTTTTTCAGAGAGATTTTCTACCTGATATGCAGAAAACCACCCCGAGGGGGAGGAAGAACGCTCTCCAGTGAAAGGCTCCCAGTTACCGCTCAGAGCAGAAACAAGCCCCTCTTTTATTTTGCCAGTCTACCTGCTTTACAGGCTGATGACTCAAAATGATTAAAAACCTCTCTGTCTCTCAGTTTCAGAGGTGAAACTGGGCTTGTTCTCTCACTGTGACCTCCAGGAAGTTTGGCACATTCCTTAAGTAAGATTGACCCCAGGTTCCTTTTTCTGATGTTTTTGGATTAAGCCAGACTTGGCATTCACGTGGGCTATAATACAGTCAGCATTCCCCAACTGTGATAGTTTGTCATGGGTCAGCACAAGTGAAAGTCTGTTCAGCAGAAGGTCGCAGTCCTGCAGCAGGGCTTCCTGCAGATTAGTTCTGAAATGTGTTAAAGCAAGAGGAGGGGAGCGTGTCCGAGTAGGTTGAAACCCTGTGGGTGCCACAGATTAGCTCTGGTGTGCTGTGATATTTAAACATACTCAGAAATGTATTAAAAGCTGGTTTATGAACAGAATATCTCTTGGGTATTTCAGGCTGCCTGACAGACTGCACAGCTCTGTTGTCCCACACTGGATTGTGCAGAGTCTATTTCTGTGACACAGGCTGATGTTTCCAGAGGTGCTGAGGCCAGTTAGACACGTCTTCCATTACTCATCTCAGTTCTCAAAATGCCAACCATAGCTTCATTGGTAACTGAAACCAGAGCTGGAAGTCTGGGCATAAATGCAGCCTAGAGTACAGCAGGAGGCACTGCTGTCTCATTGAGGGAAGATGCGAGGTCAGGTCTCAGCTCTTTATAGATGAACCAGTTATATGGTCTGTGAGATCCCAAGGAATGCATTTGCGGCACTGCACCAGAGTCAGATAGTAAGCTTAGAACCATGATTCTTAAAGTTTCCTTGGAGAGTGCTTGATTCCGCTTAGATATGTATATATCTAATACAGCATTGATAACTTCATAACATCCTGTACTCCAGCTGACATTAACTATGATTTCTACAGGTTGTTGTTGAATATGGTTGTATCTATGGGCACTTTTTTTTTCTTTTTCCTTTTTACAGTTGATTAAGAAGGCTGCAGGAGTATTCTGGGTTTAATTCATTTTCTGTCCATTGTTATTTCTAAGTTAAGAAACCCAAAACAATTGCAGGAACAGGCCTCTATAGCATGATGGTTAGACTTGGGAATAGATTATTTTTTTCATTTAGAGTACTTGGAGTCCTTACATCTTATCTGAGTGGTGAGGAGTGCTGGATCATTAATAAAGAAATTCTTTCTTCATTCATCACTGGAATTACTGCTCTTTTGAAAATAGAAAATTCAAATTTCAGAAATTCTGAGTAAAAGTCTAATTTATGATATAGTTTCATCCACCTTCAGTGTTGCCTCTTCTTCCTGAACCCTTCCAGTACCTCTCATCCCAAAAGCACCTCCAAAGTAGATCTACTAGTGTTGGTGACCACTGAATTATGTAGATGTGCTCTAGTCAGCACTGGATTGCAGAAGGTGAAGCACTCCAAGAGCTCCTCTATTACAGTGTTTCAAGTGTGGTTACCACAGGTGGAAAATATTGAGTGTCCAGGTGGAAAATATTGAGTGTCTGACATGGATACAGCAGCCTCATCTTGTCCCTGAGCAAAATCAAAAGCTCCAAACAGAGACTAAGGAGATGAGAATTGAGTTACATTTCTTAAAGATTTGCTGCGGTGGTGGGCTGGTCTGACAGTAAGTAAAGCAGAAATTCCACATTGGAAGGCTGGAAGGATTTGTGTATTTAAATGCAGGATTTGTGCATTTAAATGAAGCATTAAGAGGAATCTTCTTAAGCACCTGCTTGCTGTGCCCAAATTTAGAGTTAGCTTCCTCTGGGAGACTATGCCCTTCCAGGAGCCCTTCCTTTGCAGGCATCACAGTGGCATCATCAGTAGCTTTCTTGGTGTGGCTCACTCTGTCTTAACCATTGCAAAGTGCATTTTGTGAGTTTCTTCAGAGTTTTGATTTTTCAAATACATTTCCAAGATAGGCCGTATTTCACATGAAAAAACAGCAAAAGAAGAAGTGAGAAGAAAGCTCTAAAAATCCAGAGACTTTCCAGTTACTTTTAACTGTCTGAAGAGGCATTATAAATACCTATCACAAGCCCAGTTTTTCACGCTTCATCAGATATTCCAATCCAGCTGTATTTACTGACGGTGATTCTCCAGCTGAGCAAAACTTCACCATTTATAGTACTTGAGAAAGTCAGTGAAAGACTAATGCAGAGCTGAGGTTGGTAGACAGAGTACAGACCATAGCCAAGAAAGCTGCATTTCTGGCTCCAGATAATGTTTTCCAACCCCCTCCATAGTCAGAGACTTGCCAGGTCCCCATTTAACTTCTTAAATTATTGTATGTAACACCTGAAATCAAATGTAGACATGATTTTGTCTTTAAGGAGGGAGTCAGGTTTAAAATTATGGCACCTAGGAGCCAAGGGAAATTTTCTAGGTGCTAAATTTGGCTCCGGAGCTGCCATTTCCCAGCACAGTAGAATAGTTCACCCCAATCCAAGAGGTCACAGCAAAGCATGAATGAAGGTGTTAATGTAAAACCCCAAATCCACAGACTTCTTAATTTATGGAGCTGACTTTGCTTTCTAGGAACGAAGAACAAGATTCATTAGAGATGAAGACGGAAAAATAGCTTTCATGTTTTTCATGTCACAAGGCTTAGATTTTCCATTTGTTCCTGCCACTGACATTTCAGGATGCCACAGGTGAGCTGTGTTTCGTGCTGGTATGTGGAGCCTCCACAGGTTGTGGTCTGGCAGGGCTGAAGGGGCTCTACCAGGCAAGGAGCAAGGAGAAAGCGGGACTAGTGAGACTGTGATTGTGTACATATGCTAATAGAGGCACATGGGCAAAAAAAATTGGTGTAAAATCCTGTCATTGTTGACCTCCAGGACTAAACTGCTCCTGTTCTCAGCCTCCTCCTTTGCTGCAGAGGTCCAGGAGATACGTTTGTAGCTATGGTAGGGCAGGTGTACCTGCAGTTGTCAGGATCTCCAGCTTGTGAAAATCCTCAGGCGTGAATATACTGAAAGGAAGGATCAGTGCAGGGGGAAGGAGGGACAGTTAATGCCAGCTCCTCTTCCTCTTGCCACATTAGCATCACTTATGTACCGGGTGCTTTATGTTACAGGATGGGAAGAAGTTGTACCACTCCAAGGTCTCTCCCTATCATTCCTATTAAAACCATTGCAGTGTCTACCCCGAAGGCCTTTACCTACTGAAAGGCTCTGCTGATCCAGAAATAAGACAGAGAAGTGGGAAAACACAGAGAAGAAAGCCTGCATTTGAATCATGGCAGAGTAGGTCTACGGGATATTTAAACATGTCTGCTACTGCATAGGCGTGAGTCCTTCTGCATCTCCCTGGATGGCACCATGACACTGTGGAGCTGCTCTAACTGTACAAACTCCTGAGGCTCTGACCTCAGCAACAATGAAAAAAAAAGCGATAGAAAGAGTTTTCCTCCAATAGATCCTCCTCTGCCCTTGGTATCCGTAAGCTACAGTGGGTGACCGCAATGTGAAGGTAAACCTTGCATTGACATGGAGAGTGATGAATAGTTTCTATCCTGAAATCCAATCTCTGAAATTGATTGCACTGTCACAGTAAATCCATTACTGGAGCAAGCCATTTTACCAATACCACATTTCAATAATTTATTTTAGAATAAAAGGCTTTTTAAAGTATCAGATGAAATTAAGACCAGTTCTTTGATATCTGTAAATACTGGAAGCCCTTCTTCAGATGGAAGTGTCATAGATACTTCCTGAAAGCAAAATTATATTTAATATAGATAACAGGCTAGAGAAGCGGGGAGGGCTAGGGGAAAGGGAAGAATCTCATTAAATATATGCACCTCCCTGTTTGGGAATGGCCAATTCTGTGGTTTTCATGTGGGCAGAATTGCTCAATGGCTTATATTTTGAAAATCTGCAGAATAGTAGTTAATAAATGTGGAGAACAACAGTGCTGTGAGTCATGTCTTTGCACCAAAGTTCAGACAGACCAGCGTGCTTTTATTCAGAACTAATTAGGTGGCAGATACAAACACCCAAAGCGGATCAGGCCTTAAGTCCATCTAGCCTTGCACCCTGACTTTACCAAGGGCTGGCAGTGGGTAAATGTAAGACAACAGGAGCAACCTCACATGTCCTGTCACAGCACCTGCTGAACTAAGCTGGAGGGACTTCCACTGAGGTGCTTGGTACTCCTTGGTAGACTTCTTTATTGCTTTTACATATAGTACTGTATGGAAATCAGGGCATTAAATAAGTGTTAAGTCACAAGAATGACACATTGGTTGCAGTAGTTAGCAATGATAACTAGCATTTGTTCCTAATTCTTCTTTTTAAGGTTTTGAGTTTGTAGTTATCTATAGACCTGGTTATTTAGCTCTAATGTTATCTGTGGGTGGCTCTTAGGAGTTTGTGTGTTTCTCCTAAGGTGTCATCTACAGAACCACTAGATTTGCAAAAACCAAAAACTGCTTTCTGATACTACATGTATGTGTGTGTTTGACCTGGATGGCTCATCCCACAATGGTGTTGAACAGCATCAAGTGAGCTCAGACATCGGAGACAGAAAGGCTGCATAGTCCATTTTGACTGTAAGTACAGACTGTCTCTGGTGGTGTCTTCCAGGATTTTGTTCTTAGGTGGTACTTTACTGAGTTACTGAGAACTGAAAAAGGTAAAAACAAGACAGTATGCTTAATTAATGGGTCATTATTATCTTCCTTTGACCATTTTCAGAAATAATACTCTCTCCTAGTTAACAAAACGATGATTTGCAGAGCTTTGTGCGTTTTCCTATAGGACGTATCTTACTTGAGATAACAAAACAACCTGAAAGGAGCAGCAGCACCCATGCCCTGCCTGTGCACATGCCTCCTGTCTTTGGCTGCAAACACTGCTACAACATAAATTCACAGACTGCTCAAAATAGGCTCTTGCTTCCGATGAGACTGTCCCTTTTTAACAATTGGTCTCTGGTTATGACATGACCAATTAACCAAATGCTGTGTTTATAACCATGGCTATTCCCCTGCACTATGGCTGAACTCTGTATTGCATCCCCCCTCCAGGCAGAGCAGCCCCGACCTGTTGTAAAGCAGCCAGTGGTGGTTCTAAGGCAGTTGGAGGTGTCCGTGTTCACTGTGTGATGCTCTGCAGCTATCAGAGCACTGAGTAATGGGATCTAGGTTTAGGAAGCTGAAAGAAGGGAAAATGCAAAGCAGGAGTATATCCCCATATTTAATAAACATGTAACATTTTATCCTCCATCTTCTACCTGTTTACAATACAAATAAAATGAGCTGCCCTTGGTGTGACATTCCTTGCATTTTTACATCAGCTTAACCCTGGAAAAGCTTAATCCTGGTTTAATGGTCTTTTAATAGAAGTGGTCAGTAGTTTGGTAAATGTTTAAGTGACAGGTTGACAGACGTGGAGTTAACACTTTAATCCTGGCTGCAGGCCAAATGGCTACCAAGCTGGTTTTCTTTAAACCTGAGAGTGTGGCATTTATTTCCAACTCAGCCTCAGGTTAGGAGTGGTGGCTTAGGCAGCAAAGTTTGCTCTGAATGTTTACAGGAGGAAAATGGCTGTTGCACTGGGTTATCAGGAGGTACCTTTGGGTGGTGTGAAGCTTTTCTATCCCAAACCTTTGACAGACAATTTCCTTTTGCGCTGCAGCGTGAAATAACGTTATTACAGGTGGGTGTGAATGCTGTGTAGAAAGATTGTCTTTCTCTTAAATCCTATAGACTTTCTCTGCAAGTGATTGCTATAATGTAGAATCATAGAATCATTTAGGTTGGAAAAGACCCTCAAGATCCTCGAGTCCAACCATAAACCTAACACTGCCAAGTCCACCGCTAAACCATGCTCCTAAGCACCATGTCTACTCTATCAAGAATTCCAGAAGCAAAGTATTAGATGGAAACTTCTCAGAATAAACAGGTACTTATAAATGTTGTAAATAACAGTGTCTCTATGCACTGGGCATCTTGCATGAATTTCTCGCAAAATCAAGCATGGTTTTAGAACTGAGTTTTGTGGCAAATCTGGACTACAGAGCTGATGCCCTTGTAATCCAGATGTGTTCACCTCCCCAGATCACGCCGCTTCCTGAGCCAGGTCCTTTCCCAGCTGTGGCAAGGCACATCTGGTGCCTGTTTGTGTGCATCCCTCTGTGGTTGTGCCAGTGCAGGAAGAGCACAGCACTGCTCAAGTAGCTAAGGACCAAAGTGAAACAAGAGTTAAAGAGGCTGATGCCTCAGACGGCCTTTGAATCCAGCGCAGTTCTCAGAAGAGCGAGCGGATGAGCTCAGGCTCTGCAGAGACACAGAGCAGCCCTTTCCCTCTGCTGCAGTGTCCAGACGCCTATGGAAATGTGGCATTAGCCCTGCAGTGACGCGGTTCCCAAAAGAAGAGGCAACGTTGGTGGCGTTGGCACTGCCAAGGAAGGGCCACAGCAATGCCTGAATGCAGCTGGGACAGGTTGCCTGCACAACTCTCTGTGCTCTTCCCTTGCACACTCTGCTCCTCCTGCAACGTGCTGGGGTCTTCTAAGCCTCAGATATGCCATCATTTGATTTAATAAATTTCTTATGTCAGTAGTTCTCTGAAAAAGACTGAAATAATTTATTTTATGTTCCAGACCATATTTGCTTAGGTCAATCTGTTAAACAGTAAGTTTTAATTTTCTTTCCTCCTTCAAGGAGGAGGGGGTTAACAGATTCATTACTTGCTACTAGCTTATATGGGAAGCAGTGAGTTAGTACAAACAGACAGCTTGAATGTATTTCGACTTGTAAAAGAAATTTTATATTTTTTAAATTTACACACCATATTTTCAGCTAAGCTTTATTTTCCCCTTCATTTTGGAATTTACTCTGCTAAGATTTTTGTTATATGTTCAGCATATGTGTGTATGTTTGAATATATGCTCATATATAAAGTATACTTAGTTTGGAATGACCTATTCAGAGAGGGATAGATTAGAAAAAAGTCTCTCCCAGTGATTGACAGTTGCACTTAGACCATGGGGATTATGGGGGATCAATGAGGATTATCTCATTTACTTTCATTAACCCTTGAATTTACTTTGCCAGTTTTCTTCCACATGCCACTCAACTGAATGTTAACAGTTTCTTCTAACAGTCAACTTTGCTGCCAAAATCGAAGGCTAGTTCTTAAAGATATGTTTCAGTGCTCTAAAGTGGCTAGTGATAAAGAGATATTTAATGTTAAATGTCAGTAAGCATTGATGCCCTGCACTGGCATAAAAAAACCTGTGTCACAATTTATCCATTTTATCTAATGAACTTAGCTCAATGGAAGCAGAAATTTAACTCCTATAGACATTTTCTTCCTAATAAGCCACAATTTCTTTGTAGGAACTTTTGAGATAAAATTGAACAGAAGATTTCATTCTCTTCCCCTATGGTAAGCAGTTCAATACCTATCTGCTTAAATTTGGTATTTTCATGCATTACAGATTTCAAAAGATTCCTGTTGGCATTGAAGCTACACCTCTAGTTCCTGCTGGTGAGACGTACCAGCCTGAGACCTTCCAGAAGCCAAAAATTAAAAATTAGGTAGAGGAGATGGTCCTTTGAGGACCCTGCTTTGTCCTCAGCCTTTTTTTGAGGTTGCCAACAGGTGCCACTTTGTACTGGCAAGGTGGCTGTTTTATTTAAGTTGATATATGTTAGCATCCACAGGAGAGAAATCCTCCATTCTATCAGCATTGCCAAAGCCAGGTCAATTCCTGGCAGTTTTAAAAGCATGGAAGGAGAAGTTTGGTGAAGGAGCCAGTTTTTCATTGAGAGTCCTGTCGGCAGGAAATAGGCCTGCACTCCGACTCGAAAGAGGAAGATTTATCAAAATTCTTCTGATTCCAAATGTATGGTGTATGAATAACCTCCTGCTTCTTTTCCATCCCTTCTCTCCCAAGGCCAAGAACAAAATAAAGACAATACATGAAATGTGAAACCTTCTGCTATCTTGGAAGAAATGAGTTTCTTCGCTGATGATTGTGCAGCACAGTTGCTTATGTGACTGCATATTACATGTGTAATACTAATAACAAAACATGGAGAGAAAGCTACTTAATCCCACTTTTGCTCCCATGTGACTCTTCTAGGGGAACATGCAGTTTTTTAATATGTGGAACTAAATGTAGAATGGATATGTATATCCACGGAGGCTGAGCTCTGCCCAGAATCCCCTGGATTAAAGGCTAGATATAATTTTCATTGTTCATGCTTTGCACAACTGTCTACTGTATTTCAAATCCTGTGTTTTTCATTTGCAGATCATGAGTGAAAGATATGGCTGGATGTGTCCAGACAGATGCTGCACTGTACAGCGCTCCACTGAAAAAATGGCTTTGACACTTGAGAGTCAGGTTATAGGCTTTTTATTTTTTTACAAGCACTGAAAAGACCAGTTGTATATAAGTGAGAAGAAGCCTAACATTACATGTTGGTGTGCAAATTTGCATAGTTCTGAAATGCTCTTATAAAGTAATGTCAGTGATGCTAGGAAATATCTATTAAAATTAATGTTAATAAGTTATTTGATAAAATTAAAGTTAATTAAAGACAAAATTTATATTACTGACTAATCTAAAATGGTAAGGAATAGGAACAGTAATTTTTTTTAGCAGAATTTTATTAACTAACTTTCTAAGAAGGTCTTTCACAGAACCTCCTATGTGCTCAGGATATGACTAGACCCCCAAGAATGAACTATGAATAGCTATTCTTAATGTCATGGAAATTAGTGAAGCCAATGAGGTGTCTTTGCTTGAAGTCAAATACCATAAGTAAATGTGTGCAGAATCATGGCCTTGGGAAGTCTTCTGGTAAAACAGAGAAGATTCTTTCAGGCACACATGTTGCTTTGTAGTATTACACAGAATTGTTTCTAAAATGTGAATATATAATATGATGATGTCAAATATACCTAAAAAAAATAATTTGAAAATCCTGGTTAGCCACTTTGTGTGTCCCCTGCCAATACGGAGTTTTGCAGGCAGACATGGAATTTCCAGGCTGTAGGAATCAGGGTGCACCAGACTAATCTTATTTTTAAAATCTACTCTCTATTTCCAAACTCATCTCCAGTCTTCTGATTTTATTTTTTTTTAATTATATTTGAAAGCAATTGCTTTCTTTGGTGTTTTCTTTGGTGTTTCAAACACTTCCATCTGGAATTTGCAACTACCTTTATCTAAGAACTTAGCTGTAATCTGCTAGGGCATGTCCTTTGGTTAAACAAATAAACCGAGAAATGCTTGGGAATGAAGGAACATCAGATGTCAAAGGCAGCCTCATGCTCTTGAGAAAATTCTTGTGAGGTGCCTTAAGGAGCCCAAAATAGGACTGTGTCCTGCCACTGGGAAGATGTTAGCAGAGGGCCTAATGAGCACAGGTGCCTGTGACTCCTCTGTAGTTAGGAAATTAAGAAACACAACAAAACCAAACCATTTTGTGCCTTAGCAACTCATCCCAAGTGCAAGAAGTAGAGATTTCCTTCAGGTTACACAGTTACTTACTCTCCAGTCAACCAATTAGTGCCAGACAAGGCAGTGACATCTGGATTTGGTTAGTAGAGCATTAGCTGTTCATTGGGATGTTTTGACTGGACTCTTCAATGGGATTTATTGTACTTTATGGTTGTTTATTTTCCAATCAGAGTCAGCCTTTAAGTCAAGATTGCTGCTTCAGCCCCTTCTGAGCAAAAAGAAACACAAAGAAAGAGTCTCCTCTGACTCTTAGGTAGAGAGGGTTTCTCAGCAATTATACATAGGCTTAAAACACTGCAGGGCAGACAAAGTCAACAGAGAGTGCTTACCGCACGCTGGTGAGCAGAGTGGAGGTGGCAAGAGGGTGAGGCATGGTGACAGCAGGACAGGTATGTCTGAAAATACATCTGGCGCTTCTTCTTGCTTTAAAAATAAAGGTTATTCATCTGAAGCTGGAAAAAAAATGCAAGAATGGGATTTCCTGCGTTTTAGCATCGTCTAGCAGAAGCGAGAGGAGCGAGTGTTTGTTGCCGTGCTCACACCTCGCTGACCTGCAGACCATGCAGCTCTGAGAGCCGAAGACAAGTATCTGCAAACCGTCCATTTCCAAGGAAGCGTGCCTTGCTAGTGAGATGATGTTTTTCATTGTGGGATTATCTCTTTGGGCTTGGAATGAATTCTGGAAGGACATTTTGCTTGCTAGGGCCAGTGACTGTTCAGCACCTGGAAACTGCATGTAGTGATTACGAATGCAGCCCAAATTCACTTGACCCTGAAGGAAAAACGGCTGCCTCTAACTTTTCACCTCTGCCCAGTTACGTGCTGGGGTGTTTGCGATAACAGCAGACAAAGCCATTGTGCAGAAACGCACCCAAAACTGACTGTGGAAGTACTTCTCAAAAGTACGTGTGTAGAGAGCAGCCTGATTATTCCTTGTGTGTTGAGGGCTGAGTTTCACTGACAGTTTTAGGTTCCTAACTTCAGAGCAGTTTGGGGTATAAAGGTCATACACAGGCTCCGAGCCCAGCTAGAAGGTGGGAAGAGATGCAAGTCTGCAGCTCCTGCCCTTGGAGATCACTTCCATGCGGAGCTCTGCCTTCCGCCTCCTCGCTCGCTCCCTGCACCACCACAAGGAAGCGTGTTGGTGGCATTTGGCTCGGCTGACCGGTCGGGTGAGCACTCCTGCTCTCCTCGGGGGACCGGTGACCGGCAGAGGTCCACCCACCCACCCAGCCGGCCGGCTGGGCTGAGGGGCCTGAGCACAGGAGGCTTTCCCGACACGGAAGTCGGTTTCTCCAACACACACCTGGTATTCCTCAAAATCCCAGCCGTACCTCAGTGCCTGGCCGTAAAAGAGCTACGTGCAACCAAGGAGGGATCGCGCAGTGTCCTCCAGCCTACACAAACAGCCATAACTCTGGTGCTCCCTGAGAAGTCGCTGGTGCGCAGGTGAGGTGTCCCATGCTGCTAATGGATCGAGCAGCAGGTCCTCCACAAAGCTCCCACCCACTCGCCATGGCCGGCCTGCAGACCTCCACTGATGCTTCCCCTCTTTAAGCAAACCCCAGGAGCTGCGTCAGTCTCGTTCAGTGCCGTTTGGCAGACCTTCAGCATCATTCATTAAACCTCCAGCCAAAAAACGTGCTGTTGCAGACTCACCACGGCTACCTCTTTTATTACCCGTCTCTACATAATCTGTGAATTATTTTTTTTTTATATTATCTGGACTGAAGTCCAGTAAAAGTGCATGTTTCTATGCTGGCTGCATTTCAGTTCCTAATCCTCACTGTACAGAAAGCTAGGATTGCGCTTTTTTCCCCCTCTTTTTTTCTTTATCAGTGTTTCCTTTGGGTCTGCATTGAGCTGCTTCAGTGATATTCAGTCAAGATTAAATATTTTGCACTTAACATCATTTCTGCTACGTTTTTTCCTATTTATCCTAAGCAGAAGTGTAATTCACAGAGGCATACATCCTCAAATTATACTTCAGCAGCAGCCTAGCTGGCCTTTTTCTAAGTCTGTTCTGAAATGAAAATGACTTTGAGCTCACAAATGGAAAAACCCAACTCCATTTGAGAGCAGGTATTAAGACTTGACACATTACCAAGTATGTCAAAAAAATAACTGAGGACCAGGAGTCCTGGGGGCATCGCACTGGCATTCGAAATTGGGTAATAGATAGGACGTTTGTTTTGCACTCACCACTTCGCTTGTAATTGTTGGGTTTATACCACAAATTTGATCGTACGGAGCACACAGAATTTGACCTCTCCTTCCCTTACCTCCAACCACTTGCACATGCTGTTCCAGCGCATTGGCATTTGGGACTGATTCTAAGAGAGACCACATGGAGTGTTTCAGATTATAGGCAAGGGAGGTGATCTTAATTCGTTCTGATGTGCTCGTGCTTTCTATGTGTGTCTGTAATGTCATCAAGAGCTTCTGAGGGAAACTGCTAACCTTGCAGCCTGTCATTTTTAATGGAGGGAATAACAAGTAAAATCACCTAATTTGCTATGAACGTGAAGTGGCAAATTAAAAAAGCCTGTGTCATCACATTTGTCTGGAGGTATTTCCTGACCAAACAAAGGCCCAACTAATAAAGCGTATTCCAGATTTTCACTAAATAATGTGGGTTGTTACATAATAAAGTCTCCATGCTCCTGGCCCTGCTAGAATCCATGGGGAAACCTCTGTAGCTTGACTGCTTGGAGAGGCAGAAAGTATCTGGGCTTATTAGACCTTCATGCATGGAGGGGGTGTACATACAGTGAAAATTTTATAGATTTGTCTTGGCCAGACTTTTGCCGTTGCTGTGTCGTGCTCATGGCTGCCAAGGTTTGGAAATCAGCACAGTGCATGCTACAAGGAAAACTTTTGTCCCCTGGATTTCCCCCCCCTCCCTGTATATAAACCAAAAGTCTTTATATTTGAACTAAATATTTAAATGCTCTGTTATTCAGACAAATGAGAACATGATCTTGGGCCTGAGCTGTGGAATTAATGTCAATACACTGGAATATTTTAACTGACCTAATATGTGTTCATTGGGATTATGCCAATCGTCAGGTATGTTTCCACATATGAGAAAATTCTTTGCTTTCGCCAGAGTGGCTTCGAAATCTGCTATTAAGACTACTAAAGGATTTAACTTTGAGCCTACAGTGGACTGGGGAGCTGACTTGGGGAGACCCTGTTCATTCTCAGTTGGACTTTGAAAAAGACAAGTGGGATCTCCTTTATCATGTCTTTCACGCTAATAATAATCAGACTAAACATCACAAAGGTTATTGTGTTCATTGTATCATTCATTTTCATATTTTTTTCATAAAAGGCTCAGATTTTATAATTTACATGAAACCATCCCACAGTTTTCTTCATGCCGTATGCTACCACATGGTGTGGACTTTGCCAAACAGAGAACCAATTTACTGTAGGATAAAACAGATCTTTGCTCACAGCATGCCACCACCAGCAAATGCTGCTAGTAAAGCCCCGATGCATGCTCAGCAGCGGCTTTTCAGCCAGCTCTGGCTATCTGCAGACAACAGCACGGTGCAGGAGGCAGAGCAAGACAGCCTTTGAAAGCTGAAGAGAGCAATTACAAAAGCATGTAAATGACTTCAAAACTTCTTCTTCAAAACTGACCTGAATCCACAGTGGAGAAAATTACTTTTGAAAATAGGAGGTAGGCTTCAAAACCACAGAGGTGCCTTATAAAAATGCTACCCTGGAATGGTTTTTGCTTTTTGGTTATTTTTGCCTCTCATTTTCCTTTTTGGAAAAGACCGTCAGCAGTCAATTTCTGTTGGTATATTTAAGGAAAAAGGTATCAGAAAACACTAATATGCCTGCATTTATTTTGGATGAAATAACATACGTGTCGGTTGCAGACTCCAGGCAACTGAACTCGGAGGTAACATGAAGAACGAAGAGAGAAGCCAAACTGCCCCCATGGCAGAAAAGTGCCTGGATTATCACCTGGACCCTTCTGCTGAGGTTCAGCATGGTTTGGTAACCCTGCAAAAATCCCAGGAGAAAAGGGTGTTAAGGAGTTAGCATCTTGGTGCTTACTGATGGGAACATGTGGAAAACATTGCAGCTCCCATGGCATTTTGAAGCCTTGATTTGGAAGGAGGTTTCCCCTGTAGACCCTGAAGGTGAAAAGCCTCCCTGCTTTGCCAATGTACCACCACTAACTTGGACAGTGATCACTCCAGGAACAGCTGCGTGAGCGAAAATGGTGGCTTTTAAGAGGAAGATCAGGAGGTTGGGGGGAAAAAAAAAAAAGCAACCCAGGATGGTAAAATGGTAAAAGTCACAGAAGTTCTTACTAAAAGATGAGCTGCAGTATCTCTGTGCATCACCAGGGACGTTGGGCCACGGGGAAGTTCATTCGAGGGCGCTCTGCACAGTGTGAGAGCTATTGCTAATGGCAGCTTCACAGTCGCTGGAGTTTATCCATTACCATCTGTCTTTATTTTGCACATCCTACTCAGGGAGATGCCACAAATCAAAATGACTTGGTGCGTCATCCCAGCTCCTCCAGCCGGGCCGTGCGTTGTGTGTGGCTGGCAGTGCTGAGCAAACCGCTCGGAGACAGGCCGAGGGCAGGAGCGGGGGCTTCCCAAAGAGGATGGAGCCGTATTGTTTGCTCAGTATCAGCTCTACCGCTCTAAAGGTCACAGCGAATTGAGAATAGGAGCCCTGGTGAGTCAAGATAGTTAGACATAATATCTGGCTGGTCTTGCCCTTTTCTGTTTTTTTCTGTGGTCTGGTGCTGGGCTCCAAGTTGTGAACTTCAGAAAGCTGCTGCAGGTGTGGTGCCAGTATGTCCTCCGAGCAGCTGATAAGGACAGTCTTTCCCATCAGTTTGGCTGAAAAAAATCTCTTTCAAGGGAGCGATCTCCGATGGCCAAGGCAGTGTGGCATAAATTTTTCCCTTTGAAAAATAACTTTTGTGCATAATGTTGCAAGCATAAATCCTCGTAGTCAGCAATTCTCCCGCTATACATTAATTTTACTCTTCTGCAATATTGCTTTTCTTAAGATAACAAAATAAAAATGTTTAACAAGAGGAGGAAAAGCAGTATAAGGAAGGTAGTAGATGGTAACTAGGACAAGCAGATGTGATAGTAAACAAAACAAATGCCATCTCCTCTGAAAAGTTTGGTGATGCTTGAGGCTGTTTGCAGATTTAAGGCAAATGATTTTTGGGTGTTCACACTCCTCTCTCTTCCCTGCAGCCACTTTTCAGTAGCTGTATTTGGTTGATTTTATTATAGTTGTAATTTCAATGTAGCTTTCCAATTTGTTTTAACATTTATCCGGGCAAGGGTCATAAAGATTCGTGTTTTAATAGCCAGGAGGACTGACTGGTGGGGTTGAGCTTGAATCTCCTGTTGATGAAGGTGGGGAAATGCTGAGAATGAGGTTACCGATGGTGTAACCCTAGCTGTGAACCCAACCGATGTACACACATCCACACAACCAGCAGCTCTACAGCCTCTTCAGGGTCTCAGTTCACTAGCAGTGCTTTGTCTTTTCTCTAAAACATTCATTTCATGAAACATAACTTGGGGAACAAGCCCAACTGCTGCATGCCAGCCCTTGTCCCCTGTCGCAAAATAACAAAAAGACCCCCCCAAACTTAGAAGAATTCTTGTCCTGCTTCCTGGTTTCCTCTTTTATGGGCAGCAGGGTGGGAAAAAAGTGCTCTTTCTTGTGTTGAAAACAACACGGAAAGAATAATCTGCAGCCAGGTCCCAACAGGGAAGAGGGAACATGATGTTGAGCTCCTGGCTGCAGTGAAATGGCAAATTCCAGCACAGAAGCTGGGGATGCCAGGCTGGACTGGGGAAAACGATGAACCGTGAACAATCTGTGACTGCAGAGCCAGCGCGTACCCAGAGCCCCCATTACACAGGAATTTTCTGTTGGCAGGAGAAGCGGCCACGTGCTGCCGGGAGCAGCGCCGGTGCAAGCTGCTGGGCCAGCCGTGTGGCACCGTGGGGAGCAGGCTGCTCCGTGGGCCACCCTGGATGCCAGCAAATGGTGGTGGTGATGTCTGTGCTATGCCACTGCTAACCAGTAGTGCTTGATGCGATGGGATGCTCATGGAGAGTGTCTCCAGGTCTGTGTTTCAGTAACCATGCCTTAATACATCGGAAATTAAGAGATAAAGCAATTGTTTTAGCAAACCTGGAAACATGAGTGGCTTAATAAATATCTCTTTTACTTCACTCCCAGATGTCTACTAAGCCTTGTAAAACGGTTTCCTGAGTAGCCTGGATAATAATTATGGAATTTAGCATTATCACAAATCTGACAATTGCTAGCTTGAGTTTCATTTTTTCTTTTTTTTTTCCTTGAGCCTTCTCGCCTTCTTTCTTCCCGGGAGAGCTGAGTCTAGACGGTGAGCTGGGAACATGGGAGAAAGCGAGGCAAAGAGAGTACCTTCCTAGTAACATCTGCTCCACCCTGTAGTCCAAGTTTTGCACGTGTGCTTTATTCACAACTATTTCTAATTGTCACAATCTGTGGCCTTGTAGACTGAGAATCTAGCAGATTGTGTTGCCTGTATAGGAACAAAAATATCGCATTTGTCTTTGCAGTCAATGTTGCTTCATTTTAATGGTGCTGTTGGCTGCTGCTCATCTCCTGGGGTAGAAAAGAGGAGTCCCACGCAGAGCTGGGGGAACCTCCTGACCCTCATCTCTTCTCCTTACATCCTCAGGCTCTTTTTTTCCTCTTACTCCTATATTTCACGTAAGTAGCAAGAAAGCACTTCTAGACAAGACTCCCAAATGTTTGATTTACAAGTGAAAGACTGAGTAAACCACTTGGACCATCTCCTGAGGATAGAGTGGAGCTGTTCCCCAGGGCACACTTCCTGGATCCGTCCATATGTGTACATACACGGATTGACACAAAGCAGAGAAAAAACCAAAAAAGTATGTCGTGGCTGGGTCCCATTTTCTACTCTTGGTGAAAACTGTGTTCAGCTGGAGAAGAGCGTCGAGCAATATAACTGTGTGAGCATTACAGAATGGAGTAATTCTTCCCAAAAGAAAGTTTGCAAACCTGGAGAAGTCAGTACTGAAGTCAAACGGCTTCTAAATGTGCCTAGGCAGGGAATAGTACTGCAATGCCAGCAAAACAGCCTCCAGTTTGAAGTGATGCCATTCAAATGTTATGAAAGTAGACCCAGCTCAAAATAATATTTTTAACCCAGATTAAATTGCATGGATCTCAGAAGAACATGAGGGGCTCCTGACACTGATGTCCTTGTGTCCTGAGGCCATGTAGCACAAAGCGGGGTCACATTGACCCATCTTCCTCTGGTTCTTGTGCACAGCCTAAAGCAGCTTTGCCTGAGGGGGTCGTCCAGCTCTTTGGCCACATGAACCTCTACAGCAATGGTGTTTTTGTAGTAAGGACCAGTACAAATTGGGAAATCAAAAGAACCGGAAAAAATGAAAAGCAGCAATGGGCCAGAGGAATACTTTCCTTCCCCAAACCTTCCCTGTCTGAATTGCAAGGACCTTTTCCACGTGGATCAGTAACATGAAGGGACTTTGCAAAGGAGTTTATAAGAGTTTTCTCTCTCCATCTCCAGTTTCAGCATCTTGGGGATATCGCTAGCCTCCAGCACTGGCCTCTCGCGGCAGAAACACGTGAACTCCGGAAGCTCTGCTCCAGGTCTCAGATAGGGAAGCTGAGTACTCGAGTCAACACTTCAAATTTATTGATGTCTTGCACAAATATTTATGGGGCCATTTCCTCCCCCAGTGGCAGGCAGAGAGCCAGCAAGCCCGCTAATTTATGGCATGGTATTTATTGACAGAAATGTATAATTCTTTTACATTTAAGGAGAAAACTGGGTGCTGCAGCATGGGGAAGGGATGTGTGAGCTGAGAGCTTGGCGAGAGAGCGAGAGCCTGAGGGGCTTTTGCAGCAATTTCCTAATACAGCAAATCAGGGCACTGCACGATGTGCCAGCACTGGGACCCCTGCAAGAAGCCAGGCACTGGGCTCTGCTGTCGCTCGTCTTCATTGTCCTTCCTCCAGGAAACTACACTGACTTTGAGAGGAGTTTGAGAAACGATTTCAGGATCCAGCTGGTAACCCTGCAAAACTCCACCCGCTTGGCATGGACACATGCAGCGTCTCCTGGACCTGCTGTCCAGGTTATTTGACAGAAATACCAATGTCTCCTGACAGTTGCTCCATACAAAATTTCTCAGATTTTGTATTCCCAGCCAAGGTCTCTCTACAATGAAAACTGATGGTGCTCAGCTCTGGAAATGCATATTAAAAAAACAGAGGGACCACATACCTGGAGGTTCCCAGCTCTGGAGCGGTGCCGGGGGTTATCTCCTGTTAGAGCCCAAGCGGCTGCAGCCGGGCCCTTTCCTGGCCCAACCCAGTGCGGCATCAAGCACAGGCTCAGCATTAGCTGGAGTCCCACAGACCCAGTCCTTGGCGTCCCCACGGAGGCCATGAGGGAGTGAACATATTGCTAGACCATTTCAAACTCAGTATGTGTAAACTAGAGGAAGCAAGCAGGTTTTGCCAGACAGATGACACAAGCACATTGAGGTTTCTTCCCCTCTTTGGCCCTGGGGTGAGAGGATGTGTTTTTTAAGCACAATGTGGCTGTGTTTTCTCCATGACAAAGCCTCCTCATGAGTCGTATCACCGGCACAGGCTAGGAAGTGGAGCAAGGCAGTGGGCCAAGCAAGGAACCTGGCTTGCTTTGCAGGGCTCCAGCAATGCAAATCCCAGCAGATTTGCACCAGGAAGGTGCCAGCCCAGCGTCCAGACATGGATAGAAGGATGCGAAGGTGACCAAAAGCCACCTTCATCCACCTTCCCCTTTCCCCTTCAATGACGGATCTCCCTGAAGCCCAGCACAGAATCTAATCAAAGTGTTGCCCTTTCGTGTACGCCTAATCACATGGAAGAGAAAAGTCACCAAAACTATATGTCCCATAATTCTATTATAAAAAATGCAATAAAGTAAAAGCATCCTTACAATGCCATGGTTGAAGTGGATTTTTAACTAGCTTTGTCACTGGCATGTAAAAAATAAAATAAAAAAGAACAGGCATTAATTTAAAACAGAAACGATATTACAGTAACTCTGTGTATAGTGAGAGTTTCAATTTTAATTTTAGTTCATTATCTTTTTCCTTATTAAGAAAGGTAAATCTGTTTTGTGTTTTCATTATTTCATTAGCTCAAGAAACCTCATCAGTAACCATGAAAGCTGCCAGCATAAATAGCACAATTTTCATATGTGAGATAGAATAATTTGCTTAACCACCTATTCAGCAGAGGCTGGAGCTAACAATTAGAGAAAGCAGCGTGATTCAAAAATAAGTTACAATTGATTGTGTTTCAGTGGAAATGAGGTTTGGAATGTGCTAATTGGATTTCATGTACACATCTGAGCCACAGTAAGTTGACATGAGACTTGGGACACCTTGTGAAAGAAGACTCTTCTTAGGAAATGTACAAAAATTTGTTTAATATGATATTTAAAACACAATTAAAGCAACATGCTAATGACACTCTTACTTCTCAGAACTGACTGGTGACATCTTCTTCTAGGATTTACACCCAGATGGAAAATTTAAGATGTCCCCTGCAGGATGAGACATCGTGTGCCCTGAGAGTGCTCATGAACTGATTTGCTTTGGAGTGAATGTTTTAGAACTTTCATAGTTTTAGTACTTTTTTGGCAAAAATATCCCATTCCAACAATGATCCTTGTGGTGTAATTAACAGTTAAAGCCAAGAGAGGTAGAATAATCTCTGATAGTCGATACAGTGAACTATAAACTAGAATCAGTTAATTTTTACTCTTCAGAGAACTACAGAAGCAGGAAAGAAAGTTTCAAGAGGCCAGTTGGTCATTTTAGCTGAATTTTTGAAAGCCCTGTGAAAGGCAGATTTTCTTTGTGGAAATGCAGAACAACAGTGCTTGATGTATCTCTGCCCTGTCTTCTCATCACTGGTGATCCCTGTTCACATACAGAAAAGTCTGAGCTGTACCCAGGTGTGCGTTGGATTTGGGGAACGCTGTGGCCACTTGTTGGCCATGTAGCTGAGAGCACGTGTGGGTTAAAGCCTTCTCCCTCCCTCCTGGCTCTCCCCGGCAGGTGTGAGCCTTCATAGGCAGGCAGCTCCACTTCCTCCAGAAGCCTGTCATCTGCCTGATTTTTTAAGCTTTTGCAAAATATCTTTCATTATATTCTCTTTAATGTGTAATTATGGTCAGAAAAGTGATACGGCACAGCCAGCTCCTGGATCTGGAGATGATCTGCTCTTTATGAGTTGGCCAGAGGTGATCTATTCAAGCCATCACACTATTAGGTAAGAGCTATAAAACAGCAATGCTTTCTCAGGGGATTAGCAGAGCTTCAGCACCAAACTCTTTGTTACCCTTTGCACTGCCTAGCGATTTTTTCCTAGCGTAAAGATATCCATACGGCAGTAACAGCGGAGCTGGCGGTGTAATGTAGGCAGTTAACCATGCAGATGCTGGTAGCAGTCTAGCTAGCACAACAGAGAGCTCAGTAGAGGCTAATTTATCCTGCGTTTCAGCTTATCTATCAGCCCGTGCTGTGTGCAGTGCTGGTGATGGCCAGCCTGCTGCTGAAAGCTGAGCTTGCTCCCTCGAAGGGAGTGGGTATCCCTGCACAATCTGGCCATCTGGTGCATAGACACTGCCTTTGCGTGCCTTAGACCACGTTAGCTAACCTCTCCTCAGAGCACACCTTTACATCTTAATTGCTCCCAACTCCTTCCCTGTTCCCAGGGTGTCTGCCAGAGGGATCATGGGCAAATTAATTGACGGTAACAGATTGCTGTGCTCCTGGTCGTGGTGCCAGTTGTGCATCTGCTCCCTCTGGCCAGGCTGCGTGCATCCCCTCAGCCTTTATTGCCTTAGCACCCTATTTTTCCCTTTTTGAAGGATGCTGTTTGGTTATTCCCACTCACAGGGCAGGCTCTGGACTCAGGACCCCAAATTTTTACTTTCTTCTATGATTACCTTTGCTGCTGGTGGGGCTTTCAGAGCCTGGGACAAAGAATCATAGTGGCTTCCTTAAAACTGATGGTCTCCCATGTCTGCAGATCTTTCCTTATCCTGACCCTGTCACTTAACATCTCCCAAATGTTTGCTGAAATGTCGCATATCCTGAGCCATACTTTTGTTTACTTTTTAGTTTCTCCAGAAGTCTGTATTAAACTTAACGTATGTATACATCACTACTCATCTCAATAGCCAGTTAGTATATGGTGTTCTTAAATTACAGGGCTGCTCCTGATAGTCATAATAAGACTTGTGAGAAGGCTTTGAGTTAACACTTTGACAAGGTGGGGAAGTCAAACTTCAGATTCCCTACAGGTATGGGAAGAAAAGGGTACATTGGGTACACACCCTCAGGGCGCAGTTCTGCGATGCAATTTCTGCAGGTGCAAATCTAGTTTAAAAGCTTTCTGACCTTCCTAACACCCCTTTCCCTATCTCCGTCCCTTGTCCTTCTCTCCATATCAATGTGCTTTATGCAACTATTCCTTCGGCCACACTCCAAATCAGAAGAGCAACACTGTTCTGGTTAAACTGAAACTAGGAAGTTCAAGGTGATATTTCATGGCCTTTTGAAAGAAACCTTAGAGTGAAGAGGCTCTGCGCTGCATCTGTAATCAAAATTGGTAAGTCAAGCAGGCAACATCCAACTGGGTGTCTCTGTGTACATAAGGAAAAGGCATTTTAACCAACTACCTGTTCTGGTTTGGCTTCACCTGGAAGATATAATGTCACGTGAGAGCAGAAGGTGGGTCAGTTTTTGTTCATTATTTTATGCTGTTAAGTGTCTACATGTAGCTCCATTTTGAGTGAAAATGCTATTAGACCTGTCTAGGTAGGATTGCACACCCTGTGCAGCAAAGATACATGAACTGCTCATCTGTAGGCAGTGAATCCTCTGTGCACTGACTCCTCTTCATACACAGAGGCTACTGAGACAAAAACAAGGAGGTGTTTGTTACTAATAGCTATATGTGCACTGTAGAAATCCATCTGCTAACCAGAGGACCACCCACAGATCATTGTTTTGGACACTTAAACTGTAATTTTCTTTTATAGATGTCCTGCAGTACAAACTCCACCAGGATTCTGGTCTCTGGCACATACATACGTATTGAGCACACTGGCAGAAACCTAATGACTTACATGGCTCAGCCATTAAGAAAATATTTCAGAGGTTTTTAAAGGAGAAGTCCTGAATTGTTTATGGAAAGCTCCTTGGATCTCCTTTTCCAGGAATGCATTATTTATTGTGCTGGTACCACAAAGGGGTAGGGAAGGCATATACCCTGAAGAAGAGAGGCTAAGCTCCCTGTTGCTTTTACTGTCGTAACAAAGCAGAAGGGCCTGGTTCTGATCTTATTCATGTCAGTGTAAATCATGAACAATGTGGGCTGTGGGCACGTGGATTCTCTTCTTGCTTAAGTGGTGCCAGCACAGAAGTTGGCTCTTTGCTGCTTTCTTGCTAGATGTTCCCACTTTGCCAGCCACAGGGCACTGTCCCAGTGCCCTGCTCCTGGCACAGCTCCCCACTGCCCACTTTCCCCAAGAGGTGCACAGAGAAGGAAGCCAGGAGCACCTACCTGTAAAACATTCATTTTGCCAAGCCAGATGTGGAGGTTCACTTTAAACAGGAGACTTGGGGCTCAAGCCTCCAAAACAGCTTTGAAAATTTGTCTGTACTCAAAAATATTCGTAGGATAGGATCCATCTGGTGTGCCCATCAATGAATGATCCCATTGGTGATCTCACCTGTGTGTGTGTAACCACTCCAGCCAGCTTTCCCCCCTGCTTCCTCTTTGCTGTCCTGTTGCCACTGTCTTTACTTGCTGGCAGACTAGTTCTCCCTCAAAAAGGTGCAGGGAGATGGACTTTTTGACAACTGTTAGCGACATGGGCAGGCTGGGTGTATTCACCTCCTAGGAGTGGCAGCTTGGCCTCAGGAAGGGCAAGCAGTTGTAGTAGGACTGACTTGAAGGAGGCAAGTCTTCTCTAGTCCATTCTTGACTTGCCGTGTGACCTGAGAAATGCCTCAGACTGGATTGCAAGATCGTTGTGTTGGGGTGGTCTGTGATTATGGATCTTTACTGCAAGCAGGGGTGTGTTTTAACACATTTTTATTATTGTTTATTCTTTCTAAGGTTTCTATGCAAGGTATTTGAATGGTGTCTAGCATGAAGTGGGGCATTTGTGGTCTGGATGTGAAGTGAGAATGCAGAGTAATAGAAATGTTCAAAGGTAAATACATGAGAGAAGGACAAATCTGTCCTTATTCTTTTCTGACTGAAACAAGTAGGGTTGTTTCCCATTGGTATTATGCCCAGTAAGATCAGATGGGCATTTAATCCTTGCTGGCAAGGGGTTCTTTGGGAGAGACATGGCCATCTTTGTCATAAGCTCATTAGTACTACTGGTCTCCTACAATGAAATATTGCAGAGTTCTTAAGCTGCACAGAGACATGGATGGGGATAGAGGGGAAATGGTGTCAAGTCGTGTGACAGGTGTGTCCCTAAATGTGCTGAGTCCAGTGACAGGACAGAGGGAGCCGAATGAAGCTGTTGCCTGGGACAGAAATTTAGCAGTGTGGTACTCTACTCTATGGCAGCTCTCTTGAGTGCCTCCCTACAACCAGATGGGTGACCAGATGTGCTGTCACTGGTGTCCCAGCAAAGAAGGCATCAGTGGCAGCACACCACGAATATGCACAATGGGTTTGCTCAGGTGGATGAGGAAGAGGCCATGGCCAAGGGAAAGAGTTTCGCACTCAGAGTGTGAGCCTCAGCAGGTCTGCGTGCCAGGGGTGGAAGCGGTGCATAGCAGGAATGTGTGCAAGGTGGTATTGCTCTCCCCAAACCACCTTCTGGGGCCAGAAATTGGATTTCAGTCTCAGAAGCACTGCTGAGGCTATAAACTGTCCGCTTGCTTCATTTCACTGCTTTCTGGCTGCCTGGGGTATAAATTGCCATTATTTCTGCATTAGATTTATATTAAGGGACTGCAAGGAACTTCAGTTGAAGGGTCTAGCTCATTTCTTCTGTGTTTCTGATCCAGGGACAGGAGTTTAGCAGGACAGACAGAAACATTAGCAATGCCTTGCAGTTTATGGGGTGAATTTGAGCTTGTAGGAAATCCCATCATTCTTCCAGCATGTGCATTCATTAGAACTAAGGGCAGTTATACAGATGTTGGGATGGAGGAGGTCACCTCATAATGTCTATCACAGGGCATCCTTTTTCAGTGGGTGTAGCTCTAACTCGGCAGAAGGCCGAGGGCTTAATTAGACTGTGACACTGAGGAGTCATGGAGATTAAAGTGCATTTGACCTCTTTTTTTTTTTTTTTCATGGTATTTTGTTTTTCAAATGTCACTGCTAAGTACTTTAGGGCTCTGTTTCGTCACTACATTATTTCTATTCTATGCCAGTGTCACCTCATTGATTTCTGGATGTAAGGCTGGAGGGTTCAATGCACCATGGAAATTCTGAGGTTGGCTTTGAAATGAAATCCAGGATTCAGCTCATTTGTCGTCTTGGGGAGTTTCCAGGCTGTGGTCACACTGTGTGTGTTCGCGTATGCAAAGAATGAAAATTCTGCCAGTTCGAGGTTTCTTCCTGGACTAGTGACAAATATCACTGCTGAGCCAATGGTCCCGTGGCTTGTCTAATGTCAGGTGCCTTCAGGATTAGCCAGGCCAGATGTGGGTTGTTAGGAAAAATGCCTATTTTCATTAATATTACTTTAAAAATTATGTTTTTCCCAAATGTTTAATGAAAAAGAACTATTTCTGGCATCTTCAGTAGAAAACACATAAAAATAAGAAAAATTATTTTGAAATTATGGTTTTGGTTCTGATTTTGGTTGGTTTTGTCTCCTTTCTTTCCTGCTATCTTGTTCCTCTACTTCCTCATGGGTTTGCACTGGGGAGGTAAGGGGAGGCAGAGAAGAGGGTAGAGCATGCATCACGCTCAGCATGAAAACTATGCATTTTAATTTTGAAATCTGAGAATTTTCTTGAAAGAAAAATTTAAGGTTATCTAAAAAATATTAGGAAAAATGGCTTTTTTGGAAAGAAAAGTTTAGAAAACTTCCAGCCAGCCCAACTGGAAATAAATGCTTGGAAAATTCACAATACAGCATCACTAGGTTATGCTGGATTGATATTTCCAAATTATCATTAAGTGTTTTGTAGAGAACCGTGTATCACAGAAAGTGGAGTTTCCTCCTGTGGAGAAGCTTGGGCAGGCAGGGACCATCCAGACGTCATGAACACAGCACAGGGCTGCTCTCTTTCCTTCGACTGCCTCCAGCCCAAGGGACGGGGCACATTCTGCATCCTGGGATGCATGGTGCTTTGCAGTCTGGCACCGTCTTACACTGCTCCCAGCTGCTCTAGCACTGTGTTGCCTTCCCTCCAGCAGTAGGGCAAGGGATTGAATTATTTTTATTATGTGCTGCAGAGACTTCCTGCAACTGAAATGAGAGGCAGGAAAGGAAAGACAGACTTTATTATTATTATTACTGCCTGCTTTGTGATATGCATAAGAGCAGACCATGAGGATCTCCCATTTAAATCCAGATGGTGTTACTCAGTGGCCCAAATGTCTTACTGCTCAGAGTAAGGGGCACTGCAACTGCTGCTGGGACAGTAGAGGTTCCCAGGCCAGGACCAGTAAAGAGAAAATGAAAATAAACCTGTTAGTTTCAAATACATACTTTCTGGGTACAAACCACATGCATACCATATGGCCATGTGCTGTATCTGGGTGCATATATTTATGTGTAATCCACGTGCTTGCATTTAGCATATCTCTGATATGCTTGGGTGTGAGTGTGCAGGTGTTGTACACATGCTTCTGTCCTGGGTTTGTGTGGTTGTTAATGAGGTTATGGCTGGGTGCACTGTAAGTACATTGTATAAGTATATGGTTCTCTTAGAGGCTGCGGTAGATAGATGGGAACGTCCAATCTGTGTGGCTGGGAGGACAATAAAGAATATTTCCAAAGAATTCCAGTAATACCTCAGTTCAGCCTTCATTCTGGCTTCAACTTCTGAATTTGGTTTGGGAGATAATTCTTCATAACATGTAAAGAAGAAAAAGGTGTAGTAGGTAATCCATATATGCCTGCAGATCTTAAGCAAGGACAAAAATGTTCCTCTTCTTCAGTTCTCCCTTTTCTTGGTCGGGCATCATTTTAAAGAAGTAAACGATTTGACATTTTTGTAAGCGATATTCTGACCTATCCCTGCGTCCTCTCTGGAGAGCCACCGAGAGGACGACCACTACAGGGACACTAGCAATACAAAGTCTGATTTGTAGCTTCTACGTGGCCAGACTGCTCTTCACATCTTTAAAGTACAGGAACAGTTTTACATATGTCTTGTGAAAATTATGTTTTGTTGAAAAAAATATGCAAGCTGAGGAACTGTGTTTTCCCACTCTAGATAGCATACTGCTGTCTGAAGCTATCTAATAAGAAGATTAAAGATAAAGGTTCTGAATTCAATTCAAAGTGTCAATATGTAACTTTGTAACAAATGAAACATTTTTCAATTACTGGTAATATGAAACAAAATAGTGGGAAATAGAAATGGCAATCTTTTTAGGTAACCTGAAGGCCATTTCCAAGAGGCACTGTGCATTAACTAAGCGGTGAAAATTTTTACATCACAATTTTCCCCTGTGCCCATAATAGCATAAAATAAAAAGATTTTAGATAAGATTTCATTCAGTGAATCAATTGCAAAACCACACAGAGCCTTAGTGGGCATTCAGTCCTCAATCTAATGGAAATTTTTACGAGGATGTCAATGCTAAGTTGATTCCTATAGCGGAAAGCACATACAAAGGATCCAATTACAGATGGAAACCTTTTGCTTTCTAAGAGACTTTATTAACCCCTAAAGCACTGAATATGCAAAGGGTTAGCGAAAAGTTTGCTGATGAACTGGATGATGGTTTATATCTGATTGCTTCCCCTCCCATCAGCTCCTTTTCCCTTTTCCTTCTGTGAATAGAAAATAATACTCTGCACTTGTGGTAATTAACAGTCATATTGAAGCATGCAGTGAACGTATTGGATCCTAGAGGAAAGTCACAACTGGTTGCATTAACTGTAGAAAGTATCTACCTAACAGATTTTAACTTTAAAAAGATATGCCATGGAAATGGTAAGCAAGAAATAAAGTCTTTGTTAGACCTTCTGCCAGGGAGTCCTCAATGGTTGGGTAATTTGTAATGCAGGAATAGGACCAGCAGCAGCAAAAGTCATGGGGGAGAAAGAAGGGTCGTACCACCTCCCAAAACTGTTGCCAAAACACCATCAGGCTCTCTGGGCTCACAATGGTCCAGGACATAGTGCATTGGTTCTCTGATAGTACCATTTCACAGTGGTTTAGTGGCAGATTGGGGAGCATCCTCTAGTTCAGATTCTCCCCTCCATGTTGTCTGAGCAGCAGAAAAGCTTTACAGTAGTTTTTAAAGCAATATGCTTGGAGCCGGGATGTGCAGGTTTGGAGTTCTACTATTACAAGCCCATAGGCAGCTTTTCTTAATTTATGTTAAAATGTTTATTATTTCATTGACAGCACAGAAGCACTTTGCCTGGTGAAATCTCAAATGTGTGACTCCTGCCTGCTCTGAGTGACAAGCAAAGCTCAGGAGCTGAATTTTCAGTGAGGAGCTCATGAGTGAGAACATTTCGAGGTGGATGTGTCTAGGCTTGTAACAGGCAGTGGAGTCTGCAGTGTGTGCTTGCTGCACTGGTGCTGCACTGATCGTTTGGTAGAAGAGGCAGATGAATTTTTACATCCACTTTTGAACACTTTCTGTTTGTGTGCTTCTGCTGAGTCTTTGTCCTGCTTAATTTCACCTCCTCCTACCATTGCACTGCCATGCTTCATCCCAGGACTGTGTGCACCATGTACATATATATATATATACAAGCAACTGTCCCCAACTGTGTATTTTACCCAGAAATGAGAAAGCAAAAAGGTATGGCTGGTTATATGAGTAAACTCTGTTCTATTCCCACTTGTGGTCAGGTCTAACTTAATTTCATAGCAGTAACTCATGATTCATGGTGGAGTAAAGCAGAAAAAGGCCGTGGCAGAAGTGTTTATGAACCGAACTCCTAACTGAAACCCTAGAGATGGAAGTCCAACCACAAGCTTCAGATCTGGATCCAGATTTCAAATGCCCCAAAGTTTCAGCGGGTTGGGATCCAGGCTTTTGTTCTGGGCCCGTAAAAGCCCAGTGAAAATTCAAGCATGGTGTTTGTTCAACACTCCTGACAGCGGTTATTCACTGCTCTGCTGAGACTGCAGATACGAAAACAAGCACAACGTGCCCTGGGCAGCCTGGCTGGGCTCCAGGGGGGAGTTTCATCCCCCTGGAAGAGACGAAAAGAGGGCCTGAGCCAGGGTGCTGGGCAAGCGTGTGTGCCTGTAAGCGTGCATGGGGGACTTACGGCTTCTGTTTTTTTGCAATGAAAGGGAAGAAGAATATAGGGTCAAAGTTCTTTTAATCTCCACTGATTTTGTTTGTGTTTAAGATGTGGACATTTGAGACATGTGGGAATGTCAAAAATGCCTTGTGCAAGCCAAACTTTCTCACTTATCCCTTGCATATTTTGAAAGACTTTTATCTTTGTACCCCAAGTCCAACCTTGGTCTCAGATGATGGGTAGTGAAATCACTTAGTGTTTATCCTTGCAGGGTGAGCTCTGTAGATAACTGTGGGTTCTAAGGGATCCCTCTAGTTATTAGTCAGAGATAGGAATCCTCTAAGGAGAGAAGCTTTATAGATTTATGTTACTGTAGCAGGAGAGAAAGGGAGGCCACTGGGAAGGAACGTGTTGCTCAGACCTTGATTGCCCCAGGCTGTAGGATGCTGGCAAACACTACTGGTTTTTCCCTGAGGGAAGATGGATCAGTCTCCTGCTGTTGTGCTGGGACTTCCCAAACCAATAGGCACCCCAAGAGTTTCCTATTCATAACATATTTGTGTCTAAAAATAGGACAAGCCAGTATGCACCTCTTGGGTTGGCTTTGTCCCCATCACCCACTGCACTGGAGGGGAAGGGAGGCTCATGGAGGACCTGATTTGCTTCCATAGGGACTTGCCTAGATCTTCTTTCCCAGCCCTGCATTTCTTTGCCTTGTCTATCTGAATCATGCATTTCAGGTCAGCTTGTGCTCTTGTGATTGAAATGAATGTAAAACAACCTTCAGTATAGCATGTATCTATGAACCTAATTTTTCTGTTCAAAATTACTTGAGATTTTATGTTGAGCCACTCATCCAGCTTTATCTGGGCTAACTTATATGGCCCAACTTTGCTGTTTTAAGCTTAAACAGTTCCAAAAGTGCTGTCTTTACTTGGGTGTACCAGCAGCATCAAATTCTCTGTCAGCACTCAATAAATAAGATAGCACGCAGGCTGTAACTTCTAATGATAAATACTGCCAGTATCCTGTGATATGCTTTTTGGGGGAGTGATGAAGCATATTGCTATTGTATACCGGGAGAGAATATCCTGCAACTGAGAGCAGCTATATTTAGAAGATGGACAACTGCAGCAGGCAATGGGGAGTGCTGAGGTGGCTGTAACTGATACCCCAAAATGGAGGTCAGTAATTTGACCTTTCTGCTTGGCAGCCAAGCAGCTGAGCCTTGTTGTTGTCTTCCTGGACAAATTACAAGAGCAGAAGAGCTGCTGCCTGTTCAGAAATGCTCTAATCAAATCGCTATAAATTACTAAAAAAAGTATTTACAACAAATTTGCTAAGTTCATCACATGCTAGGCAGACTTCGGAGTTTCTGCTGAAGGGGCAGGCACAGCTGTATTTCCCCACAATGTGAAAATAAACACAAACTTTGGAAAAACCTTATGGTGGGAAAACACTAAAAATAGATATTTCCAAGCAAATCTTGTGTTTCAAATGTTCTTTGAATATTCTTTGTAATACCATGAAACAATCTATTTAATCAAAACATGTTTTACGAAGTTAAACTCCTTTGATTTTTCTGCTCAGCTTTAAATTGAGAGATTGGACACATTTGTTAGAATTAGCTTTTCAAGCTAAACAGCAGAAGTAGTTTTGGTGGTAATGATAATTAGTAATAGGAAAACAACCTTCTAACATGGCCCAGTCCCAAAAGTTCTCCAAGTGATTGGAAGGGTCTGTGGGCCCACAGCAGACATAGAGAAGTAAAATATCTTTCACAAGCCTCTTGCTGAGGATGGCCTGCAGCTGCACAGCCCAGGGACTACCAGAGCCACAGCTCATGCCAGCAAGGCCAAAATGGGAGAACAGTCACCCACTGCTTGTGCCCCGTATTGTCCACTCATTATTGAGGTGGCATGGTCATTCATTCAGTGTGCTTGCAATAAAAAGGCAAAGATATATCTGAAATAAATAATATTTAGCTTTTGTATGCATCTGGAAAACTCCACTGCTGCAGTTTTCATGATGTAATTGAAGAGTATCGTAGATGTGTTTTTTGAGGACAAGGGGTCCTCATACTTAGCTGTTCCATCCTGCACCAATCCCAGCCTTTAACTAACATGATTCAGATACATGGAGATATTAAAGAAATCACCATTTAGTCAAACCTTTAAAAAAATAAGGGTGCCAGGTGTGCAAGGCTCACACATAGATTCTCAGAAATATCTTCTCCACTTCCACTGCACGCCTAGTACGTTGACTTCTCACATGCACACCACTGCTGGATTTTTTTTATTGGCCTTGTCTTTCCTGTGCTTTGAATGAACTTCAGCTCTAATTTCTTACAGTGCTCCTTATACTGCAGCTAATGCCACTTCCCTGTCATTAATTGCCTCGTTCATGAGCCCTACATGAGTGTCACTTTGTTGAGCTGCCAAGGTATGTAGGATATAACGCATCTAGCTTGTTTTCTTTTCCTACCCTCCTGGCCCTGAGCCAAAGAAATGCCATCACCTCATCACCTGCAGCTCTCCCTTCTAATATCTCTCATTTTAAATTAAATCTCACGTTTTTTTCCTCAGGCACGGCAAGAATTTTACAGCACTAGCACTTTAAAGAGGTGGCTTTGACCATGTTAGGCAAGGACATATCTCTCCAGATGTCTGTGGTCTCTCTGCTTCCTTTCTGCTGCATGTGCATAGGTGGACAAGCTGATTCCCTGTGGATTTTGCAGGGGCAAATACTGGCAAAGGAGAAACAGTATAGGGCAGTTGACCGAACTGGCTAACCTGACTGGTGTTCAGCTCCAGGGGTTAGAAACAAGTCGCATTTGCTGTATAACTTCGGCATGTCTTCAGCGTGATCTGACAAACACTATTTAAGAGAACTTGAGGATATTTTTCTCTGACTGAAGGACAACTGTGAACCTGGGGCGGGCAGAGTCGGTGCCACAGCTCAGCATTTCTCTTGCATATGCACACTGGCTGCTCTCTGGGAATTTTACCTTCCTACTTGATAACCCAAGGAAAAGATTTGCAGTGAACTGAAGAGTAGACTACTAGCGGCTGAGTTGTGTTGTGAAATTTTTAATGCAGAGATCCAGGACTGGGCTAGATTGAACTTGGGTTTGGAAAGTTTCTGTACCATGCTGGGCAGATATATATTTGGATTCTCTTCTTGTTTATGTATTTTTCTTGGCTCTTGCAACTGTGTCTGCATTGTGATTAAAAAGTATTTAATTAACATACAAAAATAAAATTAAAAAGTGTAATAGTTTTTGTAAAAATAAAACTGTACCAAACCACTCAGGCAAACAGCACCCTGGGGAGTTGGTAAGCTTGGAAAAGCTGGAAAAATACAACTACAACTGTAACAACTTCTCCCAAGGGGGGTACAACAGGCTAGAAAAATAAACCCCACCATCTACTGCAGCCAACAACCACCCTGAGGGCACCAAGGCAAGGAAAATAAAACACACACCCAAAGCTAAAGCAGGAAAAGTGCCTTTCCCCATCCTTGCTACCAAGACTGGGAGTGTGACCAGCCAGCAAAGCCAACGGGGCTTTTCCTGGGATTGCAGTGTTAGTAGATGTAGAGGTGGAGTTATGGCCCTCTGAGCTGCGAAGCATGTGCCACTTGAGAGCCAGCTGCTTCTGTCAACGTTGTGTTGTCCCTGGTTCAATGTCTTGGCATCAGCCATTTATTTCTCAGCTCCTCTTGTCTTTGGGTATGGTGTAGCTGGCCCCTTTGCTGCAGCATCAAGGAGCCCTGCTGTGGTGTGACAGCCCCTGCATGCAGCAGAACCGTAGTGCCCCAAATTCTTGCAGTCTGCCAGCAAATCTTTGTCAGCAGGGCGCAGCATCTGACAGCGTTGTAAGAGATGTGTGACACTGGAAGGCAGCTTTGATCAGTCGTGGTGTTGAACCCACACTGCAGAGAGGGGCAGCATCTCCCCCAGGTACCTGAGGGCAACATGGGGAGTCCAGGTCAGGGGCCCTGAGACCCTCTAAAACCGGAGATCACAGCTCTTGCACACCAGCAGCTCTTCCCTCACTGTGTTCTTGTATTTTTACTAGCTTTATTTCCAAATAGTGAGTTCTTATTTTTCTGTCCTGGTAGTAGGTGGGATTAAAATGCTTGAACAAAATAAGCAAGTGATCATAAGAAACAGAGAAGGGTTTAGAGTGGGAAACCTGGGTCAGGGAGATGGGCTTTGCAATTAGTCTTGCATGCTGTGAGGCTGGGGATTGTTATTATCTCTCAAAGACCCAGCCTTATCTTGAGCCCTTTGAAACCACTTTTCTTCCTGGACGTTTCCGCTGGCCAAAGGCTCCTGGTCATCCCAGGGGACCACGACTGCTCGGGGCAAGGGACCTCCCTGGCTCTGAGAGAGGGTGGGTGATGCAAGGGGTGGCTCAAGGGGACCTGGGGGATCTGAGCGTGGGTCATGAGGGGCCCTAACCAGCAGCGTGTGGGGTGGAAGGGACATGGGGGGAGTCAGGAGGATGCTTTGAATGCGGGGTGTGATAAGTTGGAGTCTACCACGCAGCTGAGTTGGGAACCCCTTTTGTGGGCAGAGCAAGCTTCAAAGCACAGTCTGCCCAGAAACGCTTCTGTCATATAATTTCTTCTGGCTCTTTGCGTCGCCTGATGGCTCACTAATGCACCAATGCATCTTTCTTAACTGAGCGATTTAAACCTCTCTGAGGCCTGAATACATAAACTCTTCTAAATTGCTATAGCCACATTTTTACTCCCTTTAAAAAACAAGTGTAAATTCCTCATGGCCAGCCACTTTTTATGGATCCCTTCAGTGCTTTTGTGAATTGCAAGGTCTTTGGGCCCCAGCCATGAATATCGGGTTTGCAGCAACAGAATTATTTTCATGATTAAAGATAGTAAAGAGCTTACAGGTTTTTTTCCTTAGAAATCTCTCTTGGTTGCAGTTGTCCTGAGCTCTGTTGTATTTCACAGAAAATGAGATGGGAATTCATGCCAAAGCAAAAGGTTCATTTTAAAACCACAGTAGAATTGTGAATATAATAGCCTAAGATTAGGCTTCATTTTTCTGCTGGTAGCTCTGGAAGCAGAGTCCCTGTCTTCTGTGCTCAGAAACTCACCTTAACATGAACAATAAGAAAACATGTCTCCTCCTTCTGCCAGGGGAATTAATTATTAATGTCTTTCCCCTACAAAAAGGGACACTACCTCTCTGTGCCCAGTCCTCTTCTCTCCACCATGTGCAGTGGAAATTACGTTGTTATTTGCAGGTTCTTTCCCCATAGCCTTTGAACAGAACTTGTGCTATTAGTTTATTTTACAAACTTTTCTGCAGGCTGGGATGGTATTATTGAAAGGCTCAGGGAGGCACCTGCATGATGGCTGAGTACAGAACAAGTTGGGATAGGTGAATCAGTCTTGGTGAAACAAGAACCGTCCTGAACTGCTGACCGAACCAAATCAGTCCTTTGATGTGACAAAACCATATGGTGGTTAATCTTGTCCCTGTTGGTATTTATCTCTGCAGCCTTGGGCATTTCCTGGTGCTGGTCCAGGCTGGAAGCTGATGTACCAGGTGCTGGAAAGCTGATGTAGAAATAGCCAAAGCCCTGTCGTCCCCTGGGGCTTGACATCACCCTGTGGGGACTGAGCTGGTTCTGGGAAGCTCTGGAAAAGCATCCTTCAGATGATGTTGCATCCTTTCCAGACAGGTGCTAAATTTGGCCTTCTTGCTATATGCTACCAGAAAGCAGAGATTTATGAGCCAGCTCCATGATATATAGCATTTGATCCTAGTCCTGATGGCTTGCAAGATCTTGGACCTTGAATTGTTTCTGATCCCTTGGCATAGCAATGCTGTGCTGGCATGGCTCCAGGGCAGAATTTAGCAAGTCCTGCAGCTCAGGCCAGTAAAACTTTTTAACTACTGACAAATGTGATCTTCCTTTGCTCCTTACTCTTGATTTGCCTCCATTTATTTTCCTGTCACTGAAATCCCTCATTACTCCCAGTTCAAGCTGTTCATGAACCTTGCTGAATTTCTGCAGCCATTTTTTTTTTTTTTCTTCAGGCTGAAACTTTGGTCTGGCCTTATAATTACAGTATTATTAATGTATTTTTATCATTGTTAATTATTTTTACATGCTGAAATTGATTCAATATGCCTGGAGCTGCCATGCTGGAACATGCCTTGATTCTCTTCCAAGCTGGAGCCCTTGTGCACCAAACGTGGAGAGTTCCAATGGCTTTAAATCACTATAAACCTCACTGAGTGATTTAAGTTATTGGAGTGTATTCAAGTTTTTATAAGCCCTCGAATGTGAACCCTGCTCGGATTCTGGGTATGTACAGTGCAGCAGGATCTAAAATGATTTGAGTGCTCGACATATTTTCTAAGCCCCTGGCCGGCTGGGGAATAATCAGGCTTGTCGGGCAGTGCACTGTGCGGGGACTTCGTATGATGGGAACCATCACATTTTAAAGATGTTTCTAATTCCTTTAAATTGAAACATTCCTACTTCATTTAAGGGACTTTGGGTAGAGCTTTCTGTGTGGCTTGGAGGATCGGCAGTACGATGAAGTGCGTTTCATCCCAGGGTCGATGGATTGACTCCTGCACAAGGTCAGTCTCGAGGCAAGCCATCACTGCCCGATCTCTGGTGGCAGCCCAACGGAGTTGTGATCTGTGCCAGGACCCCAGGTGTTGGGTGAGCAGGGGGCTGAACCCTCCTCTGATCTCCAGGCCAGGTCTTAAGTCCGAGTAAGGTGGTGACCATCCTGGTCCCTGTTTAGCGATGTCCATGCACCAGAACCAGCAGTCCCTCCGGCTTATTTTCCAATCAGGAGGGCAGCAGGGACATCAGAGGCCATCAGCTGGATGCGCTGAAACTTTTCAGCTCCTTTTTATTTTAAAAGGTCCCAGCTCATGAAAAAGTTGCAAGAATGTGGGTGAGAGGATGGTCATGTGGTGGAGAGAGGAGACAAACGTGGGTGTGAGAGAGGGCATGGCAGGAGGGCTCGCTCTCGCCCTGGCTCTCATCAACATTGTTCAGCAGTACTTACACGCCATATTAAACTTTCTTGGGACCCTATCATCGGGGCCACCGAGTGCATAGTCCTGAGATACCCGATGGAGCCTGAATACCTACCTGAACTCTTTAAATAGAAGCAGCAGCCCCCAGCTGTGCCTGGCATGGTTTGTGATGCCCCCGTCCGCTGCAGGAGCACGGCCCAGGGAGAGCTGCACCTTCAGGGATGCTCAGCTGCAGTTCCAGCAGGTACAAAAGCAAGTGGAAATGTAAAATCTTCTGAAAGCTAAAAAAAGGTCTTGGAGTAGAGGGATCGCTGCAGCGCAATACGAGTCACAGCTCTGAGATGCTGACTTCAAGGCCGGGTGGATTGGAGACAGCAGAGAATCCACAGTCCTGCAAAATATTTACTCGTTTCAGATTTCAGTTTTTATGGACAACTGCATAACATCTCCACTATAATTCCTTGACCTTGCAATCAAATAGCAAGCTCTTTTTATATTCAGAAGTGCAGCTGCTGAACACATTGCTGTAGTTTGGAGTTTTGCCTTGATGAATTGTTTAATTTGGTTTGATATCATTAGGCATGTATTGTGTGTATGAGAACCTGTGCAGTAAAACATCTAAGGTTTGTACCCATAAGACTAATTCCTGCTGCTCCTACTCAGTAAATAATGACAGCCTTGAGACCTGTGAGTGCTGAGGACCTTAGAAAATTCAGATGCTTTTAGTTATGTGCCTGTATGGATTTAATAGTCTCAGTTTATTAAAAAGGTAGTTTTTTAATCCTAATGAACTAAATTCTGCCCTGAATTACTAAAATGTAAACCCAAAGTACCTTTAAATAAAACAGCCTGAGTTTACCCACCTATCAATGAGGGCAGAATTAGGCCCATTATACTGCTCAAATCACATTTTAATAGCAAGAGATAGTTTTAATAGTCATCTTAATGACAGTGCAAACCCCAAACTACTGTACATTCAAGGAACAGGTTCTTATATTTTAAACAACATATAATTCTCCTTAAAACCTCTTTTATTAAAAAGTTTTAAGAATAATATTAAATACATAAACAGCCATGTTAATTAGATTATATAGTTAATGTACATTGGAACTATGACTTATTGCAGAGTTACTGACCATGAAAGCACATTTTGATCATTCCAGGCTGTAATCCCCACTTAATCCATCCCCAGTCTGTCAATCAGTGGAATACAATCAGGATATTTATGATCACATCAGACCAGAGATCTGGAAGAATTTAGCAACTTTGCAGAGCTGAATCCAGAAAAGAAGGGGGAAAAATGTTTCCACTGGCAAAATGAACCGTTGCCAGGAAAAACATTATTGTTGACTTGGCCCATGTAATTGAATTTTCTACTCAGAAGTAACTTACAAACCAGCAACTAGGAGAAATTATCAATACTGGGAACTCTCATAATAACAAAGCAGAGGAGTTTTACCTGGCACAGCACTTTTTTAAATCATGTATTTCTTTTTTTAACATAGAGCTGTGGTTTTTTCCTCTCCTAGTTTTTGCCATCATGAAATAATTCAAATCACTAGAGCAGCAGGAAAAAGCATCCCTTTCTCGGGGCCCCTACCTCCCGACATCCACCACAGCCCCTGTTCCAGTGATCGCAAGTGCCTCCCAGCAAGAGCCATGTCCCTGTGGACAGGGGAGACCTGAACATTGTTGGGGCACCTGATCCCCTGCCCAGGTTAGGGAATGCTTCAGGATCCATGCTACTTTTAAACACCTGATTCAGGTCTCCATATTTCTGTAAGGGATGTGCAATTCGATAGCGAAATATATGGCAATAGTGAAGGTGTCCTCTAGGTACATGATACCTCTTGTAACAGAAGAGACATGGAGATAGTCACCTTTTGGGGGCTGCAGTGGTTGTCTCATGAGTTATTTCAATACCCTCCAGCTCTGAAAACATTTTCTGTGGAAAGAAATGAAGAAACAGAGACTGTTAGGAAGAAAGATGTATCAGAAAGGAGGGAGGGGACCCTGGGAGACCAGATGATGAACCAGCACTGTTCAGCTTGGGGTGGAGGAAACTGAACGGAGCTCTGCAGATGGGGCATACTCACCCTCTCCATGCTTTCCATCAAACCTGGGATCATCCTTCTGTATCTAGCCATGATCCTACCTCTCAATGACAGGATGTAGCAAGTAACTTCCATTATGGACATGTTATTCTCTCACTTTCAAACAGCAAGAGAAACTGAGGTAGGAGGCTGTGCTATTGCCTTCCTTGCAGCTGTTCATAGCTATACATGGGGTCTGATTTTCACGTCTGTTTAGACAACCAAATCTGGTATTTGGTTACTCAAAGCAGCATATAAGAGCTTGATCTGGCCATTTCTGCCCTAAGTAATGTGAAACAATATTATGAAGGTTTTCATCCACTAACTGATGTGCAGCCCCTGTGATTAAGCTCAACCAGTAAGTGACTTTTTCCTCCCAAGCCTGAATGAATGTAAGCACATTTCACACTTTGTCATTTGGTTGTGATTTGATCCTTTGCCTGGATGGCAAAGGATTGGAGTCCAAAAAATGTTTCTTCCGTGAGCTTCAGTGATTGGAGCTGTGCTAAGCTTAGATAGGCAATCCAGTGATGAATTTTCCAAGCTCCAGTTGGCTTTTTAACAAACTCCCCCTCTTTAAGCTCAGAAGGTCATCGGAGATCATGGTCAAAGAATGAGCCTGCTGGGCTCTTGATGTTGACTCCTCCAAGGCATATTTATCTCATATTTTACTTTATCACCTCTGACTTAGAACAATCTCAATAACATTCTTAATATGAGAAGTGGACAAATATTTCTTAGGGTTTTTTTGTTGTTGTTGTTATTAAAGAGAGAAATACAAAATAGAAAGCAGCAGGATAATCAATAGTCCCTATGGTTTGAGGGGATCCATCTGATAAAGAGATTCAATCAACACCCTTTCCCTGCTCTGATAGCAATAAAGTCCTTGGAATGGAGCATTGTCAGGGGATTAGTCTTCTGCTTGTAAAAGAAATGCTTTAGCAGTTAGTTAGCAGCATGATGCCATTATTTTGTTGACAGTGCTCTGTGTCATTGATACTGTCTCTGGTGCAGCTTCTGTTCAGCCATGATTTGTTTTCACTAAGCTTTCATCCAAGCTCTCCCTTTTATAAGACAATTTCCTTCATTTTCTTGCAGGTACTAGAGCATCTCTTGATAACTGTGTAAACTAAAACTGTACTGAGGGTGTTTCATGTTAAGTGAGCATTAAAAAGAAAAGAAGTAAACAACAGCTCTGGACCCTTTGCTGCCTGTAGCACAACATGGCTGCTTGCTCAAGAACTTGAAATATGTCAGTTGTAGTTTGTTTCTATCAGAGTAATGTGGTAGTTGTATATATGCCACTTTCCCAGGAATGTGAATGCTTCGTTAGTTCTGTCCCTGTCCTGAAAAATCTAATATGGCACAAATAAAGTGCGGTAAATGGCTTCATGGAAAGCAGATGTGAGTGGAAGCCTAGACTCCTACCAAGGCTTTAGGCGACTTCAAAGACTGAAAGAAAGAGCTGAACAAAATATTCAACTGTGCCAAATTTTCACTGTTCTTGATGAAAGAGCAAAAGTGAGGAAAAAAAAAAAAAAGAAGAAAATCTGGCTCCTTGTTTTAATTTTCTACTAGCCTAGGGCAAGACTTTTAGAAGGAATAAATTACAAGCAAACAGGGAGAGAGACTGAATGGAGCAACTGCTGAACAAAGGGCATTCTTGGAAGGGTCTGGTTTTAGAGAACCTAGAAGTTGTCAGCTCAGTTATCAGGAGGCCCTCTCCCTCCCTGCTTGCGAGCCCACTGCTTTTGAGCAGCGCCACAGCTCCCCATGAGCTGACTGCATGCAAATGCTGTCGCTGCACGGCGGTGGTGAACGCTTGGAAACTGTCCTCTGCAGAAGTGTTTTGTAGGACAGCCAAACGGAGAATACTTTGAAAATTTGGCAGCAGATGTGAATGCGATATAAATGATTGCAACCTTTAAAGTTGTTTTCCAGAACAAGCCATTTGGGCTGGACTTGGAAATGATGTAGAATATAGATGATGGTATTCAAGAGGCTAAAACATGCCAACTCTAAAAACTAGGATAATTTATTCCTGTTGTTTTGGGTATCATGTACTACATACGGATAAAAAAACCCCATGCACACAGTACAATCAGATTTTTTTCTTTCTTCCTCAGATACTGTGTGGGAGTAAAGGCTGTGACTTAACAAGAGCCGGTCAGAAAATGGAGGAGAAATATAAGAAACTGAGCCATGTTGCTTGTGGCAGTTTTACGAAATGATGCTTCATCTGTTTAAGACGTCTTCCATTCCTAATCCCTTCCAAACGGCCCCATAGGCTCCATCCCTGGTGAAGATTTGGCTGCCACAGCCTCGCTGGTGGGAGCTGTGAAGCTTTGACTGTCTTCTCCACCAGCAAGCACCTCCGTTGTAGATGCAATTTATGCTTCTCGGTTCTGTGTTTCCCTTTCTCCCTGCGGAAGCTGCTGTAGAGTCTTTATCTACACGGCCAAGGAGTCATGACTTCAGCTATCCTATCTGAGACAAATACTATTCTCCCCACTTTTCCTGCTTTCTCATACTTCCTTCTCCAGCTCCTAAAAGGGAGATACCTTTTACGTAATATTAATCCACTCTTAGTTGCACAATTCAAAGCTTAATTCATATAGGTGCTTATTGTGACTGCACATGACAATGAACTAATAGTTTGCAGAAATCGTTTTATAGATGGACACGTAGTTGTAAATTAGCTGCAGGACCTCAAGGCACATTTACCAAATACAATTGTGTTGCTATGTCTGAAAATAATTATGTTTGCTTGAGTTTGGGCCAGGCTGCCTAAAGATTCTCCACACTGTAATGAACTGTTGGTGACTTGGCCTATGGTTTAGGTGTAACTATGAGGGGGGTTTAATTCTGATGGTATTTTTTTGGAGTGGTCGTGTAGTGCAGGAAAACAGAACAAAGCAAAAAAAATAGGGCAGCTGAAGTGGATGAGCAGTGATAAAGGCGAAGAAAAACCTGGTACTTACCAACTGCTTAGCTGATTTATCACTGATTTTTCTGCAGTAGCCCAAATACCAGGCTGTATTTGTTTGCCGCTGCCTGCTGAAGCCTTCAACCTCAGCCTGCCCTTCTCTCCCTCAGTGCTGACAGTAAGTGAAGAAATGCTAAATTCATTCATCTGCCTGAGACCCCTTTGAAGTCCACCACTAAAAGCTCTATTGTTTTATTAGCTGTTAATGTGGCACAGGGGAATTCGGCTGTGCACAGCAGAGCTGGGGTGCGGGGGGAGCCCTTCCTGGTAATTTGTCACTCTTTAGAAGTATGACACGTTCTGCTCTGCAAACACGCTGGCAAGTTGGAGTGCTCAGGGCTGAGGTTGGAGCTGCTCGGTGCAGGGAGCTCCCACCGCCATCAGCAGGAATCCTGTGGCTGAGGGATTAGGACAGGCTGAGGTCACACACCTTGATAGTCTGCTGGATGTTATGCAGACCAAGGTCAATGCTAAATTCAAGATCGTGGGCTTCTACAAAGAGCTACCTGTGCTGGCTACAGGCTGGGTACTGACTGTAGAGACCCCACTTCTCAGAGAGGGCAAATTGGGGGCAGGTTCTCAGGGGGGAAGCGGTTACGGATGCTGGGATCAGAGGTACGTTGCCTTTCCCTTCCCTGGATTAAGATGGTTTGGTAACGAATGCTTGAACGCAGCAAATCTAAATCCTTTTCCTGCCCTTTTCCTGATACACGGCTTGTGGAGCTGCAAAGCAGATGGAGCTGTGAGGTGGTGCCTGCCTCCTGGAGACTCTTCCAGCACCAGTGGCGCTCAGTGCTGGCATCGCAGGCCAGGGAGACTGTCTGGTGGCTTTTAGAGGTGACCCAATGCCTCAACATCAACATGGCTTCCTAACTAAATGCACACATGTGCTGGGAATGCAGCTAAGCTGCAAGATGAAGCTTGCCTTTTTCCACATGCACCCTGCACAGGCAAACGGTCAGCAATCCACAGGTAATCGATAAAGCACCTATTGCCTTCGCCTTTTGGCTTTCAGCTCTTTGTATCTCACCTCTCTCCCAAGATGGAGGGAGCTGCAGGAACTTGCTGGTGTGTAATCGTCTGGACACACGTACGCTTTGCAACTGCAAGCTGGCTCCTGCGTATGATCGGAAAGCTGGGCACAGCACACTTACGTGTTAAGGAAATGAAGTGGATGCTGCCTCGGGCTGTTTATTGCTCAGTCCTGTTGGCAGGTACAAAAGATCTCCGCAGAAGCCATCCATCACTGGAGCTGCTGCTCCCTGCGAGCACAATGCAGTTAATGGCAGGAGCTCTGTCCTGGTAAACACAAACAGGAAGGCAAGCGCAGCCTCCTGGCCACGGCTGCCTGCAGGCAGCCTTCTTATTTGCTTTGCTTTGGTCTGATTGCTTCTACCTAACCCAGCTTGATCAGTCTATCACCAGAGCCTTTCTTTCCATCCGTTCTTCCCAGTGCCTTCTGTGGCACTAAAACTAAGTCAACAGAAACGTAAAACTTCTGACTTATTTCCTCAGTCTCATGAATCTTGAGAACTTTGCCGGGGTAGCTTGGTGGTTTGCATAACTGCTTAACTACACTGCAAAGAGTAGCTTACGTGACAAAACATACTTGTTAATATAATTTTCCTGTGATGTAAACCTGCCGCTGTTTGTTCCTGCAAACAGGGGGAAATGAGTATCCCAACATTTTCCCATGGCAGAAAGGTGAGGGGTCACGAGGAGCTTGTTCGCTAACATCCATAGCACAGGAGTGTGCAATCAATTTGATCTGCTGTGCCCTAACCTCTGGGCTCGGACACAGGCGGGCAGGGCAGCACGGGAGCAGAGGGGACAAGAGCACGTCAATGGTGAGATCAGCATTCATTTTCAGCCAGGTCATTTAAAATTCAACGCCTTGCAGAACCACTATGCAGTGGTAGAAAATAGCTCCCACTGTAAGGTCCTGATTCAGCAAATCACCTGCGAGACTTCTGCGTGTGTTCTGCATAAAACACATCCCTCCCTGCACTGGAGCTATCGGGTTTGAAATGTATATCTATGCTGAAGCCTTTTTAAGGTTTATTGTTACTGATAGCAGTTTTGCCGAGCAGTAACCTTGCAGGCAGTTATTCTGGAACTAAACTCAATGCACAGCACACATTAAGCTGCTCTTAAGTAGTTTAAAAACCAGTGGCCTTTACAGGCTTTCTCCTAACATTGCTAGTGGGTTTGACATTCTTACCAAAATCTTTGCAACCACTGTGGTCCAATGTAAGTACTTGTAAACAGCAAAAAAACCCCAATAATAACTAAACAGTGATTATTCAACTATTTATGATGCTAGGGAGTTTTTCTTTTTTTCTTTTGTACAAAATGGTGGTACTGGTTAATTAACAAGGTACGTGTGTAATTGCATTACCAACTTTTGCGTGTGGTCACAGCTACTGCGTATGCAGTCTGGGTAGATGGTGCAGTACTGAAGTATGTGGCACAGTGCTGGAAAGCACCCCATGTGCCCCTGCAACTGCTGTGACCCCCTAGGGAAATCCCAGTCCCCTTTGGAGCAGGTAACTACACGCTGGTAGTGAGGAAGACTCATTGCTGTCACTCATTTAGTGATCAATCAATGGCTTCTGAGCTGCTGTGGGGCACCACGTGCTGCTCCACTGCACTTCTGGGTTTGTAAAGCAAGCCTGGGATACGCTGTTTTACACCAGGACGAAACTGTACCACCTCTACTGATCAAATTCAATTAGGGGTGCAGCGTGCTCCCACGCTCCCCAACTGCTTACTTAGGGAAGCCTTAGGCTGACAGCTTTCCCCTCTGAGGCAGAAAGTGTCAGTCAGCTTTGGAAAGACCTTATTCCGGGACAAATCCCTGCAGGCAGTGCGCATATGCCTTTCAGGTGGCTGCACTGGGGTTTAGGGCTTTTATCAAAGCAAGAGTGGGTGCTCTGTTTCTCCATTAGTGGGTGATTTGCTCACGTGGGTGCTGGGTCCTGCAGCCCCTGCTCAGCCACTGCAGAGCCCTCGAGCCCCGAACTGCAGCATCTCTGCAGCAGCGCAATAGATTGCTTCCTCACCACTCGCTTTCCAGAAGTTTGAGAGAGATTTGAACTCTATCCCAAATTTCTCTGCTATAATGCTTGGAAAATGCATTTAAAGGAGGCATATACTCAAAATGCTGCTCTACAGAAATGGTTCTTTCATCACATTCCCATTAACCTTAGAATGCTTTTAAGGACTTTCTCTTCCGTGGGAATGAAACCGGGGAATATTTCCAGCTACTCAGAATTTTTTATTTCAGCTCATGGGAATTGGTCAAACCCAAGATATCAAACAGAGCCCAAACCTGACTGGCCTTTCGTCTTCCAAAAACACCCTCCGCCCCGTTGTTATGTCTCTGCATTTGGAGTCCTATTTCTGAATATGAAGTAGGGATTTTGTGAAGCTCACCAGCACTTCTAGTGCCAGCGTTGCATAGTGTCTCACTGCTGCGTTAGAAAGGTAGGTTTGTGCTTACCATGTAACTTCAAAATAGGATAAGACAGACATTTTTAGAAAGCAGTTTGCTACTTCGTGCATCCGGCTTCCAGTGGAAAAATGGTGTCATGTCCCAGGTGACTTGTGCCTCCAGAGCCAGGTAAATGCTACCGCAGGGTCCTGGCTTTCTCTTAGCACACAACCAATTTGTGTGCTGGGATTTTCTCTCTCTTTTTTTCTCTGTCTTTAATCTTACAGCTACTGTTTAGGGGTTGTGAAGTAAATTGAAGGTGAGGCCAAGGGGAGGGTTGGGTATTTCCTGCATATAGCTCAAGGTGTAATTGCACCAGAACGGTCCCTGTACGGTTTCTCTGCAGACGTTGGCGTTGCAGACCTTGGCCGAAAGCAGAAGGTGAAGACTGGAACAGATTCCAGATTCCCTGATTTCTTTAAAAGAATTTGCAGCAAATTGAAGCATAATGTTAAAAGTGGCCTGTGGTTGTCGGGGATGCAAAGAGGCCGATTTTAGAGGGGTGGTAAAAGCATGATGCCCAAGGTCAGTATTTAAACATGCTTCTCCTGAGTTAATTTTAGACTGTAGAAATGGAGGTAAGGAGCGAGGGAGTTCACGTTATCTAACTGTTGGCATCCAGCTAGGCTGCCTGACACAGGGTCCATGCTCCCTCTGTTGTCACACAGGAGAGAGCAGCTCTTTCCACGGGTGCTTTGCAGCGCTGCCGAGAGCCAGCTCGCTCCGTAGGGGACTGACAGCCGGGACCTGTGAGCAGCCCATCACTGACAAATCCCAGAGGGCTGCCGGGGGTTTATACCCACAAAATTCTTCTCTGTTTCAGCAGAAGGTTTGACAAATTCGAGCCAAGCACAGACTTTTCCATCCTTAAGCAATGAAGCTGTTGCAGATGCAGCCAGCCGTGTTTCCAGATGGGTTAAATTCCAGAGAAACGGTGATGGATTTGACGCATCTCAGATGATGACAGCGGAGGTGCTGACTCCCCCTTTAATTCCTTCCCTTAACAGACAAGGTCCTTGAACCTGGCCCACTTCACTGACATGTGCAGTGCTTGTTTCTCTCTTGCTGCATGTCTGGTTGGCTTTGCCTTCCTCCCCCGACTCGTAACTCCCAGCTCCTTTCCTGCGGGAAAGATTAGGAAGGATAGGAAGTCGTCTGTGCAAAAAGCATCCCCAGCCAAAGTAAATACAGGTCACAAGATTAGGCTTCATCAGAACTTTAAGCCTGGCCCAAGCTAAACAAATGAGCTGTCATGCTTTGGTAAAAGCTCCAGTATGAGTGAACTGGCATGACTGCAAAAACGGTAAAGCAGCTAATAGATTTTGCAATATGGAAGCTTTAAGTTTTGTTCTTAATGCTGCATTCCTGACAGTCAAGGCTCGCACTGAACTTCAAATGCCATTGATTTTGTGTGTTGGCCTCACTTGCTGCTATGCAAACACACTTCCCAAAGCACAGCGATAGCAGCGAAACAGCACCATGAGGCTGGTCTGCCCCAGAAAGCCCTTAGAGCACAGAGGAACAGGCAGGATGGTAAGAAACACCCTGTTGCAGATTGAACCCTGTGTTTCTTTGCTGTTGACACTCTGAGACTGAATCTTTCAATGAATTACAGATCTGCTTTGGAAAAACCTCTAGCTGTTCAAATATCTAACTTTTTGATGTCCAAATATCTACATAAAAAATACCAATAGAGCCATGGTGGTGGACACCGTAGTCCAGGCAGAGTCCATAGCCATTAGGTAGTTGTTCACAAAAAAGCTTAATTCAACCAGTAAATGGGTGCAATCTCTCAAGTTTCCTTGTAAAGAGTAAGAAGGTAATTTGCACAAAGAGAAGACTGGGAATATTTTCTCTTGCAGTGAGCGGCATCCATGAACATAGGACTCGGGCATTGTCCTTTGGGTTTGGCACTGACCTGTTATGCATCTCTGGAGACATTACTTCCCCCGAGTGCTTTGGTTCCCACACCTGCACAGTTGGGATGGCAGTGATGGGACAGCTGCTGTGCTGGGAGAAGTATTGATGCTGTAAACCACGCAGAGCTGCAGATATCTGCAGCACTCTGATATGTTCAATAATTACTGGTCATAACCATTACAAGAAAAAAAACCCCAACCAACAAGCATTAAAAGTCTTTATGGAACAAAAGCCAGGCTTTTAATATTGTTTTAATGTACTTGACAAAGCTTTAGTTTAGAGCTAAGGCCAGCCTCTTGTAAGTGTGCAAGGGTTGAGACAATTTAAAAACCAAAATATTTCTCCCAGTAGAGACCTTGCAGCTTATCAGGTAACTGCAGGCTGTATTTTGGCCATTTTTAACTGGGCATTAAAAGTCTTTTTGACACTCGCTTTATTCCCCTACAATAGACCCTAACAGCCCCTCCGAGGCCTTCTACAACCCGATGTGTAAAATGTAATGGGGATTGGTTTAAAGAGTGGAATTTGACCTGAGAGAGATGTGAGTATTCGGGGACTACTTAGTCCTCAGTAGCACTTGGGGGCTCTTTAGTTTCTGGGGCACTTTATTACTCATTACTGCCCGGGGATGCTGTGCTGTACTCATTAGCACGCTGTTTGGTGGCTTTCTCTGTTTAAGCATTGCTGTGTCGTGGCAGAGCATATAGACCCTTCCCCCTTCTCTTCTTCCTCCTGCTCCTGGAAGGAGCAGCCAGGCCTGGGGCTGCTCAGGGAGATCAGGGTATCCCTGAGGGTGTTTGGCAGCAGAAAAGGACTGGGGAGTCCCGTTGGCCACAACCATGACACCCATGGGTGCGGGGGAGCCTCTGGTGTTCACACAACTGTAAATGTATGGACAAGAGACCAAAGCATGCCTACAGGGAAGCTGTTTGTGCTGGGGGAACTCTTGCATAATTTCAGTTCAAAGCTACTTATCAATGCAGGCAAGAGAGGTCCGTGTTTCAGCCTTTTCCTTCTGCTTCTCCTCATCCTTGCGGGAAAATCAGGAGCAAAGAGCAAGTTGGACGCCCAAGCCAAGCGTCTCCACTCCCTGCCGCTGGCTGTGTCCCTGAGAGACCCCAGCCCTACGGCAGCCACCGTTGAAAGCAGAGAGGGATGTCAGGTTGCTGGTAGACTCCCCCATTATTTTCTGTTTTTGTGAAACAAGCCTGGGTGAAATTGCCAAAAGTCTTGCCCTGCCCTGTACTGCTGCTTTCTTGTTTACAGTATTGGCCAGTTGTGGAGATGTGGTTGTTCATCTTGTATGACCATGGATGTCCTCCCAGGCAGGGCTGCGTGGTGAAGGGAATGAGATGGGCTCAGGGATGGTGGTAGCCTTTCTCACTTTTACTTTTTGCCTTAGCTTAAATTATTCCCAGACGTGTGAACTCAGCAAACAAGGATCAAGTTTTCTCCACAAGGCAAGGTTTACTCCAGGCCTGGAATAGTGCCTGAGCTTCCCAGCGGTCAGGAAAAAGCTTGCAGGGAGCAGATGAGCGATTCCTTTTGTATTTTCCATCCATCAGGAAAAGCTGCATCTGAAAAAATAATAGCTGAACTGGAAAATAAAATTAGACAAGTCTGAACAAATATGGAAACCATCCCTGACCTGGTATTGGAAAAGAGTCTCAAATGCTAGAAAGGAGAGAAGCAGAGAAAGGGAATGGATAAGTTTTGGCCTCTGTCAGGAATATGGAAGGAATTATTTCATTCTTTTTCCCTGTCTATTTGTTCTCTATATGGCACTTTGTGTGGTTAACCCTCTGTCTTTGTCATAAATATATGTGGCAGAGACACAGTTTTTTTCAGAGGTCCCAACCAAACCATCTGTTTTGCATCTGTGGTTTTGCATATGTAAATATTATTATTAATAGTAGCAAAAGCCATCATAATGGCAGCAGGAATAGAAACACTATTAATAGTCATAGTACTGACATTTTTATTTGTATTGCTGTAGGAGGTCACATCATGCACCAGGACTCAGCTGTGAGTTTGAGTGAGAACAAAAGGATGGTTGTTACCCCCAAGAGCTGTCAGTGAGCACAGATACAGCCATGGATGTGGTGCCAGGATTGTCACGGTGGGACCGTGGCACCCTAGCATGATGATTTCCCCCAGACTCTTGCAGAGGACCTTTCCAAGGGGAAATGGCTCTTGACAGCTGCCAGCTCCCTGCAGCTCCTGCCATCGTGGCAAGGAGAAAATGATCCCCAGGAGGGAGAGCTCAGCTCAGCACCTCAAAGGTACCTGGCAACAACTGGAAAAACTCCTCAGTAAAGGTAATTATGTGATTCCTGCTTATCCAGAGGCTGAATTTATCCCAGTAGGTCCAGGGGCAGAGTGGTGGTTTCTGCACTGCCCAGTACGGCACCTGAAGTCTGACTCCCAAGCCCAGCCCAAGGTATCTTGTCTCCATACGGACAAGAGGCTTTTCTGGGCGGGTGATCTGTCAGAGCAACTCATTCTGCAAACCATCAGCATCCTGGTGGTTGGGGGAGACCTTACCTTTCTGTCTCTGCTTTAGTCCTATGATTAAAAGTGGCAGCAACTCTCCTACTAATTCAATAAGCAGAAGAAAGAACTCAGGGCTGGGGGAGCTGAGGCCAGAGGCAGAAGCAGTAGCAGTGGCAAGAAGGCCACCTAGAGCGGGAAGGACAAGGACACAGGCCATAGATACCAAGTGTGGGGAGCATGGAGGTGCTCGTGCTGGAAGGAGCACTTCAGAGAGGGCAGGAGAGATGCCACGAAAGGAGGAAGCTGCCGCCACATTCTAGGCTTGGGTCTGATCCGTGCAGTGCCTGGAGACACACAGGCTAACAAAACACATCTCAACACGCCCTTGTCCTTCCAGGTTCTCCCCGGGTTGAGCTGGTATCTTTGTTCCTATACAAGGAATGTTTTTTGTTCGGCTCTGGTTATTTTGCTGGATCTGTAGTGCATTAAACAGCCCATCTTCTGGTTTGTATTTTTTCCAGTTATCGTATTTCATGTATCCTGGCTCCTTTCATCCAGCCCTGTATCCCCCTGAGCAGAGACTAAGCCGGATCCAGTCCTTGAGCTTGCTGCCTTCACGTGCACAAGAGGGACATGGACCCTCATCCCACATTTCTCTGCTGACTTGTGGGAGTATTTGCAGCAGGGACTGACACCTTCCTCTGTTTTCAGTCTGTCACCTAGATCACGTTACCATGGTTGGAGCTTGAGGACTCGGCAATAGTATGTGCTGCCCCTCAAACTTCACATTACCTGTGTACCAGCTAGTTTCTGAAGTCAGTCTGGACCAGCAATAACAAGCCAAGGTTTGTACTTATTTCGTACATCATTCAGATTTTGACTATGGCACGATACAGGGGCACATGTAAGTGGTAGGGGAGGACTTATCAGTGCTTTTTAAAAGTCCATTCTGACGGTGCACCATAACTTCACTTAAAACCTCCTGCAATTCAGTGCTGAGTGCCCCTGACCCTGCCACCTCCCAGCTCCTCCCTGTGCATGTCTGCAGACCCTGGGACAGATAAAATGCTTCTCTATCTCTTTTGGAAATCTTTGCAGACAGGCATTTAAAACACAAGGAAAAAAATCTAATCAGATAAAAAAGGGATAAACATCTAGTTCCCTTCCCCCTCTGGCTCTGGCATAGTATTGACCCCATAGTACAAACCCCAGGGCAGTGGCTTTTGCAGCTATTTCCTTTGCAGCGGGGAGGAGATGGGGACCAGGGGAAGCACCAGGAGGGGTGCAGGGCTGCCAGGACAAGCACCCTGTGGGGAAGGAGCAGCAAAGGTCCCCAAATTGGGCAGCCAGCCCCCTCTGAGGAGCTCTCTGTGAGCTGGCCGATAAACAGGGTTAGCCCCTCCCTGTCCTCCCTATCCGACCCAAAGAAAAGCTGGAAAAGAGAGATAACAGGACAAGGATCATCTATGAACTCAAGATGTGCATTGCCCCACCTGCTATACCCCAGTCTTCCTGCCAACAACAAAGCCTTCCCACCACCAACAAAGCCTTCCCTGGGCACGAACACAACTGTGAGGAAATTTGAGCTTTGAGCTTCTCCAGGATTAGCTTCTGGTTGTGTCCCAGCTGCCTTCAGATCTGATAGCTGCTCAAAAGTGTCATTCTCCCTTTGTTGATGAGGCCTGAGAGCAGGTTTCCATTTGAGCAAGGTGATTTACATGGTCTCCAGGGCCAAGCTCTGTTTCACAATTTCATGCAAGTCATCGAAAGCACTGGTCTTCACACCCACCGTATGACTCTCGCTGTGTATGCCCGAGGAAGGGGCCACAGCCCAGAACCGCTCTGTTCAACCCCGTGCAATCCCCCCTGTGCCGGTTGGGCTCCTCTTACCCACAGCCACCTCCCCTGGGACACCAGGCTTTGCAGTGTCCATGTCCCCAGCTCAAATCCTCCTGAAGACTCTCCCCTTCCATTTTTCCAAGAGATGCTCAGCTAATCTTTTCCTGCCCACTTAGAGGAGCAAGTGGTGTCTGTGGGTGGGCTGGGGCTGGCGGGGCTCTCCCAACCGGCAGCTATTATCCAGCAGCTCCTCAGAGGGGGGGCAGGGAAGTCACTGCCTAATCCGTCCCTGAGCTGGATGGGTGCCTGGATCATTTCAGCACGGCTCGACGCGTTCAGACGATGCGCACGCTCTGCAGAGCAACCCGCCTCCTTGGAAAGCTCATGGCACAGGCATCTGTCACCGAAACCTGTCTGCATGAAAGGCTGTCTGCACAACCAGGGGAAAAAAGAAAGGCATGACAGCACAATTAGTGAGAGCAAATGAAAGACTGTTTGAAGAGGAGGAGGGAGGAAAGGGGAGAGCTGCATAAATCCCTGGTGGGGTTTTGGGCTTGACATCAAAACCCCTTAACAGTGTATTACTTCAGCCCCCAATGTGGACAGATGTTGAGCTGTGGCTCAAAGGAAGTCAGAAATCTTTCCTTAGAAAAAATTTGGCTAGGAAACTAAAGAAAATATTGTGAAAGAAAAGGAAATAAAAGTCCACTAAAGAAGATTTATCACTGCCTCAAGCATTTCTGTATCCTCTAGTCTTATGAGGTCTCAGCCTCAGGGGAGAGAAAAAGAGAAACAGCCTGTTGCTACACTAATGGGTCACAAATCTAGAGCAGGGACACGTTCGTCCAGTTAGATGATGATGGAGGGAGCTAGCTCACCCAACCGAAGACTCCTCCAATCTGCACTAACCCCAGATGGTTTCCAGTGGGCCCTGGCACCAACCTGCAGCTTTCCCTGGCATATCCATCCCAGCTGCCCTTTTTGCCCGCCCACTCACTTTTGCAAGGTTCTTCTGGAGCCCTTTGTCATTGGCAAAACATTTTATTTCCCAAAAGAGCTTAGCATCATCCACAAACCTGGAGATTTTGCTGTCCATTCCCTTCCCAATGCCACAAATGAAGGTGCTGAATAAAACCAGACCCAGCAGGCATTCTTGGGCAGCCCCATTGCTGAATCTCATTTGTCCTCAGACACTGTCTGTTAAAACCTGCTCTTTGCTACCTACGAGGCAGGAATATCTTTTAGCTAGGTTTCAATCCATAAGAGGACCTTTGTTTCAACCCCATGGAAATGTACATTTTAAAAAATAATTTTCCCAATATCTTTTTGAAAACTTCCATCTGTTCTGTCTGTTGGGTTCTCGCTATCCATGTGCATGCTGATATTTTCCAAGAGTCCCAGCATGCTGGTGAGGCAGGCTTTCCCTCTTCGGCAGCTGTGTCTGCTGCCTCTTTTCCACCTGCCTGTGTGCCCGTGGGCTCACTGCTGGTGCAGACCCGAGCACCCCAGCAGGGCGGAGGTGACACTCACCTCCAGCTCCCAGGGTCCCCTTCCAGAGCTTGGTTTGTAGGTGGGAGCAACCTGCCGGTCCTTTGATAGAGGAGCCATTTGTAAAGTCACATCGATCTAATTCCTCTAACTTACGAGCTACAAAGAATGAACTGGTTTTGAGAGTGTCCCAAATACCTGCAGCAGTGAAGACAACACAGTTGTGCCTGAGCTGCCTTGTCATGCCTTATCCTCCCTGGCACCCTATTGCACCTTTGGATTGAACCATGAGTCCCTAGCCAGCTTCTTACTTCTGATATATTTAAAGAAACTTTTAAAAAAGACCTTTGCAAGGAAATCTTCATGCTCTTTTTTAGCTCTTTTAATTTTCTGTCTACGCTTTACTCGCTGTGTTTTATGGTTTTTCCTTTTCTCCTCATGTGGGAAACCTTTCCACTTTTAAAATGCTGACCTTCTCCCTGTGATACCTCCTTAACCTTAGCAGAGAGTCAGGCAGGGTGTTTTTTAGGACCTCTTAGGTTTTTTTGACTTGTGGCACATGTTTTACTTGGGCTTTAATAGAGCATTTTTTAATCGCCTCCAGACTGCTTGCAGGCTCCTTGCTTTCTGTCTGTTCCTTTTTGTTTTGTTGTTATTGACTAATCACTATTTTTTTCATAGTTCCCTTTCTTGAAATTGCAGAGCCACACGCTGGATTTATTTGGTGTGCTCTCTCCCACTACAGCATTAAATTGGTTGTTTTGTGGTCACTAGCAGAGAGCAGCTGTCCCACAAACACCTTGTGAAGCAGGTCCTGTGTACCACTCCCCACCAAACCCAGAGCAGCAGCCCTCCCCTCTGCTTCCAGCATTCCTTGTTCCAGGAGACTCATTATTGTAGCCAATTTTTTTTTTTTTTTTTTTTTCGTCCCTGATGGATCACTGAGCTGACTAGTTTCTCTAATCTCATTTTATATTTGCTGATCATTGCCTTTATCCTGTTTGGGGTCAGTAACACAGGCCTGGCTCTATATTTTTTTCCTGTTGGAATCTGGGATTTCCCATCTTGAAAAATCCACAGTGATACTGGGGTTGTCATTCAGGGCAATGGGAAAGCCTGGCATTATCTTTTTTTTTTTCTTTTTTCTTAAGCTTCTAGTATAGGGACAGTTTTACCCTTGCTTCGTTGCTTAATAATAATCCTGTGGGTCTGCCAGCGCTATACACGGTCAAACTCACCTTATTTATTGCAGCTGCACCATTTATTTCCCCGCTGCTCTTTCCCTGGATACTGGCCACATCCCCCCTCACACGGGGTGCAAGTCTAAATGTCTACGCGGGCTGGCTTTCCCTCATCTCCTCATTTAAACAATTCTCTATGGCCTTGCCATTTTTCAGTGCCACCAGCCCAGCTCTTGCTGCGATGGGAGACGCAGGACCCCGAGACGCCAGCCGACAGGTTCAGAGCTGTCTCCCTAGCAGGAAGCCCTTCCCGGGCGCGTAGACCCCCTCACCACAGGGGCTACAAGAGCAGAGGTGGGACTCTGCTCTGCTGCACCCCCCAGCCTCTCCCAGCACCTCCTCTCCCTTTGCCTCGCGCTCTGTACAAGCACAGACCCCCAAACACGGTGTGCTCTGCGTGATGCGCTGGGCGGCCCCTTGCAGATTCCTCCTGCCTTATGGGCTGAGGCTGTTGGGTTTGGAAAGTTGCGTCGTGTTTTCCTGAAGAAAGCGGGAAAGACACCCCTCTTACCCTGGGCTTGTCAAGCCCCCTTACCGCAGGCTAACTTAACAGCTCGCTCTACCACCACCCACGGAGCCTGGCGATGTCAGTGCCTTTGCTTGCCGCCCCCTGAGCGAACTTGCCCGCCTCAACCCAACCAGCCCTGCTCGCTGCCCCAGCAGCCCCCCCGACCTGGGCCCACTCCACCCTCTCAGGAGTCCCAAGGCTCCATCCCAGGGGTCCCCTCCCCCTCGCCCCCCAGCGCAGCTCCAGCTGCCCGCCCACCCCCATGCCGGGGTGCCCCTAAATTCCCATTCCCGTCTCCCTTCTTTGCGGGGGGCTCCATCAAGCCCGGGGGCCGCCGCACCCCCTGCTCTGTGGGGCAGGCGGGGATCCCTCTGGCTCAGGTGCTGTACCCGACGGGTGGCCTGAGATTTTTGGTCATGGGGCGGGGGGGGTGTCCCCCTTCCATGTGTCCGTCCGTCCGTCCGCAGGGTGACACTCCAGTGCCGGGCCGGACTGGCGGGAGGGGGCCGGAGCCCAGCTCGCTGTCGCCGGGCCGGGGAAGGGACGGTGCCGGGGTGTCCCCTCGCGGCAGACCGGGAGCGCTGCACCCTCCGCCCGCTGCCGGCCGGCAGAGGTGTCCCGGACCCGGTGCCGGGGGGCTGCCCGGGGAGGGGGGGGGACGGGGGACAGGGGGCTGGGTGCCCCCCGGCGAGGCGAATGGTCACAGCGCGTAAAGAAAAACCGCTCGTGAGCTCTGCTGCCTCTCCGCGGTACCCTCCCTCCACGCCAATATAGATAGGGGTGCATGCAAGCATCCCCCCGCTGCCCCCCCCCCACACCCCATCCCTCTTGGCCAGGGATCCCCTGGTGAATATACGATCCTGTCACAAACGGCCGCGGTCTGGAGGCTGACTTTAACTCCTAGGGCGGCACTGATGCTTTTTTCCCTGGTAAATCAGAGTCACTCTTGACATAGCTCAGTATTCACAGGCTTTTTTGCAGGAAGACAGCATCCGTTTTGTCTTTTATAGGTGTCCTCGTGTGCCTTGAAGTGACAGCACCTGCAGCACATGAGGGATTTCAGAAACGCCGAGTTCCAGCTGCAGCAGAGGTGCGGCGGGGAGGCAGATGCAGAGGTGGGTGAGGAAGGCTGTGGGTGACCCCCATTGCTCAGTGGGAAGAGAAAAGCACATCCCGAAAAGTGATTCAGGCAGATACCCGACAGCCTTGGACTGAATTACAGCCAGGGACAGGTCATTTTCCAGTGTTTTTGTGGTGTCTTTCTGAGACGGGGGTTTGAGTAGCATGGCCACATCCTGGGTGTTTCATTATCATTATTAGTTTCTTCTTCTCTGTTCTATTAAACTGTTCTTATCTCAACCCACGAGTTTTACTTCTTTTCCCTATTTTCTCCCCCATCCCACTGGGTGGGGTTGGGGGTGAGTGAGTGGCTGCGTGGTGCTTAGTTGCTGGCTGGGGTTAAACCACGACACCCTGTAGTGCCAACCCAGTGGCCCAGTGTAGCAGTCACTGGTCCCCAAGGATCTGCATTTTCAGCAGAAAATCCTAAACTTCGGGACTTGGTTCCTTCGGGGGCTCACAAAAGGCAAGGCTGGCTGTTCAGCGGGATACCAGCTCCTCTTTCACAAGGTTTTGGGAGTGAGTGTGGTGTTAGTATGGTGGGTTTTTTTAACGTATATATGTCAGGAGGAGGGGTGAATTAAAGAATGTACAATTTTAAGAGGTGGAAAACTAGTCAAAGGTTCCAGAATATCGCATGCATTTTTGTACATGCAAACCCTGGTCGTGAATGCAAACAAGGCTCTACGTACAAAAGAAAGCAGCCAAACATGCACATGAGATGTACTTCTACACTTGAGTAGGCATGGACCTTGGGCATTCAGGTGGATGACCTGCTGGACCTTGGCCCTTTGGAAAACAGTGGGTGAGCCAGCACTCACTCACTTTCTGCCTCCACTAAACCAGCGTTTAACTGCATTAGCTCCCATCTCAGACTCCAGGCTCTCACATAGACATTATAGAGGGTAACAATATTAATGTATGCTGCTGGGTGTTTGACACATTCCTCCTGCAGTACTGTGCCCTCTGTAAAGCATCAAGTATTTTGAAGAACTGGAAAATAATACACCTTGGTCACAAATGAAGTGCATGGATGGAGAGCATTGTCAGCAAAAGTTGTGCTTTAATTCCTGTGTACAAAACCATTAATCTCTTAAATGACAGGAGACACAAACCATGAAAAAAGAAAAAGATATCAAAGGAATGTCATGTTCCCTGCCTGGGACCTACGATCCTCCAAGGACCCAAAGGACAGCTATCGGCATGTCCCAAGATCTAAGGCACTGCAGGGAGAACTGCCTCGGAGAAGAGGTCACCAGTTAAAGGCCACGGAAAAGAACTGTCAGGATAGCACAGCCTGCTCCTCTCTTCAGGGCGATGCTGAGGGCACGTCATTGGTTTCATGTGCTGCTGGCGTGCTCCACTCTGCGATACTGCGCGTGTGTGCAGCTCACTCCTCTTCCACGTCTCTGCTTAAACACGTTTCCTTCCCACACCCTGCGGGGCAATGGCGAAGGTCAGCTGCGGCAGCTGCTGCTCGCAGGGAGCCAGGAGTCAGGCAGGGGTTTACAGCAGTTACCCCTCCTGGTCATCACCCCATGGGGTGTATGCTCCCTCCTCTGGACATCGTGGATGTGTGGCTTGCACAGCCTCCCCCTGCTCCAGCAATGCTTGCCCTGCCACCTCCTTCACAACCAGAATTGCACAAACACCTCTTGATCTTCCCTAGCCCATTACAGGCTTTGCATGGAAACTACCAGGTGAGATGGCACGTGTTACACCAGGAGATAGTCCTGCCCCAGAGGAGAAGGATCAGTCCAGGATTACTCTAAGGACCTCACTGTCCTGACCGGCCTGTGCCATGCTCTAGTCCTGCTCTCCTCCCCTCGCCCACAAGCTCTGATTTTTAGCCCTTTTCCTCCCTAGTGTCACTAGTGCCCTCCAGCAGCACAGCCACAAGGCTCAGGGCAGTGACCTGCTGATGAACTACACTGCAGCTCTCACACCCCATCCCACAGGTCTGCACAAATCTCAGATATTCTCAGCAGCGCTGACCAGATTTTGCAACAGCCCTGAGCTGCCCAGTGCCACAGACCCCAGGGCCTGCTAGTGGGAAGCATCCAAAGCCAGCACTCACGCTGGTACAACAGCACACATACCGTTTCCTGGAGAACTGCTGGTCTATCTCCTCTAAGGACTGTCCTTTTGTTTCCGGAACAAAAAGGTAAATGAATATAACAGCCATCACTCCCATCAGTCCATAGAGGAGGAACATCCAAGAGAAACCAATGGCATCTGCAGAGAGATCCAAGTGCATGAAGGGTCCATTGGAGGGAGGTCACATCATGGGATACAAAGGAAGCTGGTTGCTTACTGCGAGGTGGTCAGTGGTGCCTGACAGGGCCTTCTTATTTTAAGAAGCCCTCAAAAGGGCAGGGAAGCTCCTTATCTGCAAGGTCTGGACTGGGAATCGGCAAGGCAGAAGGATGGTTCATGCCAGGCTTTGCCAGCAGCACCACAGAGGAAAGAAGGCAGCCGAGCTCCAGGGCCCAGCAGTGCCCGCTGAGTGCCTCAGTCGAGAGCTCTGCTAGAAAGAAATGTCATAAAGCTACCAGCACAGAAGCTGCAAACGCCATGGTTTCCTGATACCGCAGTACTGGAATACAGCCCAGCGGGCTATAGGATGATTTTTATGAAATGGGTGGTGGAGAGGCTGAGACCAGTGTTGCTGGTGCCTGTTTTTTCTGCTCTCAGAGGCATCAGGGTCACACCTACTCCCGCATCAAGTCCCCAGGGTTCAAAATGCCACTTAATCTCCAAATGGCTTGTGGCAGCCACCTTCCCTAACCAGCTGTGGGAGATGGAGGGATGGATGGGGGATGGCCACTTACCAATCAGGTCCAGGAAGGAGAGGCTGATTAGTAAGTTGGCAGCCCAGTTAAAGCTGTTACAGAAGGCAAAGGCTCTTCCTCTTATCCCAGCGGGGTAGATCTCACTGAGGACCAGCCAGGTCACTGCACGGATTAGAGAGAACAGAATGACAGTGCAGGGGTTAAGCAATTTATTTGGGAAATGGGCAAGGGAGATTTCAGCAGGGGTTTTAAACTCTGGCTTCACCCAGCACCCACTGCTGGTGGTGTCAAGCATTCATTGATCTCAGACTCAGGTCACAGCAGAACACTTCAAAACTCCCACGTTCAGCACTCCACAGAGGAACAAAATACCAATGAACAGGTCCAGGGAGCAAAGAAGGAAGCTGGGGAGTCGGTCATTCCATTCAGGGGGGATGGAAAAGATCTGGCATACCTGCTGTCAGGACATGCTCTTTGTAAAGAAATGAGAAAGGGGTAGGATTAGGGAGACAATGTTGCATTTGGGCTAAAATCAGAGCTAAACCAATATATATCTTAAAGTAGTCTCTCCTATCCCAGGGTTATTTTGCTTGAAATAACTTACAAGGTCACTGTCAAACCCATGAGACTTGCTGTGCACTTCTGTTTTTCCTTGAGTTAGGTGCTGTTTTCGCCCATCAAAGCATTTAAAGCAATAAATGCCAGAAAACACTAAGGCTCATATGGAAGCACTAACTAATCTCTACAAATGATGATTTCAGAAAAAGACCAACTGATACTGAGAAACTTCCAAGGAGGTTCCACTTCCAGTTCTGTCACTGACTTTCTTTACCACACAGTAGAAACCCCAAGTCCCTTTGTCCTTAGCCCTCTATTTTCCTTCTCCTCAGGGTGCTAGGAAGATTAGGTAGTGCTTGTGGGATGCTCTGATTTTGCAATGAGCTTGACAGAAAAAAAAAATTACAAGGGTAGCGATAGCATAGAAGGGAAAGTTATTCTAGTGCTCTACCAGCCCTACAGCTGACAGAGCTGCAATGCTAGAAAATTATTCAGTGGGCTGAAGGGGATAAATTTCCAGTTCCCAGACACTGAGCCGCTTGGTAAAGCAGATACGTAATGAATGTTTCAAGCAGACCATAAAGATCAGCCCAAGTTTTATTCTCTGGGTTAGTGCGAGGATATATAAACACCATACTTACTTGGTCCAAATCCAACTGAGAAGGCGCTCACGAAAGCCATCATGCTCAACAGCGTAATCCAATTTAAAACCATATGTTCTGCCCAGGGAGCACCACCGAAAGGAGGGCCAGCGCTTCCCACTGCCTCTTCTTTGGCCTGACCTACCAAGCCCCTTTTCTGAGCAAGGGAAGAATCAGGAACAACCTCTCTGCTTTGAGTACTGGCAAAAGCTTTGGTAAGGCTCCTTGTGGCAGCAAACCCAGGGCCTGCCTGACTTTTGCCAGCACCTAATGCCGGCAGGATGGGTGACACAGTAGGCTGGGAGGATAGGGGCATCAGGGGGTGCTGGGTGAGGCTGTGGGATGCATTGGGGTCTGTGACTGCTTTGCAGTCCCTGGCCATGGCCAGCGGAGCAATGCGGCTGGTGAGGCCGATGGTGGTGACAGAGATGGCCATCACCACGCAGCCAGCCACGAGTAGCACCCTCCTGCCAGCCTTGTCTGCAAAGGCCATCGCAACGAGCGTGGCCACCACCTTTATCGCCCCCAGCCCGACAGAGGCCAGGATCGCCGAGGAGTTGCTCTGGAACCCCACCGAGTGGAAGATTTTGGAGGCATAGCCCAGCACATTGGGCTGCCCAGTGAACTGCTGGAAGAGCACCAGTCCTAGGCCCACCAGAGTCCGCCTTCTCATGTTGTCTCTGGTCCTGAAAAGGTCAAGAAATGAGTAATGCTTCTCCTTATAGGGCTCCCGCTTTGCTGCTTCTCTGTCCTCAGTGTCCTGTAATTGAATAAGACCCTTCTGGCAGTCTGAGTCCCATGAGCTTAATTTAACTGGGTTCACTGGGAGAAAGAGGATGCTGAGGAACTGCATGGCCGTCGGGGCAATGGCCAGTCCAAACATGTACCTCCATCCCTCGTCCACGTCCGCAAAGATGTAGTTCAGCGCATAGGACAGTAGGATGCCTATGGTGATGCCTACTTCGTAGAGAGACACCAGCAGCCCTCGCTGATGAGCAGCCACCATTTCTGAGACGTAGATGCAGCAGGCCATGGATGAGACAGAGATGGCAAAGCCCACGGTCATGCGCCCAATGACCAGCCCAATAAATGACCTCGCCAGTGTGAGAATAAGGCTGCCAACCAACAGGACCAAGTTGCTGACAAGGATTGCTCTCCTCCGTCCATGGCGGTCAATGAGGATCCCTCCAACCAGAGAGGCGAGAAGAGCTCCGATAAGGAGGGCACTCACAAGAACTTCTTGCTTGAAGCAGCTGAGGTGAAAGTCTATCTGCAACTGCAGCAGTGCACCGGAGATAATCCCCAGCTCATATCCAAATATCAGCCCACCCAGGAGAGAGACCGTTGCAGATAAGAGGAGGACTAGCAGTGCACGACCTGGAAAACAAGCAAGCAATGCTAGGTTCAGTTTTCTGGCGCTAGTAAGCAAGCTATCAGCATGCACAAGCTGGAAAAAGCTCTCCCCGGACACCCAAAGTTTTCCATCCACAAAGCCAAAGCATCCACAATGCTGAATTTCCCCATAGGTCACTAGGTCATGTGTAGAGAGGCACTTGCAGATAGTCACACAACCTATCAGGCTTGCACACGCTTCCACTAACTGCAGGGACACTCATTTGGGGCGCAGAACTGTGAAAACAGGTCTTTGTTAACAAAGTTAAGACTTGTATTTAAGTGGAAGACAGTGATTTGTAGTGCCTGGAGTTGCATGGGGGGGATCCTCTGTGGTCTCCCTTGATTCTAATTACAAAACGTGTTCTGGGCAGGAAGTGCAGCTTCTGCTTTCTGCTTCTGAATTGTTCTGCGTGATCATTTTCATGTTTCAGTGCATGGGGCACCATCAGCTCTCACTGCAGGCTCTGCGTTCTCACTCCCTACCTTGTCGTTAAAAACACTGCTCGCAAAAGTTTATTTCTCCTAGTTAATCCTGCACTCTCAGCAAGACTTGGTGGGGGGAGGGTGGTCCTGATTTCTTCATGTCTCCTTCTATACCACCCAGCACCAGGATCCCCAAGCCAGGCACGACCTTCTCAGGCTGGTCCAGGACTATAGGACAAAATTCATCATGAGCAGAAAAGCTTACTGCTGCCTGCCCCAAATACAAGAAGCGATTCTTTGACCTCGTCCTTCCCATACAGCTGAGCATGCAAGTTTAGTAAGTACGTAAGTTTAGCTAAAATAAGAAAAAAACCAAGCAAAAGCAACCCAAACCCAAACCAACCCACCCCGAACAACCCTACAAAACCAAGGTGCTTGCTGCAGATGCTTCTTGTTCTGAGGAGAGGATGAAAGGGTGACCACGTGCGAACCATTAGTCATGTTGCGGCAGGGGGGATTGCACATGGTATGGGAACCAGCGCTGATGTAGGGACTTCTGGGAACAGCAGTGACAGTGGCCCCTCCACCCATTACAATTTCGAAGGCACAGGTAAAGTGCATTAGCTTAGAGGTTTATGCTGGTTTCCAGCATATAATATTATCTGCATTCTCACACAGGCTTTGTTTAATTAGAAATACTCACAGTTTTGGTAGACTGTATGTGGAAAAAATGTGGACACAACCACCAGACCATGGAAAACTTTCCTCACCCTGCCTAAGGGCTTTTTTCCCCTCACAAGCTGTGTTTAATAGGACGTGTCTCTATTCAGCCTTTAATTACAGCTAGCAATAAAGGTTACTTCTCAGTGATGGCTATTATTTGTATTTGTACTTATTCTGTAACTCTCAGAGTTTCATTTCTGTTACTTATGCTACAGGCCAGTCCCTCCCACCATGCTCTGTATGACTACCTGCACTGCCTTTATCACTCCTTTTACACACGTTATGCAGATAATTAGAAAAAATATTTGCTCACTGAGAACAAAAGGCTTTGCATAAAGTGGGCATGCCGTTAGTTTCAAGCCACAAACTCAATTAGATACAGGCAGCCCCGCTGTAAATGCCAAGGCCGATTCCATCAGATTTTGCTGTATTTCTTGCTAACTTAATGAGCAGCAACAGTTTATGAACTTTGATTGAAATCAAATTCTGATGTAGCTGGGGAACTCGAGGACCCTTCTGATCTTCACGTAAGGACAGAAAGTCTGGTGGGTCTCCCAAGGAGCTGTGCCGGGCGATTCCCTGCCTAGGGCAAACTCTGGTCGGAGGGCCGTGCTCCAGGACCGGCCAGTAACCAGTGCTGCTGACCCGGCTGAGACTGGCCTGGCTTCCGAACTGCCGAGGTCCCTCTCTGCACACACCGATGCCGCTCTAGCGAGACCCCGCACACTCCGTGCCTCTGCCCCCGCACGCAGCCCCCTCTTCCCCGGGTACGCTCCCGGGCTGGGACGGCCCCAGGGGCTGGGTCACGGGAAAATACTTGTCTCTTTACGTCTGCTGGAAGTGCAGGGAAAAAAAAAAAAAAAAAAAAAAATCGAACGAAAGGGGGCTGGGGGCGGGGGGAGATGCACTCTCAGCCTTTAGGAAAAGTTGAAAACTTTTTTTTTTTTTTTTTTTTTTTTTTTAGGAAACTTTTTTCCCGGGCCAGGACGCGCCCGTTCCCAGCCCGGCTGCCCCGTCCCTTCCGCCGGGACGTGGGGGCGGCCGCCGACCCACCCCCCCCCCCCCCTCCCCGACCCCCTCCCTGCCGGCACTCACCCATGGCGCGGCGGGGCAGAGCCCCCGGCGCTCCGCGGCGGCCGGCGCGGATCGGGGCGGAGCGGATGGGGGGTCCGGCGGCCGGAGCGGGGCCGCGCAGCGCCACGTCGCTCCAGCCCTGCCTCCCGGCCGGGCAGCCTGGGGCTTGTAGTCGCCCTGCCCGCCCCTCGGGGAGCCGGGGAAGGACGGGGCGGCGGCGGGGGGGGGGGGTGTCCCCGGGGCCGGCCGGCTGCTCGGCCGCCTGCGGGAGGGCACCGACCGCCCCGGGGAGCCGGTGGCAAAGGGCCGGGGAGAAGGAGGCTCGCCCCCGGGTGATGAATGAGTCGCTCCCGCCCGCCCGCCGCACCGTAACCCGGGGCTGGGCTCCGTGCAGCAGGGGTTTGCAGGCGCAGGGTGGCCGGGGACACGTTACCGGGGGTGTATTGCTAATTGGTCTAGAAAGGAGGATGTGGCAGGGTCTGGCTTTGGTCGCTGGGATGACAGGTCTGTCCCCAGGCTGTCTCACTTGAGCAGGAATAGGAATCTCCTCTCCTCACTGACTGCAGACCCTCCCGAATGCAGAGCTTCACTCTTACAGACTAGAAAGCCTCTACAAAGCCCACGAGAGATTGTTTATTATAGTCTTTAGGTAGCTCGGCTGGAAAGCCAAAGAAAGCCTGCTAGGAATGGAGGGAGCATTTCAAAGCCAAAAAGAAAAAAAAAAAAAGAAAAAAAAAAGAGCAGCATGACTGAGTTTGCACTCTTACCTTTCTCTGCTGTGGGAAATAAAGGATCAGACTCTGGAGCTTATCTCCTTCCCCCTGCACAGTGCTTCATTAGGCAAAGCATTTCAGTGTTCAACTTCCCTCGCAATTAACATTCCTTTTCTGCCGAGTGAAACAGAAACCTTCCTGCTAGCTACTGCATAATGGACGCTGGGACTCGCACTTGGGTGCAAGATTTTATTTTCTGGCTTTGAGGCTTAATTCATGCATCCCAAAGTCCAGTTTGTAAAACAAGGATTTTACAAAACCTGATACGCCTAGAAGTGCTTTCAAAACTCTTTAGCACAATGTAAGCGTTCTCCCTCGGCGCTGTTCATGCAAACTGGGTGTGTTGCGCTGTGGTGAAGTCCATGCGACGTTCAGAAGTTTGCAATAACCCAGCCGGTGTGGGGTCCAGCGCAGGGAAGATGTGCTGCAACAAGCTCGGGGGTGCGCTTGCACAGCCTTCCCAGAGCCGTGCCACGGGGACTGCCGCTGAAGGGCAAATGACCATAAACCTGCATTGTGAGCTGGTATGTGACTGCAGGTAATATTTCATTTAATCGCACAGTTATAACAACACAAGCTCCAGTCCAGCGCTCTGTGGAGCCGGTGCTGGTAAAGCTCTTTGCTACAGTACAGGGTCGGGTTGGGGAAGGTGTGCAGCAGTGCCCATGGTGCCTGTGGTGCAGGCACACCCGTCTGACACAGGTAAAAGTAAACAGGTTGGGTGAAGACTGAGGAACATGTGATATTTTTTTGAAAGAGCTTTTTCAGTCATTCCACATGTTAACTTAATGGACCATTCAGGAGAAATACTTAAAGAATCATTATTCTTCTAAGTAGGGGGATACATGTCATGTCTCTGCTCTGCAGACCAGTGGTGCCAACTGGGTTTTTTTGCTCCAACTCATAGTCTTGAATGCTTGAGATGGGCAAGACCGGATCATGCATATTCTTTCAGCCTTAGCCTGTTGGGTATCTGGCCTGCAATATGGGCAGCAGCTGATCAAAGGTTTTGGTTTTCTTTCTTCTCAAAGTCATAGTGAATATTAAAAGTGTTTCAAATCATCTACCTGGTTTATAGATTAAATAAATGTTTCCCATTCATAAGATCTAATTTCAATGGAAATAGAGTATGCAAAAATAGCTCTTATAAAACCTTGCATCTGTTACAAACTGACAGCTGCACAGGGCTCACACACGCAGTGAAGAATGGCTTCGAACACTGACACCAGCCAACAGAAACCAACGGTGCTCACGGAAGGAGTTTTTCAATAGGATTTGCAATTCATATTAAAGTAGTTCAAATAGCTCTGAAATCACAACCAGCTCTCATGACACTCAGAGGGAGAAATGACTGCAATTTTCTCTCTTCCCCAAGACCTTGCATATGAGGCCAGATCACGGTGGGCAGTGGGCACTACAGCTCTGTGTCTGGGCTCATAATCCAAGTCTTGGGAATACAGGGGTATGCTGAGGGTACAGTGTGATCTTGCCTGCGATCTTTGGCCCCTGCAGCTTCTCCCCAGAGCTCAAGCCTATACATTTTGGGTGCGTTGTGTTATGAACTGGGGGAGACGTCACCCACGCAAGATTCCCCACCATGGCAGGCAGAGAAGCGGAGGCGAGCTACAGTTCTCAGCAGCCGCTGGGCAAACCCACTCTTGGCTACATGATCTGCAATTCACCTCAACAATTCCTTCCTTCACAAATTATTTCAGTGTGAGAAAGAAGAAATGATATTTTTCTCCATGGTCACTCAGCATTCGTTTATCTGCCACCGTGCCATTTTCTGGAGGCTTCCTGTTCCCTGGCAGGGCAATAAACATTATTAGCACAGACAGCAAGGAGGCGAGGTCCTGGGGTGTATAAGCAGAGCTTTATGGTATGTTTACAAAAGGCAGCCAAAAGATGACATCAGTATGTACAGATATGCAGCCCCCGCACCGGTGCTGTGCGTGACTGGGGGTTACGGTCCTCTGAAAAAAATGTGAAAACCTGCTGTGATGTACAGCAGGGATAATTCTTCCTTTGCGGTTTTCTTTTTTTTTCTTTTCTTTTTCCTTTGCAGTTTTAAAAGTGCATCTTTCTAAACATGCCATTTGTAGTTAATGAGTATTCTGGGCCTGTTGAAGTCAGGAGCTTTGTCCCTAAGCTCCACATGAGAAAATCTGGAGGGGTTGGATCCATCGGGACTGGCTCATGCTTCATCTCTGCTGGCATGTTTCTAGCCTTGCTCCCTTCTGCAATGCTTTTTTCCTCCTCTCGAGACCGTGTGTCTTGGCAGTGCCATTTCCCCATCTGATCTTTATCCTGCTCTTGGCTGCTGAACTTGTGGGGTGCGAGGGTGCGTTCCTGCTTCGCAGCCGAACAACACATCTCCAGGGCTGAGCCGCAGGAATGTGCTTCCTGACGAGCTCAGCGTTTGAAACGGCAGCCTGTGTTTGGCAACACAACGCGGCTGTGATTACTGAAAATGTTACTCTCTACCTCTGGGCTGGAGCAGCTAAAAGAGGCTTTAAAATCACAAATTAAAATATAAATACAAGAGGAGAAAGAAGTTCATTCTGGAAAAAGGAAGACACTGTGTTCCGCAATGCTCATCATACACTCGAGCACATTTTCTCTAATGACGATTGACCCTTAGGAAGAGATTCAGGGGACCGAACTGGCCAAGCTCAATGCAGTTATTGGTGAAAATTATAATCCATGAGCAGACGCCAGTGTTACAGCTGGCTGGGATGGAGCCAGCTCGCCAGGCACCTGCATTTATTGCGTGCTCGTTTACAGCCCACAGAACTTTCTCCTTATGACACCAGGCTGCATGCATTTTCTTTCATGTTATCCTAACCCCAGGGGGGTTCACTGGCAATGCCAGTCAGTACTGGTGGTCGCCCCATGGGTCCTGTTGCCTGCACATTTTAGGGGTGCCTCCAGCATAGCAGCCTGCGGCAACCCAGGGCGCTCCCCTGCGTCCCTGCGCCCCTCTGATGGGTGGCCGGTCCCTACAGCCTGCCCTGCCTGTAGCATCCTCTTACTGGGGGAACTGGCCAAGATCCATAATTCTGAGCTGCAATGGGAGTCAGAGCTGTGAATTCGCACACAGGACGGTTTATGCCTGTGCCCACCCTTTGCAGGTTGAGGGTGCAACCTTAGAGCCTACAAGTGTCTTAGCTGGGTGCGAGGAGTCACCTGAGCCCTGATGTAGCCCAAATTCAGCTCTTTTCCAGTCTGTCCACCTCTGAGGATGGCAGCCTCCATCCTTAAATAAGCTGGGGGTGGGTGGGTGAGGGGAGAGCTGCCCGCAGCGCTGCAGCCTGCCTGATGCCAAGGGATCGGCAGGACAGTGGGGAGCAGCCCATGGGATCTGCCTTGGTTTCCATTAGCTTGGTTTGCTGTGCTGCAATTTTTAACTCTATTACATTGTTTGTAAAAGGAGAGTTTATAAATGCTTGTCACCAGGAGAACAAAGTTACATAATTAAACAATTTACCAGAGAGTCTGTGGCTTTAGTGCAGTTCTCTGGGGTGATTCAATATTCCAATAAAAATACTGGGTGATACCATAAATATTGTAAAAGGCTCCAGATGGTTTCCAAGGGCTATGTCAACTGTTTATTGCATTCAAAGAGAAAAGAATAAGTGGAATCAGAGGAAAGATAAAATTTAAATAAATAAAATAATGGGGAAAATAAAGCAAAAATATTTTCTTTCATATTTTGAAAGCTCTGGAGGATGTTTTTGGCCAGCATGAGAGAAGACCATCATATTTACGAGAATAATGAACCGAGGGTATCTGTGTGCACTTGCTTATAGGTCATATATGTATGTCTGCGGGGGCTGTGCACAGATGCTTAGATAAAATCTGTCCACAACACGGGGTAAACCTCTTCATTTATTTGATTGTTTGTGGCATTTGCAAATTCCAGCAACAGAGCCCAGGAATGCATCTCTTTCCCTGGCCAAGCTGTCAGGCTCCTGCAGCCCTGCCACGGTGAGGGCAGCTGAAGGAGGATGCCACAAGTGGGCAGAATTGTGGGATGGATTACCCGTATCATTGAAAACTTGGGAAGGTTGTTTAAAAGTTGTTACTGAAGCAAGATAAATATTTGCCGGGCATGATCCCACCGTGTAATGACAAGTAAGCTGTATGGAATGTGTTAATAAAATATAAATGTTCTGAAAAGGAAACAAATGTTTCGGATGAGAAAACAAGGACAAAACGGACTTGTGGCACCTCCAAAGGCAACAATTGAAAACATATTTACACAGACTGGGCTGAAGTGTCTTGCATCTATCTTCTGAGGAACATAAATTGCAGCGTGTGCAGATCACCCAGTCGAGTAGTAGGTTTTCAGTCTGCCATAAAACCCCAAATACTGCTTGCAACATAATGAGTTTTATCCATCTTTTGCTAACGCGGAGATGTGGGGCTCAGCTGGTGGAGAAATGGGGTGGCCGCATGAGTGCCAGGACCTGGGGCAGAAGCTTTGGTGCTGCCCAGCGCGGGGACCCGAGGTCACACCATGCCCCGTTGCAGGCTGGCGATCACCTGTAGCCTACGGGGAGAACCCCTTCTCCTCCCCAGCCACAAACTGGGCAGCTGCAGTGGATCTGCATGGGCTCCAGCGAAGGCTTTTGGCACACGGAGCGCCAAGAGCCAGTGGTGCTGCCTTAGTGGTGCTGCCCTGGTGTAGGGTTCAGTTATATGGAACTTAGTTATTGGGCCTGAAAATAGCTCATGGTCACAAGACTGTTCCAGGCGCCTTTAGAAGGCCTTGAACAGAATAAATAAGAAGATAGAAGAAGAAAGATCCCAATTAGGAAAACACAAGTGCACATTCCACGATAAAGGGAACTTGGCACAAACAACCTCAATTCAGGGGCTTATCTTGACCAATTGGAGTAAGACAAGTCTTGTATGCTTTAATTAACACAACCAATTATGTCTTGTGTTTGTGCGCGTGGACAGTACCGATGTAACCAATCACCGCTTACGCTTGTGCGTGTGGACACCAAGTGCTTGCATGTAGTAGCCAGTCAAAGTCTCTCAACAACTTAGAGAATTGTATAAAAATGATTAGCTAAGCTCAATAAACTGGCGACTTTAATCATCACATTGGTGTTCCGTTGTCCGGGCCCCGCATGGATTAATCCCTAAACCCTACACCCTGGGGGTGCTGGGGCATCCTGGTGGTGATGCTCCAGGGGTGCTGTCCCCAGGGGCAATGCCCTGCCAGGCAGCTCTGAGATGGTGCTGGCAGCACCTTGGGGGGACCAGAAGACCCCACTTGCAGCCTTGGGAAGATGCACATCCAGCAGCTTTCTTGCAGGCCCTGGGACAGCTGCGGGTCTCACTCTTGCGCTGGCAGAAACACAGGAAAATGCCCCGGCCGGGGAAGGCTGTGGCGCAAGTCCTACCATCCTGCAGCTACTTGGTATCCCACAGCAGAGGTAGGCAAGGGGCAGCAGGACTTATGGGGGAAGCACAAATAAGGGTTTTGGAAGGGGCAGCACCGGGAACAACAAGAACGAGGAGGTGGGGGGGGGGGGGGGGGGGGGGGGGGGGGGGCACCGGGCGCGCTATAGCGAGGGCGCCAGGGAGCGGTACAAGCGGGGGGTGGAGCTCGGGCAGTTCGTAGGTTTCCGTCAGGGGCTACCGAAGATTGCCGAAGCGGAGGGGCGACGCGCATGCGCTCTGTGGCGGCGCCTCCTTGTGATGGCGGCGGCAGAAACGGAGGCGGGCGGCCTGTGCTCTGGCATGGCCGGGGCCGCGGGGCCTGCGGTGGATGAGGCCGGGGCCGGGGCCGGGGCCGGGGCCGGGGCCGCGGCGGCGGGCCCTGCGGTGGACGAGGCCGGGGCCGAGGCCCCTGCGGTGGACGAGACGGGGGCCGCGGACGAGGCCGAGGCGCCGCCGCCGCCGCTGCCGGGGCTGCAGCTGGTGCAGCAGGGCGCCGAGGCGCGCGTTTACCGGGGGCTCTTCCTCGGGCGGGCGGCGGTGGCCAAGCTCCGCATCCCGAAGCGGTACCGCCACCCGGCGCTGGAGGAGCGGCTGAGCCGGCGGCGCACGGCGCAGGAGGCGCGGTCGCTGCTGCGGTGCCGGCGGGCAGGTGGGCCCGGGGGCGGCGGGGCCGGGGCCGGGCGGGCCGGGGCGGCGTGAGGCGAGGCAGCGCTGGTAGGACAGACACCCCTGGGCCCCGGGTGCCTCGGCGCTCACCGGCAGCCCTCCCGGCTCTGCGCGTCGCTCGGAGCAAGGAACAGGCACTTGACGGCCTTCCTGCTTTGTCCTGAGGGATGCGGGTGGTTTCTTCTCATCCCGGGGCGACCCGCTGTGCTTTTTCAGAGTGCCCCCCCTAAAACGCAGCTTGTCCTCGGTCAGAAAGCCCCTCTGCGTGTTTTGCCGGGGAGTCTCGCCCCAGAAGGGGCTGATCCTCTAGTGAGCTCGAGCTGCCAAGTAGTTTTAAGGCTGGAGGCTAGTGCAGCGTGGGTTGGAAACCAGGTTCTGGCGGGGGCCATCCCTAGGTGTGGGTTATCAGTGGCGGGGGGTGATCTCAACTGGCATTTTTGCTTAAGGCTTGTATCGGTTGTGTTTTGTTGTTAAAAATTGGAAAGTCCTGTAAATTAACTGCTAGCGTTTCATTTGCTCTTCTTTTAAATAGGGATTTCAGCTCCAGTGGTCTACTTCGTGGATTATGTCACCAACTCCATATATCTTGAAGATATTGTAGGCGCAATTACTGTTCAAGATCATATTAATTCTGTACAACAGAGTGGAAATGATACCAGTAGCCTCCTTACCTTAGCAGAGAAGATGGGCGAGCTGTTAGCAAGAATGCACGATGAAGATCTTATACATGGGGATCTTACAACTTCCAATATACTTCTGCGGCCACCCACAGAGAAGCTGGACTTGGTGCTGATAGACTTTGGACTCAGTTTTATTTCAGGTCTTCCGGAGGATAAAGGAGTTGATTTGTATGTTCTGGAAAAAGCCTTCCTTAGCACTCATCCAGATACTGAAACTATGTTTAAAGCTTTGCTAAAGACCTATGCAGCTACATCTAAGAAATCTGGTCCTGTGATCAAAAGGCTAGATGAAGTACGACTAAGGGGAAGGAAGAGATCCATGATTGGGTAGAAGAGGGCGGGCTTAGGGATGGAGAAATATTACTACTTAGGTTCTGCAAATATGGTTATTTATATTTCTAGTTGGTTTTATTTCAGAGATCACTATTTTGATAACTGTCCTCAAATAAATAAATTTGAATGAGTTTAAGTGTCATAAAGTAACCAAAGTAATCGTGAGATGAGAGCACAGACAAGAGAGAAACAACTAAAGGTCACTTCTTTCCCAAACGTTAAATATTTCTTCTAAAAAGTGGTTTACAGTGTCATTCCACTCACCCTCTTTCTTTGTGTGGTTGGAATCGTACAGAGTAATCTTTCTCAGCCTGTGGACCATGGATTTATGGGAGGTAAGCGGGACCTGGAGATACCGGAGCATCTGCAAAAGGTAATTAAGAGAAACGAATGTGTTATTTTTCAGAAGACTTTACAGCAAAGCGTTTAAGTCCATTATAAATGTCTCTACACATCCTGAAAATCTTTAGGAGGGCTGAATTCCAGGACACAGGTGATGCTGAAATACAGCACTAAACATAAGACAGATTCATTTTCTTCCAATAGTAATTTTGGCTTTTTTCAGTCAATAGTATTTCCCTAAGCAAATATAAAAATTGTTAATCAAGAACAGTTTTCTGCTGAGAAAATTTAAGCAAGAAGTCCGCTGTAAATTTCCATTTTTGGAGCTTTATAAGAGGGACTGCTTGTGTTGTGATTGCCTGCCTAGGTAGGCAGTAGTAATACTGGAGTTTTGGGTAACTTTTTCTCTATATTACTTGATTTTCTGGATTACTGTATCTAATCGTGTGAATGTAAGATGGCCCAGAGGAAAAACTTGAAAACCCCACAGTAGATGGGTTAGATGATAATCAGTGCTCTGCCTTACAGACAGACTGGGGTGTGACTTGTGTGCTGGCTGAGAGCACAAGCTTATCATTTACTTCAGATAATGATGTAAAAGAAACGGTGAGCTTCTCGCTGAGCGATTTGCTGTGTTGGGCAGGCTTGTGGTCCATCGGGGAAGATCCTGTTCCCTTATGCTGTCACTGGTGCTCTGTCTGCAAATGCTTGTGCAAAAGAGGGAGCAAACCCTGCAGAAACCCCCTTTCCGCACGGCAGTGTTCCTCACCTCTTTACAGCCGCGCACATGTCCCTTCCCAACGGCTCCTTCCATCCGGAGGGGACAAAGCAGCAGCGAAAAGCGGCGCGGGGGTTGTGGCGGGCGCGACTCTGCCTGGCAGGGGAGATGGGGATGGAGGGCTGCTTCCTCCCCGCTTAAAGCGAAGAAACCCGAGCAAACCCCTGCCTGGGGACACGCTAGGAGGGGACGGGGCCAGCGGGGCCCCTCTCGCTGGGCACCGCGGCCCCAGCCCGCAGGGTGCCGGGAGCTCCGGGTAGGGAGAGGAGCGAGGCACCAGCCCGGGGCTGCGTTTTGGGAGCGGAGGGGCTGCGGGGTCGGACAGCCGGCGCCGACAACCACAAGGCGCTGCGGCGGTACGATTCTAGCTCCGTGCGGTGGCGCCGCCGCAGCGCCGCCGCTTCAAAAGCAGCACGTTGCCGGTTCGCGGCCGCGCAAGTGTCCTAGCGCTGCGGGCTGCCCGTGCCCGGCGCGCATTCACCTCTTGCTAGAGGAGCCGCCTGGGCGAGTGCCCGGCCCCGGCGTGGGGCCCCGGGTTCCACCGCCCAGCCACAGCTTTGGCTGCGGGGCCCCAGGACCCTCTGCCGAAGCAGCACCCCATCCTCCCGGTGTGCGGGTTTTTTTTTTTTTTTTTATTGCTTGGGTGCCCCAGCCGTGCTCACCCTGCATGGAGCGTGGCGCAGCCTGGGCTGGGGGCAAAAGAAAGAGGAGCCATGTTGTCATGCAGGGAACGGTGGGGCTTTAGGAGCTGCTGCTGCTGCTGTCCGCTCTCCTACCTGCTTGGAGAGCAAATGCAACAGCCCAAGCAGCACACGGTCGCTTAAAACACGGTGCTCCCCAGGTGGCCTGGGGTGGCCTGCGGGCCGCTGGAGCGGGGCCTCGTGGCGTGGTGGGAGCAGGTGGATGGGAGCTAATGAGTCCCCCAACGAGGCCTGATCTGAGCCCCAAATCAGAGACCCACTGAGGAGAGGCAGCACGCCTAACCTCCCTGCCTGCCATCCCCCATCTGTACAAACACCGCTGTTACTGTCTCCTGGTGATGCCAGGATCGAGTTCTGTTTGTGAAGCCCTTTGAGGAAGTCTGTTTCTAACTATCATTATGTTTATTAAAATGCAGCTCTCCCTGCGGGACAGCGGAGTAGAAACAAAGCTGATCAACTGCAAGTTTTTATGGCCGGCACGGTGCTCTGAGATGAAGTCCCGCAGCGGAGCTGGGGTCAGCAGCCTGCGGCGAGGCCAGCCCTCTCGGGGTGCTGGTGCGTGGGACTGGCCTTCGAGCAGGGACTCCTGAATTGGCCTCTGCTGAAATCTGCTCTGTGATGGAGCTTCAAAACAAAGCAGAACATGACTGGTAATGAAAAGCAAAATGTTTTGCTTTTTCGCTGCGTGACAAAACCGCTCTTCATTATGTAAGCGTTACTTTTTGCACATCTGTGCTACAGCTTGTTGATATTTTCTCTCGGTCAGCCTGATGTGTCTATATGGATTGCTGTGGTGAATGCTGAGCTATTGCTGTTCGAGGGTGGAAGAATCACAGCAGGTGCACGTCCAGCAAAGAGGACACTCTGGACCTGCAAAGTGTCCACCCCACAGCTGCACCGCTGGTTGTGCCTGTGGGAGCAGCTCCTGGGATGAAAACCACGGATTCCCTGGCTGGTTTGCAAGGCAGGTGGAGTTTCCAGTCTTGGTTTGACTGAGGATAGCTTGGCTTTCTGCTGTGTCAGCTCTCAGTGCGTGGTCATGAACAACACCAAAATTATTATAATTATTATTATTGATATAATTTGCCATTGCATTATTAATACTCTGGCTTTAGCTGTCCCCTTAGTGTTGGGTGATGCTCCAGCGCATGTGCATTCTCATAAGGAAAATAAGACTCCTGAGTTTTGGGGTTTTTTTTACATGAATAATTTATCCACTGCAAATACAGTTTCAAGCCACCAATATTTTACAAAGTCCTAAAAATATTTTGCAGCCAAGTTTAGCTCAATTGATTTTAAAAGGAAAACAATAAAATAAAAAATACGTTCTTAGGTGAAATTGAAATATTTGTCTTTGGAAAGAGGTAAATGATCTTTTGGGGTAGAAACCCAAACTTCTTTTTAACTCGGAGCAACTGTCTGTCTCATTTTGTATTTCTACCACTGGCCAAAGCAGCCCAGTAAGCAGTCCCACCCTCTTCAGAGTACGGGTCTGGACGCTGAGGACGGTCACAGCTCTGTGTGACACCAGGAGAGGCAGTGATGTCCTGCCCCAGCTTACCTAGTGGGGCTGTTCTCGCCCGCCCCAAGGGCTGTGGTGGCCTTCATCCCCCCCCCCCGAACCCTCCTGCCTGCCTCCCCGGGGGACACCAAGAGGCGGTGGGGATGTGAACCTGTGGGGATGGCTTATGTTGCACCCAGCCACTGGAGGTCTCTCTGCCACCATCACTAGCACCGGAAAAATCTTTATATTTGGGAAAAATGTTCTTTCAACAGAAAATATTTATAACTGCGTACTGGATGGACAGTTGATCACTCTGGGTCTTTCTACTGCTTGAATCTTCCTGCTGTTAAGAATGAGTTGTTGTCTCAGGGGACCAACTCCAGGCCTGCCAGGAACAGCTTCAATTCCAGGGGCTTCCGGGCACCTGCCCATCTTGCTCCACACCTGGGTGTCACCCAAATTGTCACAAACACAAGGAGTGTGCAAACAAGCTGTGGAAAGAGGAATAAAAGGAAAGAGGGAAAGAAAAATGAAATGGAAATGGAGGTGTTTCATCAGCAGAATGTGCAGTTAGGATTTCCGAGGGAATCGCTGGTTATTGATGGAGTTGCCTTTTTTGTTAATTTTGGTGTCTGACCATCATCAGTGATTTCTCTCATGGGAGTGGGGAGCCAGCTTGTGAGCTCAGGGTTACCAGCTTGACTTTAGTTTGTGGTAATAATGACAAATTCTGGTTTGCCCACTGATGCCATAAGTGCAGAACTGAAATAAGGGGATTTTTGGAGACAGATGTGAGTTGTAGACCTATAGGAGCACTAAGAGGAAAAACAGACATGAAAGAATACACATACAAGTATGGCAAGAAACAGGAATGAAAATATGGTTGCATAATCTGGCTATGCTATTACCACAACTTTTGGACAGTGGCTGCTCTGTGCGAGCAGTTATTGTGTGTATATGTAAAAACTGTGCATACCAGCTATATGATGTAGGTCTTTTGAGTGAACTTTTTTTAGTCTAGGCCTTGATGTTTGCAGGAAATTGATATTTTCCAGTTTTGCAAGATGCAAAACACTGATAACCTTTTGCAACCCTCCTCTCCCATCAGTGCTGATAGGAAACCAAGTTAGTGCAATAAAAGCATAAAAGCTCATTTGTAACCCAGAGTTCACTATGTGAGGGTCGCTACAGATAAATAAAGCCTCTCCCTGGCCTAAGCACAAGCTGTGTCCCACAGCGGTCCCTTTGGGCACTACGTGGCACGTCTTTTCTTTTGCAATAAGCTAAACTTACTCTGTAAGTAACGGAGAGTAATGGCTCAGGAACGGAGTGACTTCTGATCCCAGTGATGGTCATGGAGCACAGCGAGGGCTGCTGCTGGCACTGGAAATGGGGCTGGTAGAGACAGAATTTACAACGAAACAAGTTAATTAAATGTTAACTCCAAGCTGAAGTCCTGGGAGGCCAAGTGAATCAGCTTGTAGCCCCCACAGAATGTGCTTGGCTGGGAAGCGCTGAAGGCTGAGCCCAGCATCTGCCCAGCTGAGCTGAGAGGGGCCGGGTGGGATCGGAGAATGGGATCGGAGAAGGGGCTGTCTGGGCAGGGACGTGACTCACATCTCGGAGGGGGAATGTGCTCCCGTTCCCCTGGTCCTCTGCACTGACAGAAGCCTGTATCTTCATAAGAGAAAGAACAGACTGTGGCATTGACGGCTTATTATTCTTTTGAAGCTTTTTTTAATTTACAAGGTTGATTTTGAGAGAAGAAGCTTTGTAGAGCTCCTTTGGTCCAGCATGTGGCACACACTCATAGATGTGCTCCCAGTCTGTGGCTGATGGGTATATTGGGTAAGCTGAACCTTGTTTAAGCAGTTGCACTGTTTCGATGGCCTGAATTTTGCTTTCAGGTCTTCAATCATCCACCTGCCCATCCTCTCCATCATGCACCACTACCGGAGCGATAAAGCATCTTATGCTACCACAGCCCACCGTGGTGGCAATAGGGTGATACAGGAATCTCCCACTCATGTTTTTTTGTCTTGATAACTTCTTATTCATGTTGTTGAGCAGTTAAAGAAAAGCAAGATAAAAATCCCTGTAGGTTTCTCTTAGCCAGCTCTGTGCTTTCTTTTGGGCCCCAAGAGAAGGTGCATTTGCCAGCGAGGCTGGGCAGCCACGGGGCTGGGCGCCAGGCGGATGCCGGATCCTTGCTTTGCCAGCGGCCCCCGGCAGTGCCCGGCAAACGCTTTTGTGTCCGTTCTGCTATTTGAAGAGAGCCGCAGTGGTGATGCCATCACCCTTTAGCCCCTGCCTGGGATGGGTGTGAGGATTAACTGATTTGTTACTATTTGCGTGAAATTAGGTATATGCCGTTAAGGGGGGGGGGAACAGAGGAGGTGGATCCAGACCCGGAGGAGAGTCTGTTCAAATGGGAGTACAGTCCTGTCTCTCATGCTGATTGTATCACCACACGCTTCCTCTCTGATTTCTTCTTCCCTCTTGCCAGTGATGTATCATTTTTGTAAGCTGGAGAGGGCTTTCCTCAGTGGGGTCTGCTTTTTTATCCAATGCATTTGACTCCAACTTCTTTGATGTTCTAAGCGTGACCTGCCTGGAGGTAGTAACTCTCCAGAGAGCTGATTAGTTGTGAAAAGGGAAAGGTTTTTCCGCGGAACATGATTTTTATACATCTTTCATATATATGGGGCCAGCTCACCCAGGTTTTGTATATGTTTTAAAGCACTCAAAGGATGCTGGTGAAGTACTAAGTCAGGGTGTTATTTTGCTTTCCCTTTTTTCTCCTCGCTATTCAGCTGCATTTAGCCTCCAGTTGTGAGAATCCAGGCGACGCAAAGACCAGAGAGAAAATCCAGCTCCCTTGACTTTGATCTCTTGCTCATCTTGATAGCGTGTGGGCTCGGTTTCCTGTGATGTGTGCCTCTCACTTGGGCTCCCTGCAGTGAGACAGAGACCGGCAACCTCTGCAGTGCTCGCTGAGATTTACCTTGGTCCAGGGGAGGGGATCCTGTCCTGCCTGCCCCACATGCTCTCCCATTTTCTTTCTGATGACCCTGACGCAGGGCAGAGCTGGCAGGAAAATCCACCCTTAGAGTTAGAACTGGGCAGCTTTTGTATTTTCTTTTTGACTCACGATTGAAACATCCCTAACTGTGCGGATCTGGCCTGATTATGTTAAGGGCAGCCAGGATATAGTCATATGCTACTCACTTGCTTGCTGGGGCTCACACTTGTGTGAGCCAAGACTTTGCCTCCTGCTTTTCTGGTATTTCCCATGGCTCTATCCCGCTCCGCACCACTGGCCTTTTGTTTGGTTGTGTTCACTTATTTTTAACAGCAACAAAAAAAGCGTTTCACATGTCATTGCAAACAACTTGTCAAACCTTTGACTCACTGTTAAATTGAGTTGTCAAAAGCGATCGCAGTTCCCTGTTTTTCTCATGCTTTTGGGTTTTTAATGATGTGCATTTGTGTCCATGAAGGGGAAATGTTTGAGAACTAAACCAGATATTTAAACTGCGGGATTTCAGTGGTTTTTTTTCCTCTAGCAATCGCTTGTACTCACCATTTCTTTCTATTTCGATGTATTGAGCCTGAACGATGAGCCCAACCAGATGCTCTTTGATGGCCCGCAACACACAGATGGCCAAACTGAACGAGCTCTTGTGCTCCCAGAGTTTCTGAACCAGTTTCGAAACGTCTCCGGTGCCGAACCCCTCCGGCTGCGCGGCCGAAGCTCTGCCGCGACTGGGAAAAATGCTGAGATGGGGGGGGGCCGGTATAGCCAGGTATAGGGGGTGGGTATAGGGGCCAGGGGGGCCGGTAGAGCAGGTTGGCAGGGCGCTATAGGGGGGCGAAGTGCGGTATGGCGGGGCGGGGCGGTATAGCGGGGCTCCTCCCGGCGGGCGGGGCGGCCGCGCTCCGCTCCCGCGGGATAAAGCCGGGGAACGGCGGCGGCGGCGGCGGCGGGGGCGGGATGGCGGCGCTGGGGGCGCTGGTGAAGAAGGTGTGGAGCGTCCGGCGGTTCGTGGTGCTGCTCTGCGCCCCGCTGGCGCTGGTGCCCGTGCTGCTCAGCCTGCCCCCCAAGGTACCGGGGCGGGGAGGGTGGCGGGCTGTGTGACACGGAGCCGTAGGCGTGGATGGAGCCCACCGGCCGCGGAGCGTGGACGGCGGGCACACCGGCTGGGGCTGCCGCTCAGGGTTGCGGATTGGGGACGCTCGAGGGGGGGGGGGGAGCGGGGCAGGGGGCGTCGAGCTGGGGTGCGCTGAGCAGGGGTGCGGACGGCGGGGCACCGGCTAGGGTACGGCAACGGGGGGGGGCAGCACCCAGGGTGGACCGACTGGGGGGCACCAACCGGGGCCACGGCCCAGGAGCACAAACCGGGGACGCCGAGGGTCTGGATCAGCGTTACAGGCTGGGGGCACAGGCCTGGGGACGTGGACCGGGGACGTAGCTTTGGTGTTCTGTCCCACCTTGCCGCTCACCTCTTGCCTCAGCCCCGGCAGGATTTGGCCCTCACGGGGGTCACCCTGCTGCCTGCCAGGGATTCGCCCCGGACGGAGGGGACCACCAAAGCCCGCGATCTGCCTCAGCTCCTCACCCTTCTGCAGCCACCTTAGAGTGCGAATGGAGGGGGCATCCTGGGGTTATTTTAACTTCTTGGGGGGAAGAAGGGATGGATAGCGTGAACCGTATTTATGTTGCTTATATAGACATTGGGAGGCGTAAGGAACCTACGGTTCAGAATCACCTTGAACTAAATGGCACTTAACTAATACTTCTTGCTGATACCTACCTGCCTTATTGTAGTTTTCATCAGTAGCGCTCAAAGGGGAGCTGGGGAAACTGAGGCAAAGCGGGTCCACAGCCAGCATCACCCAGCAAGGTGTTTGTAGAGCTGGGGTGGAAGGCGAGTGCTCGGATCTCTGAGGCTGCCTGGTGTTGCTGTCCCATCCCCTTTGCTATGGGAATCGCACCGGGTAGCGGTGTGGGCAGGGAGAGAGGAACACTGCAGGGCTGGAGGTGGCTGTGGAGTGGAGTTTGCGCTGCAGGGCTGGGAAATGCAGGGGAGCCGCGAGTGCTGCCTGCACCGCTGTGGGCGGTTCTCGGGTGGTGGTGCGGGGGGGAGAGACTTTTGGTGCTGTGTCCAGAAAGGCTTTCTGAGTAAGATGTTTGTGGTGTTCTGTAGACGTGGAAAAGCTGGTTTCCTGGTAAGGTTTGGGCTTTGGCATGTGTGCTAGGCTGCACATTAAGCAATTTGTGGCAAAATTTTGGAGACTGCAGGATTTTTGCAGCTGTCCCATGTACGCAGCTCTTGCGCGCCAGGAGGTCTGACCCTTGGGGTGGAAACCTATGAGGCGGTGAAGTCCCTGGGAAACTTTGTGCCATCGGCTTCAGTATGGGCAGGATTTCACCCTTGCATTCTGACTCGGATCCATTTGAGAATAACTTTGTTTACATCAGAAGATAAGTGATGTTTGTACTTAGTGATTATAGAATGATTCAGGTGCTGTAAGGACACAAAGGTGACATTTACTTCTGCCTGTATAGTGCTTGTCAGATGAAACCTTTATGTTCAAGATAGCAAATAAATCTCCCAAATTAAAAAAAAAAAAAACCAAACAAAACACAGAATGACCATTGCTTTATTTAATGACACAGCATGTTAAAAGAGAGAACTCTTGGGATTTAATCTCCCTTTCTTCTATTTTGCATTATTGGGTGAGTTCTTAATAGGAATATACTAAATGTCAGCCTCAAAGAGCAGAAAGCACATTGCACAGCAGACACTTAATTCCTTTGCAGATTCGTAAGTAGATAATTATATTTGTACATTCATTTACGGTAGCTGAACAAGTTACTTCAATTATATTTAATAGTATCTTCTTTGACTTTGGCAGTGGTAAGATCATGAGATATGGTTAAGAGTGTGAGGAGACGCACTGTACACTCAGTGCAAGCTGGTGCCTGAACTGCACAGTGGTTAATGGTGAGAATAAATCACAGATGAACCTGGCGCTGCACTGCGGGAAGGCCCTCGATCTAGGTGCTCTGCGTACTGGTAGAAGCGTATAGTGTTACACACGCTGTGTAAAGATTTGGGTCTTCAGGAAAGGGATTTCTCCACATGTACAGAAGAAAAAAAGTCTCTGCTGGTGTAATGGTGCTGTTCACACCCATTCCGCTCTTGCAGCGTGCTGGTAGCCCGCTCCTGGGTGCAACCCACAGAGGACCTCATGCGCAGTCCAGTATGATCAATGCTGTTTTATTAAAGAAAAACTGGTGATGCACGGGAAAGGGGAAGTGTTTGCAGCTGAGAAGGTGAAGAAGCAGTGGGGCAGCTGCGGGCAGGGAGGGAGACGCCCTGGCAGAGCTGACTAGTCTGCCCAATTGCGTTGGCGATCTCTTCTTCATTTTCCATGGGTGCGAAATGCATTACAGTTGGTAGCAGTGAGACTGGCTGGTACACGCGCTTGTTGCTGTCAAAACTCTGATGCTCGTGCAGCTGTTAACCCGTGCAACATTTCAAGCAAGTCCGACTGCAGCTTCACCAAGTTCTCCCCCAGTTTGGCATAGGTGTGAACCTGTAGCTGTGAGCTACCATACAAAATTCTATCTGTTCATGTTCAGGGGTCAGTGATTCATCTAGTTTCAACATAAAATTCACTCACTTGTTCAGCAAGAAAGGAAGCTTGGTGTTGCATCAACAGGGGATTAAGTTCTGACGGCTGGAGCTTGCTTGAACCGCCCTCAGTAGCCTGAGCCACAGTGGGATGCTGGAGAGGAAGGGAGCAGGTTACGCTTTTAACCACAGTGTAAAAACACCAAGCGGGGGGAACAGGCGAGCATTCAGCAGGCAGGGGATCTGGGGTGATAGTGTTTGGAAGTTATCCTGGCACGTGATGGAAAATGTGTGCCCCCAGGTGCGCTGCTCGGGTCGGATGGTTTATCCTAACACGGGACTTGAGTCCAACCTCGCACTCTCCTGGGCAGCCAGGTCATGAGAGCTGCTGCAGGCTTTCAGCAAGCTCTATCTCCAAAGGAATTCAGTTGACTGGGCGGCTGCTGGTGTCACTGGGAGGTTGTCCTAGGCAGGGCACCCAGGGAGAGCAGGCTGGGGCAGGAGGAGCTCCTAGGTGTGGTACAGTCATTGTAGCAACCTCGGTGCTACCAAGTACTTGCACATTGGGAGCATGGGAGAGTTGGATGGGCTGGAGAACCCCATGTTCCTGCTGGGATGGTCCGTGTGCTGCCTTGCAGGGTGCTGTGGAAACTGGTAGGAGATGAGAAGCAATGAGGCTCAGCCCTTGCTAGCCTCAGGATGAGGCTTCCCTTGTGAGAAGGTGTCTTACAGGCACCTCTGCAGTACTTTCCTCCTCTGGGGATGCTAAAATCTGTTCCCACATCATGTCACCATTTAGCTTCTTCCCACTGGGATGCTCAGCAATTTTAATCTCCTAAGGGACTGGAGCCATAAAAAGCCACCTGTGCTCTGGCTTCAAGGGCAGCGTTTCACTTGGATCTGGCGACCAAGAAATCATGAGCTAAAGTTGATATAACAGAGAATCACAAATAGGATGTGGCTTCTTGGATTAGTATGTACTTCAGAGTCATACTTCTGCGTGCAATGGGTTTTCCAGTGAAACCTGCACCTAGGTGACATCTCCCTGGAGGCAAAATCCTTTGAAGAAAATCATCCATCAAGTCTGGCCTTGCTTATTGCTGATGAACTCCAGCATCCATATCTGCAAGCGGCTATTAAAGCTCTCTTCAGCTATCACCCTGCAGTGGTTGTTCTCTGTATTTCTGTGTGAGTTCCTTCACAGAGGGACAACATCAGGGCTGGCACTGGTGCTGACGACGTTGATAGCCCTTGTTTTTATTTGATGCCCTTTGTGGTTGCAGTAGTGGAGACCGAGACTTGCGTAAATGCTTTTGTCTGCAATATCCTTTCCCTATTTAAGAGAAATGAAATTTCTCCTTTGTGGATGGGTTTGCTGAGACTTCAGGGTGTGCTCCCTGAACTTGTGCCCATCACATAAAACAGCAGCAGGAGAAGCTCTGTGTGGAGCCACTTCCTAGGAACCAGTCCTTTGCGCAAGGGTCTGTGTGTTACCTCCCACTCTGGTTGCTGCTGAAATGGCTGAATATTTGTCCCGTGAGTGGAAGTGCCCACAACCCCCCTGCTCAGAGAGCTGTGAATGATTGCAAAGAGCTCGGGCAGGGCAGGAGGGGCTGGAGGAACTGTTCTGCTGGAAGGGGCATGGGGGGCACTTTTAATGAGCTGTGCAAAGAGCTTGTTCCAACAGCTTCTAATGAACTCAATGTCTACAGCCTCTTGGCTTGGTAACAGCTGAGGCAGCCAAATCTGCTAAAAGGAACTCCGAGCAGGCAAATAGGGCCCAATGCCTTCAGAAAACAGACTTGACTTCCTCGGCGGCCATAGAGCAATTTAAAATTAACTTGGACGTAATGAGTCCTCCTGATTAGAACAAGGAGACTTTAAGAACTTCCAGAAGAAAAATGACATTGCTTGCACTCGAAAGCAAAGAGCATGAACGAAGGCATTGTGGGGAAAGGGGGTGATGCCAGTGTGGGCGAGTGGAGTGGTGGGCTGGGAGCGGGGTGTCCTGGGAAGCGGAGGGGAGATGGCTCCTGGGCTGGAGACCACAGCAGGAGCGTGGGCAGGCAAAGAGGTAGCAGTCAGGAGAGCAGCCTGGCAGGTGAAATAAGTGATCGTAGCCTGATTATATATTTCACGCACAAAGTCCATCTCTGCTACGTACATGCTTGGTGATTTAGAAAGGCCAATTTCACAAAACTGGAAGCAATGGTTATTTAAAAGAGATGAGAGGAAGAACTTCAGTGAGAAAAGAGGGGTGATAATTTGAAGTAGGGTGACGATATTTTACCATGGGCACGGTGAGCTTCTGTCTGGAGAGAAGGTAAGCCTGGTGAAGAGCAAGCTGGCACAGAGGGGAAGTGAAAGCAGCAATACTTGTGCAAAAAGGGAAGTTGAGAAGGGTCAATATTGAATGGAAGCTACGAACCATAGAAAACATGAAAAGAGATGTGAAAGAATTGAGGAAGACATCCCTGGGCAGGGTCTTGAGGGTGATGAGCGGTGTTTCAAGTGTGTGGCACAAAAGGAATCTGACCTATGGTAGTCTGTTGCCAGATGGACAATGCAGAAAAGCCATATTCAGTGAAGCATTTTTGTTCCTTACTCAGGAAAGTGCTCATAGTACAGTCCAATATCATAAGTTGTCTGATAATGAAATATTTTTATTATGACAGTAACTAAAGGGAAATTAAAATACTTGCATCCAACCTGGCTACTTTAAAATCTACAGGTTTAGCGAACTTCCATACAAGAATTTGATAAGAGCTACCAGAGGAGTTTTGTGAACCAGTCAACTGACTGCATTTTTATAAGCCCCAGGGTAGATGGAGATCACCAGGAATGCTGACCGCAGGTCAGGCTGATCTGGAGTCCCTCTTGGGAAGTAGATGACAAAAAAGAGCTTGAGATGGCAACATGTAATTAGTTGAACACAGCTACCAGACTGGCTACGCACAGCCAAGAAGGTTAATATGTGTATGGACATGTGAAAGTTGAGCAAGAGCAGTGAGGATCTACGAGGCTGGTACTTGGTGAGGGTGTGACTTTCACCAGAACATCCTTCCAGTCTGGCTTCCATAGCTCAGAAATGGCTTTGGCAAACCGGAGGAGTTGCAGAATTAGTAAAGTACTGGAAAACTTGCCATGTGGTGAAAGGCTGTAGGAGCTGAACCTATTTATTTCAAATAATAAAAAGGCAAGAAGTAACTTGATTGCTACCTTGAAAGCATATAATCACAAGCAGAGTTTGGATAAGGGTGGTCCAGGCTAAGGCATAACAGAGGAGCATATAAAAAGGTGCAGAGGATTGAAGCTGACAGATTCAGGTTATCACAACATAATTTTAACAATTAGGTTAATTAATCATAGGAGCAGTTTACTAAACTTGTGGTGGGTCACCATCACTGAAAATGTTTCTTTTTTTCTAATCAAATGTGGTGGATCTATCTTAAAAACAAAACCAAACCCTGATGCTGAAATGGAGATTCAAAAAGAGAGCTCTGTTAACCTCATGCACGGTGTCAAATCATCACACTGTGTTGTTTTAGTTTCACAGTCCATGAATGTTTGAAGATGTAGGATCTATTGCTGCATTCAAGAGAAAGCGTGAGCCTCAGACCTCTGAGCCAGGGAAGATTTTCTCTAAGATGCCCAGTCCATTTTTGTCATTAGCTTCCTATGTGATCTTGGTCAGTTTGCCCACTTTCTCTGAGCTTCAGCTGTCCCATTTGTAAAATAGAGAAAATTATTCTGGTTTTCTGCCAACTACAAAATACTTCAAGAAGTTTAAATAGAAGTGTTTAATAAGCTTTATGTCTTTTTAGCAAAACTCCAGAGCAAAATATCTTCCCTGAAGCTATTAACAGCTTGTGCCCCTGTGTTACCGGCCCCTTTCTAGCCACTCTGCAAATACCCAGTGGGAGCAAAACAACTCTGCTGGCAGGAAGGCTGGTAAACAGGGCTTGGTTTATGTCCAGATTACATAATGTTTGCAAGAGCTGAGTTAGTAAAAATCAGATTCACATATCCATCCCACTGGAGAACAGGCAGTGTGAGCGAGACGGCCAGTAGCACCGTCACAGCTGCAAAGCGAGAGCAGTTTGCGAGCGAGCTGCTAAAAGCCACCGGTGCTTTTTTGTACTGAGTAGTTCTGAATATTGCAAATAGGATGTTCCTTTGTGGTAGCAGTGGTTTAAAAGGGGTTTAAAAGCTCCAGTTTAGCCCAAATATCTCTTGGTATGACGGAGAAAACCCCAAACTTGGCAGTGCCAAGGTATGGCTTCTTTGAGCGCTGGGTCTGTCTGGTGGGGAGGCTGCGGGCGCTGGGCAGGTGGCACTGTGCTGCCCAAGAGCTGCCTGAGGCTGCTGGAGAACAAGGTCCAGCTGAAGCTCCTGATGTCCCCTTTCAGGTTGGCACTGGGGACTCATATGTGCCCGTGCCTCGGTGCTATGCCTGGGTGAGCCAGTTTGCCTTATCTGACCCACATTCCCTGCCAGCACCTCCTTTCTGTCAAGCACCTCATCTGCCCTTCTAGGAGACCTCCTGCTCCCTCCAGCTCTCCTGCCCATGGGAGACTACCTCGTGGCTTGGCTTCCTCTGCCGTAGCTGAGCAGGTCCCCCAGTGTGGAAAATCCCCAGTGCTTTCAGTGCAGCGAAGACGGGATCTGTGTTTGGAGGGGCAGAGGTCATTCACAAGGCTCTTGAGCAACAGGAAGGAGAGCTACGGCAGTCCAGAGCCATCCAGCGCTTCCCTGGAAATCATTAAATGGTTATAAAATTAACCCAATCACAAGACCCATTTTAAAGTTCCTATGTGCTACCATTTTTCCCCTGAACTTTGATAGACTCATTTTGAAAAAAATAAAAAGAAAGCCGCAGGGAGGTGAGAGAAGCAGAAGGAGCCTGACAGTGACACAGCAGAGGGAGCGAAGGATAAAGATCATGTGGGGGTGATGGTGCTGCACACAACAGTGGATGCAGCCCAGACTGTCGCTGTGCAGCCGTGCCCATCTCCCTAGAAGACCGTTTTCCTGACATTTGTTAGCATATATTGTTTGCATACTAACCAAACTTGCTGGGCACCGAGAGCATTAATTAATTAACATTTGCAAGATATCTGGAAACCAAAAACCTTTAAATTTTGTATAGAGTTTGGTTCAATTTTATTAACGGTTTTAAATTTTTTTATTCTGGGGAGTGCTTGCTCCAAATCTAAGTTATTCTGAAGTGGTCTTGTTCCTTTTTAGTTCAATGAAGGTCCTATCTTTAGTGAAAAACTTGTTTAACATGGGTGCAATTTGTCCTCTTCTGGGGTAGAATAAATTGGATAAACAATACTATAGCTTTCTTTTTCAAGTGGTTTGCTGTAGATCGATATAGGTTTCAAAATTTTGGGAAAACCCTCCAAACAGCAGTTCTTTCTGCCCTGTTTCAGTTTTACTCCTCGGCTTTTGATCTTGCAATGAAGATTAGTTATTAGATTCAGGCTGTGTTTCATTGCAATGTTTTTCAGAACATTCTCCATACACCAGAGAATAAATATCCCTTACTTATAATTAGTTTTCTAAATAGTACTTCAACTATTTTATCAGGTCAATTGAAGCCTTCACTGATATGCTCTTATATCAAGGCATTGTTAAATATTTTCAGTTGCTCTACCCCTGTAAGAGACAAAGTGTCTTTATGTTGCAGTTGACTTTGGTGCAACTTTCCCTGCAGAAAACTGAAGAATACCTTGCCAGCGGGAGAAAAAAAATTATTTATACGGCCTTTAGAGATCATGGGCAAAAGGGCTTAATGAGAGCAAAGCTATTTCTTTGGTGTATAAAAAGAACCAGAGTAAAGAGAAATTATCAGTTGCCACGGGAATGAAATCACTAATCTAGTGTGCAAACATTTTAAAACGTGATTCTTTATTTTTTCAAAATTCAGCACCGCCAGGTTTGTTGCTCTGGTCCTGCTGGTTTGGAGGAAGCGAAGCCATGGGGAGCTCATGGGAAATGCCAGGTGCCAGGGCTGAGCCCTGGGAACATAAAAGGTTTTACTTTACGCTATCTCATATGTCATTTTACTGGGATCTAAATTTAGGACTGGCAGTGGTCTTTAAATCCAGATCTTGGGAACTTCACATGAAGTGTTGGCTCCGCTGAGATTATGTATTAAAAAAAATCAAAGCAAATTATTCTCAGTTCTGCGGTATTTGCATCTCCACGTGCACTGACGCACTGGAGCTTTACTAGCAGAACTGCTCGTGAAATGCGAAGCCTGAGTGCTAAAAGCAAATCGGAGATTCTGTCATTCTTGCCACTTTTTTTTTTTTCAAACACTCACTACAGATGTACTGAATGATAAATCCTTATCGGTTTCAATTCACTCGGCTTTACGCACCCAGCTGGGTGTCAGGGTAGATTCTGCTCTTTGGCTTTCTCAGTAACCATGGTTATTTTTTATCCCCAGTTTGTGGGTGTGTTACTGGGCTGGTGTCTGCTCTAGGGGCTTGGGGATGACCACATCCGGCTAATGCCTGAAGTGAATTTTTTTTGCAGGTAGCCAGGCAGGTTGTGGCTCCACCGCACCTGCTCTGGTGCCTGGCTGCACGCTCAAATGCTGCAGCTGAGACCACGTTATCCCCAAAACGCAGCTCCGCACGGTTCCCGACCCAGCCACGGCAGGGAGCAGAGCCGTCGTCTCCCTTGCAAAAAAGCCCCAGCAAGCCCAGCCCTGGGTGCAGGGGAGGAAGGCCCAGGCAGAGGGACAGAGGTGCCTTTGAGCAACGATTCAACCTGTTCAAGAAGCTGGAAAAGAGCGGTAAAATAAATAGCTCTGTGGCTTCCAAATGACTCTCGGCAGTTATTTATAGCGCTGCGGGCACTCTGCCCTGTGGTCGCTGACAATATCCCCGTTCAGCCCCGCCGTGACCAAGCCCAGCTCTGTGCTGGGCTCCCCCCTGCCCCCCCCGGGGCTCTCCTCTCCTGGGCTTGGAGCCGTTCGGACTTCTTTCCGTCACTCATCATTTCGGCTGTGGCTGTCAGGACAAATGGCGTTGGTCTAGTTTGTGCCTCCTGGGCGGATGAATGAATTCACGCCGCGGCGCGGGGGCACTGGGTTTCTGCCAGCCTTGGCCGAGGCTGGGGCGATGCTGGGCATGGGCGAGCTCCCTGCCCTCAGGAAGTGGCGTGACACCAGGGCGCTTGATTTACTGATTTCCGTAGGGACTGGGATGGGTTGCCATGGAATGGTTTCTCACAGATCTCTTGGGAGACTCTGATCCAAGAAAAGGAACCTTTCTGTGTGCCTCCTATTGCAAATGCGGGGACTCGATACATCCATCTCTCAAAGCTGTTTTTCCATAGCCATGCAAAGCACGGTCTGTGGAAGTTGGAGAGAAAGCACAAACATTAAGTGTAGCAGGGTCAGATATTGGGACACCTGAGGGTGTTAGCAGCAGTGCCTGCTGAGGATTAGCACCCTAATTCAACGTGCTGGGACAGGTCCTATTCTCCAGAGCTTCCTTGGTTGATGACCCAGTGCACTGCCACCCTGCAGCACAAAGGAAGCTCAGGCAATCGAGGAGGATTTGGGTTTTCATGTGGTCTCAGAGGATCGGTGTCAGTCCTGAACCCCTACACAATGTAGGGGGGGAGATGTTGCACTTGGTGGAAATGATTTGGGAGAAATACTGTATCCCTGAGGGAGTAATTGGTGCGTTTTGCTTGTCTAAGTGCCTCCAAGTGAAAAGATGTCTCTGTAATGCCACGTCTTACTTTTCCTCTCTCCTCCTTTTTCAGGAAGGAAGATGTCTCTATGTGATCCTGCTGATGGCCCTGTATTGGTGCACGGAGGCGCTGCCCTTGGCCGTGACGGCTCTGCTGCCCATCGTCCTCTTTCCCTTCTTGGGGATCCTCCCATCTAACAAAGTTTGCCCACAATATTTTTTAGACACCAATTTCCTCTTCCTCAGTGGTTTAATCATGGCCTCGGCCATTGAGGAGTGGAATTTACACCGCAGGATTGCGCTCCGGGTCCTCATGTTGGTGGGAGTCCAGCCAGCCAGGTGACTACGGGAGCAGGGGGATCTCCATGGGGAACATGAACTACAGGCGCTTGGGAAGCAGCTCTGCCCTGGTGGGCTGTGATGCGAGTGTCTCCCATACCAGGGGGCTGCCCACACCCCCTTTTCTCCAGCTTATTGAGTTTATTCAGCTGTTTGCCTTTGCTCAGAGGCCAGCGGAGCACAAGGAGACTCATTTGGTTCAGCCCCATATTTGTGCTCCATCCAGTTACAGGATAGTCACAGAAGTTCTTTTTGCTTAGTTTTGCTTTATCCCTGCACATAAGTGTTCTTCCTATAGCTATAATATATATCAGAGAACTTGCCAAACTGAAGAAATTCAGCTTTTCCTTTTTTCTCTCTTCCAGACTAATTTTAGGGATGATGTTGACAACGTCTTTCCTGTCCATGTGGTTAAGTAATACTGCCTCCACTGCTATGATGCTTCCAATTGCAAATGCAATTTTAAAAAGCCTCTTTGGGGAGAAAGACACATCTAAGGATATGAACAGGGAAAATGAAGAAAACCAAGGTAATTGAGACAGGGCAGTAGTATAAGCCAGCTGAGGTCTGTCCGGCTGCCATCAAATATGGCCCATTTCATTCACTTCACTGGCACAAGTACCAGGTTTCTTAGCTGCAGCTTGGTCTCAGTGCTGGCCCCATTTTAATACACACTTTATTACCGTGATGGAAAAGTATTGGCATAAAACTCCCATTTATCCTGCCCCTTCCTCATGTCATGCAGGAGGCAATGCTTATGAGTTGTCTGGACAAACCAAGAAGTGGTGATGCCCAGCCAACCTGCTCCATAAACCTGCTGCTGGCCCAAGTTAAAGTCCAGCTCTGTGGGCACGGTGGTGATGGGATTCATAGGGACGGCTTGCTGCGGGGATAGCCAGAGCCAGGGAGGGCTGCAGAGAGTAACACCTGGGCAGATGAGTGCTACGTAACGATGCGTTGCTGCAGGGGCAGGCAAGGGACTGGCCAGGCAGCGAGAGCAGGACGAGGGTGAGGACAAGGCCCCTCCGTGGCAGCACACAGGCCTGCCGTGTGCTTGTGGACAGGCCGGTTCTCCTCTCGTTTTCCTGTTTGTACCCCCAGGAAACTGGAGCCTGAGCTGGAGGAGAAAGGAAGGATGAAAGGGAAGGCCGGCAGATTAAATACCTATTTATAAAGTGCTTTGTGATTTCCCAGCTTGATGCTGCTGCTTGGTGTTGTTCCTGAGCAGGTCATGGACAGGCTGGATCAGGAGTATGCAGTCAGATAAGGTCTTCCTGCAGCCCTTTCTTCACAAGTCATTTACCTGGAGTTTGGGCTTCTGGCAGACAGTGGTGGGAAACAGCAGAACAGAAATGAAGTCATGAAGTCCCCTTTGCAGCTATTGCTGATAGTTGAAGCAGTAGTCACGGCTTCTCTTTCTTGCACTAATTGGTAATTCTTCTGCCCCTGTGATTTAAAAGCAATGGCTTTTTCATTCCTGCTGAGTCATAAGGCAGAAAAATGACTCCCCAGAAGAAGACTCAAATGTGTGCATACTCTAATAAAGATATAATTAATCATTCATCATTAATGTCTAGCAATCATGAGATATTTGCGCTCCAGGTGGCTTTATCACATTTGCTTTATGAATTTTTGACCATTGACATCTATTAAAATCAACACCACTGACCTTCTTGCTATAATTTCTTATTCTGTAGAAGCATTGTGTTTTGTTAGTCTGCTTTTAACCTTCTTGACCCCAACCTCTGAAATGATTTGACTGTGTAGTTGTGACTGTAAATACAGTAGAGTTTGGGAACACATAAAATCAAGACCCCTGTTGTCCTAGATATTGGCAAGCACAAAATGAATGTCCTTGGCTCACAACGCTTACAGTGGTGAGAGAAGCCAAAAAAGGCAAAGGGAGAGGCAATGCAAGTAGAAGAATGAATAAACTGATGCTTTGCAAATATCATGTGATGGCGTGATGATGTATTTTTCTTTGGAGGTAGAAGCTTATAGAAGTAATAAATACAAGCGAAGGAAGAGTCATCTGTAAAATGTACAACATCAAAATGCAGATTTTCTTGTAGACTTCTTGTTTGAACTTTAGTGTCCCAAAGTAGACTCATCCTTCTCTGTAATGTTTCTGACTGGATGAGAAAAACAGAGTTCCTTGAAGGAAGCCCTAAACCTGAAGTCAGACAAAAGCAACGAATCTGATGTTACACCTAGGAGTGGAGACGTGAAGGTCAACTTTCTGCAGAGGGTTCCTGTCTGTCAGGTGTCATCTGCAGTCAGGGCTGGCTGCACATCTCCAATGGGGCTGTTGCAGTTAATTTTTTCACAGACCTGATGAAACCTGACAATGTAAAGAAACATGCATTTGAGAAAAAGGTATCCTCATTCCATAGTTTACTTGATTTTTGTAATCTAACTGAATTGTAATCTGTGTTCCAAAAAAAGACCCGCAGATTTATTTGAGAAGGGGACTGTATGTGGAAGCAAAGTTTTACAGTGGCATATGATAAGGTCAGTTTGAAATCTGCCTGGGTATACTTTAATAACACTCCAGTAGTGTCCAGGAGGCTAAAAAATACTTGGGTGGCTAAAAAAAAAATTACAAATATATTAAAGAACATGTAGCATGTAAAAGCATTTGATTTTCTGAAGAATTTCAACAAGGGTATGAAACCAGCTTTGTGAAGGGCTTTGCTTACACACAGTGCCAGAATTAAAGTGATGTGGCTGATCAGTTGGTCACACTTTTTTGCTAGTGAGAGAACCTCAAGGTTGCAATCACTTATGCTCAACCACGTGGGCAGCACGTTATAGGTCAGTAAGTATTTGCTTGCTTGTGTCCTTGATGGCTAAAATTCAATGTCGTTTTTTGTTCATTTTGATGCTATTGGCTACTGATGCAAAAATGTGGTTAGATGACCTTTGGTGGCTGAAGTCCCATCTGGTTCTGGTTGATCGAAGTAGGGTTATAAACTGAACGCCAACAAGCTTTTTTCAACTTCCAGAATTTTCCTTTTGGAGGTGGGTTATTGATCCCCTACAATTCTGTCTGACATCTCCAGCATTAGGTGTGTGACAAGCTGGAAACTGCTGTGCTAGTGAGCCCGACCATCTCTCCTGCTCTCTGCCCACTAACCCATCATTAGCAATATTTCATTTCTTTGAGCAGCTTTAATATCTCCAGGTAAAAAAATCACAAGAAAATATTTCTATCCTCTTTTTCCTGCATAGGCAGTATCTTCTGCAAATTGAAGATAAACTGCAGTTAGTGCTTGAGGTGTTCCGCTGGGTTGCGAAATGATGGAAATGATGACTCTAAGGGGGCAAGTGGGAAATGTGCATTTTTTGGACACCACTGCCTGGTTTGGCTGCCTAACCCCAGCCTGTGCTGACAGGGTATGGCCCCAAAGCTGCTGCCTGCACCCCTCAGTGGGTGGAAATATTACTTCTCAGGCCTTTACAACGTTTTAGAAACAATAAAAAAGTCATTATCTAGGACAAACCTTTCTGCCTTTAAGCCATATGAGGTATTTGGGTGACATGGCTGCTGAATCCTTCTCATGCTGCTCCGTGAGAGATGTATGTGTACAGCCAGGTTCTACCTCAGTGGTCTTTGGCCTCTTCTGACTTACAGACCTATAACAATTTTCAACTCCTTTTTACAAGTTTCATAGGAAAAGTTTGCTCTGCAGCAACTCTGGCTTTCCTTTGCATGGTTGCCTTTTGCAAACCTTCCTTGAGAGGTAAATCACAGGTGGTCCTCACAAGATGGGATGGGAGTTTGGGCTTAGAAGAGAAAAAAATTGAAAAATGTTAAGAGGTAGAATGAAATATGTGTCTTTGCAGAGCCAGCACTTTAGGTTTGAATGGGACGGCAGTGGTAAGAGGCCTTGGGCTAAATGCGTTGGGTGATCAACAGTCAACTATGGGTTAATGTTTGTCCTTCTAATTACATCCCTCCGTTGCAGCATTGTTGGGATGAAAGCTCAGCATGTGTGCGTCCAAGCCAATTAACTCCAATTCAGTAAATTAGTGATGTGTAAAACATGACATTTAAAAAATCCTTGGTTCACTGAGCTGAAACAAGCTCGGTGTCTTCGGTGTACATGTGAGTGAGTCCAGAGACTTTGACCACTGGCTACTCTCCATGCACTGCTTTTTGTCTGTAGTGCATATATGGGTAGAAGAGGATGATGTTTCGGCCTGAGGAGGGGTGCAAGGAAATTTGGGGACTGCTGGGGTGGCAGTACTAGCCATTGGTCTCTGTGGACAGTGGTCTGCAGAGCCTGGGAAGGTGCAGGGACACAGGCCTCTGGACCCAAACCCATGCAAATAGCCCAAAGAAAGGCAGCAGAGCTGGCAGTGACGGGGAAGGGCCACCTGGGCTGAAGGTGCTCACAACTCACAAGTGCTCCAGTCCTGAGGAGGAATATGGAAAATGGGGTTTAATAGCACACCTCTACTCTCAATCTCAGGAGGTCAAGCCATGAGCCAGGACTACAAATGCCACGAGCCTTAGTGTAAGATCTGGTAAAAAAAGAGTGATTGTATCGCATTTCTGTCTTTTGATTTCTGAATTCTCCCATATGTATGTGTGTGGTAGAGTGGTGTGCACCTCCCAGTTTGCTGCCAAAGAGAACATTGGTCATTCCGGTCAAAATACACCCTTTCCTCAAGTGCTCCTGAGTCCTGCTTGTGTTCCCTGTGGCTGGTGGTAAGGAGGACAGTGAGGCAGAACCCATGCAAAATATGCAGGAGGGTCCCTGGGAATTGGGTATGCAACAGAATCCTCCTGGGTGGCCCTAAACTTGTGTCAGGGACCGGTTGCTCAGCCTGCAGGGTCTGTCATTTATGGAGGGGCTGATGGGCTTGGGAATGGTCCTTGCTGTCGGGGTGGATTTCAGAGGACCTGGTACGAAGCCTAATCCCCAGGTGTGCCCCACTCTCATCTTTAAAGAGCGAACTACAGCTTTATGGTGACTTTGCGCTAGGTGTCTGCAGGGGGTAAAATTCTCATCCCTTGGGAACGGAGCTCCGTGATAGGGAGTGCTCCTGCTGTACCTTGAGGAATGTGCCTTACAGATACATCAGGCCCAACAGTTTTTCTTCCTAAGAATGAGCTAGGATTAACCCTCCCCCCAAAAAACCCTCCCCAAACCCATGACTTGATAAGGGACACCCTGGAACTGCTGGTCATGTTAGAATATCCCAGAGCCCGACCAGTGGCAGAAGTAGTAAAAGGACTGAGTGCCTCTGGGTGTTGGAGGAGAAGCTGGGTGCTGCAGTGGGACTGGAGTGGTGGCAGGAGGAGATGGGCTTGGTCATGCCTGCCAGGTGCTCCTGACCCCGTCCCCTTGACGTGAGCTCACCCTTCATTTGCACAGCCCCTCCTGTGTAAATAGCAGTTGTTTGCTCCATTCCTCTGTTTGGTTCAAGGAGAATTTTCTAGATGCTTTGAACTGTTTTAAAGTCCTCATCTTTCTTTTTCAGCATCTTTACAGCAGAATAAACTTTACACTGTACCAACTGAGATGCAGTTTCTGGCAAGTACTGAGGAGTAAGTTAACTATAAAGTTTGTATTAGAGAGTTGAGAGAGAGAATTATCCCCTGAGCTAGACCAAGTTTTAGGAATTTGAAATTCAATCACTGAAATGTTTTGATTATACCAAACATCCCAATCACTAGCAGCCCAATGACAGAAACTGTCCTCCGTGTGTCCAGCACTCCTCTGCGTGTCCAAATCATTGCAGAGATTTTCCAGTCACTCTGAAATGGTAGCCAGAGGTGTCTCCTGCTGGGGAATTGTGCCTTTTTTTTCTCAGGAACATCATATGTGTGAAGCTGGTGATGTAAAACCCACCAGGATTTACACACTGGTGATGGTCCTGCTTTGATAACAATGATGGGAAGGAAGCATCTTTTCAGTAACAGATGTTTCTTTCCTCTCGGTGCTATCAAATGTTTCTTGTGTTGTTTTTTTTTTTTCCTTTTAGCAGTCCTGTGGGCCTTATGTTAAGTGTTACAAGTTGCTGAGGGGCTGGGCAAGGCACGTGCACCCTCAGTGCCTACGGATGGGTGCTGAGGGTGCTCTGCCCTCTGCAAGGCTGCCGGTCCCATGTGGTAGTTCACTGAGCAGACCCCTCTGCTGCACTGAGCTGCTAAGGTGTCCTTGAGGACAGTGTTAGCTTGGATTTCTAAAACCTGGGAATTTCCTTCTGTCAAGGCTCTGAAGTGGTTGTGCAGTATTTAAACCAGGGCTTTCACCAGATTCTCTTTTGGACTATTTTAAAGCAAAGATCTGACGGAGGAGAAGGAGGTTGCCAGTGATGCTCTCTCAGACTTAAAGAAGGAGGAGGAATACAAAACAAATATATGGAAAGGTTTCCTCATCTCAATCCCATACGCGGCCAGCATCGGAGGTACAGCAACGCTGACGGGAACTGCACCAAACCTCATCCTTCTGGGACAGCTGAAGAGGTATGGGAGGCCATCCCAGAAAATCCTGTAAATCCTGGGAACCAGAGATGTGTTCTTCATCCCTGTAGGAAATTCCCTTCTGTGCCGAGAACTAGTTGGGAAAATTCATGCCCTTCCAGAACATATTGGGAAACTGAACAGATGAAAGCAGGGTGGTTGCATCAGTCTTGGCTGTAATAAGTGGGTTTCCAGCATACCCAGCCAGGCTGTCAGCCGAACCCATGCATATATGTTTCACCTTACTGATGCCCTTAATCCCATTGAATTTAATGGGGCTTCACTACACACTTAGAATTAACCTGGTAACTGTTCTGATGAAACAAGCTGTGTTGTGTTTTGTGAGCAATTATATCTACTGCTGTATGGTAGAAAGGAAAATAAAGTACCCGCTAATTCTGGCCTGTTTTCTTAGACATAAAAGATGCCTTCTATGTGCATAGGAACAGAGATTTGTGCCATTCTAAGTGCCTGCAGGTATTTCTTTACTGGCGTCTATAAGTAGTGTGTTCAGGCTCTCCCAGGCATGTTCAACATCCCTATGAGGTTCATGTTCAGCCTCCCAGCAGTTACTGTAGCAGGGTTTAATCCTGGGTGTTCAGGAGTATCCATCTGGAGAGATTTTCAGATCTTCCCATGAAAGCTTGCACAGCTGGGCTGGGTGAGCTGCGGGTGGCAGGGTGGCCGGGGGAGGTTGTCCCAACACAACCCTCCCCAAATCTCCTAGTGCCCAGGTAACTGCTAATGCACACAGGGGAATAGGTTTTAAATGCAGACTGGCAAGTTTGTGGGACATTTTGCTGCTGATTTCAGATGTTTGTTTACCCGTAAATTGAAGGGTTGTTTTCCCTTCTTGCATTAACTTGATTTTTCCCATTTGCTTAGTTATTTTCCAGAATGTGATGTGGTGAACTTTGGTTCTTGGTTTATGTTTGCATTTCCTTTAATGCTGATTTTTCTTCTCCTGGGATGGCTATGGATCTCCATCCTGTATGGAGGAATTAACCTGAGGTATGTTTATATTCACTATACGTATACATAGTCTGGTTATACCAGCATTGTGAAATACATGTTCATCACAATTCTCATACTAAATCTACTGATATCATCTCCTTGACAGTGGGGGGTTTCATAACTAACTTCAGGGTGGTCCTGCTATAGCAAGTCATCTATTTTTACAAAGCTGATATGCAACAGGAAGGTTTTAAAGGTATCTCATAGTTACATATACTTTATCTAACTGAAATACATATGTGTACAGAGTCTGTGATATATATTCATTCATTTAAATATACAATTTTTAAAGGCTGTTTTACTGCCCAACCTGGGCCTGTGGAGGTCAGTGACAGATTTTAATTGACAGAAGGGAAAGCAGGATCAAACTTTGAAGACCAGCATGAAATCATGGTTTCCTTGGAATTGGTAGCAAAAATCTCCTAGAACATAAAAGAGCCAGGATTTGTTCCTGGGGCAGAAACTGGGGCTGGGAACAGATTACTTCACAACAGGGTTTAATTTTACAACAACGTGTTAATCTGTAACTGAGAATAACATGTTTTTTCGGTAAGTCTTTGCTGGATATGTGCAACCCCTAGTGTACACTACTTAAGACGGTTGTAACATTGCCATGCTGGTTCATTCGGAGCCCTTTCTCTCCCTGTATACTCTCATATGTGATAGTAACAAACTCACAGTCCTGCTTCCTCCAGGGACCGTGCAGAATTTCTAGTATTTAGAAAAGTCTTTAATTGTTATTTTGAGTTAAAAATGCAAATAGAAGAGGGGAAAAAAAGAGAACAGGTGTCCAAATATTTACATTGTCATAGAGACAGGAAAAAATCAATGGGAAAGTTTCAATCCTGAAAATGCCAAACGCTGGTCCTTAAATTGCTCGTGGGGCTTCACAGGAGGCTCTGCGTGCTGCTGTGGGATGTTCTGCTGGCTCGCAGCCGCTTAGACGCGCGCTGCTCTGCATCGCGTGCCCGGGGCTTGTGCGATGCGGAGCCTGAATTCCGGGGTCCTATGGTGAGGGTTGGGGCACAGCCCCGGCGCCCTGCCGGCACAGCCCCCAATGATCAGGTGAGGGAAGAGGTAGCTGTGCTGGCCAAAGCCCCTGGTGAAATGCAGAATTGCTCTTGTGCTTGGGGAACGTGATGCTTTTTGTTTTGCTTGGCTCGTCTCTGTCAGCACAAAGCCCGGCTTTATTGAGATAGCTGGGCCAGTGCAGATACCAGTATTCCCCAGTGGCGAGGTGCCTCGGAAGAGACATTGCAAAGCTGCACAAGTACAGCTGAGGTTCTGCAGGACTCTGTTGGGCTGCTTTGACTGTAACGACTCGGGGATAGTGGCTGGACACTCTATGTGGCCAAGTCCTTGGTGTCTGCAGACAGGACAGGCAGATGGACGTTGCTCCAGTAGCAGGTTGGCTTTGCTTGAATCCAAAAGACATTAAAAGGCTTAGGTGTAGGCTGGTTGAGCTGAGCTGATGCTGTGATCAATAACACCCCCCCAAAAAGAAAAAGAAGTTAAAGGGCCAAGTATACCTATTAGAGGTTCAGGAATTTCTGAATGATCAACCATTCATCCACGCAGAAGATCCAGCCACGATATCCCTTTGCAACGGTGAATGAATTAAGGAAGCACAGGCACCACGGGGCCGGATGGATGCAACTGATGCAGAAAGCTGGGTTTAATCAAGGTCACAGGCAGGGTTAGAAACTGGGTTCAGCGGCATGGGATGTGATGGGAGATGAGGTGTGAGATATGAATATATCATTTGTATGCTCATACTACAAAGGATCAAACGGTGTTTGCGGTCAGTGTGGCTGGGCTAAGAGGCTTAGCCAGGAGCACATTAACATTCCTGGCCGGTTAGAAATTCCTCACATTTTTGTTGATCCTCAGCAGCATCCTGGGAGCACCCAGGAAATTGCAAGTGACTTGAGAAGTGAAGGGACAGATTCATTTTCCGTGTCACCCTCTTCCTTGTCGTTCTGCCCAAGTAGGTATCTGCTAGAGATGAGGAAATCCTGCAAAGTTGGGACTTTCTTCTGGCAATCAGAGCCCATGCTGGAGGAAACCGTTCAGAATATAAATGAGAGGAAACTTCCTAACCTCTGCAGGGTCTCCTTCGTATGAATGCAGAGAGAAAGGATATATAAAATAGGGCCTTATTACCTGTATCTGCACCAGAGACCTTCACCATCAGTCTTCATGATCTGAAGATAACGCAAACGGAGCCACCAGAGATGTGCAGCTCTTTTGAAACTTGCAGTGCAGTCACTGAAGGAGGGCATCGTGTGTGCATATGCTGCGTTACTAAATGCAGCATTTTCTATGTGTTGGTTCTGTTAGAGGCATGTAAAGGTATAACTGTGTTTCTTGGCAGGGGCTGGAGAACAAAAAAATCAAATATAAGAGCGGATGCAGAAGCCCGAGCCAGAGAAGTGATAAAGGAAGACTATCAGAAACTGGGTCCAACAAAGTGAGTCATCAAGTCGGGACTGAAATGAAAAAGAAATCAAGTAGGTTAGAAATGTCCTGTCTTAAGAGTGGAGAACTGGGGGAAATGGAGTTTTTTAGAAGAAAATGAAATGGATGTTTCCACTCAGAGTGTTTGTAACCTGCTGAAGTTTGCTTTTTGCATGCTCTAGCCTCTCCACCTTCACTAACAGGAATAATTGCAAATAGCAGCTTGTACTCAAATCTTCTCAAGAACAAAGTTCGTATTATAGAGTGAATTCATGCTGGGTTGTTTAATTACTGTTTGTGATTTTTCTACTCCAGGGACAAAAACAATCCTGTGTATATTGTGTACTAACTAACACAGGCTGAATTTTGAAGGTTTGTGTGTACTTGTTGTGCGAAGCAGGAAGCATTTGCTGAGCAGGCTGATGAATCACATGATAGATATGAATCATATGGATTGTGGATATACTTTAAGAAAGCTTAATAGCTGCTCAGAGGAAGTATATGGAAAGAAGTCAGATCCATGTGATGGAATACATGATTTTTTTCTGAATAACTCCTTCAACTGTATTAGGTGAAGAAAGAACAAGACTGTTTTAGCTTCTTATTGTAGCTTCTCAAAGGTCTTGTCTTCTGGAAAAAGCTTGGTGCAAATTGCAGTGATGGGGATCGTATTTTGGAGAAAGGAACCAGCAGAAAGAAACATGAGTTTTAGACTTATGAAAAATGCCAAAAAAGAGGGAAGCAGGAAAAGCTGAGTGTCTCCAAGAATCAAACCCTAGGTATGTCCAACCAGACACAGGTATTCTGGGCAACTAGGGCTAGTGAAGGTTTTTGAAATTGTAGGTCTTAACCTTAAATGGTCTGTGTTTCTCCATCTGTAAAATAGTATTTTCACGGCAATGCTGTGAAGATTCAGTGATGTTTGTGTCATGCTATCGACATTGTAATTATTGCTGTTGTGTGGAAAATAGAGTGGTTCTTCAAAGACAATTGTCTGTGCCTGTGCTGTAAATGAAAGAAATTGGTTTATTTGTTCCATTCAGTACATTATCGAGCAGCCTGCAAAATGTCTCTGAAAGAATCAAAGTCCCACTTTGAGGTCTAGGAGTGAGAAAGTCCATTAAGCTGTGCTCTACCAATTTGATTAGCAACCCCATAACTTAAAATCAATGCAAGTGGCCTCTTCCCAATGGTTTAAATGCCCTTCCTTGTGCTTGGAGAGATTTTAAACAGTGTTTTGAGGCATTGTCTTGGTTAAATCTTTATTCCACTAGATACTTAGCGAATGATATTGCCATTTACCCTGCTGTTTGTCATGTGTCTAATGGATACTGTTTAGGTTTTGACCTTGAAGAAGTTTGTTCCTGCTGTCTCATATATGATTTGAATCTCAGCTATCCTTTTACATTGCTTGAACTGGAGTGAAATCATCCCTAGCTGACCGTGCCTTAGGGACATCCCGGAGGGCAGCGGTAAGAGGAATGACCATGAGAAGTTGCTTGGCCCTTCCTCTCTGCCACACCCAGAGGCTCAGCCTTGCATACACCTTTTGTGACATCTGGGCATTCCTGATGCCCATCTTGCCTCTCCTTAATGTTTTCCAATAGGAGATAATTCCTGGCAAATACCAATATTTGTAAATAGATTTACAATCTATTCCAATGTTGCACTGTAGTTATTTTTAGAAAACCAGCCTAACTTCTCACCCAAGCTTCTGCAGCCTGAGCTCAATACTTGTGCTAGCTTGGATCCACCCCTTTAGCACATCAGCATTTTAACTGCATTTCTTTTCGTTTTAGGTTTGCAGAACAGGCAATTTTCTTCTTCTTCTGCATGTTTGCAATCATGCTTTTCTCCAGGGATCCCAAATTCATTCCAGGTTGGGCAAGCTTGTTTGCACCAGGGTAAGATTTTATTTTAATTCCACTGTCACATTTTTCAATAGCATTTCCAAGTCTTTGAGATTCCTGGGTTTCTGACTGTATTGCTTAACCCTCAGGTTTCCTGGAATAAATTAAGCTGAGCTGCAAGTAGCAGAGCCAGCTTTATTGCTTCTGTCTCCCAGAGGAAGTACATGAAGCCTGGTGGGAAGTTGGCATGTGTCTATCTGAGGCCATCCCTAGGGTTTTAATGTTGGGAATGCTGTTTATAGGTACATTTACAGTGAAATACTGAATTCTTTATGCAATCCACTGATTTCACTGGAGGTCTGGAGACTGGAGAGAGATGGCAGGAGCTGACCCCAAGTGCTATCCTGTCTGTTTAGCAAGTTTGTCTCCCCTGTGACATCCATACCTTGGGAAGATGAACGGATATAGCAGTTGGGCAATGCTATCAGAGAGGGTGTTGTTATTTCTTAACAGAAGAGACCTTCATAGTTTTTGTAAAATAAAGCCCTAGCTTAATAAATCATTCCTTAATAGAACAAAGTAGTTATGGACTTTTTCCTCATTAGTTAATAGCTCCTTACAGTCAAACCCATGCTTAAGCTCTTTACTGGATGGAACCTGCCTTTCACCTTAGTCTGAGCATTTTGCAAAGAGCTCATAGAAATAAGATGGTCTGGGCTCTGCCTGTCTTCCTCCCTGCAATGAGCTGAGGAAACTTGTCCTCACAGCCCCTCATGGACTGACCACGACTCCACAATCGGAACAGCCAGAACATCAGTGTGGTGGGGATTAGATCTTGGTTTTTACATTTGTAGGGCAGCTTTTCTAGGGGGTTCACAGCCCATCGTATAAATGTAGCTCGACAGGGAATTAAAAAGAGAAGAACTGTGAACAATCAGCATTGTTCAAACCTGATGGAAACTCTTAATCTTCTTTGGTAAATCCCTGTTCTCATAAACTTTGTAATTCTACAGACTTGTGCTGCTTACAAGTGTTTCTGCTGCTTTTGGACAGGTTTATCTCAGATGCGGTTACGGGAATCACCATTGTGATTATACTGTTCTTCTTCCCTTCACAAAAACCTTCCTTCAGGTGGTGGTTTGACTTGAAAGGTGAGTAGGAGACCCCTCCTGGCCCAGACTCTGTCCTTGCTGTGCTCTGGCAGGGCAGGCATGGAGCAAGAGCCAAGACTATCCCCCCTTTGACCTGTACCAGCCCACAGCAGCTGCACTGGCCGTCTGGAGCAGTGTGGTTTGGAGGTGCGATACAATCCCACAGAGGCTTTTTTTCTGAAGTGGCAGAAGAAGTTTAGCAGTCACTGCCCTGCTGCCGATTGCAGGAATGACTCAGTTGCTGATGTAGCTGTCAGAGATGATGCCACGGTGGGTTGAAGTGAACTGAAATCGGTGTTGATTTACCATAGCAGCCTGAATGTGAAACAGAGATTTGCTTGCTGACTCCCAAACAGCTCCTGTCCCTCAGGGGGGAGCACGAATCTCTGAGAAGGCAGGGCTGGGCGAGATGTCTGTACTCAAAAATAGGGGCCCTTCCTCTGTTCCTGGAATGATTTAGAATTTAAACTTCTAACACCCCAACTCTCCATCATGTTTTGGTACCAGGAGTCTTTTGAGACCTTGGGTCTGTCCTCCTGAGTAGCAATGAGATATAAATTTTAATTCATAAGCCACTTAGAGTAAGAAATGGTCTTAATGTGGAGATGCAGCTGATGAAGGCCCTTCATGGATGGTGCAGCACTACCTGGGGTCTATGGGAACAAAATACCAGCTGCTCTGAGTCATGCACACTTGTTGTGCTGTCCATAAACAGAAAGATGTTTAATCAGGCCTCCTCTGGATAAAATATGTGTGCCCTTGTTCGACAGAAAATTACAGTCTCATTAGTGCATACTTCCATATGACAGAGCTCACTTCATCATGTATTAAGAGATGGCCTTTAGGGGAGATGAGCTCTTTGCTATAATACTCTCCAGCTGTTGAACACCAAGTGGAAAATTAGTAACATCTTCATAATTCAAATGGTAGAAAATTTCCTCTTTCCACAGACTCCCATTTGTTGAGGACAATGTTTATGTCTGTTACAGAGAGAAAATTAACCTGATATTGAAAGTTCCCTCAAGAAAGCCTCAAATAAAACTTTAAGTGCTAAAATTTTTCTTTTAGCTTTTTTTTTTTTTTTTTAAAGATCTGATATTAAGTTAAATGATCTTTTAATTGTCTGGCTTAAGAGACTCCATACGTATATTTTATCAGCAGCTCGTGGTTAGTGAGCTTCAGCACTGATGTCAGGCTCGTGATATCATTCAGTCAGATGATGACTGATGTGCTCCTCTTTGGGTGCGTGTTTGACATGAGGGTTTTCTCTTTGTCTAGCACCAAACACTGAGACGCAGCCCTTGCTGACTTGGAGGAAGGCCCAAGAGACAGTGCCCTGGAACATCATCTTGCTGCTTGGAGGAGGCTTTGCCATGGCGAAGGGCTGTGAGGTGAGGCTTGCCACAGAAGCCAAGTTGCAGTCACCCTGCCCAACAGAGTTGGATTTTGTCAGGGTGCACTTGGGGTTCTCATTTGGCTCTGGGAAATTTGCATCTGTGGAGTCACAACACTTGAAGGACTTGTTTCTCAACTCCAAGTTACAACAATGGGCAGCAGATAACTAAGGAGATTAAGAGATCTTGCAACTCCTTTCAAACTGCTTGCTGTTAAATACCCCAGGGACACTGGACATAGATGCTTGTGAAGGTTGTATGTAATTTGCAGTTCTAGGAGAGGATCAGTTCACCTGCAGGGACGCAGGAGCTCTGCTCTCCAGCTTCTTTGCTCTCCCCTTCTGCAGGAGTCTGGTTTGTCCGTCTGGATAGGAGGCCGTCTGCATCCCTTGGAGGGCGTACCACCGCCCGTGGCTGTCATCCTCATCACAATTGTCATCGCCTTATTCACAGAATTTGCCAGCAACACAGCCACTATTATCATCTTTCTGCCTGTCTTGGCAGAGCTGGTAAGGTAGTCCTATGGCAAGACCAGCTGCTCCTCTGCTCACCTCCTCACCCTGCCCCTTAGATGGGCAGGTTTGTGTTCTGTCTGTGCTCGGACAGGCGCTGTGCCGTTCTCCTGCTTCTGGGCTTCAGGCGCTTTGAAATCCGTAGGAGCAACAAAGCAAGTGCCTGTAGCGTAACGTGGATACTGCCAGATAACAACAGTACTTCAGATGTTGTTGGCGAGATAAATGATTACTTATCACAGCGTGTGGGACAGGGCTCTGCACAGTGCACTAGCTATTTGCATTTTGATATATCTGCCTATGACTCCGAATTCCCAAGATGCAATTTCTGTTCCTTTCTGTTTTTCAAGGCCATTCGTCTGAAAGTAAATCCCCTCTATTTAATGATACCAGGAACTATAGGGTGCTCCTATGCGTTCATGCTGCCAGTCTCTACACCTCCTAACTCAATTGCGTTTTCTTCCGGACACTTGATGGTCAAGGATATGGTAAGTTCTTTTAGATATGGAAAATGCTGAAAAACAATCATCCTGAGTGTTTAAAAAAGGAATTTTCTGGATTGTTACTAGTTCACTATGTAGTAAAGTGAAAAAACAGAAGTCTGCTACTGTTCTCAGCAGTGTTTGAAGGCACAGGGGTATGGAAGGAGCGTGTATGAAGTCTGGCCCTGTGAAATTTGGTGCCACCATGGCTCCAAATGGTGGCAAAGATGGTCTTGAATGTGCTCAGCATCTCCCAGACCTTGCTCCTGTTCCTGCTAGTGTCAGCAGCTCAACTTTCATAGGCTTCTGGATGCAGAACAAGTTCCCCAGCTCAGTGAAATAAAGCTTATGAGTAAAATTAGCCGCAGTCCCAGTTCCTGCTGACATTCCTGAGGCTAAACAGATGTTACTGTTTTGATGGATCAAAGCTTGGTAAGCATCTGCAGAATGGCCTTTGTGGCTTAAGAAAGCCTGCTTAAGATGTTGCTAATATTAACGGCAATTAAGCCTTTCATTTTTATAATGTTTATATTCAAATAGCTTCATGCTTCACATGCTGTAGATGTCCAGTCTAAACTCAACAGTTGTCTTCTTTGTATTTCTTTTGTAGGCAAGAACTGGGTTGCTCATGAATCTTATGGGAGTTCTTCTTCTTAGCTTGGCTATGAACACATGGGCCAAGAGCATCTTCCAGCTGGGGACCTTCCCTGCATGGGCCAACATCCATGCAGAAAATACCACCTCATTCTTGGCAGCTGTAGAAAATGTCACTTTAAGTGCACTAAATAAAATATGAACAAAGCCATCCCTGGGGAAGGACTCACTCACTTAGGACTTGGGCACTGGAATCGTCAGAGTATGCACAGGAGGAAAGCCACGGGACCCTCTGGTTTAATTTTATTTTTAGAAATACTGGTCAGTGTCACAACACCTGTTTGTTATTTTCTCTGAAGATCTTTCCCCACCTTCCACAGGTACCAATCAGACTCTCCCAGAGTCCATCTGTCATAGGTGATTGTTAACTGGACAACCTTGTAAGCATCGAGCATCTTTGGGTAGATGCCTCTCCCCCCATGAAAGCTAGCGAGCTTTGCTGCTCTAGCTTCTGATACCTTACCTCGTTTTGGAGAGTAGTCCTGGCAACAGGGTGGAGGCAACTGGATTATTTATGTCCAGCCCAATGTGAGCGAGTGTATCAGAATCTGGCCGGGGGGAGGGCAGTGTGGCTGGGTGCTTCCAGCAGGATGTGAAGGATGGGGTCTCATCACCATCTCATGAGTAATTCTCATGGAGGATGAAGACCATTTCTTCAGTTTTGTGCGTGAAGGGGTGATTCAGGAGATGTGTCGGTAGGACTCAGTGCATTATTCCAAGCTTTGGAAACAGGAAGGCAACAGTTTGTTTCCAAACATGTTCAGTGTTTTGAAAACCCAGGACAGTAATTGCTGTCTGGTTGTTTGCGCTGAGTACACAGATGGGGGTTTGGGACCAAATTGATTTCTGACGTAACTCTGGACATCGGTGGTGTTTCACCATTGGTGAATGTGGCCAGTCTTAGGTTTGTGAGATGACTGACTCACTCATGAGCGACCCGCTGAGTCACAGGTCAGTGGACAAGTTGCATTGGAATATTATTGACATTTCTGAAAAATGAGCTTTGATTCTTAACATCTTTTTAAATCAGGTTGCTTGGGTACTTTCAATGAAAGCATTGCAAATTGACTGTGATTTTAATCACCGTTTTATCTGATTTTTTTTTTTATTTTCTGTAAGAATTAAAATATTTAATTTAAAAGATCAGTCATTGAAATAGATGGATTAAATGATAAAGGATCTGATTCTTGGTTTAGGGAAGGTGAGTGACTGGATCCTTGTGCTGGGACAGATTTCTCTGATGATGTAAACTGGTGGAGCTGGCAAGGCAGACTGGCCTGGAGTAGGGATCCAGCGCGTCCCCTCTGCTCCTGTGCTGCTGATAAACCCCAGGGCCAGGTGGGAGAGCTGGCAGGGTGATGCTCACCAGCCACAGCTGCTGCTGCAGGAGATTACCCTTAGGGTTGCATGGTAGGTGGGGACTCCTGGGGCTTGAACCGAAACTGCCAAAACCAATTGAATGTGGAACTTCAATCAATCAAGTTCATAAAAATCCTTAATATTCAACAAAATCCTTAATGATTGTGGAAAACGTACAATAAAGCACATTTGTTAGCACATCACATCGTCCTGTTTGCTCTGTAGATTGAGGGGAGAAAAGCAAAGCCCGAGCTTCCCCCTCCCCTCGCCTCACCCCTTGATTTGGGCAGTGGTTCCCCGGGAGGGCAGTGAGGTCTCCTTTCCAGTCTGAGCCAAAATGGAGCCGTGTTAAGCATTGGAGCAATGGGAAAGCTCATAGCCCAGCATCCGAGGGCTGCTCTGCTAAAGAGGTGCAGCCGCGGCAGCTGCCTTTGCTGGGGATACCCCGTATCCCTGTCCTGCTGCCCCGGGGCAGCTCCATGCCAGCTACGCACTGGGTTTGGGCACTGTCGCTCTGCACGGATGATCCTCGTCATGCCTTAGTGAAGATGGGCTGAATGGGGAAGGGAAAATTGCTCCCTGCAGTTCCCTTTCCCAGCCGGCTGCCCCGTGAACAGCACGGCATCGCTGTCCCTGGGCCAGGGAACGGGCTGTACCCTTGGGTGGCCGGGCATCGCAGGAAGGAGACTTGCTGTCCCGCTGCCCTGCCGTGGCTAGAGCTGCTGCTGCTGAGGATCGGAGTCGGTCGCTGGAACAGAGCTGCCTCTGTCCCTGCAGCCAGGAGGACAGGCAGCGAGGGCCCTCGGATTGTCTAATTTCGAGACTCAGAGGGTAACATCCAGTCCGGCTCCGTTGCAGGTGTAGGCGTCACAGGTTTACTTAATGGTCTCAGCTCTGGCTCTGCATCCTAGCTGAATCCAGGAGGATAGTTTTACTTGGGCATGAAAGCAGAACTGAGACCACAAAGTTTGTGTAGAAGTCTCCAAAAATCACTCCCAGCATTCTGGCATGTCTGTGGCACTGTCGAGAGAGCAAAAGGTATTTCAGAAGTGGAGCCGGGGAAGGTCTATTACCTCCGTGCCGACATGAGAAACTAAGGCAGGGAGGGGACCAGTGACTTACCCAAGATCACACAACAGGGCCTTGGCAGACCTGGGAAAGGTGGGAGGAGCACCTGGATCCTAAACCTCTACTTCAGTCAAAGGCCTGGCTTCTCCCAGCTCTATCAGCAGCCTCTGTGGTTCCCAGAGCTCCCCAGAGGATCTGGTTTAAGGCATGCGGACGACAGCATTACCTAATTCTGCTTTTTCGTATCTTGTTCATGCATCTGTGAAAGCACGACCAGTCCGGCATGCTTGATTTTAAAATTTCTTTTTAAACAGAGATTTTAAGATTTAGTATTTCTGGGGTTCAAGGGTGAACTGGCCTGCGTGAATAATTTCTGGTTCCATTTGCTGCTGCTAGTACTAAAATTTGCCAAAAGCAGCCTTTAATGGTAAGTCAATCCCATTATTCTTGTAGGGTCTGTGATGTGAGTAGAGATATGAAAATTCCCAGGAAGTGGCATTTCAAGTCCTGTACTAACCTTCTATAACTTTGACTGTATTATTTTAAAGGAACTTTGCCTGCCTATGCACCATTTCTCTAGGAATGTAAAAATCCAACAACCATCACAAAAGCCATTCACATTAGCAGCCTGCTTGTGAATTTTAATTAACAGGAAATGCCACTCACGCATTGAAATTCAACATCCAGAATATCTCTGCTTTACTCCTTTGATGTTCCCCATCCAATCCTGGACCAACATCCACATGTTCTCCTGAGACACTGGGAGGAAAATCATTCTAGTTTATTTACAGTAGGGAAGCCTTCTGTAGTATCTTTTATCCCAGAAGCATTCAAGTTGCTTTACAAACATCACACAGAAAAGCTGCTATATGGGTCTTTACAGCAGTGAGTGATTCTGGGGCTGTGCTCAGCCGATGTGCACCCGGCAGCGATGTGGAAGTTCAGGAGAAAAAGGGAAAGATTCCTGAAACAAATGAAAGCCCGGCACGATAGGGGAAATTCAGCTATTGAAAGTTAGATAGCCTTGGTTCCCTTATCACATTTATCCCTCAACAGTCACTGAAAGGATGTTGCTGGGATTTTTCTATATTTCTATAGTAGACACCTAAGAAGACACGACCTGGGTCTGTCTCACCATAAGTTGTTCATTTCCATGTGATTTTAACAAGCAAAGAATCACCACTAATGGGCTAATCTTTCCCACACCCTCAATTTCTTGAATTGGCAGAATAATGTGATCAACAGGTGCTGATGATATTGTCATGGAGAAATATCTTCAGCCTTACATCATCCTATTTTTAGCCCTCCACTACTCTGCTTTATCCAGTCATTTTCTTAAGCTGTGTAGTTCATGTACCCCACACTCTACCTGTGATATAGCTGCTCCTTTACATTGTACCCCCTCCCATCATCGTCACCACCGCAGGGTTACCCTGTCACTACAGGTTGAACTTGTAGGTGTCTTGGCAAGAGGCTGTTGTTCGGACTGCCCTGAGCCCCACTCTGTGAGCACTGCAGTCTGCAAAGCAGAAATGGATTTCAAATTTCTGTCTTGGTCAGTACAAGCTCAGCCACCGTCCCTAATCAGAGCAAAGCCAGGCTATGCTTACCGGCTCTGATACAAATGAAACCCTCTGTTGTCTTCCTATAGTTCCAGCAAGCTAGTTGCAGGCATGTGGGTCTTTCCTTTATCTCCTACTGTAGTGCTAAAAAGTCGAAATCAGGGATGTTAGAAAATTTTAGAGCTTAAGCTCTATAGAGACTGGAGCTAGTCAAGAAAGCAAAACCCCTTTATACCACCCAGGAGCTTGGCCAAAAGATCCCCAGTGACACAGTGGGAAAATGCACCTTGGAGCATCCCGGGGACACACAGCGTATGCATCCCCAACAACGGCTCGCAGTCTCCCGTTTCTCCTTCACTTCCTCAGCTCTCCTTAAAACTCCCCCACCCGCAGACTTCTTTAGTTTCTGAGCTGAAATGAAGACAGACCTTGAGGTATTTTAGCAGAATGTGACCGCAAGATGTCACAGTTGCTTTGCTGAGATGCACGGTCCTGCCCGTGTCCTACTCCCCAGCCTTTGCCCGCGGTTCTTCCTGTGTCTTTATAAGCACACACACTTGTTTGGGGTTTTGGTTTGGTGGTGATTTTTTGGGTTTTGGGGGTTTTGGTTTTGGTTTTTTTGGGGGGGTTTGTTGTTTTTTTTTTTGAGCAAAGCAAGCTTTGTTCGTTGTGTCCTAGGGAAAGTTAGGCATACATGGTTCTAGCTCATTTAGACATTATCAGTTCAGGGTATAAAATAGCAGATATCCCAGATTTAGGATAGTCCAGCCTGCAGAGATCAATTTTGAGTTGAGCCAGAGGAAAAGCTAGGTTTGACTTTGCATACAAACACTTCTTGGTGCTGCTTGGAGTTACTGGTCAAGCACAGCTCCCCCACAGACTTCAGCTCCCCTTTGCCAGATGATGCAGCAGGCTCAGAAAACACTAATCACTGTGTTGTGGACTTGAGGGTTTTTTGGTTCTTTATTGCTAACATTTTTATTTTGCTGCCCAGAAAGCTACCTGCTTAGCCTGGATGGGGTCCCAGGGGCTGATGAAATCAGTTAGCTCAGAAATACAGCGAGGAAGAAGTTTAATGTCAGAATAGCAACTAAGAAGAACCTGATGAGTTTTGCAGAATACAAGTATGGGCCTTTTGGGGTGGTCCAAATTGAATTCAAGACCTAATTCATGGCCTGTGCAAGCAATTGCTATGGATGCTCCAAACAAATGGCACTTTCTTTCACGCCCGCCTGGCTGGTGCCTCTTCCCAGCTGGAGTCAGTCAGAGTTTCTCATTTGGTGTCTGTGCTCCAGGGCACCAGGAGGAAACCTTTGCTCTACCAGCCATGTGAGAAACAGAAAAAAATCTAGGAATAAAGCAGAGTAGTTGTTGAGTGGAGCAGCAAGGGCAGAAAGGACCTTGTCTGGTACCTACAGGAAGGGCCGAGGAGGCAGGCAGAGGTTTGCTCTGCCCGCTTGTGCTCGTGATTGCTCGTCCTCCGACGACTGCCGCTGCCGTGGGGTCTGGCCACGTCCCCTGGGGAAGGGTGCTGCTCTCCCACCACTCGCCGGAGAGCAGAGCCCCGCGTGCTCCGTCCCCGGGGGCGGCGGGGACAGGGCTGACCTCCAGCCCTTTGCTCTCTCCCGCCCAGGGGAGCATGAGAACATCCCGGGGGCCCAGCGGTTCCCACCCGGCGGGAGGGCTCGGCTCGGCACGGGACAGCGGGTCCCTGTAAAGAGCAGCCTCAGCGGCGGCTGGGTGAGCTGCGTTGCCTTTGCCCACAAGCAGTGGCTTAGTGTGAAAGCATCTGGCAAAGAGGCGGGTTTGGTGGGAGCCAGGGAAGGCTCCTGTAACCCATGAGCTCGGTGCAGGGGGGTGGGCAGCGGTGGTACACTTTTCTTGTGTGCCAGCTAATCGGAGGAGGGGAAATCCTCTTTTTTGGAAACATAACTGAGGAGCAAACACCACGGGCTGGTCCTCATCTCCCGGCGAGTGGGTTGGGTGGCTGGAGCTCTGTGCTCTGCACATGCCAGGGGTCAGGCGAGTCGGTCCCATGGGGACCACACATCCTGGCGTGCACGTCTGGGAGCTTCTCAGCGCTTTGGGAATCCTGCCTGTGGCAGAGCTTGCTTTGCAGTGGATTTGCTGGCTATCGGGAATTGGGAAAGGTTCAAGTCTGAAGCTTCATCTTGCTCTGCTAGGACTATGAGATGGGCCTTTAAGCAGTTTGTGTACCCTCCACACAAGCTCACGGTTTCAGGAAGGAGCAGCAGCCTGCCAGAAAAGATGAACAATTGTCAGCACATGGTTTGCTGGATCCTACCATACCCTTTGTGCCATGACTGATGTCTGAAAGTGGAAAAGCTCCCCTTCTCTCTGAAAGGAATCCCAGCCTTGCTGCTTGCTAGTGAGAAGTGAGAGAAGTCAGCTGGGATAGGACAGCTGATTTCCCCATGAGGGGTGGTGACACCCCATGTCCCATGTGATGCTTGTTCCATCTTCGTCAGTCCATATGTCATTGACTCATTTTTTTCAGCTACGTGCCATGAAAATAAGCCTTCTCTGAAACAGCAATAATATCAGAAGTGTAAAGCCCAAGCAGTGCTATGCATCCTGGCTCAGTCCTGTAGTGGGGTTATTCCCCAGGCTTCATGCACCGGGTTTGCCCATTCACTTCAGGAATTGCCAGCATTGCTGATCTGAATTGTCTTAAAACGTGGTGAGGTTTGGGGTGGGGTTTTTTTGACTCCTGGCTCTCTGGTGCCAGCCGCCTTGGTTTCCTATCCTGCATCTCCCAGCAGTTGCATCCAGGATCCTCTCAGAGCAATAAGGCACTGGAGCATGGAGAGTTTTCGAGCAAGACTGGGGCACCTCTCTGCTGCTGGGTAAGTAGTGCCTGCTTTAATCCCTCTCCTTTGCTCTGTCTTGATAGCCATTGAATGGCCTTTTTCCACAGAAAAACCTCCTTTGCTAGTGAAAATTCTCCCTCAAATGATAACTGAGGCTGCTGTCAGGCAGGGGGGGATTGCCTGACTGAGTTTAATCCTGGGGAGAGGCTCCTTCTCCCCACCAGGTTTTCTGCTCTCTGGAGAGTCACTCCAGATGTGCAGCCTGAGAAATGATATTCCTTCCCAAACATTTGTTTTCATTAGACATTTAAATAGCTTTATGGGACATTTCATCCTGTCTGCAGTGGCCAAATTCTTATCCTTGGAGATTTCCTCTGGTACTGGAGCTTTAGTGTGAAACTGTTTTCTCTGATCAGTTCTGTATTTGTCACCCTTAAACCTGCAGATTTTTGTTTGGTCTCCTCTTAAGATGCAGGGAGAGCAGAAACTCTCACTCACATCTCTCTCATTCATTGAACACCTTGTAATTACAGAGCTGGTCTAACGATTTCCACAGCAGCCAGGAGCCTCCTCTTTCTCACTCCAGCATCCCCTAAATAACCACTAAAGCCACTCCTAGCCACTGCCAATGACTTGACCCCTCTGAGTGACTTTATTTTGATTTTTTATAGAATAATACAATGCTTTCCCTTGCTTGCATTAAAGGAGGAGCAGTTGCATTGCTTTTTATTTGATCTTTCAAGAAATGCCTTGAACTTCCCTGTCTTGCACGCTTCCAGGGAAGATCTCAGCCCCTGCTACTCAGATTAGCAGAGAAGTAGAGAAGAGTGAGACCAGAGGCACTCAGACAAGGACAGTATAAAGACCCATGAGTGATCATCTTGAGAAAGCCCCCTGATTAGTGCATTTCTGTACTTCCTCTGCTAACACTCAGGTACTTGTTCTTTTTACAGGATGAGAGCCCATGCCTACTGTGAAGACTTTCTATTCCCAAAGGTTTGCAGGACCACAGCAGACCTGTGGTCGGTTTACTCCAAGCCTGTCCCAGCAAACGGCAGAGAGCTGTGGACCTTGTTTCTGCAGTGTTCATGCATTACAGTGGTGATAGGAGGCCTCTTTTACAACTGGATGTTTGCTTCCCTGGAATACTCCTGGCATCTCTCCATTGCAATGGCCATGTCCTTCAGTCCGCTCCTTCTCCTGACCCTTTTCTTGGTGCATCCTGCCCGTTGTGTCTTCAGTATGATCATGCCTACGTTAGGTACCAAACAAGGCCGGAAGCTTCTCTTGTCAACTTGTATCATGATAGTAGTGATTAACATAACACCCAACATCATAAGCAACATTAAAACCATACTGCAGGTTTTTAAGTGCATCTGCAAGAATTCCTCTGAGAGTCTTTTGAACTCAACTGCTCTGCTAGCAACAGCTTCCTGGGAGTTTGGGGGTGCAATCCAAGAAAGCATTAATTCCATTAATATTTATAGGCCTATGAATGGACATTTTCAGTTTTCATTGCTTAAGAACAGCTCCTTTATTTACCAACAAATGCACCTTGCTGGTGAGAAAATTGGGAGGGACCTTTTGGCTGTTGAGGTATTGGTCAAAGACTCTGTCCGAGTAGGCAACAAGCTGGTCGCTGGCTTCTCCGTGCTCTATCTTTGTTTTGAGTCCACCTGGTATTTGAAAAATTATCTCACCAACCTCCGCTTTGACAATTTTTACATCACCAAGAAGTTGGAACGTTTAGCTGTGGACAGAAAAGCAGCTCACCTGCTGGTGGGCTCATCCAAAACCCTCATTCGACCAACAGGCTTGAAGTTGTCCCGGGAAGAAGCGATGCTGTGCCTCGTGCAAGCCATGCTCCTCACCGTGGCCCTGATGCTGATGCTCGTGGTCGTGGCAATGGACCACTTTGCATTCAGCGTGGCAGACACCGCGGTGAGAAAGGCAGCTCAGTTCTCCACAGTGCCCGTCACTCTCAGCATTAAATACCGTGTAAGTGCTGGGGTCCCCTCTCCTTCCCTGTGCGGGGACCCCGTTGTGCATCACATCACAGGAGGCAGCAGTGGGGATTGCAGTCTTTGTAGCCTTATTTACATGATCTTTACTTCCCTCCCCAGAAGCCAGCTGTACAAGTAACGTAACAGGCTTGGCGGGGAGGAGGTAGAGGCACAACCTCAGTTGCTCCTTCCAGTGCATCTAATAGCAGCATTTACCCTCTCCCAATTACAGCCCCTTGGGAGCGAGGAGGGGAGCAAATAGTGCCTGATGCTGCAAAGACACGGCTAGCCGGTGGCAGTCAGACGTGCCTGTATCTCCAGGTCCCTTCCCTAGGCAGGGTGGAGGAACGGGTGTCCCTGCAGCACCATCCCCTGCCACAGAGTGGGTGCAAGCACAAAAGGAAGGGGGAAGCAGATGACTACGTCTCAGCTGTGAAGATGTCTCCTCATCTTATTGCACTGGCTGTCCTTTAAGGAGAAAGCTTTGTTGTCACCCTGTGCAATGCCTTTCACAAACCTCCCCAGTTTCTATCTATTTTAATATCCTTTATCTGGACTAGCTCTGGGTTAGTTTTTTAGCTTCCTTCTATAATACAGCCTGCCTCCCTCCCCAGCCCCAGGGTTCCTTAGTACACATACTTGCTTATGATGAATTTACAGTAAAATAATCAGGCCTTAGAAAAAAACCTAATATTCACATATGCAGCCACTAATACTGCTGTCTGGATGATGTCTTTCACTGTAAATCTCACACAGTGAATATCTGTTATGATCTCTGTAACAGCAGATAAAGATGACAGATGGCTGGGTCTCATTGTGCCAAGTACTCAGCACCTACAGATCATGCTGTTATTCTCACTTAGCCTGAAGGGTATATGCGCTTCGATGCCCTCCTCTCAATGCACCCAAACAAGCTGTAAGGGTGATTATACCCCTCCAGGCTGATGTTTTTGTAGTAACCAGATGATTTTAGTTTGTTCATACCCCATTTAACTTTTAACTCTCTTTATTTCAGGCTAAAATGGGGATCCTGCACTTTTTTTGGAAACTTTTATGGCTTCCTGATGAAGAATTACCACTTCGGGACTTTGAAGGAAGTTACCAGCATTATCTGACCTTCAGCTCTGCCCACTGCAGGGTCAGTCCCCCAAAGCCTCCCAACCCCTCTGTGCTGCTTGTCGTGGGGCTGCTCTTCTGCATCCTCTATGCCACCGTATTCCTGGAAACCTATGCACACCGCCTGTGCAGAAAAATCGCAGGCTCTTTCTTCGAGAGCTGGGAGGAGAAGCGAGCACTTTATCTCTACAAGAAGCTGTCCAGAAAGCACAAGGAGGAGCAAAACTGCATGAGAAACTAAGGATACTTTTGGAAATACAAGGAATGCCTGAGACCTGTGGCAGTGGCTGGGCACAGGCGTCTGCAACAGGATCACACGTTTAATATTCCAGAGTCAGAAACATGTTTGGACTCTCAGGAAAAAATATTTGCCAAAAAAAGAAAAAAAAGGTGAAATGTCACATTTTGCATCATTTGAGAAAAATGGGCTAAATTTACTTTTTTTCTTCCTCTTTTTTTTTTTAATCTAGAAGGCCTGGAGTCAGCTTTTCAGGAATGGTGGGAGATGATAGCTCATATGACTTGGAGGATATCTGCAGCATTAGGCAAGGCTAACTGGGAAATATGTGGGAGTTGGGGTGCGGGAAGAGCTTATTTACCTCCCCCATCACATCCATGCTGGAAGAAGTACATGCTTCCTTTCTTTCTCAAGTTATGCCTTCAGGCAGCAAAAAAAGGAAGCTCATTTGACTCATTAATTTAATTTTCAGGGAGTTTTTCTTTCAGGTTTCATGCACAGAAACCTGGGTAGACTGGATAAATATTAGCCTTTAGAAGATAGTTTATTCACCTAAGAAAGTGTCATTTCAGCCCACTGAAATAAATTCAGGACCAATATGACCATGAGACACACATGCTAGTCATAGGTACTAGTGGAAATCAGCACATGAGGACTTTATGAAATCATTTCACAATGGCTTTTCAAAATAAAATATAAATAAAATAGCTGAAGGACCTTAGAAGAGGAGGGGACCAGCCAATAAAGGCCAATTTGGGTGTCAGTCTTTTTTCCTAAGTAACAAGTGATAGGATGAGAGGGAACAGCCTCAAGTTGCACCAGGGGACATTTAGGTTGGATATTAGGAAAATGTCTTCACCGAAAGGGTTGTCAAGTGTTGGAACAGGCTGCCCGGGGAAGTGGTGGAGTCACCATCCCTGGGGGGATTTAAAAGACATGTAGATGTGGCACTTAGGGACATGGTTTAGTGGTGGACTTGACAGTGCTAGGTTAACAGTTGGACTCTGTGATCTTAAAGGTCTTTTCCAACCTAAATGATTCTATGATTCTAATTTAAGCCAACATCCTGGAGGACTTCAAAAGTAGTAGACAGAAACTTGACATTTGAATCAGTGCTCTGCAGGGAACAGGGAAGTAGCAGGACTTGGAGGGCTGGGCTTGCCTGAACTGAGCTGGTTTTACATGTTGGGTTGTTTAAAACTCAGAAACTCTGGTATTGTATCCAAGATGGAAAAATCCATCACTGAGGCAGTGTCTGAAACATGTTATTTTTGAAAGAGAGGCAGATCAGAGACCTCTGTAAGGGCAAGAGGCAGAGGGAGAGATAAATCAGTGCCAGGTTAAAAACAAAGCAACTTCACAGCTTCATTTCTTCAAAGCATCTCTATTATTTTCCTCCCATCTCCCATTAGAATCTTCATTAAGATAATTATTTGACATAATGCACCTCAATGAGATTAAATTACAGAAATGAAGTGGCAGCTGCAGTCAGATGCACCGAATTCTCTCAGCTTCTGAGGTGCTTGAAACAAAGTAGATCTGGATTTTTTTTTTTTAAAGCATCCAACTAACAAAACCCTGGTGCATTCATCTCTCCTGGTTTCTCAATTTCCTGCTGTTATGATGATTAATCCAAGCACCTTCCTGCCTCTACAGCAAGTAGGGGACTTTGCCATGAGGTTTCTGTAGAAATGCTTTGTGTTGTTGTTTGGGGAAAGCAAATAGATTTCCACATGCCCATTGAGTAGTCAAAATGATCTGGAGCCAGGAGTTAAAATAGCTGGGAGGAGGAGCCCCTTCAGCCAGCAAACCGTCCCAGCAGCGTGTTGCCTTCCAACAAACACATCTTTAAAAAAAGTTTCTCCTTGGGAAGACTCATCTTTTTGGCAAGAGATGCACATTAATGTTTAAGAAATATTTTTTTTATGGCCAGCAGCATTTGGGGAACTCTCCTGAGCAATATCCAGTTCCTCTCTTTGCTTCTGAGGGAGGTCTTCAGAGGAGATTGGGGCATGGGGAGAAGAGGCTGAAATTGTGAAATGCTGGGGACCAGCATGGGTCAGGCTTTGTTTTAGAGATGGGCTCTCTGGGTTCAGATGGGGGTTTGGAGCAGGTGGAACCACAGAGCTGGACTAAGAGGACTAAGTACCAAACTGAGTGTCCCACTGCATCCTTCAGACGGGCGCTGTGCAGCTCCCAGCCAGGGCAGCTGAGCAGTCTGTGAGGCAGCTCCTGAAACACCCCTTTTCAGCCTCAGAAATCATATTTATTAGGAAAAACTGACCCCAGTCCAGAGCAGTTCTCCCTGTCTTCTCTAGAGTTTCCTTCAGTTCCCACTAAATTTTAACCACTAAAGACTAATCCTGGGAACTTTGCACTTCTAGACTGTAAAATTCAGCATCAGACAAGCCTTGATTAGCGTAATTACATCTGCTTGAAAGGATAATAATTAGTGTGAGGCACAGCCGCTCTGCCTCTGCCCCCAGAGTCGCAGCCTTCATAAACCCAGGAGGCAGAGTTGTGCTCCCATTTCCATTCTGCAGAAGAGGCTAAGGACAAGAGTTTATAAAGTTCTTTGGTGGGTATCACACCAGTTTCAGTGGGTTTGTTGACAAGGGAACCATGGGCAGCAGAGTCCGTGTTGCCTGCCTGCATCTAGAGATCAATTGTCCTGCCCTTGTTTGGCCATCTGCCATAGGAGGCAACGGATTGTGCCCCAGGTGCCATCCCTCTCCTCGGCCTTGGGACTCTCATGCAAGGCTTTTAGCTTTAATAGCCATGTAGAAATGAGCATGGGAAGAATTTGGGTTTAGAAGGTGAACACCTTGCAAAGCACTGGTGAGGAGGTAAGGGTTGGGTGGGAGCTGAAAAACTGGCTTTTGTTATGGTGATGCTGAGGTTTGTTACTTAGAAAGGAGGGTAATAAACGTTGTGAAGTGTCATCTCACTAGTGTGAAGAGTTTTTTTTAAATGTAGGAAGGAAAATGTCACTTTGATACCCATTATGGTTATTTTAGAGGTGAAGTTGTACTGGTGTTGAAAAGTGTGCGTGCTGAAGGCAGGTATACTTGTCTATCGCTGAGAAAGTGAGCAAGTGGCTGCATGGTGCTGAGTTACTAGCTGGTGTTAAACCACAACAGAGACGCAGGGAAGAAGAGGTTTGAGTGGTTTCCAGCCTGAAGGACCAGCAAGGAGAGTCACAGGGAAACCACAGGTATGGAGTTAAACCTGAAGAAGTGTGTGGCAGAGGTGAGACCCAGGGCAGTTTGCATGGGGTGAGCAGAGGGGACCTGCCAGCATGGCTGGCAGGACCTTAATTCTTGACATCCCTGGGGGGTGTCAGCAGGAGCCCAGGAGCAGAAATGGGAAGGGAGGCCCTGAGGAGTGAGGGATGCTCCCACTGTCCCTGCTTCAGCAGGAACAGCTTGTGCAGCACATCAGCCACATCATCCCTGGTGCCAAATTGGGCTGTGATGCTTTCCCTGGGCAATGGGGGTGGTGAGAGGCAGACCTGCTGGAAATTGCTTTGCTCTCCTGTGAGGTCTTGTTCCTCAGCAAGACAAAGGCATGACAACATAGAAAATGTTACCCATTATAGAGTCATATTATGTGCTCGAGAGGTAAACTGACTTGCCGGAGTTTGCTTAATGGTGCAGCAGAGAAATACTGAACAGATTTAACTGGCAGGCAAAGTTGATTTATTTACATATTTTTATTAAGTAGTACTAATTCACAAGCCTTGTTATTTGCTAAGGGATTTTCATCCCTCAGAGCCCCTCCATACTCCCACCCTCACTTCTGCTCATCACGGCTCTCGTTGCCTTCGTTTTCCCTCAGCACCACCCTCTTGTCTCGCAGACAGGAGGAAGCAGGGAGCGAGGCTTTGCTTCCCCCCACGAGCTCCTGGTGCTCTGCCTGGAGCCCACAGGGCAGGTCCTACGAGTCCATCTTCTCCACAGGGGAAATACCTGCTGGGCAATGCTGCTCCTACGCTGGCACAGTGGCTTATTTACTGTCTCTAACTGCTTTCTGCAGGGAAGGTTTTCATCATGTCTAGCTTCTAGGTTTGGAAATTTGTGAAGTTGAAAGTTCAGGGTCAAACGTTTGTGTGCAGTGAGGCAGAGGCAAGGCTGGGTGGGCTGGAGAGCATTTGGTGATGGGTACCAAACTCCCTTGCTGTTGCTCATTAATGCCAGTGCCAGCTCACATCTTTGCCAATCCAGCCTTGACCCTGCTGTCATGGCTTGTCATTGTAACTCAAATCTGCTTCAGCTGCCACCACTGGAAATGTTGCCATTGATTTTGGGGGAGCTGGAGCAGCCTGCTGTATCTGCAGTTGCCCTTCCCTGCTGCTCGCTGTTACAGAGCTGGATGCTGCAGTAACCCATTGAGGACATGGGAACCAGAGGGCTTTCTGGAGGGCTGGGCAAGAGAGGGGACTTGCAACTGCAACTGGCAGCTCTCCTTGGAGCTCCCGTCAGAGCGGGGCTCGTTGCTGGGGGCAAAGTTCTTTAGTTTGGCCTTGGTTGACCCTGCCCGGAGTCATTTCCCTCACCAGGTCACCCTGAGGTCTTTTTTCCCAGGAGTTACCACCACATGCTGCCTGCGGAGCTGTCTGTTTGGCAGGGCACGCAAAACTGGATCAGGCAGGGCTGTTTGCCTGTTTTCTTCCTTGCACTTGTTGAGGTTTGAGACTTCTTAATTACCTAGAGAAAAGTTAATTACAAGAGAGAAAGGCGCCCATGGATTAGTCTTTCCTCCATCAGTGCAATAAGCCCAGGGGACAGAAAGACCCTCACACCTGGGACAGGATCTGCCCCGAAGCCCCTGATTCCCTTAGGGTTTTGTGGTGTATTTTTATGGATTTTTCATAGATAAAATATATGCTAAGTTCCTGGTTATGGCTGGCTGGCAGTCAAGAATGAATGGCCTTAATATACTGAGGAGCAAATGTAAACTGTTCAGCTAAGACAGCGATCTAGGAAAGATCTCATCCACAGCCACAAATCTGCATCTACCAGAGTAGACACCCAAGCAAACAAAAACCTCTCTCCAGAAGTATTTCCTGATTTTTAAGCAAATGCCATTTTTATTGCATTTGTCTTATCTATAGTATTTGTGCTGCAACTGCAATGAAGAAGTAACAATTACATGCACCAAACTTTAGAAAAGGAAATATTAATGAAGATAAATACAAGCAAATAAAAGCTACTTCATAGCATTGTGCATGCTCTGCCCTGGATGCGTGCCCTTGCTCACAGTGCCATGTAGCCTACCCAAGGAGGCATCAGCGAACACACGGAGAACCCGTCTCTGCAGGAAGCCTCCTCACGGGATGTGAGGTGCTGGTGATTTGCACCATGGTCAAAAGTGTCAAATGAAACATGACTTCAGTGAAGGAAAGCAAAATAATGCTGATGTGAAGTATTCTAGAAGGGTAGATCTTCCCTTTCTTTGATTTGACCGCTGAAATCTCGCTTTGCAGAAGCTGATGCTGTGGCTGGCCACAAAGAATTGCTCTCCGTGTCACCAGAACTGCTCATTGCAGTAAGGCTGGTGTCACAGGGCCAGCACACACCCGCATGGTGCTGCCAGCAGCACTGGTGCCCAGCAGGAGATCGTCCCGAAAGGTTCATCCCATCTGCAACTTCCATAGAAACATGCAAAACCTCCCAGCAGTGATTCAGTAACAATGGTCTCCACGAGTCTGCATCTCTGATTACCACTGAGATGGGGAAGCTCAAGACTTCATCAAGCTATTCCCCACAGGCAGGGAATGCCTGAGTTAGCATTTATTTAAGGGACCCCTTTGTGCATGAGAAGCCCCATCTGAAGGCAACCCCACTGTGCCAAGCACTGCATGGCCACTCAGCAAGGGCAGCGCCAGCCCAAGGCTTTTACCTTTTAGACAAGGGTGAGAGAGATGAGGAAATTCCTCAAAGCCTTCCAGACAGTTGGTGAGGGGAAAAGCCTCTTTTGGAAGGGGTTTTCACTGCCTTTCCTGCAAGGACAGCCTACTCCAGGGCCTTGGTTGGGCTGTGAGATGCTGGTGCCAAAATGAGAGGCAGGGAAAAGAGACAAGATTTTCTTTAGAGGTAAGAGGTGATAAACAAACCGCTAAGTGCAAAGGTTGCAGATTTGAAGCAGCAAGGAGATGTCAGCACCACGTTATACTGAACCGATGCCCGGTACTGGTGAAAAGTGACTGTTTCCTGACTTGGGGCTGAAGGCACAAATTCATAAACTCCCAGGACCATGGTGCTCCTGCGGTGTCTGCCACCTGCACTGAGCTGGCAGATGTGATCCAGGACTGTCAGGATCAGTAGCTGATGACCAGGTGTCCCATCACTCCTAAAATGATACCAAATAATTATCTTGAAGCAACTGCCAGAGATGTGATGCAAATCAGGAGCTGGCACCACAGCTGGTTCTTGTTCTTTTGAGCAAATTCTCTTAGAGCCCAAATTTTTTTCCAAGGAGGAACCAAAATGGGTCAAAATGAGTTGAAGATGTAAGACAGCTGCAAAGAGAAGGGGAGAGAGTTGAAATTCACAGGGAGAATTTCCCTAGTCCTGGCTCTTCTGAATGCAGATTGTGTCAGGGTTTCGCTCTGAACATAATGCCTCACATTTTGCAACAGGACATTTCTCAATTAGTTGTGACAAGCCTTCAGCCTGTAAGAAAAGGAGTGGAAATGAGGAAGAAGCAACACTGGTTATCCCAGAAGGCTTCTAAAAGCCGGGGTGTGGACACAGAAGCCCATCCTCCAGGCACCTTTCTCAGCCCCCTGATTTCCAGGACTCTGTCCACATCACTGATTTTCGAAGGTGATGGGAGATTTGACCACCAGCTCATTCTTCGAGCACTCAGAGAAGCCCCAAGACATGTGATTTCAGCCAGTATCTCCAGTGGTTCACAGGGGACATGAGATGTTGTGGCACGTTGAGGAGGTGCTGAGGAAACCGAGTTAGTCAGAGGTTTGCCTCCATCACTTTGCAGCCCTTCCCAAGGACCAGGGCAGCAGTAGTTCTGGGTTTCTTTGCAGATGATCAACTGAGGAAATCAAATCACCAGAAGAGATGTTTTCAACGTGCAAACATAAGGTGAAAAAATTACCACGTTTCCACACATTTCTTATTTATATGCTGTTCCAGTTGAACCTTCTGTAATTCCTCATCCTACCTGGAAATAGTTGGAGAGATGCTTTCACATCTGAGAAGGGAGAGAAGCCAATTCTGTCAATTTATTTCCCAAGAGATTAAAAAAAAGCACAATGGTATGACTAGTCGGGGGTGATCCATGGCTTGGACAGGAGGTTTTCCTTTGAAGTAGGTTGAGAAACTTAAATGGCCAAGTTCCAAGGCTGAAAGCTTCCTCTTGCATCAATTGGAAATATGCCATGGCTGTTCAGACAATAAAGCAGGAACTCTGTGCATTACAGAAGTAGCAGGTCGTAGCTGAGGGCTCAGCTGGGCTGGGCTGAGTCACATTTTCTTTTAGCAGGGGAGAGAAAAAATCGCTCCATGTGCCCAATGCTTCATGCTCTGTGCTAGCAGGACATCAGCAAAGCCAAGTTTACAACCCCAGTTAGGTGGGTGTGCAGCGCGGGGGGAACTTTGGTCCCATCTAGCCCTTTCCTAAAAAAAAGATGCCTAAAAATCAGCATGGGTTTTGCTCTCTCAGGAGCAGCTGATGTTGCATGCGTGGGCCTGGGCTCCGTGGGAGCTGAGCTGAGCGCTCCCAATGGGGCTGACAGGAGGAAGGAGTTTTCTCTGGCATTAAAACAAATTCATCTCAAGAGTGGGGAGAGATTTTCCTCTGGCTGGGCACTGTGATGAGCAGTGCCCACAGGAAAAATTGAAAAATGATCAAACCCCACAATCAGCTGAAACTCTTTGAAACCACTAATTGGGTGGAGGAGGCTGCCTAGCAGCAAGAGCTGCTGTCATTTCACCTGCTGTGCTTTGGGACTAACCATATTGGCAGAATTAGTGGGTAAGGCATGATCCATGCAGCACCAAGGCGTGAAGGCAGGTGGATTAGAAACACTTGTTTGGGGGGAGCATCTGTGTCAGCAGGACCAGAGAGGTGAGCTTCAGCCAGACTTTTTTCTGTACTTTCATGCTGTAGACAGTTAGGCAGAGCACAGTGATGGAGTTCAGTGATGGAGAACAGTGATGGAATTCAGTGACCAGAGTTCAGTGATGGAGAACAGTGATGGAGTTCAGTGATGGAGAACTTTATGGACACCACTTCAAGTGGGTTCCTGGCTATTTGCATCAGTGCTGACTAAGGACTCAGTATTTTGCCACCCCTGTGCTGGCTGCACTGTCATTGCCTGAGCATTTCTGCTGTGCAAGGCAAAGGGCACACTGCTTGGTGTGCCCCCCCAGTCACAGAATGACCCCCCGGACCTGGACGCCAAGTGAAGGTGGCCTCGCGTCTCCTGATGCAGGTCATGGCTCTGTGCGCTGGCTGGGAGGGGAGCGGGAGCAGAGCTAAAGGCTGCTGCGTCTCTCCCACGGCTGCGGTCATCAGGTGTGCAGCATGGTGCTGTACCAAGTGCTTGCTGTTACAGGGTTACGGGGTTGACATTTAGATGTCACAGAATATGAAATAACCCATCATTACAGCCTAATTATTCTGCCAGGGCTTTCTTCTTTCGTAATATTGCATGCAGTGCTTTTGTCTCCCCTCAGCGTTATCACTGCTAATATCCCCCCAGGATGCCCCTCCAGCACCTCATCCACCCTGATTATTGTTTTTGGGAACTGCCTATTTCTGTCCCTACCCCAGGCGTACCCGACTGCACGTGTTGTCCTTGGGATGAGTACTGGGGTGGGTCATTCAGGTCAGATGTGACGCAGCTGGTGCCGGGAAGATGTGTCATTTTTCACACTCAAGACAGCTTCAAGCCTTGCTGGTTTTGGTAAAGGGTCAGTTTTTGTTGCCCAAACCACAATTTCCCCTTACAGCCCTTGGTTTCTGTGCTGAGTGGGAGATGCAGGAAAGGCTGGGACTCTCAGGGCTTCCCCTTCATTGTGCTGCCCTGAAAGCCAACACGTCCACCTGGTCTCCTGGCTTTGTGCTCACCCAGGCAGAATTCCTGGTGGATTGGGCACAGTGGAGCAGGCGGCAGAGCTTATCGGCAGCAGTAAGAGTTGTGAACACCGACTCGATGCTGCGGGAGATGCCTCAAGCCTTGGAGGGGCAATGGGGTGTGCAGGTAATACCATGGGTGCTAGGCTCGGTGTGAAGAGAAGGGGCACTTTGGACTCCTTCTCCCAGGGCTGAATTGCCTCCAGGTGCCCGCAGCCGGCCGGGACCCAGCGCTGCTGGTAACATGGGGCAGGGCAGGGAATCCCTTGGCACGCAGGACAGACAACGTTTGTTTTCCCAGGCTTTGTAAAGACACACCGTGCGCCCGTGCTCGCTTGGCTCGCTCAAGCCAAATGCCTGCAGCAATGGGGGTTTACAAGTGAGGGGAAAGCGGCACCCTGGGGGCTGCACAAAGCATCCTTTCCCATGATCTTATTCTCTGCAGGGCTGCATAAGTGACTGCATTGCCCCGAGCTTGGTGACATAATAAGTGGTCGGAGCTCCTTAAGCCTGGCACCACCAGGCAGGTTTTCCTGTCCATCCGTCAGGCACCTTGTGCCCTCGCGGGAGATGCTGCCTGCCCCATTCCTGGATCTAAGAACCTAAAGATATTCTTCATTGTATTCAAGCCTGAATTGGTTTTCATCCACAGAAAACTTTATCACTGCCTTCCTCTTAATCTTTTTCCATTCCCTCAGTCTTCTTTTCATCCACAAGGTTTTCCAGAGGGACAATATGCTATTACCTTCCACACCATTGGCACAGATGTGATGCAGCCCAGGTCCGTGAGCTGGTCCCTGTGGGGCTCTCCAGAAGCTGCACCCCTCCAGGGATGTTTCCCTGCTCACAGGAATCATTAGAAAACCACGAGCTAGTTCATTGTTACGTGCATGTAACACAAAACCAGGTCGATTTTGCATCTTTTTAATTCCTTGACAGCTGCCTTTTTGCTTGGGTTTGATCTCTGAGGGCATTAACCCATAAAGCCCCAAACCGATTTGCTTCTAGACTGTGATTCTGGAACAGGTGAAGGCAACTTTGACAGAACTTCTCCCTCCTTTGTCTTTCTGAGTGAGCAATAATACTGCTTTTAACAGACTGACTCATATTCCATCTCTAACAGCCCTTGTCAGCCCTCAGGCTGCTCTGCCGGTGGGCTGAGCACCTTCCTGCCCGCTCCATCCTGAGCTGCAGGGATGCAGAGGTGGGAAGCACTTCCCCGCCATCACTCACAATTCAAAAGATGGCAGTTTCCCAGGGCCCAAAATCCTGTAACCCAGCCCCCCAAAACCACTTGTGGCCTCTTCGTAATTCAGCTTCTCCATGTTCACAGGCACCCTGTGGATGCAGCCTCTGTGCCCCAGCTCTAACAGCAGAAGTTTTATGGGTTTAATATTTGTAGGTTATGAAGCACCAGAGAATTGAGAAGTGTTTATGATCGCTTTCTCCCACCTTTATTTATTAAATATGCGAAGCCTCAAAGGCCTTTTCTGTCCACAGGACTAAATGAGCTACCCAGCAAGGCTGAGTGAGAGGGAAGAGCTGCATGAGGAGTGTGGGGAGATACTGAAGCTGGTGCTGAACTTCCCTAGTACCCAGCCTGGGTGAAGTGCTGCAAACCCAGCCATGGGCCTGCACAGCCACCCCTTCCCAGAAGCAGCCCCACCACAGCCAGTGCCCAGGGACACGGCCATTCCCATTTGGGAACCCCCAGGAAAATTAAGACCTCTCCTTCCTGACATTTCAGGCAGTGGGTGATGGCAAGTAGTCACAGAGGACAGCAGCTCGAGGCAATGCCAGCAGAGAAGGAAATACAGAAGTATGTTAAGAGAACCTAACATGCAATGCTAGTTAAAAGAATCAATGTCTTTGATTATCAAAATATTTGGATTTAAGTCAAACTGGAAGAAAATATTTTATATAAGGTTCAAGCTGGTTGGTCTCATCTTAAATACATTCCTCAGTCACATCCTGAACGTTACAGCTACTGAAGAAGTCTATAATGGGAAATGTCAATCAGCCTTCACAGCAAACCTAACCATTCTGACGTGTAGGAGATCTCACCCAGTTGTGTGTGTTGGGCATAGACAGCCCCCCTCAGCCCCAGCCATGTGGGGGATGCACAAATTAGCTCAGGGACTCAGGCAGGAGGAGCTGCTTCAGCTGGGTGATTTAATGCTGCTGTTATCGCTGAGCTAATAACTACTGAATTATCAGTGCCACAAAGCAAAGTGTCAAGCAAAATAATCTGCAATGATCCTACACAATGTCCAGGTTTGAAACAAACCAAAAACTTTCTCCAGTCTCTGCAGCAGTTTATTTTTGTTTCCTGATGCCACAAAGCCAGTTTCTGGAATGGGTTTGAGGAAGCAGATGAACCCCAAGTTCCCCTTCAGGATGTTTACACAGGGTTTGTGCCTTCTCCCCTCCCATGTGCAGCGCCACCACACTGGCAGCTCGCCCACCCGTGTTTTGCAGTCAGGGATGTGCCAGGAATAAGATCTTTGCCTGTCTGGAACGGTTGCTCCACTGCTGGGCGCAACTTGGGGCTTGCAGGATTGTCAACAGATGGGCATCAGACTCGGGGCTGCGTGGCCACGTGATGCTGCTGAATGTCACATCTAGTGCCTCAACACATCAAATAAAGGTGAGGAAAGGGGAAACATCATCTCATGGGTTAAGCAGAGGACTAAGTTGGAAGCTGGATCTCATTTTCAGCTCTGCTCCTGCTCAGCTGAGAGATCTCAAGGGATCGAAAGGTCTCAAATCCCAATGAAAAACAGAGCGCGCCAAGGATGTGGCTGTCCCACAGGTGCCAGTCCCCTCTGAGATGAATTTATTAGATGCAAGGACTCATCTTTTGGTGCTTGGGAGGTATTTCTCTATACCTTTTTGGTGTCTTTCTAAAAACCTGTGGGAACTTTTATCACGGTGAAATTGTGCTTGGAAGTGGAGTGCCCTGTTGGGCACGAACCTAAGCAGGAGTGTCACACTGTGCTCCTGCAGAGCAGGGCGACTTTGACCAAGGCATGGCTGTATCTCGGTGACAGGGGGATGATGCTGTGAACACCTCCAGCTCCCAGCCAGCCCATCCGCTTGTGGGAGGACAGGATTTACAGAACAGAGAAGCCCAAATCATCTCTAAAGAGGAAGAAGGGGAAAAGGAGAGGAAGGGCAGATATTTAGGGAAAGATATGCCCTTTTGCCCTGTTTGAAATAAACATTGTTTTCCATAAACTCAGGAAAAGCAGGCACTAATGATTGTAATTTTGAGGCCTCGGCTGTCTCTGCCACAGTCTGCATCTGGAGGACCCCCAGCATCGCTACGGTACAGCAGCAGCCTGATGAACCGCTGGAAGCCTGTCTGTGTTAGTCACTCCAGAGCAGCGGAGTATGCAAACCCTTGAATTATGTGGGCAAATACACATGCCCACATTCCCCGTCCTTCCCACAAACATGTGCAATAAGATTAAATCTTGTCATTGCTCATTTATCTCCTGTTATGTGCTGCTTCACAACTAACTCCAAGTGCCATGCAGTAGTGGAGGCTGGTTTCTGACCACCACGATCCTCAGACCTGGGTGTTTCCTGGCGGTATCCATCACTGCCAGCGCAGCACAGGGAGCTGCCGGCACTGACAGCTCATCGTCTGTTGAAATAACTGTGTGCCGACCACAATGAGCAATATGCAGGCGTAGCGTGGTTTTTTCAGCTTGGAGAAGGGCCAAGGCAGATGGGACTGACAGTGGGACTGAGGAGCAACTTCAGAGAGGGATAATGTATTGCAGCTCTGCTAATGACACAGGGTAAAGCAACCGGGATGCTGCACCCGTAATAACCAGACTGTGTTCCTACAACAGGCAATGGTGGTTATTACAGATAATTGTAGTAGTGCCTTTTGCCTGACAGCTCCCCGAGCCTCACAAAAAAAAGAGTGTGATGGATTCCATCAGACTGGCACTTACGTGGAGGTAGGTGATGGGTATTTCTGTAACATGTGCTGGAATGGCAGCGAGTGCAAGCGCTCAGGTGGCAGGCGCCTGGTGAGAGGCTGCAGGATGATGCAGAGGGAGAAGCAGGGAAATTTGGGCTGTCGGGATGACTAAAGGGGGCATTGCCTGGCTTCTGAAGAGGTGACTGCCAACTCAAGTAGGTGAATGCAGCCTAAATAGTATCATTAAACAGCTGTAATTCCTAGGGGGATTTTAAAGTGCACCTATTTTAAAAAAGGGGGAAAGTTAGAGCGAAGTGCAGCCTGGGCAGGTCTCCAGGGACAGGGACGGGGACATGACGTGCCTCCCCAGCCCCCAGCCATAGGGCAGAGGTGTGAGGTTGGCCAGGGCACACGCAGGCCCTGGTGCAGGCTGCCAGCAGAGTCCTAAGGAAAGCAAATGGAAAGAGAAGAAGAGAATATTTTTCCTTTATAACTGATGCAAAGGTGAATGAAATGTCACTGGAGGGAACGAAAACCTGCGAGGATTGTCCTCTGTGGAGCCGAATGGAGGCATAAGGTTTCCCAGAGAAAAGGGGGAAATATTATTTGCCACAGCAAGCCAGAGCTTGGGGCAACCTGCTGCTCCCTGGGAGAGGAGCATGGAGCTGAGGCAAAAGGCATTTTATCCACCCAGACAGGCCAGGCTTAGAAATTTGCCTGTGAAACCCTGGTCTTGACTCACCCAGCATCAGGATGATCCTTCACATTTTGGATATGTGCCTCAGTGTCTGGAATTCATGGAGCAGGTCTGCCTCTAATTGCAATCTAATCTAATAAAAAAGCAAGCTTTCCCTTTGTCCTTTCCTCCACTCCTCTGGTTAGGGGACCCTTAGCACTTTATCGCTGCAAACACAATTGCTCTTTCAATTTCAAAATGCATTTTCTGACAGACTGCAGAGACGTCAGGAGCAAGCATGGAGTTGGCAGCAAATTCTGGCTACTGCTGACCATCAGGGAGATACTGGATCTCCCAGTCTGACCATCAGGGAGATAACCAGATATCCCAGCCTCATTGTTCGGGATCTCCCAGCTGGGCGATACAGGATCTCCCAGTCCAGGACCGGGTAAGCTTTTTCCCAAAAGAGCGACACTGATGTGCTCGTTTGGGACAGGAGTGGCTGTAGGAAAGATGACACGAGGAGGTCACTACCTCGTGTTTAATGACCCCCAGGGAAGGAAGCTCCTCTGCCCCAGCCCAAGGGAAACGGGAAAGCTCACGGGTCTCCGTGGCATCACCCTGCTCTCGTCCTCCTGAGGATGAGGAAGGAAGGACGCCTCATCCTCAGGTCTCCTTGCCCGGGAGGGACAGTGCAGCCTGTGGTTTGGCTGGGGACACAAGTCACCCACAGTCCCGGGTCCCCGAGCGGACCCACTCCTCGCTGGGGTGTTGTCAGCCCCTGTGCCTCTCCTCCCCCGGGGTCTCCGACCTACCACCCCCATCCCCTGCTCGGGCTCCTTCCTCTTTGTCCTCCTCCTCTTCGGCTCAGCGGTGCGCTAGGACCCGGCGGGCGCAGGCGGGGGATGCGGCGGGAGGCGGATGGGGGGTCCCGGCGGCTGGGGTAGCCCTGGGGGGTCGCGGGCGGTCCTGGGGAGGTCCTGGTGGTTCCCGGGGGTCCCGGCGGCTGGGGGAGGTTCTGGAGGGTCCCGGCAGCTGGGGGTCCTAGGCGGTCCCGGGTGGTTCCCGGGGCTGGGGGGGGGGGGTCCCGGAGCATCCCGGGGGGGGGGGGGGGGGGGTGTCCCCGGGAGCTGGAGGGGCGGAGGCTCGGCGGGAGGGTTTGCAGGGAAGGTGGGTGCAAGGAGCCGGGCGGCTGCGAGACTTGGGGAGAACGGTGGGAAAAAAGGGGAGGGAGGAGCCGGGGCGGGGAGGGGGCGCGGGGGGCAACGGGGCGCCGCGGCTCCCGGCTCCCCCTTCTCCCCACTCCCCGCCGCAAGGTGCGCGGAGCTCTGCCGGGGACGGCTTCGGCGGCCGATGGAGAACGCCTCGACCAGCCCGGGAGCCGCGCTGGGCGGCAGCGGCAACCAGACCCTGGGCAGGATGCCCCGGCAGCCCCTGGAGCTGCAGGTGGTCACCATCCTGCTGGTGCTGCTCATCTGCGGGGTGGGCATCGCGGGCAACGCGATGGTGGTGCTGGTGGTGCTGCGCACCAAGCACATGGTGACCCCCACCAACTGCTACCTGGTGAGCCTGGCGGTGGCCGACCTCATCGTGCTGCTGGCGGCTGGGCTGCCCAACATCTCAGAGGTGGTGGCTTCTTGGGTGTACGGCTACGCCGGCTGCCTTTGCATCACCTATTTGCAGTACTTGGGCATCAACATCTCCGCCTGGTCCATCACTGCCTTCACGGTGGAGCGTTACATCGCGATCTGCCACGCCATCAAAGCGCAGCTCCTGTGCACCGTGTCCCGCGCCAAGCGCATCATCGCCTCGCTGTGGCTCTTCACCTCCCTCTATTGCCTCATGTGGTTCTTCCTGGTGGACACGACCCAGGTCACCTTCTCGGATGGGGCACAGGTCAGCTGTGGCTACCGGGTCTCCAGAAGCCTTTACATGCCCATTTACTTCTTGGATTTTGCCGTCTTCTACGTCATCCCATTGGGGCTGGCAACTGTCCTCTACGGCCTCATTGCCCGCATCCTCTTCATGAGCCCCCTGCCCGCCACCCCGCAGCACCCCTGCCTGGGCTCCATGCACCAGGGCGGCTCCCTCAAGCTCTCCTGCCGGGGCAACAAGGGGGTCCTGAGCTCCCGCAAGCAGGTAGGGGCTCCCCGCCGGGCTGGGGCATGCTGGGCTGCAGGCAGCACTGTCAGGGGCTCAGTGCTTTGAGGGGCATTCTGGCAGGGGTTGGGCTGCCCCAGTATTTTGCTTCCCTTTGTGGAGGGAATGGAGAGGGTTGGTTTGCTGCACAGAAGCCACCCCCAGCCCAGCTGGGGTCTGGCAGCACAGATGGGCTCCCCCTGCTTTGGCTGGGCTTGGCGGAGCAGGACAGGGCTCCAGCATCACTTGGGAGAGGCAGGAGTGCAGGGGTGTTTGCTGGATAATTAATCACTGATTGCCTCCCCAAGGAGGGGACTGCTGGGTCACATTATGCCAGCGGGACTCGCCTCCCAGGCAGGGTCCTGGGCAGGTCACCTCAGATTTAGAGGAGCAAAGGGAGGGGAGAGCTGGCATGAACTCCTGCCCTCTGGGTCCAGTCCTGGCCGCAGCCCCCTGGTCCCTGCAGCCGAGGAAGGCACCTCGGTGTCATGGTGGTGTGTTTGCCTCCTCAGTGACTCCTCTGTCATTCAGCTGCCTGCTCGCTCCACACCTCCTTCTCCTCCCACCTCCTGCCCTCCTTCCTCCTCTTTCTCTGTCCACATGGACAATTACTATTGCCCCATCTCCTTGGACAGGTCAGCATCTGGACACGGGACAGATGCTCTTGCTGGCTGTTTGCAGGAGACTATCGCGTTCCGGTTTCGAACTTCGCATAGGCAGAGACATAGGCAATTTTAAAGGAAAGGGCTGAATCTGGGAGTCTGGCATAAGTCCCTGAGATCACCAGATCTGCTGTGATTTTGAGTGAGCAGGATCCGATTTCCAGACAGCCTGAAACTGGCTTCAGCCTGTCTTAAAGTCCTTGTTTTTCCAACTCAGTATCTCATTGCCTGATTTGCACAGGAACCTCCATTCCCCAGGAGAGATGATTCAGTCGCAGAGGGGAAGCAAACAGCCCAAAGAATGTGTAATTCTTCATGAACTTCCAAGTCTCTCCAGTCCAGCTTTTTCTCCCTTTTGCTCCAGTACAGAAAGGTTTAAAGCAGATCCTGACTTCTGCAGAAGTACTTGCCTGCTCTCCCAGGGTCGCTGGCTGCTGCGGGAGCCTCGGGCAGGGTGTTCAGCAGCAAGGTCTCTAGATAATACAAGGCAGTACCTAAAGGTGTGGGTCGACGGACCTCTCCTTCCAGAGCAGCTGCTGCAGGGGCTGTGCCGCTCCCCCCGCAGTGCTGTGCCATGGAGCGGCTGTGCCGCACACAGCGTACTCCAGCATCATTAGGATGAGTGGCTGATGGAGCTGGATGACAGGCACTCCAGCTCCTGGAAACATCTTGTGCTCCCTTTTCTGTTACACCAGGAGTTTTCTTGAGATTGTCATTACCTCCTGAAATATCTTAGCATGCAAAGACTTCCTCTTGCTGGCCTGACATTGCAGAGCTGGTGTCATTGAGTTTTTAAACTGTAAAGCAGTTTCCCAGGGCTTCCAGCTATGGTTTGTTGAATGCTTTCTTCTCATTTCACACCAGCAGCTCTTCAAAGCAAGCTGTGTTGAGAGTGATGGAGGAAGAAACCGCAGCTGTGCCACCGGTGGCATGTGGGCTAGGTGCCTGACACACGGGTTGGTGGCAGTCAAATGGATGCGGTGCTGCACCCCAGAGATGGCTGCAGTCCAGTTTTTTCCATAAACATCTTTCACAAGTTGGATATGACATGGGACGATTGCTTCATTTTATATATAATCATAGGGAAATTTATATGACTGCCCATAAAATCAGAGGGGGCAAAACCAGGGGTTCAACTTTAAGCATTTGATTCATTGCTGAGGGGATCTGCTGGATGCTTGGTGCAGAAATAAGTTATCTGTGCACCAAAGCCAAGTAAAACCACACGGCTATTTTGATAAGAGTTTCGGGTAGTATGAACAGGAGTGCTTGGAGCATAACGAATCCAGGTCCTGTCAGAGCATCCACCTGAGCACTGCCTGAAATCCAGCCAGAGATTTTTGCTGGTGTTGCAATGAATAGAGGAACAGAAGCTGCAGTGAGTCATGATTCTGCATCTAGTTACAAGAGAAAAACCAACAACCCAACCACCCAGGGAGGAAAGAGGCCTCCTGAGACCCCAAGGGGTCAGCACAGGTTTCTGCCTGGAATTTGCCTCCCTGAGCAGGGGCAGCCAGGGCCCAGGAATGATATTCTCAGGAAGATGCTGCAGCATGCAGGACCCCAGAGGGGCTGTGGGGGCAGAGTAGAGGGGAAGCACTGGCTGAGTGCTGGGGAATGGGCAGATCATTAAGAAAGGGATTTTAATGTGAGAAAGAAGGTAGCTGAATCCATTCATGCCAGCAGAGCTGGCAGATAGAGGTGCTGGATAGAAGGGGTTTAAAAGTGAGCACAGAGAGAGCATTCCCATGGCCAGTGGGCCCCCTGATTGGGACATGTGGGTGAGCGAGACAGAGATGCATGTGCCCATGTGAAGGGTCAGGGCAAAGTCCAGGGGGGCTACAGCCCCCATATCACCCCCAGCACCTGGATCCATGGGACACCCCATCAACTTGGCTTTAGCAAAGGCAGGAGAGAGGCACAGAAAGGACCTGAGTGGTCTTCTCCAGGTGAAGTTCACCTCAGCAACAAAAAGCCCTCGTGCAATGGGCAGGTATGAGCCTTAAAAGGGAGCAGCCTGGACACTAGTGTCCTGTGTCATCTTCACCAGAAGAAAGGTTTCCTCTCTGATTTTCTGATAGCTGTGGCATCACTGCCCTCAAAGCCAGAGGAAACTTGGGGAAAGAAGAAACACAGATGGATCTCAGCTCAGACTACCTGACGCTGCTTTACAACAGCTGATGCTGGCTGAGGAGCTCATAAGCAAGTTTCCTTGCTCATTAATCACCTGTGGCCAGGTGGAAAGGAAAGGGCAGCTTGAGAGGTAATGCCATTGACTTCTCACACTCTCCTGAGGAGTGCTGACAGCCCTTGGAAATGTCACCAGGAATTTCCATGGGGGCCCTTGGTAAAGGGTCCTATCCTGAGCACCAGAAGTGAGGACACAGCATTGGAAACTGCTCTAATAACAAATGCTGGTGGTCTCCAATCTGACAGGGTGATAAGGAGGCTGTGAAAGTGGTGCATGTGCTACTGGTGGGGAAGATTGAAGTGAGGGTGCAGCTTCTTTAAAATGCAATTGCCATATAGACTAAACCACTGAAGACACCATTAGAAATCATGGCTGCAAGTTTAGTCCAAAACAGCAGTAGTGTTGCTGTCTGACAGGCTTCACACATGCAGCAAGAGCTTCACAGGACCTTGCAGGAAGCAGGTTGCATCCCAGTGATGTGGTGAAGTGGGACTCCAACCCCGCAAACACCTTTGAGTTTGTTCTGATAGAGCACAAGCATCTGCCAGATTCCCATCACAGACCAGTGGTATGAGAGGGTAGTTTGGCTCCTGGGGGATCTGTCGACCAGAAGAGCAGAACAGGGTGAGAGGACGGGTGCTGGGGCAGGTGTGTAGCTCAGGACATCCCTCTGACCAGGGTACAGGCACCTATGTCAGCGGTTCTCCTCTGGCCTCTGTAGAAGAACTGACTCTTCCAGGCCCCTTGCCCAGAGTCCCCTGGAAGATGTCCAAAAGGGGCTACCACAGAGGTGCCCATTTTTCTCCCTTGACTCTAAAGAGCCTAGATGGCTGGGGGTGTTTTGCTGTGGAGATGCAGAGTTTGGAAATAAAATTCTTAATGTGTGCTCCTACGCAGCCCCAGCGCTGCCCTGCTTGCTTTTCAGAGCATGAAGATGCTGCTGTTCCCTCACTGCTGCCTCTCAAACACGTAAGTCCAGAGCAGGACAATGCAAGGTGTGAGTTTTGCTGTATTTATCACCTACAGAAGAAAGGGCCACAGATAAAAAACACCAGCCACCTCCAAGCCCATATTTCACCTGCCAGAGAGGGACCACTAGAGGGAGTGGGATTCCTAAAAAAGGATGCTGCAGCTCAGGATAACAGTGCCTGGACAAGGAGGGATGACACTGGCTGGGGAGAAGCATCTGTGACCTCCAGGACAGGGGCAGAGGCTGGACACAGCACTGCGAGAATAGATGGGTCAGAAGGGCTGTGCGGGGATGTAGGATGCCCATCATCTCTTCTGGAGTGAGAAGGAGGTTCACAGTGGGTTTGGTTTAGGAGTTACAGCAGGCTTGGCCTGTGGAGGTGGAAGATGAGCTGCCCCTTAGCTTTGACATGGCGACCCAGGATGTAGTCAGGGGTCCGTACAGCAGATATCCTTGGCCATCCAGCAACAACACTGGCTTATGTGCTCAAAAGTGTTTTTTTTCAGCTAAATATCAACTGTTCTAGTAAAACATCCAGTTCTGTCTACAAACCCTTGTCTTGCTTCTGTCCATAGCTCCTTTACTGCTGTTGTGTGCACACACTGTGTACAACAGAGTTGTTGCAAAACACTTGTTGGAAAAATTGTTGTCCCTGAGCTGGTGCTTCACTGATGGATGCTTTGAGGCTACAGCAAAGCTCTGGCTTTTTTGGGTGCAGCTGTTTTTTTGCAGCCGTAATTGAGGACTACTCCAGCTAGGGATAAATGTCCCAAGCTCTCCTCAGAGATTATTAGGTTCATTTGTCACATGAGGACCAGAAATAAGTTCAGAGCACCTCAAATATGCTGTAGGCACTTGCTTTAGCAAGGCAGAGTGAGGAAAGTCATGGAGACAGATTTCAGCCTTGCATGCAGACGACACTGGAGATTTCTTTCCCCACAGTGAAGATATGAGAGCGAGTTTGGGATAGACTGTTAGGTTTATCCAGGAGAGGCATCTTGTGCTCACAGAGCTTTGCTAAAGTTGCAGCCAGGAGAACATGGTCTGTATGGACAGTTGGCTTTAAAAGGTAAATTTCAATCTTACAGCAAAGCTCAGGGCAAGGGCTGCCCGTCCTGGCTTGTGGTCTGGATGCAGCGTCCTCAGGGAGCACTGAAGGCATTTAGTGAGACAGAAGTAATAAATCCTCACGGTGCTGTTTCCAGCCGGTTTCCCTTCCCAGGACAAAGACAGCTTTTTCGCAGGGCTGTAGGACGCGTAGCAGGAAGCGCTCTTTGGATGACAGCACTTTGTGGTTTTCTGTGGTCTGGGGGGAAGTGTTGGGATCTTGCTCAGGCAGGAGCTGGGCAAGCGCTTGCTGGCACCACCAGCATTTCCATAACAACCAGCTGAAAAGCAGGGACAGTTATGGCTAAAAAGAAGATGAATCACTGGTTCTTTTCCAGACTACATTTCTTTTGGTCTCAGAAAGGACCAGAATGAACTTACTTTTCAGCCTTATTAGGATACGCTCTCCTTGGTCTTGTCACTTTGATGCAGGGTTCAGATCACTGTTCACAACCATTGTGGGCTCCTGAACAGTAAAACGAGGCAGAGAGTTACAACAGTCGAAAAGCCAAAGATGTTTCAGTCTCAGGAGACAGCACATGAGCAGCATTGATGCATTAGCTTTATAGGAGACATTTTAGTCATACAGAAACCTCCCAGCTGGAAGGGACACCAGAGAGCAGAGCTAAGTGTATAACAGTTCAGGGATTTATTCTCCCCAGCCCTGTGTGGGGTAACTGCATCTCAGGAACTGAGACAACTGCTGAGTGAGAAGTGCCTGTGTCTCAGTGAGGACCTGCAGAGCTGTGGTATTTCTCTTTCCCAGGGCATATTTTGCAGCAGTCCTGCTGCCTAGGGATTGCTGAAGTTGATGGAAGGACTCCCATCAACTTTACCCACAAGATAGTCCTTTAACATGGACCTTTCCAGGTAGGATGGGGACATGTTCAGTTTCTGCATGGGATGGAAAAGCACAGAGCCTGCCTTCACCTCCCAGGAGGATTAAACTGCTTAGCAGAGGGGAATTAAATTCTGGCTGAAATGGTGCTTAGGACCACTTAAGCTGAGGAGTTGGTTGCATTTCGCTGTAGGGTTCAGCTGTCAGCACAGCTTTGTTCAGATCAGCTTCATTCAAATTCTTGGGAAATGAACCTCAGATGCATCAAAAACATGGCAAAAACAATTCTCTCCACACACCTGTGAAACAGTTCTGTGGAAGGCAGCAGGCTGGCTGAATGCTCCATCGCCGTCATGAGTATTTGCTATAAAGGTGCTTAGAACAGTAGAGAACATGGGTCCCTTCCGTACGCACTGCTCATGGGGCACATGGTGTTGACACAAAATCTGCTTCTTCCTGGGCTGATCCGGTATCTGGGAGCTCTCTGTTCCCAGGTCTTGCAGTACAGACCACAGTAACACAGTCTCACCACTGCTGTCAGGACGGTCCTTCCCTTGGCAAGGGGTGGCCGAGCCTGGATTGCCTTGCCAGCCTTGGCAGAGGCAGCGGCTATAACCATGCTGGTACGTAAAGATTTTGATCATGGTCAACTGTGGGCCAAGCAGCCACTGTCCACTCCCAGCCTATCTGTTCAGGAGTATTTCTATAAAGCAGATTATCACCCTAGCAGTTGCACACTAGCTAGGGTGGCTTGAAACCAAAAGCTTATGGGATGGCTCTCACTCTTCTGGATCCAGCCAGCCCTTGTAAAAGGCATTGAAAAGCTCAGAAGCAAACCTTTTACTGACACGACTTGTACAATCTCTTATATCTTTCCCAAAAGGCAACACGCTGTGGTAGCAAACAAGCGGCAGTTTTAGCAACAGCCTCAGCACTCACTGTATCAAGAGCTTACTCTGGGAAGTGTCCTCAACATTCCCATTAAACCACACACAGCAAAACACTTCTATTTTGGCCTCGGCTTGGTAATAGTCCCTTTCTTGTAGGGAAGGTTTTGTTGCCACTACCAACCACCCCCGATTTCTACTCACAGCATTACAGGAAGGCACAGTTGCTCATGACCAAGTAAAAAAAGCACTCCAAGAAAAGCTGAGAGACTGTGAATGTGATCTAAGTGATTCCATATCGAGAACTGGAGACATTGCACAACTCCCTTTCTGACGTTTGAAATGCCACTGCCTTAATATGCGTGCGGCATCAGTGTTTACTCATACTTTCCTCCTTGGGGACATGTGTATTCTGTAAGTATTTGTTGGAGGATGATTGTCACCTACCAGAAATAGCTGTTGAAATTATTAGGATCACTGGAGTTTCAGTACAAAACACCCATTTTTCTTAAACAAGCTTGAGCCAAGCTGAGGGCAATTACTGCTTACTTCTGAATTCTCAATATCTTCTTGTTCCTAATATGTTACTGTAGTACTTCCCTAGTGTGCTGCAAATTAAAATAGCCCATACCAATTAGCTAAGTAACTCCCATATCAGCACAAGTAGGAATTTACGTAAGACTCCAGACAGTCTCCTCTGCTCCTGGTGCTGCTCTCTACCATGACCCTATTCCCTGGAACAACATAGCTGGTGTAGAAAAGCAGGAGATCCTAGGCAGGGAGTTGACATACACCCCATGGCACCCCCAAAACTTAGGTCCCCACTTTTGCACAAGTTATTTTCCCCATTGATTTAATGTTATGTACAATTCTCAAATTTGCTTGCTGGTACAGAAATTCCCATGATTATCCCAGCCCATTTCCAGGCTGGTGGATGCTTCTCGTAAAGAGTTTTAAAGTTTCTTCAGCGGTAGGTGAAAACCTATCATTGAAGGGGTTTATTTATGCAAGATTGTTTCATGAACAAAATGGATTCAGAGAAGAATAGCCCCATGGTTTGGGTGCCTATTTTAAATGCTTAAAGAAAGATATAAGCAATATGTAGACTGAATTAGCTGTCTGCACCATTTCTCCAGGTAGGAAAGCTCTGCTGGAGGTTTAGCATAATCTGACTATTGTTTCTCTTTTTGCATATCCCCACTGGCAAGGTGACCAAAATGCTGGCTGTTGTGGTAGTCCTCTTCGCCCTTCTGTGGATGCCTTATCGCACACTGGTGGTGGTGAACTCCTTCATGGACCCTCCGTACCTGAACATCTGGTTCCTTCTCTTCTGCCGCATGTGCATCTACTTGAACAGTGCCATCAACCCCATCATCTACAACCTCATGTCACAGAAGTTCAGGGCTGCCTTTAGGAAGTTATGGAATTGCGAAGAGAAGAGTGCTGAGAACCCTGCACCGTACACCACCCCGGTGTACTACAGCGTTACAAAGGACTATCCTCACGACAGCTCTGATCACGATGTCACCGAACAAGAAGATCTGAACAGTCTCCCTGCACCTGCAAAGAAGAGCAAGCCTGCCAAATAAATCCTGGGACCCTGAAACAACGCAGGCAGTGGGAGCTATGTGGCTGTATGCACTGTGTTGGGAAAGTGCCAACAGAAATTGCTTTAGCATTGCAGCAAGCTTAATTTAATACCTCTCCAGGGCATTTAACAAAACAGATTCTTAGAGGCAAATTAATTTGTTTTTCCTTAACGCTAATTTATTCTTGTTCAGTGAAGTGTTAGGCACAGGTCAGTGTTTAGCATCTTTAAAGAATCTGTAGTTAAATATAGCAGTGCAACGCCATTCTGTGTTACATGCGAGTGCAATTGCTTGTTGAGTTGGGTCAGAGCATTGAAAGGAAATCCAGGAAGAGAAGAGTATTCAAAGGAAAAAAACAACCAAAACAATCTCTTTCTGCTGGACCAGTTCTTATATAGAATGAGATTCACCTACCCAAATTTACATGCCTGTAACACAGACACCCCATGTGAGCTGCTTCTCTAGAGTCCTTCTAGAGCTAATGTGGACAATTAGGCACTTCCAGGAAGCTGCTCTTCTCATCTCAGCATAGTCCTCTGAGGAACACGCATACTTACCAAGGAGATGAGTGCCTCACCAGATGTGACTATTTCTGCCCATTGACTGTAAAGGGACTCTCTCAGGTGGAGACTCCTACATTAGGAATAACACCAAAGTTGGGTGTCATGAACCTCACCTCATGCTTCTGGAAATATTGCGGTGCTGGTAGCACATAGACCCAAGGTCCAGACCATTTGGATTTGTTACAGAAAAATGAACCTCGTAATAATGAGTGTTCCATAAGGTAACAGTAATGCTTCCATCATTGTGGTCTAAGCTTCTTTTGGATAATTTTACATTTTCTGTCCAAATTCCTCTAGTTGCTTCAGCTGGATACCACAGCCTTGTCCTGTAAGCCCTGGTGTGGTGCAGCTGCATACCCTCAAGCAGTGTTGCTCTCTGTCCCAGCTACAGTTGCATTTCAATGGCAGGTGAAGAAATTCTCTTACTTCCTGAGAATAACTTGTGAAAGTCCATCAAGTGTTTAGTGATAAGTTACACACTGACTGTAAGACATTAACAACACTCATTGCTGCTATCGTGTTGTGAGCAAAGTAGTTATTCATAACCTGTGGCATCCAAGAAACCAACCCAAGGACACTTGCCCCAGACTTCCAAGAGACTATCTGGACTAGGTATAAAATGAATAAGATTATACATGAGCCAAATGCTAAGGCTCTTGCCAAATAAAACAAGTGTCAGCCACTAGTAACCCTCAAGCAACTGTAAAAAATTCTTTGAACAGCCAATTCAGCCTCACTAGTCAACACTGTTTTTCACCACACTATAGTGTTAAAAGATCTTAGAATTTTGCATCCACTTTGGAAAATATCTGTGTGATATTTTTAAGAGCACAAGACATTAAGTAACCATTCTGCATCTATGGGAAATCACTTCCCTGGGTGAGTCAAAACAAGACCTCACCTCCCACCGATGTGTCAGGAACTATTTCATTTCAGTGTAGGGTGGCATTGCATGTATGATTATTATTGTGAGTTATTACCCTATCTACTTCGTCCCCAAAATAACTGTAGCACGAGGGAAGAGAACATTGGCTTTTTGCAATTATTTGGAATGGTGCATGTTTGGAATTTAAGAATTCATGCCATTTTTGCACTCTTCTGTGTATATTGGGAATTCAGGAGCAAAGTTCCTCTTTATTGTTGTTAAGGAAGTTCTGCACAGAGATTTGGGATTTGCATCTTGAAGAAAATGGAAGTGGTTTTGCTACGATGAGAGAAAATTGTTCCAATTAGCAAAAGAAACTAGGAAATAAAATAATTTTCTTGTAACAATCTTTTCTCTAGTACAGATGATTTTTCCCCCTAGAACAGATTTTTCCTTAGCAGCTTGCAACAAGCCATTGATAAAAACATCTGCAGACGAACCAGAGCAGTAAGGATCAGGGTGCCTTGCAGTATACACAAGTAAGGTGTAGGATGAGGAAGGGGACCCCTGGGGCAGCTGCTGGTCCCCTGAACATGGGAAAATCCAGGGCTGAGGTTTGGATGCATCAGCTCTTACATGTGCTGGGTTGAGGCTAACAGGAACAACTTATTGCATAGCTCAGAGCTAAGCTGGGTTCTTGTGCTAATGAGTCCTTCTTCCAATGCATCAGAGTTACCTCCTCGAAACATAACAACTTCTTCCCCTTAAGCCACTCCATGCCCTGTCTAGCCAGCGCAGGATTAATTTTCTTCATCTTCACAGCCAACTGTGGCTTGCAGCTCCCTGGAGCACAGGGCCCTGAGCACACAAGCACCTCTGGGTGCACACACACCATAGCCAGCCCCAACAGCCAAGGACATACAGCAAGCAGTGTCCCATCCTTTCCTCTCCCCTTTCCCTCCCTGCTCTCCAGCCAACTAGTCTGTACAGCCATAATGGGATGGGGGATGGCAAGAAAGGAAGAAAGGAGAAAATTAACCTCTTAGCAGTGCAGTAACACCCTGCAGCACAGTAGGGTTGGAGAGGAGGAAGAGCTGGGACTGGGACTCTGCAACCCCGTGCTCTTTGCTTTGGTACAATAACTAGATCACAGCAGCAAAGCACTGCCCAGCTGCCCTGGGTGCTGCGGGACTGGGAGGCTGTGGTGGATGGGACCTCCCTGGGACCTCGAGCACAGGGAGCATCTCCTTGGGGACAGGCTGTCCTGTGTTCCTTCATCCTATGGCTGTGGGTGCAGAGAGTAGCACAAAAGCCAGCTTTGCCCTGAGGCCACGTGGGAGGAGGATTTACTGTCCAAGCTCAGAAACCCACCTGCATCCTAAGTAAGGCATTTCTCAGGTATGGGATGTGCAGTTTGACAGACGGCCTTGATCTCTGTGAACCCAAGTAAGCAGCTCAACTCTGAAGCATCTCCAGCAGGATCTTTTCCACCTCCCCATCACATGTTCCTCTTTACGCTTTTTTCCCCTCTCTGAGACATCCTAAAAGCACTATTCTCTTAATTAAATTTCAGCCCCAGGCCAACAGCTAATTGAGAGTTCTGAAATTTTTGTTCAACATACTTGGAATTCAGTTAAAACCCAGTTCTCTTCTCCTCTTTCTGTCCTTATCTGTCAAGTGCTCTGTGACCCTTTGTTATTTTTTGAGAAGTAATTGGCAGATAAATTCCCCCAGCACCACGAGATCTCCAGCAAATGCACCAGAGCATTAAACTCTGTAGATGAGGAATGAGTTCCTACTCATTCCCCCTGCACGTATTCTGACATGTTAGGAGGAGTTGAGAGAGTTTTAGGTGGAAGTGGAGGCAGAAGGTCAGCACTCAGCTTGCTAAGTAGATGCTGGTTGAGAGAACAGGCAACTGCGTGCTGTTGGGAAATAAATCACTAGCAGAAAGGAATTAAAAGAAATAACTCATCACTGTAACTTCCTCTGGATAGCCAGGGTCTGAGTAAAAACCTTAATTCCTTATAAGAAATCAAAGACCCCCCTTCCAGCTTCACCCTGGATTACCTTGTACCCTGCAACAGCCCACCACACTCATAATGTCCAAAGCTGCATTTTACCCTTAGCATTTATTTAGTCTCAACAGCATAAGCGTAAGCTGCAAGTTTACAAATATGCCACCAAAGAGCGAATCTATTACTCCCAAGTAAGTTACCACATTGAAGCCATTCCTCAGTTTAATCTAACCTGTTATTTCTTAATTAAAGCTCATTATTTCTAACCCCTGCCCTTCCAGTGCTTGTTAACCTGGTAAAATGCCATCTGCTTTCTTCAATTACAAGCAAACAAGTCCCCTGGCAGGAGAGGGGGACCTGGCACTGCCACAGAGCCCCAGGGAGAGGGGATGAATTTGCGAGCGGTGCAGAGAGAGGGAAGGGCTGGTGGGAGAAGGATGGGTGAGGTTTATGGGCCTGAAGAACTGCAGGTTGGCTGAAGCACACAGCATTCATCAGAGACTTTCAGTTTAGGAGACACCACATCCAGGATATTTACCTGAATCTGGCTAGTCCCAATACATTGGTGATAGAGGCCACATAGTAATTGCCTCTATGTGGTGCACAGATGGGTGCCCAGGAAGGGTTATTTACTTGTGCCAAACACAGAAGTTTAAAACTTACCAAATTTTCAGTTTAAGCCCTAGTCAGCTTGTCTTCTTACCTTGTCTCTAGATTTGGGTGGTGGAAAAGATACTTTCAGGGGTGAAATTGGGCATCCACACCATCCTGTGCCAGAGGAGACCATGGCCATTCTGATGACTCTTTGGGAGAGCCTCTCCCCTGCAGTCCTGGCCAGCATCCCAGAAGCCAGCCTGGCCCAGGGCCACATTAGGGGGTAACCCACAAAACACTAGCAGTTCCCTAAAAAACAGGATGAAAAGACCATAAAGGCACCCACCACTTCCCTGCAACCAGAGCAGGCTATTAGAGCTCAGCTTCTGCTCTGTGGTACAATCCTGCAAAGAGCACATTACTAAAGTTAAAATCATGGTACTTTTAAATCGGTAATACTTAGGTCACTGAAGAGGATGCTGAGTAAATGCTTAAATTTTTCAGAGCCACAAGAGAGAGTGGACCACACATTAGGGAATCAATTGGATACAGCCCCTTTTCAATCTGCTCTGCCCCTGGCTGCTTCTTTGAACTAATTAGTTCAAGCAGGCCCCAATTAAGGAGCTGCTAATGAAGCCTGGGGGATAGTCCTACAGCAATATTAATGTAATCACTCAGCAGTTATTTGTTTATTTTGCAATTCGTGTTTCCCAAGGCCTCTGGAGGCCTCTTTGGCCAGCATTCCTCCTGGACCTGCCTTCTCTCTTTGCTCGCTCAGAGGTTGCTCCTCAGCACCCTTCAAACTAAGGCATCCATCTTGGGGAGCACGCTGTAACACACAGTGGATTGAAGCTTGCCAGGCCTGCAGGACTGACTCTATTTTACTGAAATACCCTCAGTTTAGCAGTTAACCAGCCCTGCAAGTTTCTGAACTGCCAGGGTCTAAATGCAGACCCTGATGGGAGGGCATCGCTGGCGTTGCCTGTGCCCCAGATCAGGGGCACTTTCCCAGCTATTGCCCGAGGGAGGGGACATGACTGCAACACTACAGGTCCCCTGTGACATGGGTGATGGGCAGAAGTATTAAGGACAGTCTGTGTTTTGTAATTGCTGAATTTTCTTTAATAACGACCTTGTGAATTGTGCTCTATGTGCTGTTTCTGTAGAGACAGGGGATGCTGCAAGTGCACCAGTGGCCGCTCACTGCTCCTCCAAAAGGTAATGCCTGAAGCCACAAGGCAGGAACCCTTTAAAAGCTTTCCCCTTTCAAGAAGAAGGTCCTGGGGTGGTCCTGGTGCTAATATGATTTTGAGACAGTCAGCAAGGGCCCATTGGTCTCCTGTGCTGGCTGATCCTGTCCGTCCTTGCGGGCACAGTATGGGTGGCTGCTCAGAGGAAATAAAATAAAAGCAACTTTTTCCAGCCACGCAGTGCCAGTGTTTCTGACAGGATAAGGTGGCCACCGCAGGGCCCCTTGCTGCCAGCCCTGAGCCAGGCATGGTGTGCCCGTGGCTCCTGGGCCAGAAAGGAGCACAGTAACCCCTCTGCGCTTCCTAGCACCTATTTGCTGCCAGGGCCACCTTCACCCCAGGTCTGGCTCTTCCTCTCACACAAAGACGAAGGCCAAGAGAGGGGTTTGCTCCTGTGAGCCTCAATGCCCTGCAAGGACGGTGGAGGGTAGCACAGCCGTCCCCAGGACGCCTCGGCAGGTCATGCTCAAAGGACACGGGGGCTCAGATTGCACCTTCCCTCCCACCGGTGGAGGCTAAGGCCACTGCCCTTCGGTCACAGGACCAGGCCAGTGCCTTTATCCTGGTTCTCACATATCGGACACCTCCCTGCCCGCACCCGGGAACGCTCAGCCAGGAGCAGTGCGGGGGACGTTACCTGTGAAAGCAGCAGTTCCTGAAGCAGAGACCCAGCGCTGTCCCCCCCACCCTGGGGAAGGGGCAGGCCTTTTGTTTTGCCTTTATTCATATTTTTGAAGCAATACGTCATTGCTGTAGCAGCAGACCCACCTCCCTCCCTGCTGCCTCTGCCACACATGGGCCAAAGATCTGCTCCATTCATCAGCCTGAGATTTATGAGGTGCAAAGGGCTCAGGTTACCCCACTGCCCCCAGCCTCCTCCTAGAGACGGGATGAATGAGATGCTGCTGGTTCCTCCCATACCAGAAGCAAAACAAGCCCAGAGGAGAGTAAAGCCATCATTTCACCAAACTCAGCTCCTTAAGTCTGTACTAGAGCACAAAATCTTCCGCCACAAGACTCCTCGCACCCACAGAAGCCGAGGGAGGCCCTGCTGTCTGCAGAGGCTGAGCCTGCGTCCCGCCAGCCTCTCTGCACAGCCCAGCTTTGCTCATGTGAGACACTCCAGAAATAGAAAAGGGATTGAAGGTTTTGGCTACTCTGGATTCCTTGGGCCCCTGGGCCCTGCTGCCCCTGGCTGGCGCTGGGCTCTGCTCTCCCATCCTCCCCTGTAAATCACTCTTTCCCCGAATGCCGTTTCCCTGTCCCTCATGCCTGGCTTTCCTCTCACTTTGGTCATTTCAAGGGGCTGAGTGAGAGGAAGGGCCATGGGCAGAGGAGAATCAGTCCTCCCCAACCCCCGGAGGACTGTGGTACTGGAGGAGCCGGCAGTGACGCACAGCTTGGAAGAAACTTGGCAGCAGCCCTGGGGTCAGGAGGCAGTGAAGGGACCTGTCAGCAGTCGTCTGCATCACCCGGGCAGGCTTTGGGCCAGTGAGCTGCCTTTCTTCCCGGCCCCATGCAACCTCTGGCAGAGGCCAGCGTGATGATGGCACACAGAGCTTGCACAGAGGGCAGTAGGTGTCCTCAAACATCTGGCACCAAACTTTTAAAAAACAGTAAGTGAAAACAATTCTCTTTGCAAAGTACCCCCCATCAACAAAAAAATACAAGATTTTGAAATAGATACTGGGAAAAAGCTAAAAACCATCCAGATGCCACCTACGAAATTCTGTGCCACATGTTGATGAACTCTCCTTCAAGACTGGAGTGAATGTGTCAACCTGGAATGAAACCTGGAGATTCCCCTGCAAAGATCCACATGGGTACAGTGAGCAGATAACTGTTTATTATTGCACGTAATCCAGCAGAACAACCGACAGAAAACTCTGGACAGTAGTACACAGATTGTAGTAAACAGCTTGCAAAATCTGTGATAAAGGTATTTTTGTGTGAAGAGTGAAATATATCTGCATCTTTGTAAGACCTGAAAAGTATAACACAATATCCTAGTCAGTTTTGAAAGCATGCATTTTGAGGTAAATCCGTTATTTTTGCATCTAAGAAAACAAAATCCCTAAGGGGCTATATATATATATATATATCTCTCTCCATATCTCAGTGTGATATGGATATATTTATATGTCACATAAAAGCAAATCTACCTACTTTTCTCAGAAGGTTACTAGGAGGAAAGCACATTACTGAGTGCACATCACATGCATAAAAAAATTGGGGCGGGGGGGGGAATTACCTTAGCACTGTTGAAAAAGATCCTTTTTTGTGCTTAGTGATAAATAAAAGCCCCTCAGGTCTCTCAACGGAAATTGTCTTGGTGGTTAAAAGCAGTTGGCATATTGAAACTGCAGAGCTGGCAAGTGAGTGCCAGCAAATGGAGATAAAGTGTCAAAGGCAGCAGAGCCTGGGGTTTGCAATACATTTATACTTAAGAAAAAAAGGAAAGAGGCAAATTGCTACTAAACTATGCTCTGTGGAAGTGCAGATGATGCTGCACAGCTTTCTCAGGACTGGTACAGCCACATGGCTTTTAGGAAGGGATCACATTCACTTCTCCCACAGTTAACACCATGTATTTGCTACTGTGGCAACGTTCCTGAGCTGAGTAAGGTTAAAAAATAAACTTGGTTCACAAAGAAAAGTACTGAATTATTCTCACTCTCTTATGCCATAATTAGAGCAGATACATTGGGCAGGTTTTGCCCTGTATTGCCAGTCAGTGTAAACCCCTGCCTGTCTGCCACCCCATCTCTGAAATCCTTTCAGATTGACCTTTGGAGCAGACTGGGCATCTGTTTTTTTCCTTAACCATCATTTCCCCATTCTTTCCAGTCCCTCAGGTTTTCCCACCCAGTCCTGTGCTGTGGGACTTCAGGATACACAGAGGTGCACAACCGACTATAAATAATATTTCTGATTATCTTAAAAAGGGATAGAAAATACATATTGCTCTTAAAAGAAGGAAGAAACATGTCCAAGCACTCAGCTTCGCACTAAACTGTAACTTCATCTGTGCCGACTTTCTAAGCTCGCACTGCTAAGGATTGGAGCAGATCATGGTGGAAACATCTACTTCCAAAGGTCACTCTCTGTTGCAGCTTTGGGAAGAATCGGTGCAAACGGCCCAGGCCTCTAAGCCTCGCACACAAGAACAACAGCTAGAATTACCCCACTGCGCTCTACCACCGCTGAAGTCTGGCTGCTGTGTATTTTTGAGCCTAACACCCAAATACACTGGAGTCACTCGGGTCTCTGCACCTTTTTTTCTTTCAGGAATAACATAACCTCTCCCACGACAGCCACCCTGCATCCTCTGGTTGAAAGTTTGTTCACTCTGTTGCAATGAGAGAGCCCAGGAGCCCCGCTGCAGCCCAGAGTGCCAAGGGGAGGAACATGCAGGTGTATGGTGGTGTTTTTCAGTAAGTACCTCCTTTTCATTTTAAGTCACAACATTTTCATAGAAAAAAGGGGTAAAGGGACAAATTCAGCACACCTATTTCCCTTCCTGTTACAGTGGGAAGTCTCCCACTGCAAGACACCTCTGTGCAGAGTATTGCTGGTGGCTGGAGAGCACTTGGATGGCACCTGGTCCCAAAACGGGCACCATCTCCACCTGCAGTACTCCCCACATGCACGAACAGCCTCGGATCAGCCAGTCCCTCACACCCCACCCCACAGCCCCCATTCATGGCACTTCGGCAGGTGTGGGCAGGACTCTGGTTACACTTCAATAAGCCAAATTTCAACTTGCCCCCCTCTCAGTCCTCCATACATGGAAAAAGACTCCAGGCGACAGGGAAAGGAAAGACTTTTTGTTTGTCCATTTGGATGACTTCCAAGTGTGGAGGGCGACATTGTCCACCCCTAGCCGTGGCGCAGCTCTCGTGAGTCTTTTGGTTGCTGTGTATTGTTTCATCTCCACGCATGGATGATATTCTTTGGGAAATCTCTGACACTGAGTCAACCAAGGGAGTTACAAAACACATCAGTGTGCACGCATGAGACCTCACTTGTTTTCCTACAGACACAGATAAATTCCTCATCCCTGGCATGACAGGAAAGTTGATGGCTTTGGTGAGAACAATTTAAGGCAACTGCTAGTTTATACACAGAAGACAAGGAGGCTGAATTGCAGAAACCCTGGCTTTTTCTTGGTAGATTGCAGAGGCCAGCCACAGCCTGGGACCAGGGAGACTGAACCGATCTTCAGGCGCTTTCATTTAAGGTTGATGTTTGCAGTGCAACCTTGGGATCTGAAGTCCTCCTCTTAGGTGTTTCCAGGTGGCTGAGATTTAATCCCCGCCAAGGTCTGTGATCTCCATCAGCAGCAATGCCTGTCCCAGACACAGATGAATAGGAGAGTCAAGGGGGAGCAAAACACACAACTGACACATGATCATGGCTGTCTGCAAGACTTTCAGCTCTGCAGGCTGAGTGGGGACTAATAACATCACAGAAAGCAGTGCCCAGCAGAACAGTTTTAATCCCCAGGAGGCCCTGGGAAGGCAGCCCCATACCCTCACGGGGGCTTGGGAGGCACCCCTTGCATTATGTTCATGTGAGGCTTAAGGGTCAGGTTCAGCCTTGATGGGATTTTTTTTGCAATATTTGAGCCCAAGGCAACAGAAATCTTGTGCAAACCCATGATGCATTCCTGCATGCAGGAACCCCAGAGGCACAAGTAACCTCACAAGGTTTTATTGCCACCAAATCCAAATGCAGACCCGCATCCCAATTCAAGTGGAAGACCTGGGGGAGCTCCAGTTTAACCTTAGTCAGACACACATCTCAGCTCATATTTATCTTTGGTAACACCAACTACATAACAACAGTGGCAGAACTAGCGATGGTACAATTAAAGCTGCAAACTTCATAGTTTCACATTTGCTTTGTGTTCCTGCATCTTTGCTGGGCTGAATGCCAAGAAATATTGCAACGCACAAGATACCTGGCAGCCGTGGCTGCAGAACAGCAAATTGAAAGTGTTTCTTGCAGCTTATTTGCAGAAAATAAATTTCAAATTTAACATCACACATTCTTGCACTGGAAGTCTCCACGAATCATGTCCATCTAGCTGGGAAGGCAAAAGTATACTGTGGCATTGCATCCAATAAACACAGTTCAATTTTTTAACTTTGAGGAAATGATTTTATGAAAAGACTAGAGAACTATCCACTGAAATTACTCCACAGACCACTCTTTGAACGGACAAGGGGTTACTGACAATCTCAACACTCAATGCAAGGCAACTGCAGCTATTGAATAAATCCCCATGCGTTTTCATCACCAGGGCATCCATTAGTGAATGATTTACTTTGGCAGTAAAGCAAATCAACCCTAAAATGTCCACAGTGAAGTCTACAAATTGAGGATAAAATCTCGTTGCTTCTCTTACCTTGTCTGAGGGGCACATCATGTCAAAAAATGTACAAATAGGATGGCCAGACCAATGTTCAATAAGATGACCATGCAGATCACGATTGTGTTAGGTCCCTGAAGGAAAAACCCAGAACAGAGTGTTACACATGGCAGTTCCAGGTGAGGAGATAGATACAGTTTGATTCTGCTATTCAAACCCACCAGAATCATCCCCTTCCAACGCACATAAATCTGGCACTTAACAACCAGCTTGAATTTCAAACTAGTTGAGTATCTATCAATCCCTATTCCTATTTCTCCCCTGCAGACTCCTAAGGAGGCTAAATCAGGCTTCTTCTGAGGCTAAAGCAGATTAAAGGAGACCCTGACTACAGGCACACAAACTGCCAAGCCTATGTCAGGCTGCTCCTCCCATCTCATTTCTCCACCCACATTGCCCACGTTTGTAAAGCTGCCATTTTTAAGATGAACAAATGCATCTGTATGAGATTGCTCTAATTTCAGACCAAAATATTTCCAGGCTTTGCTTTTCTTAAGTCGTGTTGGAACCATTCACGTCCAAAGGGCTGCAAGATGAGAAGCAGGGGGCTAATAAAATGTCTGGTTTTACAGCTGTATTTTGCTAACAGCAAAATTGAATTTCAGTGACTGTATTTTAAACCTGGGAAATCAGCAGGTGATTTGATACCACAGTTCAGCTCATGAGGTGCCACAACTGCAGAAAGTAACAGGTGAAAAAGAAACCCCACTCAGCTTTTTCTTCCCTGTCCTACATTTTCCCCCCAGTTCTCCAGATCCGTGTTGGCTGGTAAAGGGGTGAGAAAAGAAGGGGAGAACAGTCTAAAAAGTGAATCAGAAGATGCCCATTTTCCTCAAATTTTGAAATGGGGACGTGTCTGAAAGCACATCTGCCCTGGTGCAGAGAGGAAGTTAAAATAAAAGGGTTATGAACACCAGCCCCAGCAGCCAAGGCAGGGCAGGCTGGGAAGGCAGCAGGAGAAGGGAAAACCAAGGCCCTCCTCCAGCAGGCTTTGGGATCCCAAAAAGAGCCTCCGGGCACCGCTCTGGCCTGCTGCAGCCTCGAGGCTATGGCTCTGCATCCCCCTGGGCCCCTGGGCCTGACCTCCTGGCGAAAAGTAGACCAAAAATAAAAGGCAAAGATGGCTGCCAGGGGTGCCTCCCGGCCTGCCCCCACGTCACCTCTTCGCACTCCTCCGCCTCCTGTGCTGCCGCCACCGCCGCTGCTGGGGCCGGGGCCACTGCCGGGGCCGGGCTCCGCTTGGCCCCTGCCTTGGGCTCCGTCCGCCCCGGTGCCCTGGCCTCAGTCTTCCTGTCGGCAGCAGGCTCGCCCCGGCCCGCCGCCCTATGCTCGGGGCTGGACCGCTGCTTCAGCTCCTTGGGCCGGGGCGGCTCCGGCTTGGCCTCTGCCCTGGCCGCCGGCTTCTCCTCCCGCTCCTGCGGCGGGGCAGGGGTACCCCCCCGGGGCTCCGGGGAGGGCGCCTCAGGCTCGGGCAGCGGCTCCTCCTCATAGTCCGCGGCGGGGGAGACCGGGGAGGTTCGGATGGCGTAGCCGTGGTAGCCCTTGAAGAGCTCGACGTCAGGCTCACGCGCCATCCTCTGCAGCGGCCCGATCTCCATCTGCTCGGCCGGGTGCCCCCAGCCCCTTGAGGCCGGCCGGCCCTCGCCCTCAGGGGGCACGGGGCTCCCGCCGCCCGGCCGGCCGGCCGCCTCGGCCCAGCTGCCCGGACGGAGGGCGCCGTCGTGGTGGGGGGCCGCCTTGGCCCGTTTGGCCTCAGGAGGGGTGGCAGCGGGGCTGGGGGCCGGGCTGGCGCGGCGGCGGGCCTCGTCCTGCTCGTGGAGCTGGGGGCTCTCGGGGGGCGTGGGGGGCGGCGGGGCGCCCTCGGGCCTCGGCGCCTCTTCCTCCATATTGACGGCGTGCTCGGCGTTCTCCACGATCTCCTGCAGCAGCTTCCGCTTCTGGTACTCGGGGCCTGCGGAGAGAGGGGTTGGGTGTGAGGAGCTGCCCGGGGGCCGGAGGGACAGCAGGCCGCTCCAGCTCCGCGCCACCATCATGCCTTTGACAGCTGTGCCCCCAGCCACAACACGTTTGGGGATGACTGCGAGGGGGCCCAGGCTGGAGGCTGGGACAGGAGGTGCTCCCAAACCAGAGGCTGCTTCCAGGAGGGGTTTCCTCCAGGAGCAGCCAGAGGCTCTGAGCCCCACCACGTGCTGGCTGGCTGGTTTGGGAAGAGCCGAAGGAGCAGGCAGGGAGCTCCAGATGAGGGTAAAGAACCAGGGAAAATCTGCAGCTCAGCTTTCTGTGGTCACACAGATAGGTTATCCTGGGGCTAAAGAGAATCCAGCTCCCATCCAAGTTTGGTTTTTTTTTTAATGGCTGGGAAGCTCTCCCATGTGGCTTCTTTGGTGTCTAATAGCGTGGTAACTTCACAACTGATACGGGGGATGCCCAGTCTCCTTGGGAAGAGTAGGTATTCCCAAATTACCCACCTGTCATCCCTCATGATGAGAAAAACACGTTTCTCATGCACTGAGCAGGGCTGACAGTTTCACAGCCCTCCTTTCTGCACTGAGCCCCACAACAGCAGCGAAATTACCTGGCAGCGTCACACAAGGTGACTCGGGGCTTCAGCTTTCATTCTGGCCTCATCTGCCACACCGACTTGTCAGCTCTTAGCAACATTGCTCTCGCTTCAATTATTCACCTATCATTAAATCTTTACTTCTTGTTAACCCTAGGCCGTGTCTGCAAAGCAAATGGTAGCCCAGCTACAGTCTGGGGAAGTCAGCCAGAGCCTGACACCAAAGACATCCATCGTGCTGGGTGGCTGGTTGAGCAAAATCCACCACTGAACAACTGGGAATCTCTTTTGGAAAAATAACCCTGCACAGTGCTCTGCACGCTGGGACCCGCACTGGGACAGGGGTCCCTGCACAGCACCACAATGCTCATAGCAAGTGAGAACAAGAAAAGCACGCTCCTTATGGGCAGCACGAGGTCGCAAAGCAGCTTGTTTGAAAGCAAAGCACCTGCTTTTGAAAGTGGCTTTGGCTTCATTCTGCTGCATCCAAGCGAAGCTGAGGGGTGCAGATGTACAGGGCTTGCTCTATGCTCCTGAATGGCACGGACTCTGGAGCCATGCCATCCCTGGCTGCCTCGCAGTTCCTCCCCTCACCTCCTCCACTCCAAAGACTGATACAGACTTGAGCCTGGTTGGGAAATTGGGATTGGTGCTCCCTTCCCTCTAATAAATCAGTGGTGTGATTTGCACACTGCTACCTCCTGCCCACGCAGGCAATGCCTCCGTTTGGAGTGGGCAGTGGGGAGTAAAAGGGCACTGATTTTAGCTGCTCTGCCCTGCCTGCACGCTCCTGTCAATCAGCAGGGGACCCATTCAGGGCCATTTATTTCTGGCTGCAAGTGGATTATTTGGAAGCCGTTTCAACAGTTGTTCAGACTCCTCAAAATAGGCTGCCTGCAGCTCCAGGCTCCTTGCTCTCTCCTGCTGCTTTATCCTCCTGAATAATTCACACCAAAAAAAATCCCAACTGCCTGGAGGGCACTGCACAGCTCCAGTCCTCCTCACCTCCCCACCTTCACCTCCCAGCATGACATTTCAACAAGGGAGGGCTTTGGCTTACATACCTCTCCTCTAAGCTACTCAGGTTGATATCCTAAAGGAAACCCAGGGCTCAATACTTACGAGAGATATGGGGCTTGCTGAGTATGCCCTGTGCCAGACGTAGCAGGGTCTATCTGCCAGGATAGCAGGGGGAAACGCAGCTGCCGAACACTGCCAGGCTCTCCTGGCTGTGTGACCAGCAGCTCCGAGTCCTAGCAAAATCCAAGGGTGAACTTTTGTCTGTTTGTTCTTTGATGGTGCAGCTGTGCAAGAAGAGACATTTCCCCTTGTTGCGCACTTAAGGAATTTAGAGGTTTAAAAGAATCATAGAAATAAAAAGTGCATCAGCAGTTTACAAGGCCATCGAGAGAGGCCAGGACCCAAGCGAAGCCCTACTTAAAAGCGGTGAGAGGATTCAGCTCCTGAGGAACCAGTAGTGGAGGCCAGGCTGCTTCAGGCATTTTGCAGGGACTGTTTCAATTGTCTCATTCAATTGCCATGGGTGGAAAAAATAATCTAGCTAGATGTCAAAAACCTCCCATCAGGAATTCCAGTTTCCTTTGCCTCTGTGCTATAAATACCCCAGTGTGCAAAGGGTGAATGTGGAGCTGTGAGTGGCAGCTGGGGGGCTTATGTCAGGATCAAGTGATGTTTAGCTATTGTTAAATGAAGTGCCACACGCTGGCTCACACCCATGCCTGGGTGCTGTGGTGTTTCCCCACTGAAAGCCAGCTCTGACGGGCCTCGCTGGGTGATGGGGAGGAACAGGCAGTCCTCCAGCATGGCATCTCCCCAGCTAGTAGGTGCAGGGCAAGGTGGGAGTACAGGGAATTTAGGCAAATCTGTCAGCATCACTCCCCAGCCAAGCGCCGGGTGTGAGCCATACCCATTTCCCACTGTGTGCCCTGTGCCGGGGTGTAGTACCGGAGACCCAGAGGCACTGAAAGCAGAGCAGGAGCAGGTGGCAGGTTTTGCTGAGCAGGAGTCATCCTTTGGCTTCTACCCCCAGTTTTGCCACTCTGATGGTCCCTTGTGATCCTGCCTCGGCAGCCACAGGGCACTTGTTCTAGGTAACAAAGCTGGTAATAAGAAAGACAGGATAAAAATGTAGGCACTGAAATCCTTGTTTTCTGCTCTGTTACTACCTTCCATCTCTCAAAAGGAAAGCTTTCCAGGAAGAACATATCTCCAGCTAACTCAGTCTAGGGAAAGGTAATGGCATTCACAATGCTGCTTCTAATATTACACTTCCGATCTACTAATCCTCAGTGCTTGGTCTCACAGAAGGAACCTCCCAAGTGTTTTCCCAGCCAAATAATCAGCAGTGATGCTAACAAATAAATAGGGAATCAGGGAGGTAGTATTTTGCATTAGCAACTTTCTTATAGGATATTACAGCCTCTAAGTAACCAAGTCTGATTGTACCCTGGTGCAGTGTGGGGCCCCACAAGATATGGGCTTGTGAGTCAGTGTGCAAAGCTGTTCCAAGAAAAAGCCACGAGGAATATACCTACAGGAGTGCTCCAAATAAACTCGAGCTCGCTGCCTGCCCTGCCTGGCACTGGGAGGGCTTCAAACATGGAGAAACATGAGGAGAAGTTGAGGGACTGTGGGTTATTCCTCCAGGGTATGGTAACATATTCCAGCAGGTAGAACAGTGGTGTAAGGAGGACAGCAAATCATCAAGAGCAGGGGGCTAGCTGAACTCGTGTGAAAGAGGATTTAGGATAGACAGGAGGGCAACTCGTGGAGTTAAAAAGCGGGTGAAGCATTTGAACAGATTCCCCAAGGAAACTGCAAAATCCCTCTTAGAAGATGCCTCTGGTCCTACCTGGCTGATAGAAGTCCGGGGAGAGCTCCCTGGCCATCATTCTGGCTATGCCCGATTCGTTGTTAGCTGCCTGAGCTGCCTGCTCTGACCCTTCAGCCTTGGCTTTGGCATGAGCTGTCCTGCGGAGAGAAGAGGGGAGAGAAGAGGGGACAACAGTGACCACCGTCTGAGCCAAGATTGTCCCAGCTTGAGCAGTGGACCCTGTCCAGCAACAAAATCAAATCAGCCCATCTGGCATAACAGCACTCAGCACTTGCCCACCTGACCCCAAACCCCCACACTTGAGGAGAAAAGACCAGATTTTCAACAAGTGTGTGGCACAGCTGCTTAAGGCTAAGGTGTGAAAGTTGTATGTAGTCACACAAAGGAACAGGGCAGGTGTATTTGCAAACGTGAGCAGGTTCATATGTTGCAGCAAGGCATCAGGTGCTGCAAAACAGGCTTGCTGCCGTGCTGCGAAGTACTGAAAACCTAGCTCAGAGGAATGCCTAAAGCATCACCGCAGGCATCCCTGGAGCATAAGGGGACAATAACGTGATGGCTGAACACCACTGTGCTGTCACCGGCCCTGAGCTGCTGCACCTTGCCAGAGGCAGCATGCCCCTGCCCAGCACACCAGACACGTTTTACCCCAAATGTCTTTCCAGCAAACAACGCACATTGTCCATGGGGCTTCTTTACTCACCGCAGCCTGGGGGGCTGCTCTCTTTTCCGGTGCTAGGAAAGGCAGAGCTATTGACTCCCTCTCGGCTCGGCTCCCCGAGTCCTCTCCACTCCTTCACAGCACATTGCCTCCTTGCTCCAAAGGGCTATAGGGCTATCAGTTATTTCGCTGGCCGGCTGTCATACTCCTCGCATGCCTCATCCTCGGGGCCCTGTGATCTTTACACTAAAAGAAGGGCTGGCTTTACAGCCCAGCTGCTCGTGGTCTGGAAAGGAGCTGACTTCAAACAGCAAAATTGCACCTTAAAATAAGGGAGGGTAAAGCATAGTATATTCAGCTGCTTTGTTCCACCTGGGGCTTACAGAGAACTTCTTTCCTCATGCTCTCACTATCATGTTTGCCGAGGCTCCCTGTATGTCCCTTGCTGCATGTGATGGAGCATACGCTGGCTGCACACGCACAACGACATATTTGTGTGTGGACAGTTAGATAAGCAGTTAGCAGCCCTCAAACACCAATTCACTACGAATTACAACCTTTAATTGGTCCTAGGGTGTTTGATGAGCCCTTTTCAGACTCAGGTTGGTATCTGGTCATGTTTTAGGACAAAACATGAGGAAACATGCCGTACTTATCCCTGCAGCAAAAAATGTTCCAGAGGAATTTTTGGACTTCAGTCATGAAATCAGGATTAATTCTTTCCCATTGAACTGAGATGCAGTACGCAGACAAGACTAGCTTTAGTCCGAATACTCGACAGGTGCAAGGAAAAGGTGATAGAAATGCTGTTCAGAGATCCTTAGAAGGTAGGAGATATATATATACACGTACATACACACACCATTTTGAGTAGCTGCGGGGAAAGAACTAAATGTAGGGCATTAATCCCAACTGATACAGGCAACAGTGTTACTTGACGGGGAGCCGAAAATGCTGTTCAGGACCCTGCGATAGAGAAGAGGGTGCAGAGCTGCTGTGGCTCAGCCTGTCTCTCCCTGGGATGACATCCCGCTCTGCTGGAGCCATGATTCACCTCCCTGCCCACACTCACACATTATCTCCCCGCTTTCTCTGCAGGCTGAGCTGCCTAGGATTGCTGTCATTCTTGGTCTTCTTATCCAAAATTATTACAACTCCTGAAAAAACCTAGAAACAAGACACGATGAGGCAGAAAACAGCAATTTTAAGCTGCTGCTCACAAGCAGGAGGTCTGAGGCAGCTCTGAACAGAGAAAGCACCTCCTTTTTTGGTAGCATATAATCAGCGTGATTAATTCCACTATAATCTGGCAGGGGCCAAGGGGGATGTTTCTGTGCTCTCCATGCCTGGGGGATCAGAGTGTGCTGGGCGCGGAGCACACAGCCTGCCCGGCGCCAGTCCCGGGAAGAAGCTTGCAAAGTGAGGATCCAGCTCTTCACCTCAGCAGGATGTGCTCCGACCCCTGGCTTTGTCCTGCTGCTCTCAGAGTATGGGATTCACCATACAGAGATAAAATCCTCCCTTTCAGCCGCTCACCGAGCCAAGCAGAGGCTATCCCGGCCACTCTCCAGCCAGATAATCAGCCAGCTGGCCCCAGCTGGGGCAGCAGCAGGCAGCTCCTGGGAAGCAGACGGATGCTTTCCTAAAGGTGATTTCCAAAAAAGTCTGGAATTGGACTGCATGAAGGGTCTGCTCCCTCCGCTAGTAAGGACAGAGCCAGACTCATGCCGATGTGTTACCAAATGGGTGCAGATGGCTCCCACATGCTCAACTCTCCCCCAGCATCTGGGGCAAATGCAAGGGAACAGCCTGGGGGTGGTGGAGGTGACAAGGCAGTTCCCAGTTACGCTTTTCTCCTGCCGGAGATTACCTTTCCTCCAGAGAAGCTGCTGGATGCTATCTGGCTGCTGTGTGGGGCTTGAGTACTGCAATTCCTGCGGGTAAAGAGATGGCGAGGCCAGGAAGACCCCAACCTGGGTTGCAGAGGCTGCAGTGAGGATGCTGGGGGTGGTGGGGAGCTGAGCTGGCTGGGCTGAGCCATCACTGTGAGCCACCGTGGCCCCAAGGCTACCAAGGCTCTACAGCGAGCCCTCCTGGGCACAGAGGGGCGTGAGGCCAGGGAGGCCACGGGACAGCTCCCGAGCTCCACACATAAAGCTGTGACAGCAAGCTGAGTGGCACGACTTTGGGATCCCCCCCTGCCCCGGGGATGTGAGCTGCACGGCAGCTCTGCCCGGCTGCCTCGCTCTGTGGGACACACTTGACCTCTGCTCCTGTCCCCCTGCTTGCAAAGACATCCAGAGTGTTTGATTTGGGGGACTAAGATCAACACAGCTGCAGCTTCAAATCTGGCAGCTCCGGCACACCATGTTGGCCCTGCCGGCATCCCGGGGAGGCCGTGGCACAAGGCAGAGCACTGCTCTCCCCCAGCCACCAGCCTGGCCCCGGCAGGGATGCTGATGCCCTGCACTGGGTCCCTCTGTCGCTGAGATCATTTATTACAGCTGCAATGAGGTGATAAACATCTGGCTTACGGAGACACAGCATGGTGTTTTAAGTAAATCTCCCCTGGCCGCACATCCCTGCGGCACGAAGGGAAGGCACTGCTGCTCACAGCCCTCCAAAAAGCCACGCTGAGGGTTTAGTAACACAGTGACAAAGCACAGCCTGGAGGAAAGGGCCCAGCCATAACAATAACATCTAACTTGCCTGGAGTATTTTTGAATTTTTTTATTTGTCCACATGGCTGGCAGTGCCTGGGAGCTCAACGCAGAGAAAAACTTGGCCCCAACTGCAAAGCAGGAGACAAATCCCAGCTGCCTTGGGAGAGCCCAGCACACACAACCCACAGCACAAAAGCCTCTCCCAGCCCATAGCCCAGGGTCTGCCGGGCACAGTAGTTAAAAAAAAAAAAGCTCAGGCAGGTTTGAGGGAAGCAGGAAGGTAATCTTCAAACCTTAGACATGAAACTTAATATAAGAGGAAAAACTTCTTCCAAGGTTAAGATCTGCTCAAAAACCAGAAACAGCTTTTGCAAAAAGGAAAATGCTGGCCTTTTATTATATGCATATAAATTTGATACTTTTCACGCAGCGCTTGAATCAGGGCCACACTTTATTATTTACTGCTGGTTGTGCTGTCAGCTCCCAGTGCCTCTGCAGAAAGCAGCCCACACAAAAACCATCAGAGGAGAAAGTCTGGAGATGGAGGGGGTCGGGGTGAAACTGAAACAGAGGCCCATGGATTTTATAGCACCCAGCCGCAGAATTCAAAAGCCCCTTTTCAAGGCAGTGCTGGAAAATGAGCCACGAACATCAAACATGACCAACTGGGGGCAATAAACACAGAGAGGGGACTTTAGAAACCAACGCTGGTGCTCCCTGTCCAACGCGAGACACTACCATCTGGGATGAGTGCTTCCCAGTTTCACCCTGAGCCATCTCCCCAGGCAGCGCTGTTAAAAATAGCTCCAGTGAATTCTTTGCAAGGAGGAGCAGCAGCCCTGTGCCGAGCCGAGGGGAGGTATGTGGGCAATGCCTGCAGCCCCCATCCCAGCCTCCCTGCCGCTGCCTGCCGGCAGCACCGGCTGGGTCACGGTGGCTGCTCCAGGGCTGCCCTGGACAGGGATGCTTCACACCCCAGCTGGATGGGTGGGAGAGGGAGGGTTAAATGCATCTGCTGTTTTATTTGCTCCTCTGGCATGGCTCTAATACTCTAATAGTTTTTTGTACTAGTGCAGGACAGAGCACCACTCCTGTCCTTCCTGGCCGTCTCCCAGAAACACTGCCTGAATCATTCCTCTGACGGCTACTAAAATCCCCTGTGGATACACGAGCCACAGCTGAGCACCGTGCTAACAGGTGAGACCCAAAGCCAAGCCAGCATGCCCATCTCTTTGGACAGTTTATGCAGTTTTGCACATCCACATTGGATTAGACTGTAAATGAGATTGGAATTAGCAGAGAATACTGCAAATACCAGACGGGGCTGGGGCGCCTGCAGGTGCAGCGATGACCTTGGGGCTAGAAATAGAGGAAGAGCTTAGCTCTCTGCCCAAGCTATTGCACATTTGCTTATTAAGGGAAAGACAGACCTGTCCAGCACCATCCTTCCTTCTCTGGGGTCTCCCTCCTCCCACTGATTCAGCAAACCCTGACCAAGGACCAGCTGAACACCTTTTTCTTGCCATTCTTGATGTCATGAGCTGCCAAAAAGGCCATTAAGCAAATATAATTCATCAGTCAGCTCTAGTAAGGGGGACTTCTGCTGAACTCCTCTCTCCTGGAAACTGGGTTTTCCACCCCCAGGCAAATCCCTGCTCCAGCATCCAGCAGAAATCATTTGGCCTTCTGAAGAAACTTAAGTTACAGTTTGTCTTGGCAGGAATGTTTGCAGCACTCAGAAGGGATAGAGGGAAAGCTGCAGAAATGCTTTTGCTGATGACAACATGGTCCCTTCTGGATTCGCATTGCAAAGGGCAAGACACACAGACCTGACCAACACAGACCTGTGTCGGGGGTTGGACTAGATAACCTTTAAAGGTCCCTTCCAACCCAAACCATTCTATGATTCTATGACCCGACCTGGACAGACACTTTCTGGCTTCTCCGTTTTGCACACTGTCTTTGGACTTGTGTCACCTCTATAGTTGGAGCATCCCTTTCTTCCTGCTCAGTCCCAATCCATCTTCTTTGTGCCTCTTCCTCTGCCTCCATGTGCATACAGATACCAGCAAATCTCTGCTACTCTCATTTGCCTGTAACCAGCCCATGGGACTGAATATCCCTTTTCAGACCATTTCTCATGCCACTTTCCCAGCCCACAATCAAACCCATCTGTGTGTCCCACTCCACGGGCGTCCTGTTCTGAGAGCCAGTGGTACTTTTCGCCCTCCTTTTGCTGTTTTTGCTACATCATCCATGTGCACGTACCCACTCAATTTAGACTTTGACATCCCTGGGGTGAATGAGTCTTTGCTGGTTTCTATTATGGACTCTACACCTGCAAGGTGTGATCTAAATTGTGAATTAAGCATACATCAACACAAACTGCCTCCTAAAGGAAACATCGTCACATCACTGTACAAGAAATCCCAAATGAGAAGCCATCCTGACCTTGCAGAGCAGCTCTGCCCTCCAGCCTCTCTTCCCTTGCAGCCAGCTCATGAGATGTCCCAGGCTTTTCACTCATGGTACCAGCACTTACACAGAAGTGGTGGCACTCTGTACCTGCCCAGGCTACTTAGCTGGATAAAGCAGACCTTTTCTCCTTCCTTCCACAGAAAGGGCATGAACAGACCATTCAGCCAGGAGAAAAGCATCCTTTTCTGTGCCGTGCTTCAGGAGCACAGGCCTGGCAGAGCTCCCTGCCACCTAATGAGCTCAGCAAGCATTAGCCTTTATGATTACTTGGTGAATTTTTAAAATACCGAAATGTTATCCTCAGCTCTAAATAGCTCAGAGCCACTTGCATCTTTCACCAAGGGATACTTCCCCTTGGAACAGTTAAAGTGATATTAATCTTACAGCAGACATATCTGCAGCTGTCTTCAATAAGATGACAACCTACGCACCCCGGCCCTGCGTACGGGAGATTTGCTCAATTAATCTCCGCTACCGTGACTGCCCCACAAGCCGAGTGGGAGCGGCTGGGCAGCTAGCCGTCAGGGCTCGGTCGTGGCAGCCCGCATGGGAGCCCATGGGCTGCGACAAGCCGGCAGGACTGGCATAGACCACAGCTGCTGTTTCCCCCGCAGCCCTCGGATGCCAGCCGGCAGCTGCGCGGAGCCGGCTCTAAATGGAGCAGCGCAAGCCAGAGCCTGCCGGCTCAAAGGACTGCCGGCCACCGGTATGGCAGCACGGCCACGGGGACACTGCATTGGCCCCAGACAGGCTGGACGGGCAGCTCCCTGCCCTGCTGGAGCCCATCCTGCCAGCACAGCCAGGCTGGGAGCAGCTCATGAGAGCATCCACAGAGATAGCTTTGGGGAAAAAAAGGGGAGCTTTCCAGCTGCCAGCTGGACTCCCTCCTCCTCCGCCTGGTTTTCAGGTCCGCTCTTCTCTGCACTGCCCTGAGTGCAGATCAAGCGGAGCTCAGAGGGCCAAGTCTCCCAGAGCAGCACAGCCTTGGGACTATGTACAAACGCCACTGATTTGTTCCAACTTCCACCACACCGTTACCAAAGGGGCTCAGCGAATGCTCTGGGGACTCTTATTTAATTACCTACCACTGCAAGATCAAGGCAGAGGGGTTGTCCCACTAGTAAGTGCAGCAAAACATCTATACAGCACATATGCAATCAGGGTCTTCCAGCCTTTCGTCCCCCATGTGTTCCTGCCTCCCTGCACTGAGCGGGCAGGGGCTGCTGCCTGCCCTGCCCAGAAGAATGAATTCCCACTTCCAAGAAAACACCAGGGCTGCAGCAGTCATTTGTTTCGAGGGAGCACAGCCTGACTCAGGAGCAACTGCCCAGCCCCAAGCTTTGCCAAACGGACAGCATCCACAAGCCGAGTGTGTTTTACCCAATTGCCAGCTCTGCCAGTGCTAAAATGGGTCAGAAAGCGTGTGTTTTCTCTCCAAGATTGTTGTTTTTTTCAGCGAAAAGTTTTAGCAACTTCTAACTCGAATGTTTTTTGGATTTCAGCAATGCAAACCAAAAGCGTGAGGAACTGCAGTATCTGTTTTGGGGTTTTTTTTCTCCCCAGTCAAAAAATAAAAACAGGATATTTTTTTTTTTTTTAATGAAAGCAGGCAGATTTCTTAAAATATTGCATTTGGTCAGAAGCCCAATTATTCATCAAATTTAAGGCAGAAGCCTTTTTCTCCCAACCCTCTACATCTCTTGAGTTGACATTCACAGATCTGAGGTCCAGGAGAAACAAGAGAGGGAGCAGGGAGCTGCAAGGGCTGCCAGCCCACTGCCTGGGCTGCAGCACCCACATCCTCTGCACCTGCACCCAAGGCTGCTTCGGGCACCCAGGTGGATGGGACACAGGTCCCTCCTGGCACTCACTGAAGGCTCAGCAGGCCTCACAGGAGCAAAATGACAAAAACTTGGGCTCAAAAAGCCAAAGAGCTCTGGCTCAGCACCAGGCTAAGCTGAAAAAACCGCACCTCCTCCGGGAGGAAGGAGGGTTTCTGTATCTCAACCTTTATATTTAAATTGGACATTTTACTTAAATATTTTTTCTGTTTCAAGATAAGCCTATTTCACATTCCACTGAACTGACGATAACCTCTGAGCAAAGGCTGGCTGAATCAGATGATTTTAAAGCCTGGCTCCCTGCTGGCTGATTTCAAGCATTTTGATGGGAGTCAAAGCCTTCCTGCTCCACGCGGCAGCAGATCAATTGAACAAGAAGCTACCATTTTTCACAGTCGTTTTTGCAGATTAAAGTCACACTTCATTTTTCCCTTTCTGTGTTTGTAAGCTGTTGAGATAAGGATTTCCCACAAGGTCAGAATGAACAGTCCATTAATTCCACTTTCCCTGCCTGACCGGCTATCTGATTCATACCCATACCTGGGGCTGACGTTCTGCCATGCCGACTCTGGTCCTCTTGAGGGGATCCCTGCAAGCCACAGCCCTGCTCGCTTCGACCCCAAAGACCCAGGAAGTCCTGGAGAAAGCAGTTTGCTGCCCAACAGATGCTTTCTCCTTGGAGCTACTGAAAGTGCATGCTCCCTCTTACCCTAATAGGGCATGAAAATGCCTAAGGAAATTCACGCGAGGCTGGAGGAAAACAGATAAAGCCGTGCGCACCCTCCTCTAGAGTCAAAATGCATCAGCATAACAAGCACGGTGGGCCAAAAATGTGTCAGTGCTGGAGCCACAGCCAGCCTGGGCTGGAGATGAGGCCAGTCTGGGAAAGGGATGAAAAAAGGGGTGAAGACATCACGCCATCACTCATTTCACTGCACCAAACCCCTCCAGCCCGCAAAGCCCTGCACACGGTGGGGACACATCATGGGGATCCTGCAGCTGGGGCAGGTGTCTGATCCTGGCGCTGGACCCTAACCCTGGGTCTCGCTGTCCCCATGGCCATGCGGGACAGGAATAGAGAGGGGCTCACCTGAACCCTGCAGCCTGCTCCCTGCCCAGCTCCAGCAGCCAGGACAGCAAGGGTAAGCTAGAAGGAGGGGTGAGCCCAAGGGCCTTTTGGGGTCGGATGAGGGTCAAGCAGCAATTTGAAACAGGCAATACCTCTACAGAGCTGGAGACTGGTGTGCTGGGGCAGCAAAACCACAAAAACCCAGCCCAACCAAGCCCAAACCAGCCCTGCTCAGTCCCGATCACGAGGCTGTAAAGACAAAGCCCTGGCTCTGGGACAGGAGCTGGGTGTCCCCATCTCCAAGATGCGAGTGACACGAAGTGCCTGAGCTCCCAATGCAGGGCATGGGGAGGCTCGTGTGGAAGTATTGCTCCTAACCAAACCATGCGCAGTGACAACACAACACCATGGCACAAGGCAGCCAGGGGCATTCTTGCTCCAAGAGCTTTGAAGTGGTCCTGGCCATGGTGGCACAGGCCAGGCAGGTTTCCCTTCATCATCCCCACGGATGGTTATCCTGGACACTGACCTCAGTTTGTGCTAAGCCATGTGGAGGAGATCACGCCTGCTTGGGAGCTGCAAAGGGAAAAGGTCTTTATTCAGCTGGTTTCATGGGAAGGAGTGAGCACTGCTGGCACTAGTGCTGTACAGAAAGTGGGGGAGTCCCAGCCCCAGGCTTCAGTTGGTTCAGAAATACATGCCAGCGACTGGGTTTCTATTAACCAAGAGTGAATGAAACAAGATTATCCTCTTTATAAACACACTGAGCTCTGTGAGAAATGTCTTTGCTGGGAGAGTAGGACCGAGGAGCGTCCCCTCACTGCTGTGTCCTGGCACCCAGCTATGGCAGGAGCCGCACGGCTGCCCTCGTTTCTCCCTGCCTACATGCACGTTGGCTCTCTCCGAGCCCTGCTTATGGAAGCACCGAGATGCTTATACGCATGAGCTGCACCCCACAGGGAATCGGGGGAGGGGGGGGGATTTTAATGAAGCCAGGGTAGTCCTGTCTCCCCCTCCACCTGCATCCACCTATGTTTTAAGGCCCCTGAGAGGTCAGGCTGCAGCACCTTTGGTGTCTGATCGTACAGCTGCAGAATGCTGCTCCCAACCCCTGTGTCTCTCCCTGGCAGCTCCCGTTCAGAGAGGCAAATCGCAGCCAATAAACCACCCAGGGCCAGGGCAAGCTCTGTCCATCTCCTGCCTGCTGCTGCCTCCTCGTTACACACCCATCCATCACACGGAGGTGTGCCGTCCTGGAGCACAGAGATCATGAAGCTGGGACAGCAGAGGAGGATCAGCTGCTCTCCCGAGCGGGAAGCCCACCTGGCAGGGACTGCCTTGAACCACCACTGCTGCCTGCTCTTGTGGGGTGGCCATGAGCATCCTGCCCTCTGGCCTCAGACCGAAAGGTCTGGGCCCACCCACACCTCTGGCTTTTTAAAAGCCCAAGGAAGCAGAAGGCAAAGGATGTTTTAAAAAATCCTAAAACTCTTTCAGAGCAAACTCCCAAGTCTGAGCACGGGGGTCCAACAGACCTGAAAATCCCAGGCGTGAGCTGGGATTTTCAGGAAAATCCCAGGCCCAATCTGGCCTCAGGGAAGCTGAGCTGCACCACCAGCCCCAGGAAGGCCGAGGCCACCATGGCCACCAGCCCAGCCCAGCTCTGCCCCGAACACACACCATGGCTCACCAAAGAGGTGCATTGGGAAGACATCGCCTTGGTTGCCCACCTTCCCCACCAGCAGCATAAACCCCCCAGAGGGCTGGGGACGAGGGCAGGAGCTTGGCGGGGCAGAGCCGTGCCAAATAAAGCACCTTATCGGTGGAAGCGCGCGGCCGAGCTCCAGCGGCGTGGGCTGCCACAGGCCTCGGCTCTCAGCTGTCGTGCTTGGGCAGCGCTGATAAATCCCTGCTCTGCCTGCCCTTATTTAGTCAGGAGGCTCTGCTGACTCCAGCGATTTCAGGACGTCATTTGCACCACACACCCGCGTTCCCCGAAGAGACGCTCGCTGCCGCCTGGCCACGCAGGCTGGAATCGCTGAGCGCAGGGAGACGGCGGCAGCGCTGCCGGGAATGTGGCCGGGCAGGGGAGGTTAGAAAGTGATACGGGAGCTGTCAAGAACTCTTGTTATTTGAAGGGAGAGCTAAGACGTGCTCCGAAGACATGGGTATGGACGGAAAAACAACTTAAGCTTCAAAACCAGGCAACAGCTCACACTATGAATGATGCCCATGTGCTGCTGCTGGGGAAGCTGCACTGATGCGATTTCTGATGCCAAGCGCTCACCACAGTTCTACAGTGCTTTAATGCAGCCCAGGCTCAGTGTCATGAGTAAACCCTACATTAACAGGAATTAAAGCCCAACATTTCAGAATGCAGTTTAGAAATTCTTACAGGTATGTAGCCAAGCAGCTGTATTGCAGGACCTCTATAGATATTACATTACAACCAAAAATAAATTAAAAATGTATTCATTTTTAGTTGTACTCTGCAGGCATAAAAAACTCCAGCTGCACAGGGGCTTCGGGGCCAGCATCTGAAGACAAACAGGTGAAGCACAGCAGAAATTACTGCCCCTTGTCCCTTGCTTTCCTATTGATCCAGTGACATCTGGCAGATATATCTGAGGTTTTGCTAACAGGACATATGCCTGTCAAACGATCTCGGAGTGTGGCCAGACCTGTGCCTTGCAGAACACACGGCCAAGTCCCTCCATTGATTTCGGTCCAAGTTACTGGGAAGCACAACCCTATGCAGAGGCAGACCATGACAGTTGTTGCAGTGGGATGGAGGTGGGATTTGCAGTATTTACGCTCATTTTGTCCCCCAGAACCACCAGTGAGAAAGAAGTGCCCTGTATGAGCTGCCCGGCTACTGAACGCACAGCTTTCAAAAAAACCAAAGGTTCCCCCTGCAACCCATCTTGCACTTCCTCTTGCTTTTTATTTTATTTTAATCTATTCTGAAGAGATGAAAGCTGACCACTTCCACGCTCCTTCTCCCTGCTTTCAGTAGGGCCATCCTCCCCACGTGACAGGCAAGCACATACTGCACAGGGAGCATCCCTGGGTGCTGCTGCTCCCCAAGCACCCAGGGGTGCAGAGCACCCTGTTTGGCACCAAACCACTCGCCCAGAAAACTCCAGGGCAGCTGTTACACACCTCAGACTGGCTTTTAACTGGCTCGCTCATGGCTTGGTGGTGGCTGTCCCCTCCTCGCTGGGGCTGGTGGAGGACAGACCTTCTAGCTAGTCCTCAAGCCATCTTGTCTACTTAAGCACTGGGGAGATGATGTCCCAGCTGCGATCCCAGGACCTCACTGCCTTTCCCACCCACCCCAATATTTTTTCAAAGAAGCCCCCAGATGGGACAGACGATGGGAAAGGGGGAGGCTGCAGGGACACGGTAGGTGCCTTCACCTGAAACCATGAGAACAGTCACATTCCAGCTCTGACAGGAATCCCTTGGGATCACAGCAAGGCAAGTCCGAGGGCGCCAGCAGTCCAGGGCATGGCTAACAGACATCATATGGTGCATGTTAAACCCCATGTCCACCCATGGTTACCCTTAGGCAGGAGTAAAGCCATCTCCACTAGCTGCTGCAGAGCCTGGGCTTCAGGACAACTTCTCCCGAGTGATGCAGTCTGCGTGAGGATTCATCATACTTTAACTTCCATTAGCTTCACCCTCTTAGCTGATCCCCAACGCTGTCAGTAGATGTGCCCAGGGTTTCTGCCCGACGTCTGAGCAGTACTGAGGGGCTTTGCCTAGGGTGAGGGGGCAGCTGGCGGAGTGGAGATGGGCTGTTCAGGACAGCGTGGCCCCATGCCAAATGATTTTCACTAAAATAATGAAAAAAGAATTTTTAAAAAAAAAAAAAATCGCCCTTCCCTCAGCTGACAGCGAGGTGATGCCAGCTCTATCCTGAGCCTCTTGCACAACAGAGAAAGCAGCTGGATTGCCGACCCAGGAGGATTCAGGAGGGAGCCAAGGAGGCCAGGGCAGTGCTGCTTGGGCAAGACAGGCAGTGGGGCAGGCAATAGCTGGCACTGCCCATGGCGCTGGCTGGAATGTCCAAACCAAGCGGGCACGTGGGGCAGGAACTGCAAAGCAGCCTGGTGCCTCGGACACCCTCAGAGCAGAGTGTGGATCAAGGAAGGTTTGCTGACAGCAGCTGACCATCATCCCCCTGACCATCACAGCTCTCCCACCCGTCTCCGCAGGGCGGATCACAGGCAGGGCGCCCATCAGTGCTGCCGGTAGCCGCCTGCCTGCGCACCACCAGAGCTCCGGCACGTGCCTGGGATTCCTGTGGTGCAACCGGCTGAGGCAGCTTCCAGGCGTGGGCTTGTTTTCCTCAGGATTTCCATCCCTAAAGAGCCTTTTATGGTGCAAAAGGGTGAAATCTGGTCCTCCTGACATTTCAACCCCAGACAACAGAAGGCTGAATGTTACAGTAGGTTAGGTCTGCAAGGGGCTCCCCTGAGTGCCAGAAGCAAATGAAACTCAAACGTCCATATACAACAGCACAGGTATGTGGAGGTAGTTGGGCATCTGTGCAGCCCGGTTGCTGTGTCCTGCTAATTAGTTCCTAGCAATAATCTTACATATAGATATGTCACATCTTCCCCCCCCAAAAAGATTCGTGTAGACTCGAATACATTTCTTTGGTAAGGTATACGCTGCCATACGAGGAGAAATATAAATGCTCCATCTAGGAAATTCCACCTCGCAGTTATGAGCTTGGGCAGTGCTAATGATAGTACAGCCCTTTTGTAAACCTTAATAATCGATTTTCACAATCTGTCTGCAATTACTCTCTGTCCTGGGTGTGGAAACTGAGGCAAGGTTCAAGGCCAAAGAAAAAGTCAGTGGGAGAGCTGGCGTTTAACCTAAGGACCCTCTTGAGACAAAATTATCTATATTTACTCTCGACCCCAAAGCTGAGCTGAAAAGAGGAGGGAGGAGAGCAGCAGTCAGATTTTCAAAAGGCAGCAGGTAGAGAGAGTGGCTCTGCCCAGAGCAACATACGCCAGGAATAAACACTGATGGAAGTGGTGAATTACAGTTTACAAGACGGAGGAGCCTGAATTCTCCTTCTTGCAGCAGGTCCAGCTCAGCTGCAGGCAGTGCGGCAGGCACGGGATCAGGGGCATGGTACTGCTGGGGAAAGTGGCGTTCTCTTCCCCTGCTGCAACAGCCGCACTATTGCAGGGTCTGCTAGGGGAGGACTCCCTGGAGGAAAGCGGCTTTAATGTCTTATTTCCTCCAGCTCCAAGGTTTCCTTAATAGGAAATTATTCCCCAGCTGTGCTGGGGAGGGATGCAGTCCCCCGTCAGGGCAGCAGGCGCATTCCAGCCCCTGATGGAAAACACTGCAGAGCCGCTTTTGATCCAAAGTGTAAATAGTGTATAATAAAAAGAGGCTTGTGTAAACCAGCTGAGCTCTTGGGGAGCAGCTTTTGCAGCTCCAGCCTCCTTATTTACGGGCGCGTAGCACTGTGGCCACACACTTCTCCTGGGCACGGCAAAGGTGGTGTCGGGCTAAGCCTGCCCTGCTGGGAGGCTCCAGCAAGCCCCATGCTGCCCCAGCCTGTTATTTTTATCCTAGCTGGCCCTGAGTGGCGTTTCACTTGCAATCCTGCCGGTTTCTCTCTGCTGGTCTCTGAGGCAATTGGGTTTTGATAAAAACCCAATCATGTTCCCCGCAAAACTCTGGAGTAGAAATGGCTGCCAGGAGAGTAAAGCCGGGATTTCTTAGAGGGGACGGATGGGGTTTGGGAACAGGCGCTGTCCCCACTGCCATTATTTCCCATTTCTGCTTGACAATGAAGTAACTGATAATTAAACAGCACTAAGAAGGAGCAAGGGAGGACGGCCCAGAGTTGCGGCCACTGCCCAGCAGCTGAGCAAAGCCCGCGTGGGGCGAGGTTTTGATGGAAAGGCAAGGTGAAACCTCGAGGTCTGTCACAACCACGTTTTCCTGAGGAAGAGAGGAGGAGCAAAGGCTCTGCCCCTGCCTGACAATCTCTGGTGTCTGCCAGGCTGGCTCCGAGACTGGCAGGAATGCTGTGGGAGGAGGAACGTGCTGCCGGCGCAGCTCGGACACAGGCAGGGATGCAAGCAGGGGAAGGAGGTTTTCTCCTGCCCTTCCCAGGCAGACACTAGAGCCGCTCTTTCATCTCCTCCGTCCTCCAACCCAGGAGGGATGACGGAGCAATTAGCACTTTCCTTTCCCACTAGTTTCTAACACAGCTAATTCTGGTCAGAGTCTACCTGTCTGGTCCCAACATACCAGGCAGCGTAGGGGAAACGTGGTGCCCAGCGGTGCCTGCATGTCTGTCAGTGCAAGGGACACCGGTGCAAGAGACTGCCACGTGCTCGCAGCAGCCCCTCACGCGCCCCTGCGGCATGCATCCCCAGGCACGCTGCCACTCACTCGCTGCCGGCTGCTGCAGCCCTCTTCCCACCCCTGGGGTCTGGCCAGGACAAACTGGGGGGCCAAAAGGGGTCAAACCCGGCTGAGCCCTCCCTGCTTCCTCCTTTCCCAGCATCCTAAAGCATCGCGGGCTGTGGGATGGGGCTGTGTGCTGCGGGATCAGGACCTGCGCATTGGAGCCCCAAACACCTACCTGGACGCCGCAATCTCCGACTTCTGCCGGGCGATGGCTGCAGCCCTCTGAGCCCCCTCCACGCTCCTGTCCACCTTCTGCCGGATCTTGGCGCTCTTGAGGGGTATCACACGCTTCTTCATGCCCTTGACGAGGACGTTGTGGCGGTACTTGCCCTCCTCCTTCTTGCCGTCAGGCAGCGTGGTGCAGCCATAGCCATGCCGCAGGTTGTCCAGCCACTCGCCCTCATACTTCAGCCCGCTGGAGCGCTCGCTGACGCCGAAGCCGGCGCGCTTGTCGTTCTTCCACTCGCCCATGTAGGTCTCCGTGGTGGTGGCGTCGATGTCGGACTCGAAGGGGGGGTACTCCTCGCCTTCGGCGCCCTCACCCAGGCTGACAGTGGAGGTGGCATCGCTGGCGGCCGAGCTGATCCCGCTCTCGCTCTTGAGGAAGCTGACGCGGCTCTTCTGGCTGGCCAGGGACGACTTGGACTCAGACTTCTTCAGCTTCCCCAGCAAGGAGCCCCTGCGGAAGAGCCCCCCCTTCTTCGGCTTGCCGGCCTCTGCCTCCGCGTAGAGGCTGAGGGCAAAGCCCCCGCGGGTGATGGTGGGCGAGAGGGGCAGGCTCTCGGGGTTGGCGGCGGGGGAGTCCTGCTGGGGCAGGGTGCCGTTGCTGTGCTCGCTCCGCAGGGAGGAGAGGGAGGTGCGCAGCGGGGAGCGGACCACGGAGGCCATGCCGTAGGGCACGCTCTGCCGCACGCCGTAGCCGTGCCGCATGCCGTTGGTGAACTGGCCCTGATACGTGCCTGCGGGAGAGAAGAGGGATGGGGTGAAAAGGTAGCTCGCTCCTGGGTGGGCCAGCAAAGGAAGGTGGGCTGCAGGGTAGCGCTGCCCTAGAGCAGATGTACCCACCTTCCCTTGGAGAGGAGCCCCAACTCTGCTAATGCTCACCCACATGCAAAAGCAGCAGTCCCCAGGGAGTGGAGGGCAGAGGACGCAAGCCTGAGAGCCGCTGCTGGCAGGTGACAGCTCACTGGAGAGGGACTGGGATGCCAGGGGACACTGGTGCAAACCCAAAGCCACTTAACGAACAGAGTCTGGGTTTGCATCCAGAGCAGGCAGTGGGAGGCAGCCCCGTGGGGCTGGAGTTTGGGCTGTGCCAAGAGGGTGGCAGCAGCCCCAGCAGACACGCGAGCTGCGGTGGCACAGCTCTTCTTGGCTCAGTGACAGTCCCTTTCAGCCTGTTCTGCAGTTTATCACTTGCAGGCTGCCCGGACCAGCTCTAGACCCCCGAGTCAGGCACCTGGCCATAGGACAGGCTGCCCCGGTACCTGCAGCAGCATCTGCTTGGCCCTGACATACAGCTTTTCTGTGGTCCCAAGACCAAGGCTTGTGCCACGCTGTGCAAAGCAAGAGATGGGTGAAAAAGGAAGAAGGGTGAAGCACCTCTGTGCAGGGTTCCTCCAGCTCTGCCCCAAAAACCACTGCTCTACTATGCTACTCCAAACCCAGCTCAAGAGGGCACATGGTGTCATATGATGGGGGGGACACAGAGAGGATTGTTTTTGCCATGGCAGGGCTGCACCCGGGGTACGAGACCCTGCTAAGAGCCAGCAGGACCTTGGCAGAGACACCTTGAAGGACTGAGAAAAGCACAATGCTCCTCTCCAGGTCTGCAGGTTTGCAGGCTCCAGAAGAGCGAACTGGAGACCACCGCTCTGATTTTTCTCACGAGGATGTCAAGAGGCTTAAATTAGTAGCATCGAAGCCCCCTGCAAGAAGAGCTCCTAGGAAGGGCAGGAGGGCTGGCAGGGCAGCCTTTGCCTACAGCACCCACACTCACAGGCCAGCACAGCAGGCTGCGAGGGTCAGCGCATCCCCGCTGAGCCCTGTGGAATGGGACAGGATGGGACGAGCTCCCCAGCCCGGCTCTCCTCAGTCTGTAGATGTGGTTGCCTCAGAAACCAGCAAACCACGCAAAACAAAAGCAGCATTCAGCTCTGCTCCTGGCATTACAGGACCTGGAATGGGCCACCTCGCCCCAGATCAGCACCCTGCAGGGCAGAGGCTGCCAGCAGCTCCCCATCGCGGGGCACGGCTAGAGGGTGCTGGGGAAGCACAGACACCCTTGGAAAGGCCACCCCACTCCTTCACTCTCCCAGGCGCTGCTTCATGCAAGCGAAGGGTCAGCTGTTCTGGGGGCATTTTCACAGGCATCTCTCCTAAACGTGGTTTTCATTAAGCAGTGACCTACCAGGAGGCACCAAATTTGGGGAGAGCAAGCACTCCCAGGGTCCCGGGGAGACTCAGCAGGGCCAGGCTAAGACCGAAGGGGGTGACCTATCTTCAAGGCATTCATCTCCCCCCTCGGACGCTGTTACTGAGACCAGGGATGACCCTGCTCCCCAGGGAGCAAATCCAGTTCCTTCTTTGGTGATTGTGGGAGTGCATATTTTACAGTCTCCCAGGCCACTTCTGCAGCATAATCTCTCCTCCCAAGCTTCAGGTTTCGTTGAAATCCTCTTTGGACCTGCCTGTGGGGTGTTAACTTACAGCGCTGGGGGCCAGGAAAGACAAGAAGTGCCCGAGCGGGCAGCAGCTGCTGCCCCAGGGTGAGCCGCCCCCCGCCAGCTCCTGCCCACCCTGCGGCACACAGGACTTCGGGCTCCCTGCAACAGTTGGCCTTCCCTACTAAAAAAAGTAAGGGTTCAGGTAGTACAGAGCATCTGCGGGCTGTGGCCAGGCATGGGGAGCAGCCTGCCAGAACAAGGGGCCATTGCCCAGTTTCTCGGCAGAGCCTGAAGATCTGTTAGGAAAAATAAGATGGACAGCGTGGGTTAGGGGTCTGGGCACGAGCTGGGAGCCAAGGACCATTGTTGGAGATGTCCAGATATCTGAGTGTGTTCCTCACTGTGCTCCCAAATCCCTCTCTGTAAAATGGTGACGAGTCTTCCTAGCACAAAATGAAGTTATGGAGACCCCGTAGTGCCCCCACATCCCTCCCCACTGAGAGCCAGTGAAGTCGGTGCTCCATCCCCACCTGCCCAGCCAGCGAGCAGGGCTGACACACGATCGGGGTGACACTGGAGACCTCCTCCTAGGACAGGACAACCTCGGACATAACAGGCTACAGCTGATAGAGCCGCCATGTTAACCCCCTGGAAGAGGAACTCTGGAAACCTCTCACAGGTTTAGGGGGCTTAGCTGCTCCTCGGGGGCCAGGTGAGAGCAGCCGCTGCCCTCCAGCAAGTCCCCAAGCCCCTCTATCCCCCCAGGCAGCACCAGGCCACCTGGATGGGAAAAGCCACATGGCACAGCGGATCTTCAGGGAGCGGAGACCGGGGTGCCACATCCTGGGGGCACACATGCCTACCCTCAACATGAGGTTTCACACCAGCTCTTCAGGCTAGTCCCAGTTGCCCAATTTCAGCCTGCATGGCACAAGCAACGTCATCCCTCTGGCACGTGGTGTGACCAAACCTGCCAACCCCACCTGGCTTAACAGAGGGCACCGACACACCATGCTGACCGCGGCTGCTCGACCAAGGCAGGGGTGAGCAGGCAGTGCCGTATCGCCGTCGTGCTGCAATTCAGTGCTGGGCTGAGGCTTCATGCCAGGACAGAGCCATAAACCACCTCTGGAGCAGAGCCAGAGGCTGCTGAGAGCAGCTGGAGGCACCGGCGGCCGTGCGTCGGGCCACGCAAGGCTTGAGTGGAGCCAAGCCCTGGCTCACCAACACGTCCCAATGCAGCTGGTTCAAGAGAGAATGGGGTTGTGCAAACCCTCTCTGCACCGCACGCGGTCAGCAGGGCTGCATGTCCCTGAGCCACTGCTACTCCCTGAATATCAAAGCAGCCTCGGCAAGGGGCGACAGGCAGCACACAAAGCCGCCAGCCAGGCAGCCATGCACTCACATGCATCTGAAGTTCTGTAAAGAATAATTTACAAAGCAGTGGATGTGAAAAAAATATTAAAAAAATAATCTCTATTTAGGATGCAAATGGGACAGAGCCCTGCTTCCCTGCCTTCCCAGCCCTGCCTGATTCACCAGGACGGTGGGACAGAGCCACCTAACCCCATCAGGGTGCAATTACTGGGGGCAGGACCTCAATAATTCTTTATTGCCTGCATTTTTTCTTGTCGTAATGACAAAAACCACTGGTTTCTCTGTGACCCCCAGGTACGTGGTTCACCACCTCAGCCCGTCCCTGACCAAAGCAGGTGGGTGGCCCTACCTGGGTGTCTTCATAGGATGGGAAGAATTAAATTGTGGGATTGATGAAAACAGTATCCCTGCAGCCTTCACCTCCAAACACACCGACAGGGTGGTAGCACCCTCCATTTCACCCTGGCAGCGGGACAGGACGGTGCCTGGCTGCATCAAAGGTGAAAGCTTCAGCTCCTGGTGCACACCCAGCCCGGCAACGAGAACCTGCTGTCAGCAGTGTCACATCTCCCCTTCCCAGCCTGCCTCGAAGCTCTAGTATAATTAGCGATGAATGTAAATAATACAACCAACCAGGTAAATAATGCAAACAAATCGTATCACTGCCCTATGATCCTCTGCTGTTACCCAAATACTGTGATGACAGACGCGTTAGAAGAACTCGGTGTAAAAGGCCAGTGACATTCAATCAACGCACAGCACCATGTGCAAGACAGGCGAGCGAAAACCTAGTGCTTGTTTTTGGTGCCAACAGTACTATCTGATGGGTTCTATTGGAAAAGAAAGGCAGAAAAAAAACCCAGAGAGGGGTAAAAAAATTCACAGCATTAATTCATCGGTCAAATTCAGCCATGCAGGAGCTTTGCTACAGAGGCAGCAGACACAAGTCAGCACCTTCTCTGCTCACCCAGAGCCCGTTCCTGCTTCCCTGGCTGCAGTCCCATGGATGCTGCTCCTTCTGTCCCAGCCTAGGCCCCTTCCCACAATGCCTTCCCTGCCCTGGGCACCCAAGGAGTTGGTGCTGCTCCATATCACCCCATTTCATCTCACCTGGTAAAGCACACTTCCCCTTTCTTGTGGTCTCGTGATTGCTGAATGGTCTAATTGTTTCTGCACAAAGTTAAGTGACACCACTGTTTTCTCTTAGCACTGAGACCAAATTTCAGCGTCAAAAATAAGTTGGTTTTAGCCTGCTTCAATTGCAGCTGAGTTCCCGCCGCCATAGATATATATAAAACTAGTATTTGTATAGCAAAGCCTAGCTTTGGGCCCAGATCCTGTGTGTGCGGTACAATTCTGCATTAGCAGCGAGATTTTTTTCTGCAGTGAGACTTGACTGAGTCAAACACTCAGACTCAAAAGCACAAAAGTAACCAAAAAATGAGGCCTTTCTTAGAGCAGAGACAAAACCTACAGGTGGAAGCCAAATGACTAAGTGTTTACTCATAGATTAGGTTGCAAAATGATGACTTCTTTCATGCTGTGCCTTCCACAACCCCAATCACCACCCGCTTTAGCTAGCGCATCCTGCCCCTGTAAAGGGCTCCGAGCTCTTTGCTGGTGACGGCAGCAGACACGCATGTATATTCATAGCTTGGATACCCAAGGAAATATATCATAATCATAATGTTACTGTCTCTGCCTGGCCACACCAGGAGCTCTGAACCCCTTGGCTGATTTCAATCAACGTTAGAGAAGGCAAGTCGTTTAAGCCACCAGTCACCTGTAGTTTTCACAAAAATGGGCACTTGGTAGCTGAGAGAAAAAGCAAACAACCCATGCAGTGCCTAGGCTAAACCATACCATAAGTCCACTTCTTAATAGACACCAAAAATCTACATATGATTTCCAAAAGCTTCACTGCAGATTTGGACCTTATTTAGCCACCAGCCTTGGCCAGCCACAATATAAAATACAAGGTTGTTTGTGATTTGTAAGTGTATTTAAAAGTCTTTATGTGTGTGTGTGTGTATATATATATTAAAATATATATATAAAAAGTTAATTTAAAGTCTAATTTAAAACATTAGAATCAGCTACATCTCCCTGAAACCTGCAGGCAGCTCAACCATGACCTAAAGCTTCTAACGACCTGGCAAGAGCTGCACGTTCCCAGAGCCCTCTTCCTCACGTGGCTAGCTTCCAGGGACCTTGGGAATCACGTCCCCTACTCAAGGGACGGCAGATTTCCAAAGCCTTTCCAGATGTTTATCTTGGCAACCTCAAATTCAAATATTAACAGGTCCAATTAGCAGCCTGGCCACATCTGGATCTTGCAGATGGTTACCATGCACAGGTGAGGAGACAAAACACGAGCCTGTCCTGCAAGTCAGCAAGATCATTCCACCCCTGTCCGACGCACGTGATGCTGGCTGGCGATCCCCACCTTGGCTTCAGATGCAGCTTTCTACACATTCCCCTACGCTCAGAGAAGCTCACGTCTTGAATGAATGGCTCAGATCGGCCAGGACGCGATGGCCCAACGCAAGGAGCAGCTGCTGGGCACCGGAGCGCAGCCCTTGTGAGCCAGGTCTGGCCGGGCCCCGGGGGGCTCCGCTCAGCGCTGCCCGGGGAGGCTTTGGCAGGGCACATCTTCACGGAACAAGGCGAAACTGCCAACCTCGGGCGGCACCAGGGATCGCACAGACGGCACGTTCTTGGGTGTGGGACAACACCCCGGGGAGCACTACGTCGACCGAAGCAATATCTTACATATCCTTACAGGAGAAATTCTTGACTCGTCTTTCTCCCTCTTCTATCCCAAGCTTTCAGTCCGCGATCTAATCATATTCAAACTCCTACATCAAGTTTTGCCTCTCAAAATTCTGTGCAACATTAACTTTAAATCCAGTCACCCTGCACTCTTAGAAGAAGATGCACTTTAGGAAGCAGCGAGGAAGCGGCCATACAAATTCATAGGAGACCTTGACATCTCCAAAATTAAAGTCCCAACGGCAGCCGTTGCTGATAGTTACCTGATCGCTGCACGGTACTCACCAGAGCACACCTTACACGTAACGTACACGTCTTACAACCACACGTGAAGTTTCTGCAGTGCACGAGTGCATGCACGTGCGTTAGCCTGAACTCTAGCTGCCACTGTGCAACCTGCGCAGGTCAGCATTTAACTGCTCCACAGCCACAGGGCAGAGGGGGAAGAAAATTTAAGGAGCCGGGGGGACACATCAGTTCGTGTCTGCACCTACAACCTCCAAGGGCACAAAGAAAATGAGTCAACTTCAATACTATATTCCCAGGCTTAAAGTTAGCCACGTACCTAGGCAACTCATTGAGAAACATCTATGAAAAAACATTACCCTGACAGCCAGTCTTGAATCAGTCCATTTTTCTAATGTCTATAAATCAGATGCTTTTCATTAGGAAAATTTATACCATTACTGTTATTCTTCTTTACAAACTAACTCTATTGCTTGTCCTAGATAAACCTAGATGCAATTCGGATCCATATTTTGAAATGTATTTCTTTCAAATCACCCTCTCTATTTAGCTATCCTAAATATGGCAGCCTGGAACATTACAGTACTGAAGAGCTACAGAATTACTTGCACAGAGATTCTTGCAACGTTTCTAACCCCAAAATTGCCACTAATGCAAGAACACAATTAGACTGAGCATTTACAGAGCACAACAAATATCTGACTATGCGGTGCACTTGTGTACTACAGGGGTTGAGAGCTTCCAAGTAATCAAAGGGATTTATTTTAGGGAAAGGCGTGTGACTACGTAAACAGCTTAGATGAACTCAACCAAAACAGTTCAGCAAGGCAGATGTCCAGGCAGCCCGTCAGAGGCACGCAAGTGGCGTTTAATGCATAGGCGAAGTGTTCTACGATGCCGTGGGTGGCTTCTATCCGACGTGAAAACATTCACAACTCGCTGCCCAGCAAGGAGTGACCGGCTCGCTGCACTCGCACGCCAGAGAAGCATTTCTGGTCTAGTTCAGTGATGAACGGCAATAACCAGTGCCTGGGGAACCAGGAGTTCACAAATCAAGTTGGTTGGTGTTAACTATTGATATGGACACTCGAGAGCAGCTCCCGAGGGAGGGGTGGTGAGGGCAACGCTCCTGCTGCTCCTCCCTCGTGTCCGCAGGCAGCGAGCCGCACACGCCGCACCCGACGGCGGGGACAGGGGACACACACGTACTTATGAGGCGGTTGCCCCCCAAGCCCTGCTTCTCAACTCAAGCACCCCAACGGTTCATTGTGGACCATCACGCCTGTCCGGACCTCGCTACTGGGGACAGGATTAGGTCACCCCTTCGGCGGGCACAACACGCAGCCTCTGCCATGGCAGGCTGGCTATCCCGCTGTTCATCACCCTCTCAGCCCCTCCGGAGTCACCCTTACCTCCGTCAGCGTACGTCTCGGTGCCATAGCCATCCTGCAGGCCGTTATTCCAGGTACCCTCGTACTTGGCTCCGCTGCTCATGCTCTGCCTCGCGCCGTACCGTCCCTTAAAGCCATGGGTCCACTCGCCTCTGTAAACCCACCGTCCTTTGGTCTCGATTCCTAGGCCGTGCCTCTTGCCTTGGGACCAGTAGCCTTCGTAGGTGTTGCCACTGGGCCACGTGTACACACCCACCACTTCGAAGCCATAGTTCCAGGAGCCCGAGTACTCGCCCTGGCCCTTGGGGCCGGTGCAGATGCCGTGCCCGTGGGCTTTGCCCCCCTCCCAGCCCCCGCAGTAGGCACCTCCATCGTCGAAGTCGAACCTGCCGCCGCTCATGGTACCCTCCGGTGCCCCCCTCAGCCGGGCAGCTCTCCCAGGGGCAGAGCTCCGGGCCGCGGCTGCCGCATCCCCGAAGGAGCCGGGCTGGGCGCCGGGAGCGGCGGCTCCTGCCTCGCCTCGCCCGGCCGAGGGGCCGGGGAACGGGAGGAAGGAGAAATTGGAGGGAGGGGAGAGGGGCGGGCCGGGCTCGAGCCCGAGCCCCCCCCCGCCCCGGCCCGGCCCCGGGAGGGGCAGCCGAGCCGCGCCGCTACCTGCCCCGCCGCCGCGCCCCCGCCGCGGGCATGGAGCCGAGCCCCGCGGCGGAGGAAGGGGGTCCCGAGCCGGCCGCGCTCCCCCGGCCCGGCCGCCGCCGCCGCCGCTGCCCTGCCCGGCCCGCTCCGCTCTCCTCCCCCGCCGGGAGAAAGGTCAGCGCTGCCCTAACAAGGCCATCGGATCCCAGGAGCTGCTCCCAAAAATAACCCCCCGGAGCCCGGCCTCCGCCTCGGGGCCCTTTTATGAAGGAGGGAAGAGACACATCCCCCCCCGTCCCCCGTCCCCCGCCCCGGGCAGGGATCCAGGCGGAGAAGACGGCTGGGAAAGTAAATGTCTGCTTAAAATAGAGCCTGGGAAGGGGGCGCGTCGCTCCCTCCACACCGGGCGCACCGGCAGGGCAGCCGTGCCCCGCCCCGCCGGACCCCCCACCCCGGCAGGGATGGGCAGAGGCAGGCGGCGGCAGCCGGGGGGAGCACGCTGCGCCGTCGGACAGCCCCTCCGGGCGGGCTTGCTCGCAGCGGTCCTGAAGCGGGCAGGGTCAGAAGGAGGAGTGGAAGTGCGGCCCTCACCCAGATTACAGCGTACATCCCACTCACCTGAGGGCAGCGCAACTCGCCTCCCTGTGAAATTCACAGCTCCTGTGAATTTCCAGAGCTGCTTTAGGGTAGTGAAGAAAATTCACCAGTAGTCACTCCCTCCTCTCTCCCCAGCAACAACAACTCACCAAAATCTCCTTCTGTTTAACACCTGGCACGTAATTTAGTCTATGTTTGGAAAAGAAAGGTGAGACCCTACCCCTGGGACTGTTGCAGACACCTTAGTAGTGACAGCCCACCTTCCTTGCTTGTAACAATCCATGTCATCAAATACACATGGTAGAGAGGACAAGGAATGAACCACCAGGTAACAGGCTAATCCAAGGCCTCCCTCTTTCCAGCCACAGCTGTCCCATCTCCTAAAGACATTGTCACAGCAAGACCATGAAGAGATGACCTTCCCCTCACCGACCACGAGCTGCTGAGAAGCTGCAAGACCATGGGGTGAGACCGTGCGGTCAGCAGGCTGTGCTCTGCCCTTCGAGATGAGCTCCTAAGACCCACACCAAGCTCTGGGGCAAAGCTGCCACAGACAACAGCAAGTTTCAGACGCACATAACGCAGCTTTACAACTTGGACAACCTCCCCATCAGTGTTTCTACAAAGAAGAGACATAGAAAAAAACCATACAATATATAAATGCAAGAAAAGCTAAGTATGTCTATGCAGCATATAAACTAGAACATAGCTGTAGGCAGAGGTGAGAAGGACCAGCTGCCCACTATAAAGCTAATTACAAAAGGCCTCAGGTTTATTCAGCCACAGGAAGGAATAGGCACTTTGGTGAGGGATTCCAACACAACTCAGAAGTGCCACTTGGCAGAACTAGTCCTCTAAAACTTTCCTTTTTTTTTTTTTTTTTTTTAAGTCAGATTTTGAAATTGGCTCAAGTTGGATTTTTTTTTTTTTTTTTAAGCTAAGCTTTTGCACTACTCAGTCAAGCTTTCAAGGTCCTTGCTGCACGATTAAGGGCTGGAAATTCATATTTTCTCAAAGCAAAACCAGAGGGTTTTGGTTTCTGGGTAGACCAAAGCATCATTAAAACACCTTGTAGTAACAGAAGGGAAAGTGTCAAGGCAGCAGTTGCAGCTGCCCATGGTTTTCTATTTCATGGTGTTCCAGGATTTACCAGCCCAAATATGTTGTAACTGCCCTAAGAGGACACCAAGTTCAGGACCATGTAATCATTCACTTAGCAACTCTTCCCAGTTACACTGCAGAGTTGTGAACTGATAGTACATTTCATTTAAATATTAATAACTTATGCAGATATTGGCATTTGGAGAGCCTTTGTTGACCTCTAACATACCCACATAATCAAGCTTCAGAAAGCACTAACACTGTGTGTGCACAAAGGCACGACACAGAGCTGGTCTTATTTCTTCATTTTGGCAAAAAAAGTCACATTCTCACCCAAAAGGCTGAGGCGGCAGCAGAGCCTGCTGCACCCAGCCAGCCTGCAGCCGGCCTGGGGGTGACCTCTAGTGGCCCAGCACTGCTCGCCTCCCTTCCCAATCCGCACCAGTTCACACTGCTTCCCTTCCCAGTCTGCACCACTTCCCGTCTTTCTGCTCCTTTTTTTTTTTTTTTTTTTTTTTGCATTACCTCCTGGATTTCAATCCACTTTCTATAAGGAGGTACTATAATGAGGATCGCACTTGACCTTGCAATCCTAAATCCTGCAGGTACAGGTCTATGGTGACCAATGAAAGAAATGGTAAAAAGCAGCGTGGTCTTGAAAGGTGTTCTCAGCCCCACAACGATGCTGTGGCTGCTGCCTACAATCATTTGGGAACAGTAAAGAATAATTAATTGAGAAGTAAGGTCATTTTGCACTTTGCGTCCCAGTACTGCAGACAATAGTTACCCAACAATTGCCTTGAATTCAGAACATGGGTGGTAAAAATACAGCCATTTAAGAGCAGGGAAATGGAAGGGAGATGTGGGACCCAAGTACACTCTGCAAGTGGTAGATGACACTTCAGAACAAGCAGAACAGGTAAATTTGCATGGCCACTTAGTTCTAAGATACTAGGTACTGCCACAGAAATGACAAAAAACCCCCGAGAGTAACACCAAAGAATTGTCTCCATTTCTTCTCCAGACCTTACAGGTCAGAAAAGTTCGGGCACTGCAAATAGTAAAGACAAACTTAATACGATTCATCTCTCCCTCAACAAATCATATTATTTGACGGGATGCTCTGTTGCTATACACATATGTATAAAAGACAGATTGTGCTGACACACACAAAGTATGGCAGGCTGGTTGTTTACGAAGAAGTAGATTTCAGGAAGAATGCAAGGCTCCACCAATGTTTTGAACCTGGACAAGGCATCTAAAGTGACAACGGTTTAGTAAAAAGACTGGAAGGGAGGAGAAAGAAAACACAGTGCTCAGGATTTCCCTACTGTGCAGCTGACAACTGTTCACTCAAGTCTATAGGTCCTAATTTTTGAAGGGTTGTACTTGGTGTTATAGAGCAGGCTGAACAAAGCTAAAGAAAAAAAGCCAAAACCACAAGAGGGCATGAGTTAAGACCACTGAAGTGAGCAAATGCTGTCTCAGCCCTCACAACACACTGAACAGAGTCCATCATCTCATTTTTCCTTTGGTTAACTGAAGAAGCAATCCCCCTGAAGAAAGCAGGGTATTTCTCATGCTGCAGACAAGTCTCTAAGGCCTGTTGGACATCCAACAAAAAGTTACCCTTGCTTTACATTTTCCACTAACCAACACTACAGAGATCAGAATAACCTCTTGAAACAATCTTGCTTTGATCATCCAAGTTTCTTTTCCTCATCAGGCAGCTTGGTAAGCAAATGTTGTGTTAACCTAAGAGCATCTGACTACATTAACATCATCAAAGATAGGGCAGGAGGATGCCTGTGCAGCTGATCAGAAATAAAGCCTTTTTAGGCACAAAGAAATAACAATGCCTCCAACCCAAGAAAAGACAACTCTGTCTCCTGAATTTGCCTAGAGCAGTAATAGTACCAAGAAGAGGACAGGAGATGGTAACTCCTTTATGAAATAAAATCAGAGGCACAAGTGTCCAAAACCACAAGTGTTAACAACCTGTGATCAAAGTGATTTCAAAGAAGCTGAATTACACCAAGTTTCTCACAATAAAAGCTCTCATCACCAAGCAATTGAGAGACTCTTCTCCTCCAACAAACCAAAACAAGAGGATTTTGAAAATGAAGTAGAATTTCCCAAGTGTTAGGTCTCTTACGTATAGGCAGGTACACTCTAAACACATTCACTCTATTTACTTCATTATCTATGCCAAGCTTAAATGGTAATGCTTAAGCTGAGCTGTTTGTCCAGCTTAAATAACGAACATCAGCTAAGATGCAAAGAAGTGTTTTTATTGCAAGCACAGTGAGCAGGGAGTGGGCTGCATCTCACATGAGTGTGACTGAGGGCAGATTTAAACTACCCACCCTTCTGGTTTTAGTGCTCATTGCTGTCAGGTGTACATCATTTCTGCCATGTGAGACATTTTCTTTGGAATATACAAGTAATATTCCATGTATCCCGAAAGATCTTCAATAGTCACATCATCCACAAAGGCCCTGGCTTGCTCAGAGCAAGAGCGTGGAGAACTTGAGGGAGTTCTTGATGGCAAAGACTGGGAGTGATCCTCAGAAACTGTTCTTCTATCAGGTGCCAATGGGAGGGTGTTCTGCAAGCCAGAGAATTTGTACACTTCCATATCTTGCCATCGTTTACACTGACAGGCTTTATCTGCACATGCACATGGCTTATTTGTGTTCAGCTTGGACATAGATTGAAAATCAGAAAGCTCCGTAGTCTTTAGGCTTGCTTTGGATACTAGAGAAATGGCAGCTGCAGAGTTCTCCTGTCTGTTCTCTGATGCCAACTGTGTAACAGAAGCTCCCAAAGACTCAACATCAGCTCCTTTCTGGCCGATGTCAGGAGCAATACTGCATCGTTCGTGTGCACAAGCTTCCTTTGGGACTGGCATCCCAAACACACCGCTGTCGTCCTGGGCATCAATCTGACTCTTGTGCACTAGCTGGTTGCATGTGGAATGTGATTTTGTGCTGCAGTGGATAAACTTTGGAGGATGAAGAATTGGAGACTTGGAACGCCTGCGACGCTGGGTTCTTACAACTCCTCTTGAAGGCTTCTTCATAGACCTACCAGGGAAAGATACGAAAGGGAGGGAAGATTTAGTAGAAGACTTATTGCTGGATTACAAATAACATTGGGCAAAATCTCTACTGCATTTATACTGCATGCAAGAGCTTTAAGCTCAGAGTATTTGCTCAGGATATTCTGCTACCTTGGAATTTGACTTTGTTCTAGTCAAGCAGCTGTATAAAACGTAAAAGGAACACCTGAGAAATGAAACCAAAGTGCATGCTTTTAAAGTTAGAAAATAAGTAAAGCATGTGAAACATGACAAAATAACCTCTAAGAGAATGACAAAGCACAAGACAGCACAAAACTAATGAATCAAGGGCAAAGGGTGGTTTTGTTTCAGCAGGAGACGAGCGTGAAGTTCTCCATAGACACTCCAGAAACCAATTCTTTATTTGAATCTAGTTCCCAAGGCACAGTGACAGCTTCTGCAATGTCAATGATTGAAAGAGATGCATTGTCTGATTCAAAAACAGCACCTCAGGTTTATATTAAGAAACATCTATAATGTTTAGCAACCTATAGCTGAACAGCATTTCCTTTCACTTCACATAATTGTAAATAAGAATAGTAGTCACATATGAACAGAAAAAGGTGGTGGAGAGTATTTCATATAGCCATTTAATAAAGAAAACTTGGGTCCCTTGTTTAGGAGCGTAGTTACCAGAAACCTTGTCTATTTAAAATTCCCTTTCAACGCAGTATCATTTGAAGTAGTCTGATAATGCCAAGCTTCTCTTACCCATGCCAGGTTTCCTTAGAAGTACACACATTCTTAGGTTTGGTTTCATCTGCCACGGTTCTAACTAGTGGTCTTGGACTTGTCCCTTCACCCACAGAGAGAGATGCAGTAGATCTGTGAAAGACAGAATGAAAAGTTATCAGCCCAAATTGGTTAGCATTATGAGTACGAAAAAACTTATGAATCTTCTTTCCCACAAAAGATGGCTCCAAATCATTTACACTATGTCTTAAAAGACCTGCTCACAAAGACAACCCAAATCAGAAAGATAGTGTTTACACATTCCTATCTCAAAAGTTTGTGTAACAGACTCTTTCACCAAACATGATGCCATTCAGGAACTAGACTGCAAATCCAAACTCCACATGTCAATGACAAAGCACACACAATGGCTAAAATTCAGTTTCCCGGGAGAGGGGGGGGAACAACACCATCACTGAAGAAACACGTCTCTTTTTCCAGAGACAAATCAGCCATTCTTTCCTAAAAATAAATGTTCTTTGGACATAAATAGACTTTGTTTAACTGAAGAACACTTAAGCCTCTGTCTAGGACCACATAAGCTAAAACTCTTCACACTATTGCAAGTTCAGTCACTTGAGCAACATTGTTGTGTCAGATCTTCAACTGTTATTCAAGCCAGGGACCTTGGAAGATTTACTAGTTTTTGTGGTGCTGCAAATTCTTCCCAAACTCCCATTTTCAATTATCTGTAATAATCCCAAGAACAATTTTTCCAAGTTGTGACTTCACATATTACACTGGAATTCACAAAGAAATTATTTTCCAAATCGTACTTTAAATTAGTTTGTAAGGAGGGCAGATTCCCTGAAAAGCAGTCCCCACACACCAATCTAGGATAGGGTTAACTGATATTTAATAGAGTCCAAACTGTTAGTCAAACATCTGCAATTTTCCATTTGAAGGACAATGAACACAGAGCAGAAAATTGAAGGCCAACAGTAAAAACTCCAAAGTAATTAAGTACGCCTGACTGGGGTGTGGGACTAGAGATACTGAAGAAATGAGAGGCATTTGCCTGGTGATTCATTTCTAACAAGTTTACTTACTTAAATGAAAGATAACTTTAGAAGCCCATCTACTCACGGTCTAAGTTCTATGGTAATTCTAATTATCACCTTAGTATTTATTTACATACTGCCTTACCTACAATTTCATTTCAGTTACCAGCATAATTGTCAGCAGACCCCACCCCCTCCCCCCCCCCCCGCTATAAAAATGATCATCACCAACAGAAGACACATGCTGCTTGTGTTTTGCCACCTGGGACAGGGAGGGTAAGTGACACATGTCAGATCTCCCACAAAACAAGACAACGTAAAAAGCATTCTTTCCCATTTAGTGATTTTGGTTATAAATAGGAAATTTGTAAGTGACAGCAATGAAAATAGTTTGTATGGGAATCATGCTCTGCATCTAACACTCTCCTTTACTGACATGGAAAGAACATTTCTCTCCTGGGAAAAGATGGGAGTTTATTCTCATGACAGGCCTCCAGAGCCATGACAATATGCTAACTTCAATAGTAGAGTTCTAGTGCTATGGACATAACCGCTGGCAGCCAGATTCACACCAAAATTAGTTTCAAGCATATTGTCAACTGCAGACTATTGTTAGGTTTGTTTCAAGCCTGTTGGGAGCCAACAGTGACCAAACAAATTACAATTCCTTGAGAAGCACAGTCTACAGCTAGTGAATTTATTTCAGTTTAACTACAATGAAGCCTTTCAGTGCCTAACCTTTTGCAATTACCTCATTCCTTCAAATTTAACAGCAAGGGTGTTCCCTTTGAGCCCCTTTGTAATGTGTTAACTCTGTACCTCCCTGTGGTGTTACTTACCCAGCTGTGTCAACTCTTAGCTTTTTGAACGCTGTCTGCAGGCTTTCCTCTTCTCCATCCTTAGCTTCTGTTTTCATTATTGGGATGGCCAGAAGGTGACAGAGCTACCATGTACTGCTACAAGCAGAAAAAAAGACATATGAAAATAAGGACCAATGCCTTGTTAAAAACATTAGTTGCCCAGCAGCATCATAATACATGAAAATAAACTCAAAATAGCACACTGAGTGCACAAAGCTGAGGTCATTCTAGTAGAACATTTTTGAAAGTTGATTCAGAAGAAGCCTTATGATACCAAAGAATGGAACAAATAGTCTCTTGTACAACTGCACAGGTGAATTAGCAATTTAAAGTAAAATTTGGTGTCAATGTGTCTTGCACATCCATTACAGACTCTTCCATTTGTCTTACAGTGTTACCAAAATAATTGCAGAAGAGGTGAAACGTGAGAAGGAACAGCAGTATTAGAAACAGTTGACTTTCTACAACTGCTACTACTAGTCTACTTTGGGACTTGATGTTACATATATACTTAAAAACAACAAACCCAAAAGATTTTTCTTAAAACAAGATAAAGTTTTAAGCAAACAAAATTTTTTGATCTTATGTCTAATCCCAGCACGAGTTACGCTATCCTATCAGAACATGGTATTTTGATTGCCAATAGCCATTAAAATTTTCTCTTATTTGCTCTCGAACAAGTACAAACACAAATAAGAATACAAACAGCAAATGGTAGGCCTTGTTTTAAATTTAAAAAAGGAATTGATAAAAACTGGCAAACTGGCTGATGTATTTTCTTCTTAAAACCACCCTGGCCATCATTTAATCTAGCTACAAAGGAATCTCAAATCTTTCTAAACTTGATGCTCTTCAGTGCCTTACAGTTCTGCAGTCACATGCACATCCTACACCAGCCATGCTTCTGCTAAAAAAATACTCAATAAAGGCCTGATTCCTTAGCGTGGCTTTGCTTTTGCTGAGCAGAAACCAGTGACAGTAGCAAGTCTCAGTTCTACACCAGACTACCTCAAGCTCAGTATTTGTTGAAGTTTACCTGGCTGATTAGCCTGCTTCATTTAATGCTTTTGACTTCACTACTTCTGGAAAAACAGGGCCATTTGGTGTGGGTGCCTTTACTGCGAGAGCCTTTGGCCACGCTGTATGGGTCACGAAGAGATCATCTTCTCAGTCTTTTTTTTAAGTTACAAGGTTGTCATACTTGACAACATTCTACAGCATTCTTGTTTTGGTAGACAAGGGGAGAGCAGTGGATATTTTCTACCTGGACTTCAGTAAGGCTTTTGACACTGTCTCCCACATAGAGAAGATGATGAAGCATAGGCTGAGCAGTCAGTGAGGTGGACTGAAAAGTGGCTGAACGCCTGGGCCCTGAGGGTGGTGATCAGTGGCACAAAGTCCAGCTGGAGTTCAGTAACTAGTGGTGTACCCTGGGGGTCAATACTGCATCCAGTCCTGTTTAACATCTTTGTAAATGATCTGGATGATGTGACAGAGTGTACCTTCAGCAAGGTTGCTGATGACACCAAACTGCAATGAGCGGCTGATACACCAGAGGGACCTTGACAGGCTGGAGAAAGGGGCCGACAGGAACCTCACGAACTTCAACAAGGGGAAGTGCAAAGCCCTGCCCCTGGGGAGGAACAAGCCCATGTGCCAGTACAGCTTTGTAGAGAAGGCCCTAGGGGTCCTGGTAGACACCAGGATGGATATCAGCCAGCAACGTGCCCTTGTGACAAAGGGACTAACGGTATCCTGGGCTGCAGGTCAAGGGAACTGATCCTTCCTTCTGTTTAGCGCTGGTGAGGCCACAGCTAGAGTGCTGTGTCCAGCACTGGGCTCCCCACTACAGGAGAGACACTGACATGTTGGAGAGAATTTAGCGAAGGGCCACTAAGATTATGAAGGGACTGGAGCATCTCTCCTATGTTGAAAGGCTGAGAGAGCTGGGACTGTTCAGCCAAGAGAAGAAAAGGCTCGGGAGGGATCTTGTCAATGTATATAAATACCTGAAGGGTGGGTACAGAGAGGACAGAGTCAGGCTCTTTTCAGTGGTGCCCAGTGACAGGACCAGAGGCCACCAAAACACAGGAGGTGCTGTCTGAGCATTAAGAAACACTTATTTGCTGTGAGGACTACTGTGCACCAGCACAGGCTGCCCCGGGAGGCTGTGGAGTCTCCCTCCTCAGAGATATTCAAAAGCTATCTAGACACAGG